>NC_142473.1:25132500-25757500 GCF_049115385.1 Moschus berezovskii
GATGCAACTCTTAATCCACCCTCAGGGCAGAGCCAGGTGCTGGGAGGGTTCTAGGGGAAGAGAGACTTGGTTTGAATCCCAGATTTGCAACACACTCTTGTGTACCATTGGGAACAGAAATTGCTTGCATCGTCCAGTTGCAGCTCTCCCACTCTGACCACCATCTTCAACCTTTCCAATACCCCACCTCCATCAACAATTCAACTCCTCAGCACTTTGACTCCCATCAGGACCTCAGGTTCATCGATCTACTAGTGTTTCACCATCCCTCACCACTTTCAAGACCTCTTCTCACTCATTGCCCATCTTAAAATTCCGTGGTCATTCAGCCATTATTCCCTTGCAAATATCCCTCATTTCCTTGTTCCTCTCTTGCTTTGACATACTTGTTTGGATAAACCAAAAATGTAGTAATATTCTCTTCTTTGCCTTCTCCACACCTGCAGCTATGGGCTTCCCAGGTAGTTCAGTGGTAAAGCCAGTGGAGGAGATCCATGTTCAATCCTTGGGTTGGAAAGACCCTCTGGAGAAGGGAATGGCCGTCCATCCAGTATTCTTTCCTGGGAAATCCTATGGACAGAGAAGAGTGGTGGGCTACGGTCCTTGGGGATGCAGAGAGTCAGACACGACTTAGTAACTGACCACACACACTTCAACTGGCCCATTTTCCCTGGCCCATTCATGGCCTGCTTTCCTAACTATCTTGTACCTTTTTTACTCTCTTCAAATCTCTTCACCCATTTTTTCTCTCAGTTTCTGGCCTTCCTTTCTCCTTTTCTGAGAAAATTATGGAATCAGAAGAAAAGTGCCACAAATTCCCAACTCCACACCCACCCATCTTCCTATATCTGATTTCTGTTACAATGGACAAAAATCTCTCCATTCTCAGTTAAGGAAATTCCAGCATGCTGCTATACCATCTTATTGTTTTGACCTCCCACTTTCCTCTATAGGTCTAGCTCTATTTATCTTTTAACCTTTATACAAAATTCTTTAAGATACTCTCCTGGGTATAATAATCACTATTTCCAAAATTTTTTTTTATTCTTTCTTGAACTCACTTTAATCAAGTTTTTCCTCCAGTGAAAGCACTCTTATTAAGGCCACTGGCAATTCCCATGCTGCTAAATGCAGTAGTAGGCCCTCAGCAGATATTTACAGAGTGAATGAATGAAACATCCTAAGCATCATTTTCTTCATGTGTAAAATGAGATAATAACACATACTTTTGTGGTATTGTTATGAGGATTAATCAACATTCTATAAACAAAGGATTTAGCAAAGTAAGTGCTAAGTTAAATATTGAGCAAAGGAATTTTGCTACATTTAGAGAGAAAATATTTACCTTATAAGGAAAGGTGTTGATCATATAAGACAGCCACCTCTGGCCCGGATGGTAAGGTTTCTTCCAGTTCTGGCAAAGAGGACAGATTTCATTTTTATAACTTGGATATTAAATGTTTCATTGCTATACTGAAAGAGGAGAATTTATACTGCTTTTTAATGAGATGGTAGGACTTCTTCCCAGAGAGGGCAAAGTTAAGATCTGGGTAAAAGAGATATCAGCATATTGAGTTTGTTCAAATAATGCATATCAGAATATAAAGAATATGTATGAAACCATCAGAGAATAAGTGACTCCTGAGAGACAGAGAGGAAGAAAGAGAGAGAGATAGGGAAAAAAGGGAGGGAGGGAGGAAGTAAAGAGAAGTGGCTAAGAACTGGCTATAGCTGTTTGGCTGGAAACACTGAAAAGATGGTCTGGCCAAGCCACAGATAAATAGGTGAGCCATGGAAAGGATTCTAGGGGATGCAGCATTTCTCTGTAAGACTCCCATCATATCCTTTTGGAGGGAATATTCATTTCTGAAAACTCTGAGGGCAATTTGGAAATGTGTGTTTTAAAAGTTTGAAGCAAAACTGTCTTTTGATCTAGTCACTCCGTTTGTAGAAATTTATGCTAAAGAATACCGACAGAAGTCTATAGTCAAAGCTATGGTTTTTCCAGTAGTCATGTATGGATGTCAGAGTTGTACTATAAAGAAAGCTGAGTGCTGAAGAACTGATGCTTTTGAACTGTGGTGCTGGAGAAGACTCTTGAGAATCCCTTGGATTGCAAGGAGTTCTAACCAGTTAATCCTAAAGGAAATCAGTCCTCAATATTCACTGGAAGGACTGATGCCAGAGCTGAAGCTCCCATATTTTGGCCACCTGATGTGAAGAACTGACTCATTGGAAAAGAACTTGATTCTGGTGAAGACTGAAGGCAGGAGGAGAAGGGGATGACAGAGAGTGAGATGGTTGGATGGCATCACCGACTTAATGAACATGAGTTTGAGCAAGCTCTGTGAGTTGGTGATGGACAGGGAAGTCTGGCGTCCATGGGATCACAAAGAGTTGGACATGACTGAGTGATTGAACTGATTGATGCCAAAAAGTGTTAATGGATGTGCATAGAGATTTAGTTACAAGACAGTTTCCTGTAACACAAGTCCATCGTATATTAAGCAAAAGTCTAAATGTCCACCGATAAGAAATTGGTTAAATAATTTATATAATTTATTATAATTGTATAATGTATCTATATAATGGCATTCAATGCAACCATAACAGGATATACCAGAAATTATATTCTTACGTTGAAATATATTCAAAATATACTAATATTGTTAAGTTAAAAATCAGGTTATAAAATAATATATAAAGAACAATTCATATTTTTGTAAATGTATAGGGAGCAAAGTTTGAAAGAATGTACAGCTAACTATTAATCATTGTGGAATGGCGATGATTTTCATTTTCTTCTTTTTATTATGTTTTGCAATTTTTCTACAAGTATGCATTATTTACATAATAAAAGTTAAATGCAGGGATGTCCCTGGTCCAATGGCTAAGATTTCTCACTCCCAATGCAGGGGGCCCAGGTTACACCTCTGGACAGGGAACTAGATCTCATATGCTGCAACTAAGACCCGGTACAACCAAATAAATAAATAAAATATTTTTTAAAAAATTAGGGGACTTCCCTACTGGTCCAATGGTAAAGAATCTTCCTTGCAGTGCAGGGGCCGCAGTTTCCAAACCTAGTCAGGGAACCAAGATCCCACATGCCACGGAGCAACTAAGCCTGCATGCCACAACTATGAAGACTGCACACTCTGGAGTTGACACGTCAAAACCCAAGGCAGATAAATAAATAAATATTTTTAAAAGTTAAATACAGAAAGCAAAGTTATTTCACCAGTTAGTTTAGAATCCACCACTTTTCCCCTTTCTCTTGGTCCCCAGTGACCATATACAAATAAAATCTGAAAACAGAGATAAACACATTAATAAATGTACAGCAGGAGGTAAGATATTTGAGAAGAATATCCATTCATTCATTAAATATTTATAAATATGAACCATGGCCTGGACACTGTACCATTATCCAGCCAAGAATGAGAGTGATGTGTACTCCCCTGCTCCATGTAATTTTTCATCCACTGGAGAAAACAGATGTTAGGTAACTAATTATGTAAGTACAAGGATTGTTACAGAAGAAAAGTTCAAAATGGGAAGGAAATCCAAAAAAGAGGGGATGTATGTAAATGTATAGCTGATTCATGTTGCTGTACAGCAGAAAATACAACATTTGTAAAGCAACTATACTCAAATAAAAACTAAAAAATAAACAAAAATAACTTCAGGTGTGATGGGAGCACACAAAGTCTTGAATCCAGTCTCAGTTCAGTTTAGTTCAGTCGCTCAGTCATGTCCAACTCTTTGCAACCCCATGAATCGCAGCACACAGGGCCTCCCTGTCCATCGCCAACTCCCGGAGTTCACTCAAACTTATGCCCATCGAGTCGGTGATGCCATCCAGCCATCTCATTCTCTGTCGTCCCCTTCTCCTTCTGCCTCCAATCACTCCCAGCATCAGACTCTTTTCCAGTGAGTCAACTCGTCGCATGAGGTGGCCAAAGTATTGGAGTTTCAGCTTTAGCATCAGTCCTTCCAATGAACACCCAGGACTGATCTCCTTTAGAATGGACTGGTTGGATCTCCTTGCAGTCCAAGGGACTCTCAAGAGTCTTCTCCAACACCAAAGTTCAAAAGCATCAATTCTTTTTTTTTTTTTTATTTTATTGGAGGCAAATTACCTTACATTAATATATTGGTTCTTAAGTGCTCAGCTTTCTTCACAGTCCAACTATCACATCCACACATGACCACTGGAAAAACCACAGCCTTGACTAGACGGACCTTGGTTGGCAAAGTAATGTCTCTGCTTTTTAATATGTCATCTATGTTGGTCATAACTTTCCTTCCAAGGAGTAAGTGTCTTTTAATTTCCTGGCTTCAATCAGCATCCGCAGTGATTTTGGAGCCCAAAAAAATAAAGTCTGACACAGTTTCCACTGTTTCCCCATCTATTTCCCATGAAGTGAGGGACCAGATGCCATGATCTTTGTTTTCTGAATGTTGAGCTTCAACCCAACCTTTTCACTTTCATCAAGAGGCTTTTTAGTTCCTCTTCACATTCTGCCATAAGGGTAATGTCATCTGCATATCTGAGGTTATTGATATTTCTCCCGGTTCCAGCTTGTGCTTCTTCCAGCCCAGCGTTCCTCATGATGTACTCTGCATAGAAGTTAAATAAGCAGGGTGACAATATACAACCTTGACGTACTCCTTTTCCTATTTGGAACAAGTCTGTTGTTCCATGTCCAGTTCTGACTGTTGCTTCCTCACCTGCATACAGGTTTCTCAAGAGGCAGGTCAGGTGGTCAGGTATTCCCATCTCTTTCAGAATTTCCCACAGTTTATTGTGATCCACACAGTCAAAGGCTTTGGCATAGTCAATAAAGCAGAAATAGATGTTTTTCTGGAACTCTCTTGCTTTTTCCATGATCCAGCGGATGTTGGCAATTTGATCTCTGGTGCCTCTGCCTTTTCTAAAACCAGCTTGAACATCTGGAAGTTCACGGTTCATGTATTGCTGAAGCCTGGCTTGGAGAATTTTGAGCATGACTTTACTACCGTGTGAGATGAGTGCAATTGTGTGGTAGTTTGAGCATTCTTTGGCATGAATCCAGTCTAGGTGCATGCAAAAGGCTTTTCTGGGTGAGTAATATTGAAGCTAAGACCTGAGGCTTAGTAAATTTGGCCACACATATAGGATGGAAGAGAATTCAGGTCAGAGAGAAGGAAGAAATTTCTCAGCAGAGAAATGAGCATGTGCAAAAGGCCCCTGAATCAACAATAAAATAACACATTTCAGACAATGAAAGAGCATAAGGGCCCTGAGAACCCTTGGGGAATGGGGAGAGACAGGTGTGCCTCTGGGCAGAGAGTTCCTGGAGCTTTACCACTAGAACCAGAGTGCTTGATGGGAATGCTGGCCATGCCCATGTTAAAGGAATGAATGAGTCACATCTAAACTAGATGGACACTGCAGAGTTTTAGAGGGTGTTGGCCCTAATGTTCTTTAATACCACACCTGCATGACCTCACTTCACTTTGCCCACCATTCTACGAGGTGAGTCCTCTTATCACCCCAATTGTACATATGAAGAAACTAATGCTTGGAGAGGTTAAGTGTCCCAAATTCAAAGAACAGTGAATAACAGAAGGGAGGTTCAAACCCAAGAAAGCCCATGTTGGCCCATAAATAGGTGGAGTGAGGGAAAGGAAATTTAGGAATGAACATGTATCAGTCTCTAGATGCAGATGTGCAAGGGAAATTCCATTTCTTTCATTCCTTGCATAAAGTTTGAAGTCTTTGGTTTAATGAGCTGGTAGGAAACTTGAACTCAGCCTTCTCGGTTCAGTTCAGTTCAGTTGCTCAGTCGTATCCGACTCTTTGCGACCCCATGAATTTGCACACCAGGCCTCCCTCAAACTCATGTCCATAGAGTCAGTGATGCCATCCAGCCATCTCATTCTCAGTCGTCCCCATCTCCTCCTGCCTCCAGTCCCTCCCAGCATCAGACTCTTTTCCAGTGAGTCAACTTGTTGCATGAGGTGGCCAAAGTATTGGAGTTTCAGCTTTAGCATCAGTCCTTCCAATGAACACCCAGGATTGATCTCCTTTAGAATGAACTGGTTGGATCTCCTTGCAGTCCAAGGGACTCTCAAGAGTCTTCTCCAACACCACAGTTCAAAAGCATCAATTCTTCAGCGATCAGCTTTCTTCACAGTCCAACTCTCACGTCCATACATGACCACAGGAAAAACCATAGCCTTGACTAGATGGACCTTGGTTGGCAAAGTGATGTCTCTGCTTTTTAATATGCTATCTAGGTTGGTCATAACTTTCCTTCCAAGGAGTAAGCGTCTTTTAATTTCCTGGCTGCAATCAGCATCTGCAATGATTTTGGAGCCCAAAAAAATAAAGTCTGACACTGTTTCCACTGTTTTTCCATCTATTTCCCATGAAGTCATGGGACCAGATGTTTCCTGCTTTTGCTGGGGCTGTGGTCTGGCTGTGGGATTTCAGGCAGAACAATGGTTCTGGGGCATCCCCTCTCTGTGCTCACCTGTCTGTAGTGCCTGCTGCTGAGTCCTCTTTCCTGGGCCTCCTCAGCCCCGAGACATGGGGTACAGGAGCCCTTCGTGAGGCTGGGGGTCTCAGGCCTGGGACTTGATTTTCCTGGTGTCACATGCTGAGGTCCTGACCCAACCTATAGGGGCTGCGAGGACCCACAGCCCTCCCTTCCCTCCCTACCCCTTGCACTTCTAGACTGAAGGGGTCTCTCCTCCATGCTGTCCTCAGAGACCCTGGATCCTGGCTCCCAAACCCTGGCCTTCTTAGTGGATTATGCCTTTGGGAAGAAATCCATGGAGAAAAATGCCTCGACAGACAGGTCAGAGGCAGCTTGACTCCCAAGTGATTCCCAGGAAGTCACTTCACATCCTTGGGATGATTTCCATCTCAGAAGCCCTTCTGTGGGTTTCTTCTGAGCCCTCTGAGCACATCCTCTATGAAGACCTACACCCTGACCTCTAGGTCCCATCATCTTTTCAGGTTTCAGATCCATTGGAAGGAACACGCTGGCACTGAGCTTGGCCTGGTTTCTGCCTACCTGATCTCCACTGTGAGTGTCTCTGGGAAATTGCCAGTGTGCTTTGGCTCCACATTGGTCTACTTCTGGTCTCTACAGTTATAATGACCTTGCAGACTCAATTATGAACCAGGAGTCAGGAGTCCTGGTTCTAGCTGTGTGACCTCGTACAAGTTACTTCATGTCTGGTTTTACTCTCAGCGTTTGCAAAATGATCTGGCTGGATGACTGTTGATGATTCAACAAAGGCCCTCTGGTACTGCATGAACCTGAGGGTCCAGGAAGATTGACAGAGTCTAGAAGAGAAGCTGGCATGGGAATTGGTCGAAGAACTGAGTAGCTGGCCTTGGTTGAGGTAAGGTGGGGGCAAGTTAGAGAAGATTCCCAGAGGAGGAAGGAAGACTCAGGTCTTTAAAGACGTACAGGAGGTTTTGAGAGATAAGCGAGGCAGGCATTTAGGAAGCAGGAATGAACAAAGGCTCAGAGGTGTGACCAGGTAGGTGTGGGCAGGGGCCTGTGAGTGTCCGTGTGGCAGGAGCCAAGGCTAGTGTAATCAAGGAGAAGACATAGAATGTGAGTCTGGAGTGTGCGCGAGATCAGATGGTGAGGGGCTATGTGTGACTAAGGAGCTGGGACTGTGTTCTAAGGACAAGCAGAACTGTGGAAGGCTTTAAGTCAGAGAACTAGTAGATTCAGATGTTTAGAAAGTTCGCCCTGATAGCAGTGTTGAGGACGTTAGGGAGGGCCAGGCAGGAAACAGGGAGACCAGTGAGAAGGTGCCATTATAATCCCAAGAAAGAGTGAGGTGTGAGATGTGGAGGTTAGAGGATAATCCAGCGTGGAAAGTACAGACAGAGTGGTCCAGACTCAGTGACTGGCTAACTGAATGCAGGAGGCAGGGATGCCTGGCCTGGCCAACTGGGTAGACTCACTGAGATCAGGAGGAAAGGCAGGCTTCGATGGGGAAGTCATGGACTCCGCATTGGTCACGTACAGTTTGAGTTGCCATTCACATGCTAAAGGGAGTTTTCCAACAGGCAGTTAGGCGGAACACTTCTAATGCTCAGGAGCAGGTCTGGGTGAAAGATGTGTTTACTATTGCTTATTAGCACTCGCTGAAATCCTGGGTGTGGATGGGACCACCAGTGAGGAAGCGCAGAATGAAAGCAGAAAGGGGACAGGCTGGGAGTTAGGCATCAGCATTTAGGACACACATGGACAAGAAGGAGGTGGCCACAGAGAAACCAGAAACAGCAGCCAGAGAAAGGGAAGACAAAACCGAGTTGTCTATTTCATACCTTCCTCTCTTACAGGTGAGGACCAGGTGGAACTTCGCATTTGGTCATTTGGGAAGGAGAAGAATCTCTTTGACTGTGTCCAGGTAGTAATGGAGCGGGTGGGAGGTGACATGTGAAAGTGGGGGTGGGGACTAGGGAACAGTTCCCAGTGTGAATTGTGAAGTAAGGGAAAAGGCTATGTAACCCCTTACCCTACTGCAAAGAGACATGTGCGACACGTCATACCTAGACCTGGACTGAAATATCTGTCATTTAGCATGTGACATAGGTGAAATCATCATTAATTCCAGGTACACGGAATCATCTCCTTTCAGCAGACTTTTCTTGAGGCCATTTCAAATATAGGTCTGGAAGGGAAAAGTTGGAACTATCCAGATATTTTTTGGCTCAGTAGAGCCAGAAGCAAAGCATTTTTAGTGATGAGCCAGAAAGCACCACAAACACGCCAGCAGTAGTCAGCCTCCAGGCGGGTTGCACGCTCGGCTCTGCCCTGCATGCATGCCAGGGGCACTGACAGCATGCCAGCTGCAGAGAAGGGTGGCATTTACTTGAGCTTTTGTTTCTGTGCTTTACAGTCTAGAGGCTCAAGGAGTTCTAGGCTTAGTCCCCATGCCCATCTGGCAGAGGCTGTGGGCAGCTGGCAACACTCAGCTCACAGTAGGTCCTCCATACCTCTGACAGGGTGAAGGGGAAGATGAGGACATGGTTGGCCCCACTCCCTGGGTAATTTTTGGCCTCACTGGGATGTTTGACAATATGCAGTCTCCAGTCAGAGAGCATGATGGGAGTGTGGAGTATTTCTGTTTTCCACAGCCCAGGTGGGACCAAGCAGGACTGTGTCAGGATGGCATGACATTAGATGCATTTGGCTTTAGCACTTCCTCAGAAAGCAATGTGTCTGGACAGGCCCAGGCGGAGTAAACGTCTTCTCAATTCTCCTTCAGTGGCTCCAGACCAATTGTATGATGGTGTTTGGCTGGGAGTGATTTTCAGAAAAGCATAATGGACATCATCTATATACCTGAATCAGGTTAAGCTTACTAAAATGTTGATTTTTTTTTTCTTCTGCCTGAAATTTGAGCATCTTCATTCCGTAACACTGTTTACTCTATCCTTCTCACATCTTGGCTGAAGCCTTACTTCAGAATAAGAGAGCACATGCATTCACCACTAATTGGCTGGGTGATCTCAAGCAGGGTACTTAATCCCTCTGAGCCTCTATGTCTTGAGCTGAAAATCAGAGAGAAGACCACCAGCGGTTGACAGAATTACCGTGGCGATAAATGAGCATGTGAGAAGTGCCTAAGCAGAGCTTTGGTCACAGAGGGAGCTCCCGATGAGGGACGGTTCCTCTGGCTGAACAAATAACAGAGAAATTAATGATTTCTTCTCATGCTTTCAAATTGCTGCGGTATGCACACGCACCTGTACACAGGGCTTTGGACACAAGAGGGCACACCTCACTCTGTCTGAGGGGGTGGAAGGACCTCAGGCTGGAGGTGGTAAGTGAGCAGAAAACTGATGGGTCAGCAGAGGTGGGGCAAGTGGAAAGAAGCAGAAAGCATTTTTAGGCAAAGGGAGCATCACCCAGAACAGGCAGGTAACTTGAAAGTACTTTAGAGACTCTGGATGTAAATGGCCATTTCACATTACTGAGATAAAAGTGGGCAGTGGGTGGTGAGGCTGGGAAGGGGGAGAAGACCTCCTGGGATGTGGGGCCAGATCCTGAGCTGGCTGCTGGCCTGGCCAGGTCTGTGTTCAGAGAGGGAAATGGCAGATGCAGAGGATGGAGTGGGGAGAGGCTGGAGACTGGGAGATTTATTACAATTATTTAATTTTGTCACTAGCAGCAACAGTTACTTTTTATGGAGCACATGTAATCTTTCAGGCAGAGCATTTATGCAGCTTTCCTGTTTCATCCCTGACCCCTGGCTCTATGTGATAGACACATTTATTCCCAACTACAGCTGAGAGAACTGAGATGCAAAGAGGTTAAGGAACTTGCCAGGTCACATGATGAGTAATTTCTGCAGCTGGAATTCAACCTCAGGTATGTGTCTGACTCCCAGGCCTGTGACATCTTGCTGCCCCTGGTCAATGAACAGGTGGATAAGAGAGTCCTACCCTTGAGACCCAGGTCAGTGGTGGGGCCTCTGCTGCCCTTTGAGAGCTCTGATGACAAGGACCTTCCTGCTTGATCCTCAATCACATTCTTGGCTATGGGGACCTGCCCACCTGGGGTGGCCTTGCCACCTGACTCTCTACCATTCCATAAACATACACATACACACCCACTCACAGTATTTTGATCTGAGATACTGTTTTTACTTAAACTACATCCTAATTTGGCCCCACTTCTTGGATACTATGCTTTTGCTGAATCTTCCCTCAGTGTCTACTGTTTGGACTGTCCCCTCTCTACCTGCTCCAGCCTAGTAAAACCCAGATTTTTGGTCCTCAGCCCTCTTAGTTTGACTGTCCTGAAATAATGTTCAGGCTATACCCATTCTGTATCCAAGGTGTGAAACAATTGTTGTGTATTTAGTTCACCTCAAGTTTAAAGGAGAAGTCACAAAACAGAGTCACAACGTCTTGGTTCAGATGCCAGCTCTGCCACTTCCTAGCAGTGTACCTTGAGCAGTTTCCAGAATTCCCTTGAATGTACTGAACAGAGCAAGCAACAAAAACCTACTCTTGTGTATGTAAACAAAGGAATAGAATTCATGGGAAGGACACAAATCACTCACAGAACCAAGTAGTCAAATCACCTGGCCTTGGGAAGGATAGGAAGCAAGAGTCCTCTGGGGGGGTCTCAGAAGAAGTGACCTATGGGCTCTCCCAGGCTGGCCAATAGGGCCTGCTTCCTGTGTTGTGATGATCATCTGGATTCTGGCCTCCAGGGCAATTGCTTGCCTTGGGTCAGTTGCCCATGTTCCTTGATGTCACTATGACTGACAAAACACTAGAATCATAAGGCCAGAAGCAGGAATATTTTCCCTGAGGAACAGCAGAATATTACTGCCAGAACAAGAAGGAAAGAAATCTGAGCATGCATGAACAATCACTATCCTCTACTCTGAGACTCAGCTGCCATATAAAAAGGGCCATGGAGTAATGTGGGAATGTTGTGCGTGTTCAAAAAAATTGCTGTTTTCAGGATCACATCAACTGAGAATAATTCTTCCAACTGCAAGACAATATGCAATGTAGAGGCTGATTTTTTTTCTTACACATTAAAAAACAGAGATAGATTTTAAGGCATTCTAATCTTAAAATATTAAAGGACACTGTACTCCCTTCCCCTCCTTGAAGTTAATTAAAAGCTACAAAAAAGAATGAAAAACAGAGAAATAACCATCTTTGAAAAAATTAGAGAAAAAACACCTGTAAGTCCCCAAACAAAAACACTCAAGAAAAATATAATTTTTCAAGCAAAACATGTCTTTACAGATAGTGGGTAGAATACCGAGTTCTCAAATGGTAGTTGGTACAAAGGTTCATCCAATGATGGCTGGCACACATTGTGTGAGGGTGTAAGAGGGCCCCAGGAGCATCCCTGACTCCATTCCCTATTCCAGGACAGCTGAAGAGACAGGGAAGGATGCACGACAGATGTGTAACCTCTTAAAGACACCTACTGGAAGCATGGCAGGAAGAGGAGAGAAAGCAGCAATAGCAGGTTTGTTCTTGTTGTGATCTAGACAAATCACCAAAGAGAACACCTGTGATGTAGAAGGCTTCATTGTAAATACATCATTCTTACCTTAATGTTAGCCTAAAGGAACAACGCCAAAAGCTGAATACATGTATCCTAGGCAGTTCAGTTCAGTTCAGTTCAGTCGCTCAGTCGTGTCCGACTCTCTGCGACCCCATGAATCAGGCAGAGGAGGCAGCATATTAAGAAAGAAGGCATTGTGAAACAATGCACCCAAATTGCAGTCGCCAACCAGCCCATTCCTCTGCTTTCTGCCCCTTTCAGCCTGATTCTGTAGTAAATGGCTCTCCCAGATGGATTGGTGCCCTTCAGTAATGAATAATTATCAAAAACAATCCAGCATGAGATCTATACTTAGGTAAACAACCAAAGAGAGAGAGAGGGAGAATGAAAAAGCTGATCAAATAAAAATATAGAAGAGGAACAAATTTCCAAATATCCCACCAAATGAGAAAAAATCAAGCATGTACTTTTCCATGGGCATCAACTAAATAAACATAGGCTCTTGAAAAAGAACTGAAGAAAGAAGTAAAAAAGAATAAGTATGGGAAATCCCTTCATAGATCACAGTCTTGTCATGGCAAAGGAGCTTGTGTAACTCAATGTGACTATAAGCCATGCGTGCAGGGCCACCCAAAATGGACAGATCATATTGAAGAGTTCTGATAAAACTTGGTCCACTGGAGGAGGGAATGGCAAACCACTCCAGTAATCCTGCTGCAAGAACCCATGAAAAGTATGAAAAGGCAAAAAGATATGACACCAGTAAAAGCTTTCCTTGGAAAGAAAGCTATGACAAACCTAGACAGCATATTAAAAAGCAGAGACATCACTTTGCCAACAAAATTCCGTATAGTCAAAGCTATGGTTTTTCCAGTCATCATGTATGAATGTGAGAGTTGGACCACAAAGAAGGCTGAACACCAAAAAATTGATGCTTTCAAATTGTGGTTCTGGAGTAGACTCTTGGGAGTCTCTTGGACTGCAAGGAGATCAAACTGTTCAATCCTACAGGAAATCAACCCTGAATATTCATTGTAAGGACTGATGCTGAAATTGAAGTTCCAATACTTTGGCCATCTGATGTGGAGAGCCAACTCATTGGAAAAGAACCTGATGCTGGCAAAGATTTGAGGGCAGCAGGAAAAGAGGGCAGCAGAGGATGAGATGGTTAGATAGCATCACGGACTCAAGGGACATAAATCTAAGCAAACTTCAGTAGACAGTGAGGGACAGGGCAGCCTGGCATGCTGTAGTCCATGGTGTCAGAGAGAGTTGGACACAACTTAAGGACTAAAGAGCATCAACAATTATGGAAAAAGAGAGTTAATCAATAGTAAGCAGGAAAAGTTCAGAAGAGAGGTTCAAGAAGGAAATAAAGTCATCACGAAAATGAAATGAAATTTTAATTACAATATACCATTTTCAACTATCAGACCGAGAGAGATTCAATCATCAGATACTCTATACTGTTACCAAAGTTATAAGTGGATAGATAACAGTTCTAAATGGATAGATAACAGATTCCCACAGTACACGAAGTGGGAATGTCAGAGGCCAAATTTGGCAGTATTAACTTTAGAACGGCATAAAAATAGTTTTGCAGCATTTTTTTTAATAGTAAAAATTTTAAAGCAAGCTAAATATGCACTAAAAGGAGATTGGTTGAAGTCTGATAAACTCAAACAAAATAATTTGATATAATTATTAAAATAATAAGGTGCTGATGAGCAAATATCTCTTAAATTGTCAATTAGGTTTAAAAGAGGAGCTACTGAATAGCATATATAAAATAAATTCATTTGTGTAAAATGAAAAAGGATATATATTATATCCATTTTTATGTTTAAAGGCGTGCACATGCATACAAGTTTCTGGAGGATTACACAAGAAACTGTTACTTATAAAACAGGTAACAAATGAGAATAGCTCAGGGAACTCTGCTCAGTACTCTGTGGTGATGTAAATAGGAAGGAAATCCAAAAAGGATTTGTAAACAGATACATATAACTGATTCACTTTGTTGTGCAAGTGAAACTAACACAGCATTGTAGAGCAACAGTACTCCAATAAAAATTCATAAAAAATACATACTGCTATATGCAAAATAAATAACCAACAAGGACCTACTATGTAGCACAGGGAATTATATTCAGTAATTTGCAATAACCTATAAAAGAAAAGAATCTGGAAGAGATCAGATATATATATATATATATATATATATATATATAACTGAATCACTGTACTGTACACCTGAAATTTACACAACATAGTAAATCAACTACAGGTCAATTTAAAAAAAGAAACTGTTACTAGTGTTCATCTGTGGTGAGTGGGCTGGGGGACTAGATTGGAAGGAAACCTCTTTTCAATGAATAGACCTTTGTACTTTAAAAAAAAGTACTATGTAATTATCAATTTTTAATTTAAGTAACTACTTAAAAAAGAAATAGAGAGGAAATAAGGGAGGGGAGGGGTGGTGACTTGTTCTTAGGTCTTATTCTTCCTCTGGCTTCTGTCCAGTTCCAGTGGTCTGAGGAATTGTAAACTTCTCTAGGGATGGAGGAGAGGAAAGGAAATTCCATTTGTATATGAAAGTAGAGTAAGCAATTGTAGAAGGGGGTGGGTGGTGAAGGGGAGTGGCTTGAGATAATCATAAATGTAAAGATGTAATCAATATTTGTGAAATGCTTGCAGGTAGCAAAGCACTTCATATGCATTATCTCCGTTATATCTCTGAGCATTGCTGTAAGTTATGTGCTTATCAGACACACCTTATAAACAAAGGCCTAAGTGGGCATAAGACCTCTCTAAAGACACTCAACTAATAAAAAAAAAATGGCTGGGCTCGGATCCAAATCAGGCCATGCCCTCCAGAGCAACTGTTCTTTGCCCCACATTGTGCTGCCCAGCACGCGAGCTGAGGGTCCTGAGAGGCAAAGAGAGGGATTGTGTGGATGAGGAAGTCAGAAATTGAGTGGTAAGGCAGTTTCTCTGTATGTTTTCTCAGGATAGGCTCTGAGGAATGCTGCCAACTCTATGTGTCTGAGAAGACAAAACCAGCCAAGAGTGAAAATTCATCCCACTGAGGAGTTTAAAAAATAATTTCCAGCTGGAAATTGCATTTATCATTTCATCCTCTAAAGTTCAGCATTCACCTCCCCATGGTTGCCTTGACTTTAAAAAAATAAAAATGATTCCAGCATCCCAATTCAATACACAGTGAGTCGGAAGTCCTGTTCATCCATGCTGAGAAAGGCTGACTGACTTGGCACGTCCTGGCAAATAAGACAGGAGACTGCACACCCGTCAGGCATCTGAACCCATTTTCATCATTCATTATTACTAAAGAAGATAGATTTGTGCTTATGTGCAGACAGTGGATAATACTAATCTGCAGTGAGATATTCAGAGACTAGGAGGTTCTTTATCACTAGTTTCCTGGGAAATGGTCTTTCTAAATCTAAGAGCCAACCAGACAAAGACAAGAAAATCCATAAAAAGAGGGGCTATGTGTATACATATAGCTGATTCACTTTGCTATACAGTAGAACCCAACACAACATTGTAAAGCAACTATATGCCAATAAAAACTTTAAAAACCAAAAGGAAAAAAAGACAATGACTCAGAGATTTTCTGAGCTCTGTTTCTGCCCAGAGAGCCGCAAACCTGAACAGAAAGAGGAAATCAGTTAAAAGGGAGCGTTGGGTTGGAGTCAGTCAGATTGGGTTTAAGCCCTACCTCTTCCCATTCACAAGTAATATGACCTTTAGCAAATTCCTTCTTTTCCCTAAGCTTCAATACAGCCCTGAAGTTTGATTTACTCATTTCCTAGGTTTTATTGTAAGGATCAAACAAAATAGCCTATGTAATCAATAGCAACTTAAACTTATGTATTCAATCAGCTACATTTACTCTAATCAAAGTAGTAGTTCAGAGGAAACGAAAGACCTTGATTGGGGCAAATAGGCCCACTTATATCCAGGAGACATTCTGATCAGAAAGAGCCTAAAGCAGAAGGTAAGAAGAAGCAGAAGGGAAGATGCACCTGGGATCACTAAGATAAGCCTTTGATTGCCCCAGAAGGGAAGGCGCGAGGAGGAGCCGGCAGAGCTGGAACCAGGTCAGGGCGAGAGGCTGACTCACCCCTGGCCATGTGCCAGCTCCAGCAGGGACCGTTGACAGAGTAAACTGGTCAAGGAGACAGGCTGAAGTGGATACTGTTCTCCCCTGGGGCTGGCCAGAAACACACCCTAGAGCCTATGATAGAGAGTGAAGTAAGTCAGAAAGAGAAAGACAGATATCGTATATTAATGCATACATATGGAATCTTGAAAGATGGTACCAACAATCCTATGTGCAGGGCAGCAAAGGAGACACAGACATAAAGAACAGACTTCTGGACTCAGTGGGAGAAGGGGAGCATGGGAGGAGTTGATAGACTAGCACTGAAACATATACCCTACCATATGTAAAACAGATAGCCAGTGGGAGTTTTATGTATGATGCAAGCACCCAAAGCTGGTGCTCTGTGACAACCTGGAGCAGTGGGGTGGAGAGGGAGTTGGAAGGGGTATTCAGGAGGGAGGGGACTCATGTGTGCCTATAGCCTATTCATACTGATACATGACAAAACCCATCACAACACTGTATAGTAACTATCTTTCAATTAAAATAAATACATTTTTAAAGGGAAGAGAAATAAATTCTAGGCTCTTGGCAGGGTTCACAATGCCTAGCAGGAGACTATTGCCAAGGATGTAAAAACTGCAAGCAAAACAAAGAGGCAGCCTGGGGATGGGCTGCTGTGAGGTGGAGAAGAGACTTTTTCTAACCTCATCTATGAGCCATCCGAGGTTACTGAGGATGAGCTGTTTCTATTAGGAAATCACCTTTCTTGCTGCTGTGATCAGGCCAACTAAGCTATCACTGATATTACAAAACACCCCTGTGATTAGCCAGGATTGGAAGGGGTGGAAGCAGGTGGAGAGGCCAATTCTCCATGTACACTAACTTAGCTCCTTAGAGAGCCTGGCCTTACAGAGATGGTTTCCCTGATTCCTGGTTTAATGTTCTCTCTAGGCTCTTATTGAGAGTCTATGAAATAGCCCCAGGAAGGCTATTTCCTACACTATTCACTACATCATTCAAATTCTTTAATAAAAAAAATAAAATTTCCATCTGGCAAATTCCTTTTAGAATTGACAGGAACAGTAGAAAGGGCAAAGGGTTTTTGATTAAAGAGACTTTTAATTGGAATAGTAGCTCTTCTGTACACTATTGACACTCTTGACAAATGGTGTAGCTTGCTTCTTAAATGGAGATAGTAACACTACCTGGAGGGGTGTTATAGGAATTGCAGGTGCTATTTATTGGATGTTTACAATGTGCAAAGCACTCTGCAAGAGCCTAATAAGCATCTCAGTGAATTCTCACAGCAAATGTGTAAGTGCGGAATCGTCTTTTTCCCAGCTCACAGATAAAGGGATTGCAGCGCTGAGGCAGAAGGTACTTGCCTGGTGTTTCTCAGTCAGCAAGGACGAAGGTGATGCACATGAAAGGCCTTGGCAGTCATTCAGTGGGTGCTGAGCCAATGTCAGCTGCCTTGTCCTGTTTCCGTAAAAACCAGAAATATTGCCTTTTCAATGATTGAAAGACCAAGTTCTAATCTTCCCTGTTTTTCCCTCATGAGCAGTTCAAACCAGTAACTCTGACTCAGGAGTATTTAATCCCCACCCAAGTTGCTAATGGTTTTGAAGTTTCTATTATGCTGCTGCTGCTACTGTTAAGTCGTTTCAGTCATGTCTGATTCTGTGCGACCCCATAGACGGCAGCCCACCAGGCTCCCCCATCCCTGGGATTCTCCAGGCAAGAACACTAGAGTGGGTTGCCCTTTCCTCCTCCAATACATGAAAGTGAAAAGTGAAAGTGAAGTCACGCAGTCATTTCCGACTCTTAGCGACCCCATGGACTGCAGCCTACCAGGCTCCTCGGTCCATGGGATTTTCCAGGCAAGAGTACTGGAGTGGGTTGCCATTGCCTTCTCCAGTTTCTATTATAAAAGCTCTATTATAGATATGTTTATTGAAAGCCATTTTACACTCTTTTGGAAACAGGTTATAAACCAAGGGTCCTTAGATGAGTAACTACCTGCAAGATGACTGCAGCCCTGAGTAAAAATTCAAACATATTAGAATTCCTGAATCCAAATAAGGACTGCCCTTTAAAAGGGAAACCTCCAGAGGCTAAAGATGTAATTCAGGGATAAATAAAATGTTAAAATGACTCCTCTTTGGGAATTGCCTTTATTATTTATTACATAATTTTCACATCCCTCAAATAATGGCAAGTTCATGTTGGAGGTGGGGGGTTTAATTTTTAGAAACATAGCAGTCATTCAGAACTAAAACTCTAGACAGAGAAGAGTGATTAAATTTGGAAAAGCAGACTTTGGTCCAAAGCCAAATGACTACATAAAATATGTCACAACTAAGCTTTCTCATGAAGGTTATGAATCAGCTGTAAAGACTTTGTCAAATCCTGATTAGCAGACAGATGCTTCAGAGGAATTTGCCTACAAAGCCACTGAGAAGAAGATGGTCACTTGTGAAGGTGGGGACCGCCCTTCTGGCTGCAATGAAGACTGGAGGTGGGAGGGTCCCAGTGAGGGAGGCCAGGGGGGCTCACGTGATTGCCATGAGAAGATGGGCTCAAGGTAGCCAGAAAGCATTTGAGTTCGGCATCTCAGACAAGGGAACATGGAGAGGATGGTGCTAAAAGTCATCAGACCCCTGCTTCCTCCTTTAGTACAGATCAGATTGCTGTGAAGAGAAATATCAGAAACTTTCATTTAAAGGGCCAAGCTTGAGTGAAAGATGTGAAAGAGGAAGCTAGTTCAACCTTGAGGCCGCGAGTGGAAAGACGGGAAGAAGAATCTCAGGCTAATCTCAGGAGTCAATGCACCTGAGGTAAGTGTCACAGAACCTTCACATATCACGGCTCTGAGTCACTGCGTTTATCATGCCCAGACCTAGCTGAGCAGTAATCATCGTTCAAAGGACTTTTATGTTCCTGTTTCAGTGAACCCTTAAATACCCTTGTGAAATGGATGGGGTGGGTAATGTTATGAAGCCCATTTGATAGCAAAAAGGATGAGACTTAAATAATATTAGTTAACTAATTCTTCAGAGTCACTCAACTTATAACTGTTACCAGGACCTTGATCTGCTGTCCTCGACTTCTGAATTCAACTAACTTTCTTTTCTTTATTGATAAAGACATACATTTTTAGTTATTTTCTAGAAACAAATGATCATAGTGACTTTAGCAGTCCTGATTAGCATCTCAGAAATTATATCTAAAAATTGCTTCAAAAATTAGGGAAGCCTGTACCTGACACCTAAGAAAACATGCACACCAAAACATTAAATTGCGTGTCACCCCCTTCCTCTTGAATGAAACAAAAGGTCACAAGTAACATTCCTGGTGATTATAAGCTGTACCTCCTTTTCTAAAATACAATCTTCAATAAGCAGTCAGCTAGTCTTCCTAAAATATACCCTATAGCAGTGATCCCATGAGTCAGACTTGTCAGCCAAATCTAGCTAATTACCCACAAGATGCAGAGCCCAAGGTCATGCTCAAGCTCTCCCAGCTCCCTTCCAGCTCACCTCTCAGCCATCCAAACAAGAGCCCAGTATTTGAGCTCCGACAGCCTTGACACTTAAAGCAAGTCATTTTACTCCTAAATCTGAATTTGAGCCAAATTCCTAAAAAAAAATGCAAGGAAAGTGTGTACTCCTCATGAAAGAGATTTCTCACTAATTTCTTTATCCTCAACATCAGTGTGATATCCGCAACAAAGGTGGTATTTAGGAAGAACCTGAAGCAGATGAAGGGGAAAAGGGGGGAAAGATGAAATCAAGGAGAGAGGTAGGGAAGGAAAGGCAAAAGGAAGGAGTAGGAGAAGGAGAGTGAGCCAGAAGGGAAACCTGCGTCCTGCACCAAGTGCAGCTGGGTCAGTTCAGCAGTCTGTGTTCCTGGACTTTGTGGCAAGGCAAAGAAGTAGTCGCATCAGCTCCAGCCTACTCGCCAGTTTTCAGCCCTTAAGGATTTTTAATGAAAAACAGTTATAAAAACACGTGGTCTGTGTTCATAAACACAGCCGAGGGACAAAGAAAAATGAAGACGGGGAGTTAATTCTACCCAAGAGGCATTTCACCAGGAATTCTTGGCTTACTTTCTCTCTGTGAGCTATGCCCACCTCAGGAGACTTCATCGTGGCAAAACAGAGATCCAAAAAAAGAAAAAAAAGGAAACCCACCAGTCCTTGTGGAGTCTGGTTTCCAGTTGCACTCTGTCTTTTTGGGCCATGTTTACTGAGGAGATGGTGGAGGTCCTGATTCTTCCAGGGAGAAGCATATCTTCTCTGTAAGTTCTTCTGCCAATCTGCCCCCGTGACTATGCTGATGCTCTCATCCATAGCCAAACAGATCCCAGGAGATACTTTCTCTACTATGCGCTTACACAGATTTTTTTGCCTCACACATTCATTTTGCAATTATTTCTTGATTGTTTGCCATCCATCGGGCACTGTGCATTATTACTTATCCCTTCTGTGCAACAGCATCATGGGGGAAAGCAGAAGTCTACGGTTGTGAGTGATGCCTCCCAATGGCCTTTTGCTCATTTAGAATCTCCTTGGACTTCTCCCCAGGTACCTGTGGAGGGCAGCAGAACCCTTGAACCCACTGGAAACAAGTTCTACAAAGGCTCCTAATAACTAACATACAAAGTCAAAAGTCTTCCCTGGCTTTCAAGATTTATGTCATTCAGCAGCACAAGCCTAGCCCCTCCCTTGCTGCACAGGAGTGCCAAGTCCCTCTCAGTCTTCTTTTGATGTCAAGGTCACTGATATCCCATATGGTGGCTTTGTAAGAATTTAGAAACAAGTATTCCTTCCTGAAAACTTTTTTTCCATCTGATGCAAGATTGGTCAGAATAGATAATTTTGCTAGAACAAAACATTTAACTCTTATCTTCCAGAAAAGTCTCATGATAATATACACATGCCCTCCACCATGTGAATGTGCCTCTTTAGATTTTGTGTCTTTGTGTATGTGTGGCAGTGGACAGTGGTACTATGTGTTGCCTTTCAGTTGAGCGGCTCCATTTCTTATTCTTTCCATACAATTTCTCTGATTCACATCGCAAGTCTTCCACAACTGTTTCCCTAATTGCTTATTCATACATTCCACAATTATTACTAGGCCCTGGGAATACAGCTGTAAACATGATGGGTGAGGTCTCTGCTCTCATAGGGAGGGACTATACACAAATATTTGTGAACAAATAATTCCAGAAAGGGAAAGGGCTAAAAAGAAGATAAGTGTGATGGGCTTGCATGCAATAGGGGGCCTTCATATGAAGGTTCAGAAAGCTCATCTGAACAGCTGTTACTCAAATGATGAGAAGTTGGTCATGCAAGAATTTGGGGATGAATATTCCCTGGTGGCTCAGGGGACAAAGGAGACACAGATTCGATCCCTGAGTCGGGAAGATCACCTGGAGGAGGGCATGGCAGTCCACTCCAGTATTCTTGCCTGAAAAATCCCATGGAGAGAGGAGCCTGGCATGTTTGAGTCCTGGGGGTTGCAAATTGTCAGACATGACTGAGCAACTGAGCTTGAGCATCCCAAAAAGAAAGAGCAGGGCAGTGGGGCAGGACTGTGTTTGGAAAGTTCAGGGGCCAGAAAGGATGCCCACTCTAGGGAGAGTGGCAAAAGTGATAGGAAATAAAGTCAAGAGGTAGGCAGGGCCTAGGGCATATGAGGTTTCATAGCTGTATGAAGGAGTTTGGATTTTATTCTAGGATTTAAACAGAATTTAAACAAAGTGATATCATCTGATTTAACTGTTTTAGAATGAAGAAGGCAATGGCAAGCCACTCCAGTACTCTTGCCTAGAAAATCCCATGGACGGAGGAGCCTGGTAGGCTGCAGTCCATGGGGTCGCTACGAGTCAGACATGACTGAGTGACTTCACTTTCCCTTTTCACTTTCACACATTGGAGAAGGAAATGGCAACCCACTCCAGTGTTCTTGCCTAGAGAATCCCAGGGAAGGGGGAGCCTGATGGGCTGCCGTCTATGGGGTCACACAGAGTTGGACATGACTGAAGTGACTTAGCAGCAGCAGCAACTGTTTTAGAAATCCTTCTGTGTGTTCTGTGGCAAATGAATTGTAGGAGCTAGAATGGATCAGGAAAACTAGTTAGGTGTGGAGAAGTCTGTCTAATGTATAAGGATTCTTTCTGACTCTGCCTCACCAGTGGTCCTTACCATGCCTATGGTTCTGTGTTCCTAGTTGCTAATGACAGGCTCCATTTTAAGCTGAAAAAGGGATTAATTTTAAATTTTAAGTAACTCCCAGAATTTAGAAAGAGGCCGAAGAAGCAGTCTTGAGATCAAGCTTCTGTCCCAAACCATACAGGAGGACCAACTTGGGAAGGACACTGCAGTAACTGCTTTGAACTCTGAAAGCTGGAGTTCAACTAACCTGTAGCCTCTGGCAGTGAGGCCACTCCTGTGTCAAGATAGCCATGGGACATTGCTGTCCCTGCTGTCTCCATTCCACAGGCAGGGGCCCAGTGGTTAGAGGTGGGAATTGGGCTCCACCAGGAACTAAGTTGGAGCAGGCAGTTTCTTCACAAGACTTTAGAAGGCCTGGGAGTCAGAGGTGGGAGGTCAGCCAGAGCTTGTATAAGAACGTATAAGTCCATATACCATGAAGATCAAGGCTGGGTGCCAAGACCAAGGAAACCAGAGGTATGGGACAAGTCTGTGGGCATAACCCTAAATGGTTGGGCTGAGAATGTGACATCCAATTGACAGGACAAGACCAAGCTAAAACACTCCCACAGCCACATTCTGGACTGTAATTGCCTCTCCTTTACAGATTTTCTGCCAGTGGCTACACAGTTCATGTTTTAATATTTATTTATGGGGCTGCATTGGGTCTTAGCTGCAGCATGTGGTATCTTCGATCTTCATTGCAGCATATGGGTTCTTCTTCTTTTATTTTTTTTTAAGTTGCTACATGCAGGATCTTTTTTTAAAAAGTTAGAGTATGCAAACTCCTAGTTGTGGCATGTAGGATCTAATTCCTTGACCAGGGATCAAACCCAGGTCACCTGCATTGAGAGTGCAGAGATTAAGCCACTGGACCACCAGGGAAGTCCTGCCTCACACAGTTCTTACTCCCTTAATTCCAATGCAAATATTCTTCAGCCTCACCAGGATCTTCTGTGTTGCTATGACTCTATCTTCTCCCATTTTGTTTCCTGTTCAACACAGACCCTTAGACCATCAGTCTTTACTCATTTACCCACGTTTTTCTTTGAAACCCTCATCTCTGGATATTTCCTTCAAACATACTTACATTGAAAAAAATCTTAGAGAAAGACACTTGCTTGCCTAGTATCTCAAATGACGGCTCCCCAGCATTCCTCTGGGGAGTTTCCCCTGCCACCATTTTGTCTAGTAAGCCACAAGGCTCAAGCCTTCAATGCACTACATTCACTCTGACCCCAGTGATAGATTCAGGAATAGATACATGACGCAAGCCAATCAGGCCCAGTCAGAGTGGATGCCACGGCTTTTGCTGAAAGGATCAGGAATAGTGAAGACTTTCTGCTGGAATCAGAATGGTCTATTTCAGAATGGAGCCAACCCACAGGGAACAGAGCTGAGAAACAACAGATTCTATGACATCATTTGATTCCTGTACCAGATTTATTGATGACAGCCTTGCATTTGTATTTTCAGTTCTTCAGCTAACACAGCCACTATTTAAGCCAATTTGGGTTGGGTTGTTTGTCACTTGCAATCAGATAAATTCATTCTTAATTAAGACTCCTGGATCATTCTTGCCATTTTGCTTCTCTGCTTTCAGGATGGTTAATGAA
The DNA here is from genome assembly GCF_049115385.1 of Moschus berezovskii. Classification (NCBI taxonomy): domain Eukaryota; kingdom Metazoa; phylum Chordata; class Mammalia; order Artiodactyla; family Moschidae; genus Moschus; species Moschus berezovskii. The sequence goes on from NC_142473.1 coordinate 25,156,528, forward strand.
CGTACATGTGTGCTCAGTCGCTTCAGTCGTGTCCGACTCTGTATGACCCTATGGACTGTAGCCCTCCAGGCTCTTCTGTCCATGGGATTCTCCAGGCAAGAATACTGGAGTGGGTTGCTACTTTCTCCTCCAAGGGATATTCCCAACCGAGGGGTTGAACTCACATCTCCTGCATCTGCTGTACTGCAGGCCAGTTGTTACTGCTGAGCCACTGGGGAAGCCCAGTTAATGAATGCCTTGCTCTAAATACATGATCTCTAATTACTATTCTAAACCCACCTCACAATTCCACCTCACATTCTCAGTAACATAGTCAGTTTTGTATAAATGATTGCTCCCAACTTTCACTACTCTCCTCGAGCATCCACATAATTTTCCTCTTTATACTTACCAAAGGGCTTGCCTGCTGACCCAGTAACCAAATCGAAGGTTGCTTTATTTTCCCAGTCTTGCACTTACAAAGGCCACTGGCAACTAATAACAATTGTTGTGGTACTCTATAAATGTTACTTAAAGAAGACCCTCTTTCTCCCTTGTATCTAAGAAGCTGTATGAACTTTGTTTATTTTATAACCCAAGACCTAGTATAGCATCTGGAAGATCATGACAGACATCTGGTCCCATCGCTTCATGGCAAATAGATGGGGAAAAAAATGGAAACAGTGATTTTTCTTGGGCTCCTAAATCACTGAGGAGAGTGACTGCAGCCATGAAATTAAAAGATGCTTTCTTCTTGGAAGAAAAGCTATGACAAATCTAGACAGCATATTAAAAAGTGGAGATATCACTTTACCAACAAAAGTCCATCTAGTCAAAGCAATGGTTTTTCCAGTAGTCTTGTACAGATGTGGGAGTTGGACCATAAAGAAGGCTGAGCATTGAAGAATTGATGCTTTTGAATTGTGGTGCTGGAGAAGACTCTTGAGAGTCCCTTGGACAGCAAAGAAATAAAATCAGTCAATTCTAAAGGAAATCAACCCTGAATATTCATTGGAAGGACTGATCCTAAATACTCTGGCTACATGATGTGAAGACTGGCTCATTGGAAAAGACCCTGATGCTGGGAAAGGGTGAAGGCAAAAGGAGAAGAGGGCGGCAGAGGATGAGATGGTTAGGTAGCATCACCAGCTCAATGGGCACGAATGTGAGCAAACGCGGGGAGATAGTGAAGAACAGGGAAGCCTGGTGTGTTGCAGTCCATAGGGTTGCAAAGAAGTGGACATAACTTATTGACTGAACAACAACAAAATATATACTGTATTTTATATATAATGGAATATTACTCAGTCATAATAATAAAATCTTGCAATTCATGACATGGATGGACCTAAAGGGGGCAGGAGGAGAAGGGGACAACAGAGAATGAGATGGCTGGATGGCATCACCGAATTGATGGACATGAGTTTGAGTGAACTCCGGAATTTGATGATGGACAGGGAGGCCTTTCGTGCTGTGATTCATGGGGTCGCAAAAAGTCAGACACGACTGAGTGACTGAACTGAACTGAAAGGGTTTTATACTAAGTGAAATAAAGCAGATAGAGAAAGATAAACAATGTATGATTTCACTTGCATGTTGAATTCAAAAAAGAAGACACACAAAACGAAAACAGACTCATACACAGAGAGAAGGAACTTGTGGTCGCCAGAAGGTACGGGGTGTAAAAACAAGAAAAAGAGATTAAAAGGTACAAATTTTCAGTTTCTGAATCAAGTCATGAGGACGTAATATACGAATAGAGTCAATAATTTTGCAATAATTTTGTATAGAAACAGATGGTTACTATACTTCAATTTTTTTTTTAAAAAAGAAGTGTTTGCTTTTCTTAATGTGGCCCAAATTATGGATTGAGGTCCTGATAGTCTGTTGTATCTATTTAACTAAAAGCTGAACTGCCTAACCTATACTTTATAAAACCAAAGAAGCACTGGGAATCAAAATGTTATCATACGCCTCTAACCTCTCCCTCATTTGCGCCCTGTCTGGAAGTTCTCCAGGGTCCTTTTCATCTGCAGCAGTCTGTGAGATATCTAAGGGGATGACTGTCAAGCCTAAGGCAGATCTTCACCAACTTTGATTCACACGCCATCTTCGCTTCATTAGAAATGCCCTTGACAGAGATGGAAAGAAAGGAAACATAACGGCGGTTTCACTTGCTGTGGGCTGCAATATATATACCTGGAAATGTGGGGAGAAGGTCTCTGATGGGGAACGTGGCTCAGCTTAATCACTTTGGTTTAAAGGGTAACAAGGCACAGAAGTGGAGTCAGTATTACTCCTGCTTTAGGAAGGCGGGAACTGAAACTACCCTGGCTGAGAGAACCCGTCGTGGCCATGGTGAACTCTGGTTACAGCTACCAATTACTAACTACTCTGCTGAACTGGACAGCCCCTACCAAACCTTTTCAAGAACTGCTGACACATCACTTCATGTCTAAGGTTTTTATATCCACATATGCCTTCGATCTTACAACAATTAAACATAAAAAGAGGAATTTCATTTACTTTACTTCAATTGGAGGTTATTTTCTAAAATCTTAATGAAGAAAGCAAACAGAAACAACCCAAGCTTTGCATGACTGGGAAATGTAGTTCTTAAAAAAGGCGTCGTCTTTGGGAATGTAAGGATAGATGTACTTTAGAGGGTTTTCGGGAATTTTCAGCCATAATGATGTCATAGTTTCAAAGTTCAGTTCAGTTGCTCAGTCGTGTCCAACTCTTTGAGGCCCCATGGACTGCAGCATGCCAGGCTTCCCTGTCCATCACCAACTCCTGGAGTTTACCCAAATTCATGTCCATCGAGTCAGTGATGTCATCAAACCATCTCATCCTCTGACACCCCCTACTCTTCCTGCCTTCAGTCTTCCCCAGAATCAGTGTCTTTAATGAGTCACTTCTTTGCATCAGGTGGCCAAAATATTGGAGCTTCAGCTTCAGCACAAGTCCTTCCAATGAATATTCAGGACTGATTTCCTTTAGAATTGACTGGCTTGATCTCCTTGCAGTCCAAGGGACTCTATGGAGTCTTCTAAAACACCACAGCTCAAAAGCATCAATTCTTCAGTGTTAAGCTTTCTTTATGGTCCAACTCTCACATCCATATATGACTACTGGAAAAACCATAGCTTTGAATATATGGACCTTTGTCAGCAAAGTAATGTCTCGGATTTTAAATATGCTGTCTAGGTTGGTCACAGTTTTCTTCCAAGGAGCAAGTGTCTTTTAATTTCAAGGCTGCAGTAACCATCTGCAGAGATTTTGGAGCTCAAGAATATAGAGTCTGTCCTTGTTTTCATTGTTTCCCCATCAATTTGCCATGAAGTAATGGGACTAAGAGGAACTAAAAAGCCTCTTGATGAAAGTGAAAGAGGAGAGTGAAAAGGTTGGCTTGAAGCTCAACATTCAGAAAACAAAAATCATGGATCTGGTCCCATCACTTCGTGGGAAATAGATGGGGAAACAGTGGAAACAGTGTCAGACTTTATTTTTGGGGGCTCCAAAATCTCTGCAGATGCTGATTGCAGCCATGAAATTAAAAGACATTTACTCCTTGGAAGGAAAGTTATGACCAACCTAGATAGTATATTAAAAAGCAGAGACATTACTTTGCCAACAAAGGTACATCTAGTCAAGGCTATGGTTTTTCCAGTGGTCATGTATGGATGTGAGAGCTGGACTGTGAAGAAAGCTGATCGCCGAAGAATTGATGCTTTTGAACTGTGGTGTTGGAGAAGACTCTTGAGAGTCCCTTGGACTGCAAGGAGATCCAACCAGTCCATTCTAAAGGAAATCGATCCTGGTGTTCTTTGGAAGGACTGATGCTAAAGCTGAAACTCCAATACTTTGGCCACCTCATGCGACGAGTTGACTCACTGGAAGAGACTCTGATGCTGGGAAGGATTGGGGGCATGAGGATAAGGGGACAACAGAGAATGAGATGGCTGGATGACATCACCGACTCGATGGTCATGAGTTTGAGTGAACTCTGGGAGTGGTGATGGACAGGGAGGCCTGGTGTGCTGTGATTCATGGGGTAGCAAAAAGTAGGTCACGACTGAGTGACTGAACTGAACTGATGAGACTAGATGCCATGATCTTCGTTTTTTTGAATGTTGAGTTTTAAGCCATCTTTTTGACTCTCCTCTTTCACCTTCATCAAGAGGCTCTTTGGTTCCTCTTCACTTTCTGCCATAATGGTGGTGTCATCTGCATATCTGAGGTTATTGATATTTCTCCCAGCAATCTTGATTCCAGTTTGTGCTTCATCCAGCCTGGCAATTTGAATGATGTATTCTGCATGGAAGTTAAATAAACAGGGTGACATATAAATTCTTGACCTACTCCTTCCCCAATTTGGAACCATTCGGATGTCAGCACATGGCAAAGCAGACAACAGCCTTTGTTGTAGGGTTCTATAGAGTGGAATCTCACCTCTCCTGGAAAAACAGAAAACAGGGGAATATTCATGTTCCTGCAGGCGCACTTTGTGGCCATTCACCCTGCCCACATTCTCTTCACTGGTTATAAAATGAGACCAGCTCTTCCTTGCAGTGTGGACAGTACAGATTGCCACATGATAGAGGACATCCATATAGGCTGTGAGAAATTCATGCCAACCTCCTCTGGAACAACTGTAACAACTAATATTCAAACCCACTGAACACATGAAAAACAGAACACACCACTCACTTTTGAAGAGGGAAATACCAATAACCAAACTCAATACTGATTTCACATGAATAAGTAATAGTGACTATGTACCATATTCAGAATGGTCCGCCCAGGAGGAAGTTATTCCTCCAAGGTGACTTGTGCTGAATCTTAAAAAGTTTCCTGGTATTTTATCCTTTAGACATAGCTGTTCTTTTTCTTTGCTGACAAAACCTATGATATACTTAAAAATAGAACAGGGCATAGTTTTTTCTGATCAAAGACTAAAATTCATTGCATTTGCATTTATTGCATTCACAAACAACAGACGTAAATTTGTTTTGAATATGTCAATAGTGCCTGAATATATTTAAATTAAATAACAATACTCTATGAAAAATGTAAAAACCTGAAATTATTTTCCACACTATGAAACTAAATATGCTTGAAAAGAAAAGAGAATGTTGTAAATGGTGCTGCTGTGAACATTGGGGTGAATTTGTCTTTTCAAGTTGGAGTTTTCATTTTTTCTGGATGTATGCCCAGAAATAGGATTTCTGGATCATATGCTAGCTGTATTTTTAGTTGTTTGAGAAACCTCCATGCTATTTCCAATGGAGGCCTTCACCAATTTACACTCCCACCAACAGTGTATGGGGTTCCCTTTTCTCAACATTTTCTCCAGAACTTGTTGTTCATAGTGAGTGTGTACTCAGTCATGTCTAACTCTTTGTGATCCCATGGACTGTAGCCTGCCAGACTTCATCCATGGAATTCTCCAGGCAAGAGTACTGGAGTGGGTTGCCATTTCATACTTCAAGGGATCTTCCTGACCCAGAAATCAAACTCACATTTCCTGTGTCTCCTGCATTGATTGGCAGGTGGAGTCTTTACTGCTAAGCCACCCGGGAAGCCCATTAGTGTTCATAGCAGCACTATTTACAATAATCAAGACATAAAAGTAAACTAAGTGTCCAGCAACAAATGAATGGTTAAATAAATGATAAATGGTAGATGAATTGATGTGATGTATTTACAATGGAATATTCTTGGCTATAAGAAAGAATGAATTATTGCCATTTGAAGCAACATAAATGAACCTAGAGATGATCACACTAAGTGAAGTGAGAGAGAAATAAAAATCTATATGGTATCACTTTTATGTGGCATCTAAAAAAGTAATGTAAATGAATTTACTTACAAAACAGAAATAGATTCACAGATGTAGAAGATACACTTATGGTTACCAAAGGGGAAAGGTTTAGAAGGAGATATTTTTTTTAAAAAAAGAAAAAAAAAAAACTGTTTATCTGTTCTTGTTCAGTTCAGTTCAGTTCAGTCGCTCAGTTGTGTCCGACTCTTTGCGATCCCATGAATCACAGCACACCAGGCCTCCCTGTCCATCACCAACTCCCAGAGTTCACTCAAACTCATGACCATCGAGTCGGTGATGCCATCCAGCTATCTCATTCTCTGTCATCACCTTCTCCTCCTGCCCCTAATCCCTCCCAGCATCAGAGACTTTTCCAATGAGTCAACTCTTCACATGAGGTGGCCAAAGTATTGGAGTTTCAGCTTTAGCATCAGTCCTTCCAATGGACACCCAGGATTGATCTCCTTTAGAATGGACTGGTTGGATCTCCTTGCAGTCCAAGGGACTCTCAAGAGTCTTCTCCAACACCACAGTTCAAAAGCATCAATTCTTCGGCTATCAACTTTCTTCACAGTCCAACTCTCATATCCATACATGACCACTGGGAAAACCATAGCCTTGACTAGATGGACCTTTGTTGGCAAAGTAATGTCCCTGCTCTTTAATATGCTATGTAGGTTGGTCATAACTTTCCTTCCAAGAAGTAAGCGTCTTTTAATTTCATGGCTGCAATCAGCATCTGCAGTGATTGTAGAGCCCAAAATAATAAAGTCTGACACTGTTTCCACTATTTCCCCATCTATTTGCCATGAAGTGATGGGACCAGATGCCATGATCTTCGTTTTCTGAATGTTGAGCTTCAAGCCAACTTTTTCACTCTCCTCTTTCACTTTCATCAAGAGGCTTTTTAGTTCCTCTTCACTTTATGAAGAAAAAAATATCCGTTGGGACTGAAGACAAATTTTAAAACAACTGAATCAGGGAAAGGAGGAAGAACAAGAACTATGCAAACACCATTTGGAGATACTACTTCAAGCATATAACCTTAGAAACAGCTTTCAGCTTAGTAATATTTATTACATGCCAACTAAATGCCTGGGAATATGCCAGGCCCCAAGACTAGAGAGATGACTAAGACAGGACCTTTGCTCTCAATAAGCTTCTACAAGACTCCCCCTTTCTTCCTACTCCTGGGTCTCATTAAAGCCAATAACCTTCTGCACAGCAAAGGAAACTATAAGCAAGGTGAAAAGACAGCCTTCAGAATGGGAGAAAATAATAGCAAATGAAACAACTGACAAATAATTAATCTCCAAAATATATAAGCAGCTCCTTCAGCTCAATTCCAGAAGAATAAACGACCCAATCCAAAAATGCGTGAAAGAAATAAACAGATATTTCTCCAAAGAAGACATACAGATGGCTAACAAACACATGAAAAAAATGCTCAACATCCCTCATAATCAGAGAAATGCAAATCAAAACCACAATGAGATGCCATTTCACACCAGTCAGAATGGCTGCTATCCAAAAGTCTACATGCAACAAATGCTGGAGAGGATGTGGAGAAAAGGGAACCCTCTTACCCTGTTAGTGGGAATGCAAACTAGTACAGCCACTATGGAGAACAGTGTGGAGATTCCTTAAAAATCTGGAAATAGAACTGCCATATGATCCAGCAATCGCACTCCTGGGGATACACACCAAGGAAACCAGAACTGAAAGAGACACATGTACTCCAATGTTTATCGCAGCACTATTTATAATAGCCAGGACATGTAAGCAACCTAGATGTCCATCTGCAGACGAATGGATAAGAAAGCTTTGGTACATATACACGATGGAGTATTACTCAGCCATTAAAAAGAATGCATTTGAATCAGTTCTAATGAGGTGGATGAAACTGGAGCCTATTGCACAGAGTGAAATAAGACAGAAAGAAAAACATCAATACAGTATACTAACGCATATATATGGAATTTAGAAAGATGGCAATGATAACCCTGTATACGAGACAGCAAGAGACACAGGTGTATAGAACAGTCTTTGGGACTCTGTGGGAGAGGGTGAGGGTGGGATGATTTGGGAGAATGGCATTGAAACATGTATATTATCATATGTGTAACGAATCACCAGTCCAGGGTCAACGCATGATACAGCATGCTCGGGGCTGGTGCACGGGGATGACCCAGAGGGAGGATAAGGGTGTAAGGGATGTGGGAGGGGGGTTCAGGAAGGGAAAAGTACGTACACCCGGGGCGGATTCATGTCAATGCATGGCAAAACCAACCAATATAATATTGTAAAGTAATTAGCCTCCAATATAAAAGAAAATATCAATAGCCTCAGATATGTAGTGACACTACCCTTATGGCAGAAAGTGAAGAGGAACTAAAAAGCCTCTTGATGAAATTGAAAGAGGAGAGTAAAAAGGTTGGCTTGAAGCTCAACATTCAGAAAACAAAGATCACGGCATCTAGTCCCATCACTTCATGGGAAATAGATGGAAAAACAGTGGAAACAGTGTCAGACTTTATTTTGGGGGAGCTCCAAAATCACTGCAGATGCTGATTGCAGCCATGAAATTAAAAGACGCTTACTCCTTGGAAGGAAAGTTATGACCAACCTTGATAATATATTAAAAAGCAGAGACATTACTTTGCCAACAAAGTTCCGTCTAGTCAAGGCTATGGTTTTTCCCATGGTCATGTATGGATGTGAGTTGGACTGTTAAGAAGGGTGATCGCCAAAGAATTGATGCTTTTGAACTGTGGTGTTGGAGAAGACTCTTGAGAGTCCCTTGGACTGCAAGGAGATCCAACCAGCCCATTCTGAAGGAGATCAATCCTGGGTGTTCATTGGAAAGACTGATGCTAAAGCTGAAACTCCAATACTTTGGCCACCTCATGCGACGAGTTGACTCACTGGAAAAGACTCTGATGCTGGGAGAGGTTGGGGGTGGGAGGAGAAGGTGATGACAGAGAATGAGATGGCTGGATGGCATCACGGACTCTGTGGACATGAGTTTGAGTGAACTCCGGGAGTTGGTGATGGACAGGGAGGCCTGGTGTGCTGTGATTCATGGGGTCGCGGAGAGTCGGACACGACTGAGCGACTGAACTGAACTGTACTGAACTGAAAAAAGAAAAAAGTAAAAAAATTAAAAAATAAAATAAAAATCTAAACAATAAATAAATAAATCCAATAACCACTTCTTCTTCTATTCCCTCCTATATCCTGTCATATTTCCATTTTAACTTCAATAATTTTTTTTTTTTTTTGCAACTGTGGTTAGCTTTTCTTATCAGGCTAAAGAGCTCTTCTCTTGTTTGAAATTTACCAGGATGTTACTTGCCTAGTGACATATGTCATTCTATTTATAACCCAAATCTTTCTGTTTCTCCATCTGACTTCCTCTAGTCATGACCACTTTTTTCCTAAATCTGAATGCCCTCCCCGATCAGAATTCACCTTCTTTGTCTCCTTTCCACCATATCTGTGAACATAAAGCTAATGTACTCAGTGGCCTGGTTTTCTTGTTTCCATTCCCAAAGCCCACTCTTTCCTTCTGTGCTACCAAAGTTTGGAATTACTGCATGCTCCGCATCTCCCAGACTTCTATTCTCTTGTTTCAGAGTCTCCTCCATGCAGTCAGCAGAAAGGAGAAATGGCCCACCACCTGGACCCAAGAGAAATACCTTTTCCTTGCCAAATGAGTTGAAAACCAAATACTTCAAAACAAAATCAAATCATTTTAGGGGCCAGATTTAACCAAGGGGGAGCACCCATTCTTCATTCCTGCTCCTAAAAGCAGGCACATAACTCAGGAGGCATAGACTTTCCCTTTCTCTGTTGTATCATCTGAGTTCCCTCAGCCCTCACTTTCTCACTTCCCTCACTTCTCACTACAGTGAGTTACAGCAATGAAACAAAGATACTCTCACTCTCAATCTTCAAGAAAGTTGAGGTACTTGAGATTCTTCCCGTATAGCTGTGAGAAGACACAAGCTTTGGCTAACACATGCCTGCCCTGCCCTTCCCCACTTTTCCTTTCTGCTCTGAACCACAGTAATGCTGATTTTCATTGCTGTCATTAATAAAGGAGCAGTGATGCTGATGGCTTATGGCATCCCTGTCAGGGCCTCTGCCTTGACCATCGACTGTCCAGGGCAGGTCTCCGTACCCAAGGTCCTGGTGCTCCATTTCTGACATGCATGACACTGTTGCTGAAGCCGGGAGAGAGAGCTGATTCTGATCAACATCCGCACTGTGTCTGCTTACTCTTCCCTCCCCACACTCCTACCATTTCAGGCACACGTACGTCAGCAAACAGAGAGCCATCTCCTGTTTCTGCTGGCACTGTTCTGCTGATATCTTGGGCTCTCAATAGCCCATGGAGGTTCTAGCAAGCCAATCTTTCTGGTTGTTTTTTACTTTAATTGTAGCTCCCTAAACCTAGGACTCGTATGTGAATCGATAGTTGATGGATCATTGACAACTGAGTGATAAACACTTGAATTTAAAACTTCTATTCCATTTTTGCACTTCTCCAGCCCATCCTTTAGCTAAACCCTTTCTGCTAGATTCTTTTTTTCCTTAGAGTAAATTCTGCATCTCACATAAACAGAACTTTGGCAGACCTATTCTGCCATTCCTCCTAACCATGTCTAAAGGAAATACTAAAAGTCCATTAAAATGTACAGGAGAGAACCTAGCTATGGATGAGTGATCAAGAATCAGCACATGAGTCCAGAAAAAAGACATCCTCTGATAACATCTTTCAGATGCATTTGGCCTAACAGTGATTCTCAACTGATGAGCTGCTTCAGAAGAAAATAAATTAGAAAAGTCACTAATGAGAATCCTGTTTGTTCTTCCAGCTGTTTATTTCTTCTGAATAAGAGCTTTATGCCTTAATTACAGCTCGTAGTGACTGCCAGTGACTATTATTGCACAATTTCTTAGAATTCACTCTCCCATGATTGTAAACAGTCAATATTTACACAGAACCAAAGTTCTCAATGTTGGTTAGAGGCTTATTTAAAGTTAATAATAATTGAGCTTCACAACAGCACCACAAGCTCAATATGGAAACTGACTTCCTAGTGCCTATACTTTCAGGTGGATATTTGCAGGAGAGACAAACACTTACATGATTTTCAGATCCTTAGGAGTTCTGGGATTCTTCCAAGGTGCTTACCTACTATGTTCTTTCAAATACCACATTCTCTCTTTCCTAGGAGAATTTATTTCCCCTGAAGATTTTCTCAAAAGATATATTTCTTTCTTACAGAGAGTCCTGTTGCTTATGTAAACCATCTTCACTTTTCTTTGGTCAAGCTGTGTAAAGCAGGCTGTATCTGTTTCTAATTGTTTTCTTACTCTTGGCTTTGAACTTCATACACTTTCAGCTGGTGCACTCTTTAAATCCCTTCTGCCCTGGGAGTGTAGCATGGCTAATGCAAACCATGATCAGCCCTTTGGGCCAGTTTTTATCTGCTCAGGGATATCTGGATCAGAGATTGCTGTTCTTATATCCCACTTGTGTAACTTTGGATATAATTTGATTTGATTCTATTAGACCAAGTTCATGGTAGACTGTCTTCTTTTCTGTGCTACCCTGATTTTATTACACTTTTCATGTGCCAGTGGTTCCCAACAGCACCACACCTAACCTTTCCTCTGAGGACATCTCTTCAGTAATTTATCATAAAATTGCACATGGACTGTGCTTGGGTATCTTTGTTCAGATTTTTCCTTATCATGATTACTACCTCAATCTGCAGACATCCAAATCAAGAGAACAAATAGAAGGGGAAAACCCACAGAACTACGAATTAAGAGTCTTTTATAAATATTGTTTATGAGAAAGAGTTAAAGGTAAATGTATTTATCCCCCCAAAGTTTTACTTGAATGTAGTAGGTGTGAGGGCTTTTGAAGTTTTATATTTCAGCCATATAAAAGCTTTTCATTTCTCTGGGCTTTAGCTTCCTTCCATGGAAAATCAGAATGATACTATCTGCCTTAAGATATTTTAGGATTAGAATTATAAGAGATGATTGCACGAAGATAATTTCAAAATGTATAGAACACCACTCACATGTAATTTGATAATATTGTCACTAAAAGGATGGAAATAACATTGCTAGGAGAAAAAGTCCATTTTCTCATACATGATTTCCACTTAATTCTCAGGATCAGCCTTCTGATAAACAGAATAGACAATTTCTGTGTGATGAAATTCTGAGAGACTTGGACAGCATCTCAGACTGAAAAGATGTATTTGCCACCTGCTCATCGATATTTGAAATTCAATCAATCACCAAGGACACATTTGTTAGAGATGAGGCTGGCAAAGAGAAACTTTTGAAAGATAGAAACTGACATGGATTCAAAACTATGATGTTAATTAAAAACTGGTTCTAGAATACATCCTAGGAACAGGTTTTGATGTTAAGGAGTGGGCTGATCCTTCCTTGGTATACCAGTCTTCTAAAGGATATGTATCCTGGCTTTTTCTGGGCAGTTTCTCACCTCCGGATCATTAGTTCACTATTAAAATGGCAGGGAAAGGTGGTAAAATACAATTATCTCCCATGATCACAGTTGACCATTGGCCCGAATAAGTACCCCCACTCCAATACAGGGGATGTGGGTCCACAAGCTGGGTGGGGATATTCAAAGAACTCTTGCCAAGATCACTGTGAATCATAGAATGCCAGAAATAGAAAGTCATTTGAGAGACTATAGTGAAGGACTCAGCAACACAAATATTTACAGGGGTTACATAGGTAACATAGAGATGTGAATCAGGTGGTATAAAGCAATAGGGAGTGATAGGGTCTGTGGCAAAACAAAGAGAGAACGTCATGAGTCTTATAGCATTTAAATTCCAGTTTAATTAGAAGTTGTGTTGATCAAACCAACCATATCCACAGAGTGACGTTTTTGTCCCCAGCTGCCAGTCCTGACCCAGCTCGCTTGTGATAAAGGTGACCCAACTGCAGTCACATTAGCACATAAGGCATGAATTACCATGGCTCAGCCTGACAGATAAACTTCAAACTTATACCCCTTCCAGGGAACCCCGGTTGTTCCTGGGATGCTTCACAGCTTTCTGTCTTTAGTCAGCCTGTGCTGCCTGCTCTGCTCTTAACCTCTTTCTCACTTCTCTCTCTCCTCATAGACTGCTGACCTCAAACCTGGTGAAAAAACGTTACTATGGTTAATACGGAACCTACCCTTGTGGAAACACCATTGTCTGTTCCAAGGATGTTACACTAGTGCCCTCAATGCCACCATTTCCCCAGGCTACAGAGAGAGGAGGATACTTCTCTGTCCAACTCAGTGCTGCGCTTTAGCAAATGGACCCCAAAGCCACACTGGGTGAGCCCAGAATAGCAGAAGGCCTCCTGTGAAAACAGCCCCATGGCTTCCTGCTTTTCTCTGTGTGCATCTCTCATGCTCAACTCTAAAACAAATACACAAACACCATCCCTCTCTGTCAGAAAGAGCCACAGTACAGGCACAGTGCAAACAGTGCCAAGAAACATTTTCCCCACCCAGCCCACTACCAAATAAGAGCAAATCTGCAAAGACATTGTTTTGACTAAAACATACACAAGAGTTTACATTAACTAAAATAACCCAGCTTCTTTGTTTAAAGCCTCAGCATTAAGAAAACTGTCAAGTCAATGTAGTGAATCAAGATTTGATTTACAACTATGCAGCTCAAGGGACTATTTAATTGATCCTGCCAGAGCAGAGGAATAGGCTTCTCTAGAAGTATTGAGCAATCTTCAGTAAGACAGACAAATTCTGGCAGTTTTCAAATGAAATGTTTCAGCTTCTACCCATAATACCTTAAAAAAAATCTTGGGGTTGAACTTTAATCAGCATCAGTTCAGTTTAGTTCAGTCGCCCAGTCATGTTCGACTCTTTGCGACCCCATGAATCACAGCACACCAGGCCTCCCTGTCCATCACCAACTCCCGGAGTTCACTCAAACTCATGTCCATCGAGTCGGTGATGACATCCAGCCATCTCATTCTCTGTCGTCCCCTGCTTCTCCCGCCCCCAATCCTTCCCAGCATCAGAGTCTTTTCCAGTGAGTCAACTCATCGCATGAGGTGGCCAAAGTATTGCAGTTTCAGCTTTAGCATCAGTCCTTCCAATGAACACCAAGGATTGATCTCCTTTAGAATGGGCTGGTTGGATCTCCTTGCAATCCAAGGGACTCTCAAGAGTCTTCTCCAACACCACAGTTCAAAAGCATCAATTCTTCGGCGATCAGCTTTCTTCACAGTCCAACTCTCACATCCATACGTGACCACGGGAAAAACCATAGCCTTGACTAGACAGAACTTGGTTGGCAAAGTAATGTCTCTGCTTTTTAATACACTATCAAGTTGGTCACAACTTTCCTTCCAAGGAGTAAGTGTCTTTTAATTTCATGGCTGCCATCAGCATCTGCAGTGTTTGCAAGTATCTTCTCTCATTTTTTTGGGTTGTCTTTTCACTCTCTTGGTGGTATCATTTGCAGACACATCTCCTGGAGTCTCAATATCTTCATGGAAATATATATCAAATATGCTGATTAACTCTTGAGAGTCCCTTGGACTGCAAGGAAATCCAACCAGTCCATTCTAAAGGAGATCAATCCTGGGTGTTCATTGGAAGGACTGATGCTAAGGCTGAAACTGCAATATTTTGGCCACCTCATGTGACGAGTTGACCCACTGGAAAAGACTCTGATGCTGGGAAAGGTTGGGGGCGGGAGGAGAAGGGGACGACAGAGAATGAGATGGCTGGATGGCATCACCAACTCTGTGGACATGGGTTTGGGTGAGCTCCGGGAGTTGGTGATGGACAGGGAGGCCTGGTGTGCTGTGATTCATGGGGTCGCGGAGAGTCGGACACGACTGAGCGACTGAACTGAACTGAACTGATATATCTGAAAAAGGATTTCTATCCAGAATATGTAAAGAAATATTGCAACTCAATGATAAAAATATAACTAACTCAGGAGAACAAGATGGCAGAGGAGTAGGTGGATGTAGAGTACATCTCTCTCTATGAATACATCAGGAATACACCTTCAGACACAGAAGTGCATGCAGAACACCAGCGGAGAATGGACAGGAGTACCTGACCAGCAGAAAAGAATACATAGAACCACACAAAACTCGGTAAGACAAGGAAGTAGGGGGAAAAATAAGAGTGTTAGTAGGGCTGGACCTGCCCTTGGCCAGTGGGGGAACTGAAGCAGAGGTTCAATCCCCACATCAGGGCTATTGTCTGAGTCAGAGGAGAAACATTTAAGGCTGAGAGTGAAACAGGTGCTCTGTGGCAGCTTAAGTGGAATGAGACTCAGGCAGCTCATGCTGCAGCCATACATTCCCCAGCCAGGGGCGCAGGTCTCCTGGAAGGCACAGTGGCTGGGAGCAGGAGTTAGGGATTGTGGAGCAATCCTAGGGCAAGGGGTGCTGATGACTGCAGAGAGACAAATCAAGGGGATGGGAGGGAGGAGATTGTGGTGGGAAATGCCTGTGGAGGAAAGCCAGGCAGCCATGGAAGCAAGGCAATGCTGCTGAGTCATGCGTAGGGGGTGGAGCCATCACCATAGCCTCTTCCCCCACACACCAGCATCGGCAGCTGAACAATAGAGAGGCTGGCCCATCAAATGCCTGACACACTGATCTACAGAGTTGGACCCCAGCCAGGGGGGCCTCTCAATGTGTCTGATGCACCAAATAACAGTGAAGGACCCCAAGTGAGGGAGCCCTCCAAGTGTCTGAATGGATGGAGTTATGGACAAAGACTGGCCAAAGAAGCCTTCTGATCACCAGCTACAAGAGGCTTGAAAAAAGTCTCTGAGAAGGCTGTAATTCCTGTGATGAAGACAGTCTGTGTCCCTGACACTTGGTGCTGCCAGGGTCCCTGCAAGCCAAGCAGTTGTGCCATCTTCATGCTCAACTCTCCCTGGAGCAGAGCTGCCACAGGTTAAAAAAAAAAAAAGTCTTGTGTCTATGTGTGCAGGGTTGCTTTGATACTGTTCAATTCTTTGCAACTCTGTCGACTGTGGCCTGCCAGGCTTCTCTGTCAGGGAGGGGTTTCTCCAGGCAAGAATACTGGAGCGTATTGGCCAATAGTGGTTTCCATACCCTTCTAGAGCACTATATTTCCTGCTGCCCTAGGTGCCAACTCCCATGAGTACCTGGTGCTGCCAGAACCCCTGCAATTCAAGCAAATGCACCACCTCCATATCTGGCCCTAATGGGGGCAAACTCAAATCCTCCAGGGCAGCCCCAGGAACAAAACCCAGGGGCAGTGTGGTTAAGGAAGAAGATTCAAAACCTTCCCAGTACCTGTACAAGCCACAGATTAAATCCACACATTTAACTAGGCAGACTCCATGTCTATGGAATATATAAAAGGTAATTGAGAACACCCACAAAAGAAAACACACTGGTTCCAATAGCTGTGGATACTGGAGGCAAGAACATACATGAGTAGGAGCAGATTAGAATCTAAGCTGCCCCCACAGCAGGTTTAGAGATAAGCACAGTGTTGGAGGGCATCCTAGGGAGGTGAGGTAGATTGTGACTCTCAGCAAGGGAAAGGACTCTGATAGCAGTGACTCAAGTAAAACATTTATTATTCTTATGTTTTGACTTGTTCTGTAGATTCTTTTGGATTGTCCCCCCCACCCGCCCGCTTGTTGTAGTTGTTGATTTTATTGGCACTATGAAATCTAATTAAGCTTTTGAGCTTTTTTATTTTTTTTTAACTCAGTTACATTTTTATTGTTGTTAAAAACTCTGCCTCTACATTGGGCTTTTGCAGTTCTGTGGCGTTCTCCTTTATTTTTTTTCCTTTTTTCTTTCTTCATTTTTTTCCCCTAAATCTTTTTAAAATTTTTAATTTTCTCAAGCCTATTATATTTTTTGTAGATTCATTCCTTTGTTTGCCTTCCCTACTGTTCTTTTTCCCTTGCAGTTAATCTTTAATTTGTATAAATCTTCTTCACCTAACTTTATTTAAATTCGCATATTTACTCTTTGTTTTCTTTCTTTCCTTTCTGCTCAACATATTTGTTAGTTTTGTTTTCATTGCTTTATTCCCCACTTGACACCTTTCTCTAGTTTTGTTTTCCAGTTTGTGCTTTAGTTAGTTTTATTCTTAACTGGTAAATATAATTTTTGATTTCCTTTGCTCACCAGGTCAATCTACTGTACTTTTTTTTGTTGTTGGACTGTTTTGACTTTTCTCATGGGTGTATATGTGTATATTCCATTATTTTAATTATTGTTTGCCTGATTTTGTAGCTGTCATTTGCCTGAAGTTTATCTTTGGTTTCTCATTTTTGGATATATGTTTTAATCTCACTTAATGCCATTACAAACCACTGTGGAATCTTTGTTCCTGACCAGAGATCAAGCCCTGAGCCTTTGGAGTGGGAGCACTGACTCCAAGACCCTAGACTAACAGACAACTAGTCCTAGAAATTATCAAATAGTGAGAACTCACAGGAAGGAAACCACTTGAATACAAGACTCAACATCACCCAACCACCAGTAGCACTCTGTGCAGGATGCCTTATCTAAACAACAAACAAAACAAAATTAAAAATCCAATCATCAACAGACAGGATTACCCCCTCATTCAGGCTTGCCCATGAGAAGAAAAACAAACAACTAAACAAAAACTCAGCACAAATTTCACCCTGTACAATGTTTACCCAAACCACCGGACCAAGTTTAGGAGGGCAGAAACCAAAAGGAAAAAAGAATTCAACTTTGAAGCCTGGGAAAAGGAGACCTCAAGCAAAATAAGTTAAAAAAAAATAATGAAAAGACAGAGAAATACTACACAAATGAAGGAACAAACTAGAAACACAGAAGTCCAAACAGATGAAGAGGAAATAGGCAAACTACCTGAAAAAGAATTCAGAATAATGATAGTAGATGATCAGAAACCTTGAAAACAAAATGGAAAAATGTGAGAATCAATTACCAAAGACCTACAAGAATTAAAGAATAAACACACAGAGACAAAAAAACACAATTACTGAAATTAAAAATACTCTAGAAGGAATCAATAGCAGAATACTCAGTGAACTTGAAGATAAAATGATGTAAATAACTTCTGAAGAGCAGAATAAACTAAAAAGAATGAAAAGAATTAAGGATAGTCTCAGAGACCTCTTGGATAATATCGAACTCACCAACATTCAAATTATAGGGGTCCCAAAGAAGAAGAAGAGAAAAAGAAAGAGTATGAGAAAATTTTTGAAGAGATTATAGGTGAACATTTCCCCAATATGGAAAAGGAAATAGTCAATCAAGTCCAAGAGGCACAAAGAGTCCCATACAGGATAAACCCAAGGAGAAACACACCAAGACACATACTAATCAAACAGACAAAGACTAAACACAAAGAAAGAATATTAAAGAAGCAAGGGAGAAGCAACAAGTAACATACAAGGGAAACCCCATATGCTTAACAGCTGATCTTTCTCTGCAGACCAGAAGGGAGTGGCAGGATATATTTAAACTACTGAAAGGATAAAATATACAACCAAGATTACTGTACTCAGCAAGGATTTCATTCAGAATTGATGGAGAAATAAAAAGCTTTTCAGACAAGTAAAAGTTATGAGAATTCAGTACCACCAAACCAGTTTTACAACAAATGTTAAAGGGACTTATATAATCAAGAAATACAAGAGAAGAAAAAAGATCTCCAAAATGAATCCCCAACAATTAAGAAAATGGAAATAATAACATATATATCAGTAATTATTTTAAATGTAAATAGATTAAATGCTCCAACCGAAAGACACAGACTGGCGGAATGGATACAAAAACAAGACCATATATATGCTGTCTACAAGAAACCCACTTCAGACCTAAAGACCATATAGACTGAAAGTGAGAGGGTTGAAAAATATATTCCATGCAAATAGGAGGCAAAAGAAAGCTGGAGTAGCAATCCTCATATCAGACAAAATAGACCTTACAATAAAGAATATTACTTTAAGGAAGGACACTATATAATGGTCAATGGATCAGTCTAAGAGGAAGACATACCAATTGTAAATATCTATGTACCCAACATAGGAGCATCTCAGTACATAAGACAAACACTAACAGACATAAAAGGGGAAATTGACAGTAACACAATAATAGTAGGAGACTTTAACACCCCACTCACACCAAAGGACAGAGCATTAAAACAGATAATTAATAAGGAAACATAAGTCTTAAATTATGCATTAGATAAGATGGAGCTCATTGATATCTTCAGGACGTTCTATCCAAATTCAGAAGAATACCCCTTCTTCTCAAGTGCACATAGAACATTCTCGAGAATAGACCACATCTTGGGTCATAAATCAAACCTCAATAAATTTAAGGAAATTGAAATCATATCAAGCATCTTCCCCGACCATAACACTATGAGACTAGATATCAATTCCAAAAAATAACTTTTAGAAACACAAACACATGGAGATTAAACAACACGTTTCTAAATAACCAACAGGATACTGAAGAAACCAAAAGGGAAATCAAAAAATTTCTAGAAATAGTGACAATGCAAACACAGCAACTTAAAACCTGTGTGTTTCAGCAATAGCAGTTCTAAGAGAGAAGTTTATAGCAATATAATCCTACCTCAAGAAATAAGAAAAGCATCGAATAGACAACCTAAATTTACACCTAAAGCAACTGGAAAAAGAACACACACACAAAAAACCCCCACAAAATTAGTAGAAGGAAAGAAATAATAAAGTTCCAAGCAGAAATAAATGAAAAAGAAGTGAAAGAAACAATAGTAAATATTAATAAAACCAAAAGCTGGCTCTTTGAGAAGATAAACAAAACTGACAAACTTTTCGCCAGACTCATCAAGAAAAAAAGAGAAGAATCATAACAACAAAATTAGAAATGAAAAAGGTGAGGTTACAACAGACAATGCAGAAATACAAAGGATTATAAGAGACAAAATTAGAAATGAAAAAGGTGAGGTTACAACAGACAATGCAGAAATACAAAGGATTATAAGAGACTGTTATGAACAATAATATGGCAATAAAATGGGTAACCTGGAAGAAATGGCCAGATTCTTAGAAAAGTTCAATAATCCAAGACTGAACCAAGAAGAAACAGAAATTATGAACAACCCAATTATAAGCACTGAAATTGAAGCTGTGATCAAAAATCTCCCAAGAAACAAAAGCCCAGGACTAGATGGCTTCACAGGAGAATTCTATCAAATATTTACAGAACAGCTAATGCCTATCTTTCTAAAACTCTTTCAAAAAATTGCAGAGGAAGCAATATTTCCCAACTCATTCTGTGAGGCCACCATCACTGTGATAACAAAGCCAGACAAAGATAACACACACACAAAAGAAACTACAGGTCAATATCACTGATGAACATAGATGTAAAAATCCTCAACAAAATCTTAGCAAACAGAATTCATCAACACATCAAAAAGCTCATACACCATGATCAAGTTGGGTTTATTCCAGGAATGCAAGGATTCTTCAATATATGGAAATAATCAATGTGATATTAACAAACAGATAAAAATCGTATGATAATCTCAATAGATGCAATAAAAGCCTTTGACAAAATTCAGCACCCATTTATAATTAAAACTCTTCAAAAAATGAGCATAAAAGGAACCTGCCTCAACATAGTAGAAGCCATATATGATAGTTCAGTTCAGTTCAGTTCAGTCGCTCAGTCGTGTCCGACTCTCCGTGACCCCATGAATCACAGCACGCCAGGCCTCCCTGTCCATCACCAACTCCCGGAGTACACTCAAACTCATGTCCACAGAGTCGGTGATGCCATCCAGCCATCTCATTCTCCGTCGTCCCCTTCTCCTCCCGCCCCCAACCTTTCCCAGCATCAGAGTCTTTTCCAAGGAGTCAACTCGTCGCATGAGGTGGCCAAAGTATTGGAGTTTCAGCTTTAGCATCAGTCCCTCCAATGAACTTCCAGGATTGATCTCCTTTAGAATGGACTGGTTGGATCTCCTTGCAGTATAAGGGACTCTCAAGAGTCTTCTCCAACACCACAGTTCAAAAGCATCGATTCTTCGGCGATCAGCCTTCTTCACAGTCCAACTCTCACATCCATACATGACCACGGGAAAAACCATTGCCTTGACTAGACGGACCTTGGTTGGCAAAGTAATGTCTCTGCTTTTTAATATACTATCAAGGTTGGTCATAACTTTCCTTCCAAGGAGCAAGCGTCTTTTAATTTCATGGCTGCAATCAGCATCTGCAGTGATTTTGGAGCCCAAAAAAACAAAGTCTGACACTGTTTCCACTGTTTTTCCATCTATTTCCCATGAAGTGATGGGACCAGATGCCATGATCTTTGTTTTCTGAATGTTGAGCTTCAAACCAACCTTTTCACTCTCCTCTTTCACTTTCATCAAGAGGCTTTTGAGTTCCTCTTCACTTTCTGCCATAAGGGTAGTGTCATCTGCATATCTGAGGTTATTGATATTTCTCCCAGCAATCTTGATTCCAACTTGTGCTTCTTCCAGCGCAGCGTTCCTCATGATGTACTCTGCATATAAGTTAAATAAGCAAGGTGACAATATACAACCTTGATAACCCTACAGCAAACCTCATTCTCAATGGTGAAAAACTGAAAACATTCCCCCTAAGATCAAGAACAAGACAATGGTGTCCACTTTAAGCATTATTTGTCAACATAGTTTTGAAACTCCTAGCTACAGCAATCAGAGAAGAAAAAGAAATAAAAGGAATACAGATCGGAAAAGAAGACATAAAGCTCTCACTGCAGATGACATATTACTATGCATAAAAAACCCTAAAGATAGTATCAGAAAATTACAAGAGCTAATCAGTGAATTAGCAAAGTTTCAGCATACAAAATCAATACACAGAAATCACTTGCATTTCTATATACTAACAATGAAAAATCAGAAAGAGAATTTAAGGAATCAATCCCATTCACCATTGCAACAAAAAGAATTAAATATCTAGGAATAAACTTACCTAAGCTGAAACTCCAGTACTTTGGCCACCTCATGAGATGAGTTGACTCACTGGAAAAGACTCTGATGCTGGGAAGGATTGGGGGTGGGAGGAGAAGGGGACGACAGAGAATGAGATGGCTGGATGGCATCACTGACTCCATGGATATGAGTTTGAGTGAACTCTGGGAATTGGTGATGGACAGGGAGGCCTGGCGTGCTGTGATTCATGGGGTCTCAAAGAGTCGGACACGACTGAGTGACTGAACTGAACTGAAGGAGACAAAAGAACTGTACACAGAAAATTATAAAACACTAAAGGAGATCAATCCTGGGTGTTCATTGGAAGGACTGATGCTAAAGCTGAAACTGCAATACTTTGGCCACCTCATGCGACGAGTTGACTCACTGGAAAAGACTCTGATGCTGGGAAAGGTTGGGGGAGGGAGGAGAAGGGGATGACAGAGAATGAGATGGCTGGATGGCATCACTGATTCTGTGGACATGAGTTTGAGTGAACTCCGGGAGTTGGTGATGGACAGGGAGGCCTGGCGTGCTGTGATTCATGGGGTCGCAGAGAGTCGGACACAACTGAGCGACTGAACTGAACTGAACTGATAAGATATTATAAGATTTTATAAAATTATAAATAAAAAAATCAAAGACTACATAAAGAGATGGAGAGATATTGCATGTTTCTGGTTAGGAAGAATCAATATTGTGAAAATGACTATACAACCAAACATAATCTACAGATTCAATGTGATCCCTATCAAATTACCAATGGCATTTTTCACAGAACTAGAACAAAAAAATTTCACATTTCATATGGAAACACAAAGGATCCCAAATAGCTAAAGCAGTATTGAGAAAGAAGAATGGAACTGGAGGAATCAAGCTTCCTGACTTCAGATTATACTACAAAGCTACAGTCATCAAGACAGTATGGTGTTGGCACAAAAACAGAAATATAGACCAATGGAACAAGATAGAAAGGCCAGAAATAAAGTCATGCACCTATAGGTACCTTATTTTTGACAAAGGAGGCAAGAATATACAATTCTTGGGGCAAAGACAACCTCTTCAATAATTGATGCTGGGAAAACTGGACAACTACATGTAAAAGAGTGAAATTAGAACACTTCGTAACACCATACACAAAGGTAAACTCAAAATGGATTAAAGACCTAAATGTAAGACCAAAAATTATAAAAATCTTAGAGGAAAAGATAGGCAGAGCACTCAATGACATAAATCAAAGCAAGATCCTCTAGGACCCTCCTCCTAGAGTAATGGAAATAAAAACAAAAGTAAACAAGCAGGACCTGATTAAACTTAAAAGTGTTTGCACAGCAAAGGAAACTATAAGCAAGGTGAAAAGACAACCCTCAGAATGGGAGAAAATAATAGCAAATGAAACAACTGACAGAGGATTAATTTCCAAAATATATAAGCAGCTCATACAACTCAATGCCAGATAAAAAAACAACCCAATGAAAAAGTGGGAAAAAGAAACCCTAAACAGACATTTCTCCAAAGAAGACATAACAGATGGCTGACAAACACATGAAAAGATGCTCAACATCACTCCCTATTAGAGAAACGTAAATCAAAACTGCTATGAGATATCACCTCATACTGGTCAGAAAGGACCTCATCAAAAAGTCTACAAACAATAAATGATGGAAAGGGTGTGGAGAAAAGGGAACACTCTTGCACTGTTGGTGGGAGTGTTAATTGATATAGCCACTATGGAAGACGATATGGAGATTCCTTTAAAAAACTAGGAATAAAACCACCATATGACCCAGCAATCCCACTCCTAGGCATATACCCTGAGGAAACCAAAATTGATAGAGACACATGTATCCCATTGTTCATTGCAGCACTATTTACAATAGTTAGAACATGGAAGCAACCTAGATGCCCTTCGAAAGATGAATGGATAAAGAACATATGTGGTACATATACACAATGGAATATTACTCAGCCATAGAAAGGAATGCATTTGAATCAGTTCTAATGATGTAGATGAACCTAGAACCTATTTTACAGAGTGAAGTGAGTCAGAAAGAGAAAGAGAAATATCGTAATGTAACACATATATACAGAATCTAGAAGAATGGTACTGAAGATCTTATTTACAGGCCAGCAATGGAGAAACAGACATAGAGAATAGACTTATGGACATGAGGAGAGAGGAGGAGAGGGTGAGATATATGGAAAGGATAACAGGGAAAGTTACATTACTATACGTAAAATACATAGCCAAAGGGAATTTGCTGTATGGCTCAGGATACTCAAAAGAGGGGCTCTGTATCAACCTAGAGGGGTCGGATGAGAAGGGAGATGGGAGAGATGTTCAAAAAGGAGAGGATATATGTATACTTATGGCTGATTCATGTTGATGAGGTTTGACAGAAAACAATAAAATTCTACAAATCAATTATCCTTCAATAAAAAATAATTAAAAAGAAAAAATATAACTAATTGAATTCAAAAATGGACAAAAGATCTGACTAGACTTTACTCCAGTGAAGATAGCCAAATGATCAATAAGCACAGTGGTGAAAAGTTTTGCAGTTCCTCAAAATGTTAAACATAGAGTTACCATATTATCCAAAAATTCCACTCATCTATTTACCCAAGAGAAACAGGAACATAGGTCACACAAAACATGTGCAAGAATATTCACTGAAGCACTTTTCATAATAGCCAAAAAGTGAAAACAGCCAAAATGCCTATCACCTAATAAATGGATAAATAAAATTAGATACATCCATACAATGGAATATTACTCAGTAATAAAAAGGAATGAAGTACTGACACATTCTACAACATAGATGAACCTCGAAAACAATCGAAGAAGCCACTCATAACAGATCATTTATTATACAATTCTATTTATATGAGATATATATGATAGGCAAAGGTGAAGTCGCTCAGTCATGTCTGACTCTTTGCGACCCCATGGACTATAGCCTACCAGACTCCTCAGTTCATGGGATTTTCCAGGCAAGAGTACAGGAGTAGGTTGCCATTTCCTTCTCAAAGATAGGAAAATCCATAGGAAAAGAAAGATTGGTAGCTATCTACGACTTGGGGAGAGTGTATAGGGAAGAAAAGTACTACTAATGAGTCAGTACATCTTTTGGGGGTGGTAGTCATACATCTCTTGTATATATGCTATATACCATTGAAATGTACACTTAAAATGAGTGAATTGCATGACATGTGAATTATGTCTCAAAAAGTTGTTTAAATTTTTAAATATGGAGAATGTAACATATGGGCAAGTCAAAGACACAGAGTACTCAGTGGCATAACCATGTTCAGTTCAGTTCAGTTCAGTCGCTCAGTTGTGTCCGACTCTTTGCGACCCCATGAATCACAGCACGCCAGGCCTCCCAGTCCATCACCAACTCCCAGAGTTCACTCAAACTCAACCATTGAGTCGGTGATGCCATCCAGCCATCTCATTCTCTGTCGTCCCCTTCTCCTCCTGCCCCAAGTCCCTCCCAGCATCAGCGTCTTTTCCAGTGAGTCATCTCTTCGCATGAGGTGGCCAAAGTATTGGAGTTTCAGCTTCAACATCAGTCCTTCCAATGAATACCCAGGACTGATCTCCTTTAGAATGGACTGGTTAGATCTCCTTGCAGTCAAGGGACTCTCAAGAGTCTTCTCCAGCACCACAGTTCAAAAGCATTAATTCTTCGGCGATCAGCTTTCTTCACAGTCCAACTCTCACATCCATACATGACCACTGGAAAAACCGTAGCCTTGACTAGACGGACCTTGGTTGGCAAAGTAATGTCTCTGCTTTTTAATATGCTATCTAGGTTGGTCATGGTTTTCCTTCCAAGGAGTAAGAGTCTTTTAATTTCATGGTTGCAATCAACATTTGCAGTGATTTTGGAGCCAAAAAAAATAAAGTCTGACACTGTTTCCACTGTTTCCCCATCTATTTCCCATGAAGTGATGGGACCAGATGCCGCGATCTTTGTTTTCTGAATGTTGAGCTTCAAGCCAACATTTTCACTCTCCTCTTTCACTTTCATCAAGAGGCTTTTGAGTTCCTCTTCACTTTCTGCGATAAGGGTGGTGTCATCTGCATATCTGAGGTTATTGATATTTCTCCCGGCAATCTTGATTCCAGGCTGTGCTTCTTTCAGCCCAGCATTCCTCATGATGTACTCTGCATATAAGTTAAATAAGTAGGATGACATGTTGCTTCCTGACCTGCATACAGGTTTCTCAAGAGGTAGGTCAGGTGGTCTGGTATTCCCATCTTTTTCAGAATTTTCCAGTTTGTTGTGATCCACACAGTCAAAGGCTTTGGCATAGTCAACGAAGCAGAAATAGATGTTTTTCTGGAACTCTCTTGCTTTGTCTATGTTCCAGCGGATGTTGGCAATTTGATCTCTGGTGCCTCTGCCTTTTCTAAAACCAGCTTGAACATCTGGAAGTTCATGGTTCACATATTGCTGAAGCCTGGCTTGGAGAATTTTGAGCATAACTTTACCAGTGTGTGAGATGAGTGCAATTGTGCGGTAGTTTGAGCATTCTTTGACATTACCTTTCTTTGGGATTTGAATGACGATTAACCTTTTCCAGTCCTGTGGCCACTTCTGAGTCTTCCAAATTTGCTGGCATATTGAGTGCAGCACTTTCACAGCATCGTCTTTCAGGATTTGAAATAGCTCACCTGGAATTCCATCACCTCCACTAGCTTTGTTCCTAGTGATGCTTTCTAAGGCCCGCTTGACTTCACATTCCAATATGTCTGGCTCTAGGTGAGTGATCACATCATTGTGATTATCTTGGTCGTGAAGATCTTTTTTGTACAGTTCCTCTCGGTATTCTTGCCACCTCTTCTTAATATCTTCTGCTTCTGTTAGGTCCATAACCATGCTGGCTCCTTCCAGTTTGCAATTATAAATCAGTAGTAAGATCTGTAGTAAAATTGACATATATAGGGATATGGCTATAACTACAAATGTAAACACATCTTTTAACATGTTTTAAATTAATATTACCTTCTATACTGAAATAGTGTGACTCACAAAAGATTTCAGGGATAGTACAGAGAATTCCCATATACCTTTCTCCCAACTTCTTCTAATGATTATGGTATATGATTAATACCATATTTAATGATTAAGATATGGTATCTTACATTGCCATATACGGTTATAAACACAACTTTTTAAATCATCTCCTAGTGTTCTTCTCCTGCTCTTTGTAACACATTTCTTTGTGTTTGAGAGTCTTCCATCTGTTTTATCGGTGCCTCCAAGTTTGCTTAACAAGACACAACCTTCTTTACCACCAATACTGCAAACTAAACAAACATTGCTTGAAATTCCTGAGTTTGTCTCCAATGCTCACAAAAGGGAAATATTGCCATAGTATGCCCATTCTCTTTGGAAATGTCCCTCAGGAAGGCACAGCCCTGTGGCCAGATGCACCACAGGCTGCAAAGCACAGCCTCAGGCTGGGGGCCCAAGTGGAAGAGGGTCTCCTGAGTCCATAACTGACATCTGAGCTGTGCTCACAACCTTCAGAAGTAGGGAGAGAGAGAATAAGTGTGAATGAGACTGTGAAAATCTGCACTTGACATTCATCCCAAGAGTGGGAAGTGAGAAATGAGGCTGATGAAATGTCAAGTGAGGAAAGAGTAAGTCAGTAACAATGGATGGACCATGGCAGCTGAACTAGATCTTGGGAGCAAACAGCAACAGAATGTAATCCTCAAATGGCAGAATGCCAATGTGAGAAAAATGAAGTATTGGCTCAGTGCCAAAGGTAACATCTAACCAATTTCTAACTAAAGTAAAATGCATTAAGTACGGGAAGCACTGTCAGTCAAGTTAATTTGAATAGGAGAATACAGAATATGAGTGGCCTCCTCAAGACTTTTCAGAGTTCTCTTGTCAAACTCTCCTGGGACCACTGCTCAACCATCATCTCTTAGACACTTAAGTTCAGCTAGAAATCTGGCAACATAGTGAAAGTGTTAGTCACTCAATCATATCCAACTCTTTATGATGCCATGGAATGTAGCCCGCCATAATCCTCTGTCCATTGGGATTCTCCAGCCTAGAATACTGGAGTGAGTTGCCATGCCCTCCTCCAGGTGATCTTCCCAACCCAAGGATCAAACTCAGGTATCTTGCATTGTAGGCAGATTCTTTACCATCTGAGCCACCAGGCGAAATAGGGTAGTGGCTACACCAGGGCTTAGAGTCGCACCTATTTCAGCTGTATTAACTTGAACTAGTTACTTCCCTGCTGTGAATGGCCTGTCACCTGTAAAATGAGAACACTAGCAATAATAGCACCTACCTCACAAAGTGGTTTTGAGGATATATAAGCATGAAGAGCACTCAGCATAACACTAGCTGAAAATGTGCCCAAATAGTGGCTGCAATTAACATAAGCATTGCTTTGCAGTGGAGAAACAAATCTATGCATGGCCCTGGAAGAGCTCAGTCTCTCCAGCTGAGGATATCCCCCATGAGTCCATCTTGATTGCTTTCCCACTGTGTCGTTGAGACAGAAGAGGTGAGTTAAAGCTTAGAAGCTTTCACTTTTCTACTGGTTTGTCCCCATCCATTCCTCAACTGTAAAGGGCAGTTAAAAGGGTCTTTTAAGGCATTGCAAGTATAATCTACAACAGCCAGGACCTCTGGGAACCAGAAAGAATAGAGACCCTTTCCCTTTACTCCTCCCATGCCATCCCTCTTGGAAGTAGCCACTATGAAAGGGTTGGAACTGTTTAAATATAATGCTGCAGAGATGGTACTTAAAGTGGCCTCAGGAGAGAGATTCCTGCAAATCACTGTAAGTGCAAATATTTCAACTACAGAGAATGGAATAAGCATGAGGCTTGACTTTTAGTTATGTGGTTCCACTTCCCTCTCTGCTATTGCCTTATTTCAGTGCTTCCTTTACAAACTAACAGTACAATTCCATTTATATGAAATACCCTGAATAGATAAATCCATAGAGACAGAAGTAGATTGGTGTTTGCCCCAGGGACCAGAGAGAGTGGGGAATAGGGAAACACTGCTTAATGGGTATTAGGCTTTATTCTGAGGTGATGAAAATAGTTTTGGGACTAGCTAGTGGTGTGGTGCTTTCACAATACTGTGAATGTAGGAAGTGCCATGGAATTTTCACTCTATAAAGGTTAATTTTATAGAAACGTTTCTCAATAAATTACTTTAAAAAAAAACCTGTAAAGAGTTACTTCTACATTCTGCTCTAATTGTTCATCTCTCAATTTCTCTGGACCTCATGCAAATCAGGTTTTCACTGCCACCATTTCACCCAAGCTACTATTGTTATGGTCATCATGACCTCCCAGATACTAAACCCCATGGTCACTTGAAGCCACATGTAGCTGCAAGGAAAGCTGAAAAGTGTGGTCTTCATTCAAGGCAGCCACATCCCAACTAAAATCAGTCTATTGCTAAAAAAAGAATGAAATGGAGGGAGCACGGGAAGATGGCGGAGGAATAGGACGGGGTGATCACTTTCTCCCCCATAAAATCAGCAAAAGAACATTTGAACGCTGAGTAAATCCCACAAACAACTTCTGAATACTGGCAGGGGACATCAGGCACTCAGAAAAGCAGCCCATAGTCCTCGAAAGGAGGTAGGAAATAGTATAAAAGATAAAAAGAGAGACAAAAGAGGGAGGGATGGAGCTCCGTCCTGGGAATGGAGGCTTAAAAAAAAAAGAGAGAGAAGTTTCCAAACACCTGGAAACACTGGCGAGTAGAACCTCAGAGGGCCGCATAACTGGGAGACAAAAGACATAAATAATTAAAACTCACAGACTAAGTGCCCAGAGGTAACTCTCAGCCGAGAAGCGGCGCAGACACCTGCACCCCCCACTAGCAGGACGGGTCTGGGCAGGGAGGTGCGGGCCGCGGCGCTTAGAGGGAGAAACGGGCTTGAACGTCCAAGGGCAAACTGAGGGCGTGAACTTAAAATAGCGAGGAAACGCTGCAGCTAAAAAGCGAAAAGGCTAGGAAAAGCCTGTGAAAAGCCCCAACCCAGGACTCTGCCAGCCCCGCCCACAGAACAGGGCGCTGAGCAGAGTAAGCTGGCAGCGGGCGGCCCATGCCCCAGCCCCCGCAGACACAGGCAGGGAGGGCAGCCAGCACAGGGCGGGGGCAGCCATGGCCCCAGAGAGGCTTCCCGTGCCAAGGTGCAGGCAGGCTTTCTTGCTGGCCAGGACTTCTTGGGTTCCAGCCGGTCGATATCTGCCTGATAAACTGCACCGGTTGTACTCCCAGAAAACCGAGCGGCAGGGACCAGGAAGGCGATAAGTAGCAGTGACCGCGCTCGCCAAACGCCTGGTCACCTGAGCTGCTCTGACCGGGGAAGGCACAAAACGCAGGCCCAGCCAAGTCTGCACCTTTGTGGAGTACCCGAGGACCTGAACCTGAGCCGCTCAGACCTGGGAAGTGAATGCAACCCAGCGCCAGCCACTGACAGCTCCCGGTAGAGCAACCTAGAGCCTAAGCAGCATAAACAGGGAAAGCACACACGCCTCAAGCGGGAGCATTCCCAGTGTAGCCGAGAAACCGCGAGCACTCCCCACAGACGCCAGGGATATTTGTTAGCTGCGTTCCTCCCTCCCCACAGCAGGACTGAACAGGTGAGCCGGGAAAAAAAAAAAAAGTGTCCACCACCGCATCCTGGTGTCAGGACGGGAATTAGATACTGAGGAGACCAGAAAACAGAAGAGCTTTTTCAACAGAAGGAACTGCCTTGGAAGTAACAGAGGGAGAAGTCTTGAGCCTACTGCAAGAATAAGACTGAAAAACAGAGGCAGAGGCTTAAGTCCAAATCCTGAGAACACCAGAGAACATTAATTGATAGGTACTCATCAAATGCCTCCATACATACACTGAAACCAGGCACCACCCAAGGGTAAACAAGTTTCAGTGAAAGACATACTATGCAAACTATCCAGCAGCACAGGAGAATAGCACTGAGCTTCAATATACAGGCTGCCCAAAGCCACTCCAAACCCACTGACATCTCAAACTCATTACTGGACACTTCACTGCACTCCAGAGAGAAGAAATCCAGCTCCACCCACCAGAACATCAACTCAAGCTTCCCTAACCAGGGAACCTTGACAAGTCACCCATCCAACCCCACACACAACGAGGTAACTACATAATAAAGAGAACTGCACAAACTGCCAGAAGACGGAAAGGCCACCACAAACACAGAAATATAAGCAAGATATAAGCAAGAGGCAGAGAAATACCCAGCAAGTAAAGGAACAAGAGAAATGCCCACCAACACAAACAAAAGAGGAAGATATAGGGAACCTACCCGATAAAGAATTTCAAATTTTAATTGTGAAAATGATTCAAAATCTGGAAACAAAATGGAGTTACAGATAAATAAACTGGAGAAAAGGATTGAGAAGATGCAAGAAATGTTTAATAAGGAATTAGAGCAAATAAAAAAGAGTCAATATACAATGAATAATGCAACAGATGAGATCAGAAACACTCTGGAGGGAACAAACAGTAGAATAACGGAGGCAGAAGACAGGATAAGCGAGCTAGAAGATAGAATTGTAGAAATAAATGAAACAGAGATGGAAAAAGAAAAAAGAATTAAAAGAAATGAGGACAATATTAGAGACCTATGGGACAATATTAAATGCCCCAACATTCGAATCATAGGAGTCCCAGAAGAAGAAGACAAAAAGAAAGACCATGAGAGAATACTTGAGGAGATAATAGTTGAAAATTTGCCTAAAATGGGGAAAGAAATAATCACCCAAGTCCAAGAAACACAGAGAGTCCCTAACAGGATAAACCCAAGGCTAAATACTCCAAAGCACATATTAATCAAATTAACAAAGATCAAACACAAAGAACAAATATTAAAAGCAACAAGGGAAAAACAACAAATAACACACAAGGGGATCCCCATAAGGATAACAGCTGATCTTTCAGCAGAAACTCCTCAGGCCAGGAGGGAATGGCAAGACATACTTAAAGTGATGAAAGAAAGTAACCTACAGCCCAGATTACTGTACGCAGCAAGGATCTCATTCAAATATGAAGGAGAAATCAAAAGCTTTACAGACAAGCAAAAGCTGAGAGAATTCAGCATCACCAAACCAGCTCTCCAACAAATACTAAAGGATCTTCTCTAGACAGGAAACATAGAAAGGGTATATAAATTCGTACCCAAAACAATAAAGAAAATGGCAACAGGATCATACTTATCAATAATCACCTTAAACGTAAATGGGTTGAATGCCCCAAACAAAAGACAAAGGCTGGCTGAATGGATACAAAAACAAGACCCCCATATATGTTGTCTACAAGAGACCCACCTCAAAACAAGGGACACATACAGACTGAAAGTGAAGGGCTGGAAAAAGATATTCCACGCAAATAGAGACCAAAAGAAAATAGGAGTTGCAATACACATATCAGATAAAATAGATTTTAAAACAAAGGCTGTGAAAAGAGACAAAGAAGGAAACTACATAATGATCAAAGGATCAGTCCAAGAAGAAGATATAAAAATTATAAATATTTATGCACCAAACATAGGATCACTGCAATATGTAAGACAATTACTAACAAGTATGAAAGGGGAATTTAACAATAACACAATAATAGTGGGAGACTTTAATACCCCACTTACATCTATGGATAGATCAACTAAACAGAAAATTAACAAGGAAACACAAACTTTAAATGATACAATAGACTAGTTAGACCTAATAGATCTCTATAGTACATTTCACCCCAAAACAATGAATTTCACCTTTTTCTCAAGCGCACACGGAGCCTTTTCCAGGATAGATCACATCCTGGGCCATAAATCTAGCCTTGGTAAATTCAAAAAAATTGAAATCATTCCAAGCATCTTTTATGACCACAATGTAGTAAGATTAGATCTCAATTACGGGAGAAAAACAATTTAAAATGCCAACATATGGAGGCTGAACAACACGCTGCTGAATAATGAACAAATCATAGAAGATATCAAAAGAGAAATCAAAATATGCATAGAAATGAATGAAAATGAAAACACAATAACCCAAAACCTGTGGGACACTGTCAAAGCAGTGCTAAGGGGGAAGTTCATAGCAATACAGGCACAACTCAAGAAACGAGAAAAAAGTCAACTAAATAACCTAACTCTACATCTAAAGAAACTAGAAAAGGAAGAAATGAAGAAGAACCCCAGGGTTAGTAGAAGGAAAGAAATCATAAAAATTAGGGCAGAGATAAATGCAAAAGAAACAAAAGAGACCACATAGCAAAAATCAACAAAGCCAAAAGCTGGTTCTTTGAGAAGGTAAATAAAATTGACAAACCACTAGCCAGACTCATCAAGAAACAAAGGGAGAAGAACCAAATCAATAAAATTAGAAATGAAAATGGAGAGATCACAAACGACAACACAGAAATACAAAGGATTATTAGAGAATACTATCAGCAATTATTTGGCAATAAAATGAATAACCTGGAAGAAATGGACAAATTCCTAGAAAAGTACACCTTTCCAAAACTGAACCAGGAAGAAATAGAAAATCTGAACAGACACATCACAAGCATGGAACTAGAGGCTGTAATCAAGAATCTTCCAGAAAACAAAAGCCCAGGTCCAGACAGCTTCACAGCTGAATTCTACCAAAAATTTAGAGAAGAGCTAACACCTATTCTACTCAAACTCTTCCAGAAAATTGCTGAGGAAGGGAAACTTCCAAACTCATTCTATGAGGCCACCATCACCCTAATCCCAAAACCTGGTAAAGATCCCACAAAAAAAGAAAACTACAGGCCAATATCACTGATGAACATAAATGCAAAAATCCTTAACAAAATTCTAGCAATCAGAATCCAACAACACATTAAGAAGATCATGCATCATGACCAAGTGGGCTTTATCCCAGGAATGCAAGGATTCTTCAATATCCGCAAATCAATCAACGTAATACACCACATTAACAAACTTAAAAATAAAAATCATATGATTATCTCAATAGATGCAGAGAAAGCCTTCGACAAAATTCAACATCCATTTATGATTAAAAAAAAAAAAACCTCCAGAATGTGGGAATAGAAGGGACATATCTCAACATAATGAAAGCTATATATGACAAACCCACAGCAAACATTATCCTCAATGGTGAAAAACTGAGAGCATTTCCCGTAAAGTCAGGAACAAGACAAGGATGCCCACTCTCACCACTACTATTCAACATAGTTCTGGAAGTTTTGGCCATAGCAATCAGAGCAGAAAAAGACATAAAAGGAATCCAAATTGGAAAAGAAGAAGTAAAACTTTCACTGTTTGCTGATGACATGATCCTCTACACAGAAAACCCTAAAGACTCTACCAGAAAACTACTAGAGCTAATCAATGAATACAGTAAAGTTGCAGGATATCAAATCAACACACAGAAATCATTTGCATTCCTATACACTAATAATGAGACAATAGAAAGAGAAATTAAGGAAACTATTCCATTCACTGTTGCAACAAAAAGAATTAAATACTTAGGAATATATCTACCTAAGGAAACAAAAGACTTGTACATAGAAAACTATAAAACACTAGTGAAAGTAATCAAAGAGGACACTAATATATGGAGAAATATACTGTGTTCATGGATTGGAAGAATAAATATTGTGAAAATGAGTATACTACCCAAAGTATATTTATACATTCAGTGCAATCCCTATCAAGCTACCAACGATATTTTTCACAGAACTAGAACAAATAATTTCACAATTTGTATGGAAATACAAAAAACCTCGAATAGCCAAAGCAATCTTGAAGAAGAAGAATGGAACTGGAGGAATTAACCTGCTGGACTTCAGGCTCTACTACAAAGCCACAGTCATCAAGACAGTATGGTACTGGCATAAAGACAGAAATATAGATCAATGGAACAAAATAGAAAGCCCAGAGATAAATCCACGCACCTATGGACACCTTATCTTTGACAAAGGAGGCAAGAATATAAAATGGAGAAAAGACAGTCTCTTTAACAAGTGGTGCTGGGAAAACTGGTCAGCCACTTGTAAAAGAATGAAACTAGAACACTTCCTAACACCATACACCAAAATAAACTCAAAATGGATTAGAGAGCTAAATGTAAGACCAGATTCTATAAAACTCCTAGAGGAGAACGTAGGCAAAACACTCTCCGACATAAATCACAGCAGGATCCTCCAAGACCCACCTCCCAGAATACTGGAAATAAAAGCAAAAATAAACAAATGGGACCTAATTAAAATCAAAAGCTTCTGCACAGCAAAGGAAACTATACGCAAGGTGAAAAGACAGCCTTCAGAATGGGAGAAAATAATAGCAAATGAAACAACTGATAAAGGATTAATCTCCAAAATATACAATCAGCTCCTGCAGCTCAATTCCAGAAAAATAAATGACCCAATCAAAAAATGGGCCAAAGAACTAAACAGACATTTCTCCAAAGAAGACATAAAGATGGCTAACAAACACATGAAAAAATGCTCAACATCACTCATAATCAGAGAAATGCAAATCAAAAC
Organism: Moschus berezovskii; assembly: GCF_049115385.1. NCBI lineage: Eukaryota > Metazoa > Chordata > Mammalia > Artiodactyla > Moschidae > Moschus > Moschus berezovskii. Next base: position 25,191,944 of record NC_142473.1, read on the forward strand.
CACAATGAGATACCATTTCACACCAGTCAGAATGGCTGCTATCCAAAAGTCTACATGCAATAAATGCTGGAGAGGGTGTGGAGAAAAGGGAACCCTCTTACACTGTTGGTAGGAATGCAAACTAGTACAGCCACTATGGAGAACAGGGTGGAGATTCCTCAAAAAACTGGAAATAGAACTGCCATATGATCCAGCAATCGCACTCCTGGGCATACACACCGAGGAAATCAGAATTGAAAGAAACACATGTACTCCAATGTTCATTGCAGGACTGTTTATTATAGCCAGGACATGGAAGCAACCTAGTTGTCCATCTCCAGACGAATGGATAAGAAAGCTTTGGTACATATACACAATGGAGTATTTTTCAGCCATCAAAAAGAATGCATTTGAATCAGTTTTAATGAGGTGGATGAAATTGGAGTCTATTGGACAGAGTGAAGTCAGCCTGAAAGAAAAACATCAATACAGTATACTAACACATTTATATGGAATTTAGAAAGATGGTAACCTAACCCTGTATAAAAGACTGCAAAAGAGACATGGGTATATAGAACAGTCTTTGGGACTCTGTGGGAGAGGGTGAAGTTGGGATGATTAGGGAGAACGGCATTGTAGCATGTATATTATCATATGTGAAATGAATCACCAGTCCTGGTTCGACGCATGACACAGGATGCTTGGGGCTGGTGCATGGGGATGACCTGGTGGGAGGATATGGGGAAGAGGGAGGTGGGAGGGTGGTTCAAGAAATGAACACATGTACACCCGGGGCTGATTCATGTCAATGTATGGCAAAACCAACCAATATATTAATGTAAGGTAATTTGCCTCAAATAAAATAAATTAGAAAAAAAAAGAATGAAATGAATAAGGAATAACTAGCAGTCTCTGCCAGTCTCTTTACCAGGAAACCATCTGAACACTTGGAATTAAATGTGTAGCCTCCAAATTTCAGGGGGAGGATGGTTTTAAAAGAAATGCATTAGATTAGTTCAATGGAAGATAAAAAAAGAAAAATTTTGATAAACAGAGAACACAAAGTAAGAGAGAGGAAATATAAAAACAACCATGAAAACAGAGATTTTTTTTTTCATGTAATTGGTATATTTCATCTAAGCTATCAAGCTTGTGGGCCAAGAATTGTTCATAATATCTTTTTACTATCATTTTAACGCACGTGGGATCAATAATGATAGCCCCTGTTTCATTTCTGATATTCATTTGTGTTTTCCCTATCTTTTTCGTATTTAGCCTGGTTATAAGTTTATCAATTTTATGGATCCTTTCAAAGAAATAACTTTGTGTTTGTTGATTTAATTCTGTTCTTGTTTTCCATTTTGTTGGCTTCAGCTCCTATTCTTACTATTTCTTTTTTTTTTTTTTTTGCATACGTGGAATTTAATTTTTTTTCTAGTTTCTTAAAATGAAAGCTTAAATTATTGCTTTAGATATTTCTTCTTTTCTAACATATATATTCAATGTTATAAGTTTCACTGTAAGTACTGTTTTTATTTTTGTTGTTATTGTTTACCTTTTTTCTTTTCTTTTTTTTTTTTTTACGTTACATTATTGTATTGGTTTTGCCATACAGTGACATGAATCTGCCCCGGGTGTACATGTGTTCCCCATCTTGAACCCCCCTCCCACCTCCCTCCCCATCCCATCCCTCTGGGTCATCCCAGTACACCAGCCCTTGAGCATGCTACATCATGCATCGAACGTGGACTGGCAATTTGTTTCACATATGAAAATATACATGTTTCAATGCCATTCACCCAAATCATCCCACCCTCACCCTCTCCCACAGAGTCCAAAACACTGTTCTATGCATCTGTGTCTCTTTTGTTGTCTCGCATATAGGGTTATCGTTACCATCTTTCCAAATTCCATATATATGCATTAGTATACTGTATTGGTGTTTTTCTTTCTGGCTTATTTCACTCTGTATAATAGGCTCCAGTCTCATCCACCTCATTAGAGCTGATTCAAATGTGTTCTTTTTAATAGCTGAGTAAAACTCCATTGTGTATATGTACCACAGTTTTCTTATCCATTCGTCTGCTGATAACGTCTAGGTTGCTTCCATGTCCTGGCTATTGTAAACAGTGCTGCGATGAACATTGGAGTACATGTGTCTCTTTCAATTCTGGTTTCCTCGGTCTATATGCCCAGCAATGGGATTGCTGGGTCATATAGCAGTTCTGTGCCACCAGAGCGGACGTCTCTCGCGTCTGCACCGACGGAGCCAGAGTCTCTCCCGGGAACAGTGGAAACAGTGTCAGACTTTTTTGGGGGGGCTCCAAAATCACTGCGGATGCTGATTGCAGCCATGAAATTAAAAGACGCTTACTCCTTGGAAGGAAAGTTATGACCAACCTAGATAGTATATTCAAAAGCAGAGACATTACTTTGCCAAACAAGGTCCGTCTAGTCAAGGCTATGGTTTTACCAGTGGTCATGTGTGGATGTGAGAGTTGGACTGTGAAGAAAGCTGATCACTGAAGAATTAATGCTTTTGATCTGTGGTGCTGGAGAAGACTCTTAAGAGTCCCTTGGACTGCAAGGAGATCCAACCAGTCCATTCTAAGGGAGATCAATCCTGGGTGTTCATTGGAAGGACTGATGCTAAAGCTGAAACTCCAATACTTTGGCCACCTCTTGCGACGAGTTGACTCACTGGAAATGACTCTGATGTGCTGGGAAGGATTGGGGGCGGGAGGAGACGGGGACGACAGAGAATGAGATGGCTGGATGGCATCATCGACTCGATGGACATGAGTTTGAGTGAACTCCGGGAGTTGGTGATGGAGAGGGAGGCCTGGCGTGCTGTGATTCATGGGGTCACAAAGAGTCGGACACAACTGAGCGACTGAACTGAACTGATGGCTGTTCTATTTCCAGTTTTTTAAAGAATCTCCACACTGTTCTCCATAGTGGCTGTACTAGTTTGCATTCCCACCAACAGTGTAAGCTGCTGATGCTTCTAAGTCACTTCAGTCATGTCCAACTCCGTGCGACCCCATAGACGAAAGCCCACCAGGCTCACCAGTCCCTGGGATTCTCTAGGCAAGTACACTGGAGTGGGTTGCCGTTTTCTTCTCCAATGCATGAAAGTGAAAAGTGAAAGTGAAGTCGCTCAGTCGTGTTCGACTCTTAGCAACCCCACGGACTGAAGCCCACCAGGCCCCTCTGTCCATGGGATTTTCTAGGCAAGAGTACTGGAATGGGTTGCCATTGCCTTCTCTGAAGGTTTCCATAGGTGCGTGGATTTATCTATGGGCTTTCTATTTTGTTCCATTGATCTGTATTTCTGTCTTTGTACCAGTACCATACTGTCTTGATGACTGTAGCTTTGTAGTAGAGCCTGAAGTCCAGCATGTTGATTCCTCTAGGTCCATTCTTCTTTCTCAAGATTGCTTTGGCTATTTGAGGTTTTTTGTATTTCCATACACATTCTGAAATTATTTGTTCTAGCTCTATGAAAAATACCGTTGGTAGCTTGATAGAGATTGCATTGAATCTATAGATTACTTTGGGTAGTATACTCATTTTCACTATATTGATTCTTCTTATCCATGAACATGGTATATTTCTCCATTTATTAGTGTCCTATTTGATTTCTTTCACCAGTGTTTATAATTTTCTATATATAGGTCTTTTGTTTCTTTAGGTAGATATATTCCTAAGCATTTTATTCTTTTCCTTGCATTGGTGGATGGAATTGTTTCCTTAATTTCTCTTTCTATTTTCTCATTATTAGTGTATAAGAATGCAAGGGATTTCTGTGTGTTGATTTTATATCCTGCAACTTTACTATATTCATTGATTAGCTTTAGTAGTTTTCTGGTGGAGTCTTAGGGTTTTCTATGTAGAGGATCATGTCATCTGCAAACACTGAGAGCTTTACTTCTTCTTTTCCAATTTGTATTCCATTTATTTCTTTTTCTGTTCTGATGGATGCGGCCAAAACTTCCAAAACTATGTTGAATAGTAGTGGTGAGAGTGGGCACCCTTGTCTTGTTCCTGACTTTAGGGGAAATACTTTCAATTTTTCACCATTGAGGACGATGTTTGCTGTGGGTTTGTCATATATAGCTTTTATTATGTTGAGTTATGTTCCTTCTATTCCTGCTTTATGGAGGGTTTTTATCATAAATGGATGTTGAATTTTGTCGAAGGCTTTCTCTGCATCTATTGAGATCATCATATGGCTTTTATTTTTCAATTTGTCAATGTGGTGTATTACATTGATTGATTTGTGGATATTGAAGAATCCTTGCATTCCTGGGATAAAGCCCATTTGGTCATGATGTATTATCTTTTTAATGTGTTGTTGGATTAAGCAGCAAGGGGAAAACAACAAATAACACACAAGGAGATTCCCATAAGGATAACAGCTGATCTTTCAATAAAAACTCTTCAGGCCAGGAGGGAATGGCAGGGCATACTTAAAGTGATGAAAGAAAATAACCTACAGCTCAGATTACTGTACCCCCAAGTATCTCATTCAAATATGAAGGAGAAATCAAAAGCTTTACAGACAAACAAAAGCTGAGAGAATTTAGAATCACCAAAGCAGCTCTCCAACAAATGCTAAAGGACCTGATCTAGACAGGAAACACATAAAGGGTGTATAAACTCGAACCCAAAACAATAAAGTAAGTGGCAACTGGATTATACTTATCAATAATTACCTTAAGTGTAAATGGGTTGAATGCCCCAACCAAAAGACAAAGACTGGCTGAATGGATACAAAAACAAGACCCCCATATATGTTAACTACAAGAGACCCACCTCGTAACAAGGGACACATACAGACTGAAAGTGAAGGGCTGGAAAAATATATTCCATGCAAATAGAGACCAAAATAAAGAAGGAGTAGCAATACTCATATCAGATAAAATAGACTTTAAAACACAGGCTGTGAAAAGAGACAAAGAAGGACACTACATAATGATCAAAGGGTCAATCCAAGAAGATGATATAACAATTATAAATATATATGCACCCAACATAGGAGTACCACAATATGTAAGACAAATGCTAACAAGTATGAAAGGGGAAATTAACAATAACACAATAATAGTGGGAGACTTTAATATCCCACTCACACCTATGGATACATCAACTAAACAGAAAATTAACAAGAAAGCAAACTTTAAGTGATGAAATAGACCAGTTAGACCTAATTGATATCTATAGTACATTTCACCACAAAACAATGAATTTCACCTTCTTTTTAAGCGCACACAGAACCTTCTCCAGGATAGATCACATCCTGGGCCATAAATCTAGCCTTGGTAAATTCAAAAAAAAATTGAAATCATTCCAAGCATCTTTTATGACCACAATGCAGTAAGATTAGATCTCAATTACGGGAGAAAAACTATTTAAAATGCCAACATATGGAGGCTGAACAACACGCTGCTGAATAACCAACAAATCATAGAAGAAATCAAAAAAGAAATCAAAATATGCATAGAAATGAACGAAAATGAAAACACAACAACCCAAAACCTGTGGGACACTGTAAAAGCAGTGCTAAGGGGAAGGTTCATAGCAATACAGGCATGCCTCAAGAAACAAGAAAAAAGTCAACTAAATAACCTTACTCTACACCTAAAGCAACTAGAAAAGGAAGAAATGAAGAACCCCAGGGTTAGTAGAAGGAAAGAAATCTTAAAAATTAGGGCAGATATAAATGCAAAAAAGACCAGAGCAAAAATCAACAAAGCCAAAAGCTAGTTCCTTGAAAGGGTAAATAAAATTGACAAACTACTAGCCAGACTCATCAAGAAACAAAGGGAGAAAAATCAAATCAATAAAATTAGAAATGAAAAGGGAGAGATTACAACAGACAACACAGAAATATAAAGGATCTTAAGAGATTACTATCAGCAATTATATGCCAATAAAATGGACAACTTGGAAGAAATGGACAAATTCTTAGAAAGCTACAACTTTCCAAAACTGAACCAGGAAGAAATAGAAAATCTTAACAGATCCATCACAAGCATGGAAATTGAAACTGTAATCAGAAATCACCCAGCAAACAAAAGCCCAGGTCCAGACGGCTTCACAGCTGAATTCCACCAAAAATTTAGAGAAGAGCTAACACCTATCCTACTCAAACTCTTCCAGAAAATTGCAGAGGAAGGTAAACTTCCAAACTCATTCTATGAGGCCAGCATCACCCTAATACCAAAAGCTGACAAAGATGCCACAAAAAAAGAAAACTATAGGCCAATATCACTGATGAACATAGATGCAAAAATCCTTAAAAAAATTCTAGCAATCAGAATTTGGTCTATTTTTAATGGCTCAAATTTTGGTCTATCTTGACGAATGTTCCATGTGAATTTTAAAAGAATGAATATTCTGCTGTTGTGAATTTAATAATCTATAAATGTTAATTATATTCAGTTTTTGGTGCTATTTATTTCCACTATATCTTTATTGATTTTATGACTTCTGCATCTGTCATTTACTGATAGAGGGGTCATTGTTGCCTCCAACTATACATTTGTCTATTTCTCTTAGCAGTTTTATCAGTTTTTACCTCGAGCTGTCGATCTTCTTTTAGGTGCACATGCATTAAGTATTTTTAGGTCGACTTGGAAAATTTACCCTTTTGTCATTATGTAATGCCCCTCTTTGGCTTCCCTGGTGCCTCAGATGATAAAGAATCCGCATACAACTCGGGAGACCTTGGTTCAATCCCTGGGTTGGGAAGATCCCCTGGAGGAGAGTATGGCAACCCACTCCAGCATTCTTGCCTGGAGAATCCCCATGGACAGAGTAGCCTGGTGGACTACAGTCCATGAGGTCGCAAAGAGTTGGACACGACTGAGTAACTAAGCACAATGCACCTCTTAATCTCTGATGATTTTCCTTGTTATGAAGTTTGTTTTAAGACAGAGGTTTTTATATTAGAAACAAAATCAAAATAAAGTTCTTAATTGTTTACAAAAGAATATACTAAAGAAAAATTTACACAGAAAGGTTGAAAACAAAGCTATGGTATTAAAAAATTTGGTGTGGTGACAAGGTAAAACAGAATTTTTAAATGAAAGTATGAAAATGGAATTCAATAGAATTAAAAAATTTTTCAACTTTAATTAATATAATATAATTTTATTAATTTAAGTATCTTTATGTATACTATATTATACTTATACTATACAGTAATAATCATGATACAACAAATATATACATGTATGTACCTACCAACTTAATCTTAAAATACACAGTGTAAAACTTAACCTAATTACAAAAAGAAATTAATAAATCTACAAGTATAGTGGAAGATTTTTATATGCTTTTCTATAAAGAGCAAGAAAAGAAGAAAATTATAAGTATGAATAAATTTTTATAATACAGTTAATAGATTTAACTTGATGGATATAGACAGAGGATCCTTACTTTAAATAAAGAATATGCTTTTATTTTTCAAAAAGACATGAATAAATTACCAAAAAAATGGCTACATATTGGTAATTGCTTTTTTCTGCTCAAAGCATATTCGACTCTAGAATACTAATTCTGTTTCCACAATATATCCTTCTGAATAGAACCAGGAAGCATAAGTGAAAGGTAAATCAAATTCAAACATCTAAAACTGGTCATAGAAGTCAGTTGAAGGTAACACGGACCCATCAATGAAGCCTTGCAAAGAAAGTATCAACCTTTACTGGAGAATCAATACCATTTAGAATGTTTTTCTTTATAGTGAATTAATCAAGAAACATTAAAAATATTTTTAAGCATAAACATACCATAAAGAGGGGAAAAATACATAAATCACATATTTCCTCATCATTTTCAGGAAATAAGTCTTCAAGTAACTTTCATCTACAAGAAGCATCATATTAACAGTTTAAATATCCATTCCTGAACCATAACCATGGAACTCTGTATTCTTATCCAGTTGACAAGTTTTCTCCTTCTCTAGCTCCAGCCTGCTTCAGTCGGGAAATTACTAGAGGAGCAGGGGATAGCTGACTTTTTTCTCCTTCTGCATTTTGTTCTCTGTCTCCCTCCCAGGTTGCCTCTGAGCTTGCAGAGTTGGAAGTTGGGTGGAAGAGATGCAGGAAGAGGAGAGATAAAAAGCAGGAAACTTCTCACCTGCACAGACCTAACCTGGAGATGGTATCCTGGGGAATGGAGGAATGGCCTGCTAACTGCTCCTCCCTTGAGGCAATTTGTGGCTTCCGCAGAGACAATCCAAGTGGGATACTTGGGTTGCAACTGCCAGGAAAAGGAAACTGAGGCTCACAGCAGGTAGAATACTGATTCTTCTCAGCCAGAGACATCATAATTCACTCTTCCTGGGCATCAGGTGCACCACACCCACAGGAGTTGTCCTCTTGGAGGAGACTCAAAGGGGTTTAAAGTTTACCCTGCCCCACACAAGTCAAGAACTGTGCTGTTGGAGAAAACTCTTGAGAGTCCCTTGGACTGCAAGAAGATACAGCCAGTCCATCCTAAAGGAAATCAGTCCTGGGTGTTCATTGGAAGGACTGATGCTGAAGCTGAAACTCCAATACTTTGGCCATCTGATGCAAAGAACTGACTCATTTGAAAAGACCCTGATGCCACGAAAGATTGAAGGCGGGAGGAGAAGGGGATGACAGAGGATGAGGTGGTTGGATGGCATCACCGACTCAATGGACATGAGTTTGAGTGAACGCCGGGAGTTGGTGATGGACAGGGAGGTTCCATGTGCTACAGTCCATGAGCTCACAAAGAGTCGGACACAACTGAGCAACTGAACTGAACTGAACACAAGTCAAACCCAGTCCTTGAGAAGCACTCATCCTCACTCCACTGAGAGTGGAGCACACCAAGTACAGCCCTTTCTCTCATTTTACCTGCCTCAGTCTGATCCAGCCAGAGATTCACCAGAGCCCTTATGCTCCCCAATTCTAACAGGGCTATATCAAGATACTTGAGTTTTTCCCTTGGGGCACCCTCTTTCTAGCTTATCAAGAAACAGATCAGAATCACTCGACTTCTCCACTACCAAAGGTGGGGTAGAAACAAGGAGGTGAAATACACAGCTTTCTGACATCTGTCTACACGTGTTTCTTCTATTGCATTGGCCTCAAACTTGACTCCTCTAAATGATTATGGGCCAAGGATACCCAAATGAGCTTTGTGCCACTCTCTTTGAAAGCCTTGAATAAGTGCTCTAAACCCTGTTTTGGAATCTGGGATAGTTGGTCTATTGTTCCAGGCCTTTGAAGCCAGAAAAAAAAGGGCATTTTAACCATCTGTTACATGACCAACAATGTTATTAAGCAATGGATCAAATACATCTAGAAGGGTATCTTTGCCTCATTGAGTCTCCACTTCTAGAAATATACATTAAACATCTGCAAGTTATTCTCACCTTAACCTGAAGGCATCGATGTTGCAGATGGCAGGAAGTTGTGGCAGCAGGGAAGGGACATCATGTGAAAGCAAGAGAAGATCCAGTCTTCTCAACTTTCCTCAAATTTTGAACAACTGGTTAGCACTGTGAATTTACAAACTGCTTTGTTCTTTTTTCATGTCATGTTCACAGGGACAACTCTGAGTCTGTGTTATTGTCCCATTTTTTTTTTTACAAAGTAGTATACTGAAACTCAGAAAACTGACTTCTTGTTTAAGGTCATGCATCTGGTTCAGTGCACAGAGGAACTTGAACTCCTGTTCCCTCTCTAAGATTCTGTACCCTAGACTGTCTGCATGTGAATTTCACAGTTTTACTTTCTTATTACTAACAGATTGAAGTGAAGTAAATTTTCAAAAGGCAACATTTCAAAAATGGAGACTGACTAATCCTGCTAGAAAGTCCATTGTTCAAATTAAGAAATTCTTCTAGGTAATTACATACGCATTTGGAAGTGTATATTGCAGAGTTTTTCTTAGATATATGGTTTTCCTGGAGAATGTTTGTCATGTTTAGTGCTCTGGCTCTGAGATTGGAGATAAGTCTTGGAAAAGACTGGTTTAATAAGGAATAAACACTAAATAAAAGTCTCCAGATAGACAGTGCTCCAAGTTGGAGTGGACAAAGATTTTGAGTAAGTTTGTGATTTACTGCATGTTAATTTTCAAAGCAAATTAAAATATTTCCGACTTTTGTGGTCCCCAAATTTTATGTTTGCTTATGACAGTGTCCCTGTCAGCTATAGCAATTTGCAAGAAATAAGTGACCTCTCAAAAGAGTGAAAGAGGGAGTGCAGGATAGTATCAACAGCATGGGATGAGATTATTTGGCTCCCAGATGTGTCTCTAGTAAGAGAATTTTCTCAGAGGGCCCATCAACACAACATATAAGGCAGCCTTTAGGACTGTCACTATTAACCTATTCAGTGTGAATCTTTAACCAAGTAGGACTCTATGGGGCCTTCCAGGGGCATACTCTTTCTCATATCCTCTGCTGTTGCTCCTCTCTGAAGTACCCAGATATAGGATTTCATGCATATTTATTGAGTTTCTCAGATGTTAAAACCCACCACCAAATGGAAGAAATTAATTATTTGGTGATCACGCACACATAGCCTCCAGACCATCTGGCACCTAAGGATTGATCATCATCAACCAGAGACTTGTGCATGAGCTGATCACATACCCTGAGATGCCCCTTTTCCACTTAACTGTTGAAAATACTTTGCTGAATAGACATTAGACCCTCAAAAGTATAATGTAAAACAAAACAAAATCGAACACAAAAATTAAAAAAAATATATTGTGGAGTTAGTTCAGTGTCTGATAATCCCTCATTCAAAATTGTACTTGTTCTCAAAGTCTACAGTTGCCCCTAAAATGCAGCCTCAGCTTAACTGCAGAATTTTAATCTGTTGCACCTGCCACTTCCCAGGGCAGTTCCCCCACTGGGCATACACCCCAAGGAAACCAGAATTGAAAGAGATACACGTACCCCAAATGTTCATTGCAGCACTATTTACAATGACTAGGACATGAAAGCAATCCAGATGGCCATCGGCAGATGAGTGGATAAGGAAGTTGTGGTACATATACACAATGGAATATTACTCAGCTATAAAAAGTAATAAATTTGAGTCAGGACTAATGAAGTGGATGAAACTGGAGCCTGTTATACAGAGTGAAGTAAGTCAGAAAGAGAAAGACAAATACTGGACATTAACACATATATATGGAATTAAGAAAGACGGCACCAAAGATACTACATGCAGGGCAGCAAAGGAGACACAGATGTAAAGAACAGGCTTTTGGACTCAGTGGGAAAATGCGAGGGTGGGATGATTTGAGAAAATAGCATTGAAACATGTGTATCACCATGTGCAAAATATATGACAAGTGCAAGTTCAGTGTATGAAGCAGGGTACCCAAACCCAGTGCTCTGAAACCACCCAGAGAGTTGGATTGGGAAGGAAAGTGGGAGGGGGATTCAGGATGAGGGGGACACATGTATACCTCCCTGTGGTCGACTCATGTTGATGTATGGCAAAAACCATCACAATATTGTGAAATAATCATCCTCCAATTAAAATTAATTAAAAAATACAAATTTAAAAAATGCTTTGCTTAAACCCTTCAAGGAGTTTAGGGGGTTTTCTGATCATGAGCCACCCATTTTCCTTGCATGGCCCTGAAATATGCCTTTCTCTACATCAAACTCCAATGTTTTGGTATTGGTGGCCTCACTGTGGGTTGGGCACATGAATCTGTGTTTAGCAACAGATTCTTTGGGCCTTTCCTGGTGGCTCAGATGGTAAAGAATCTACCTGCAATGCAGGAGACTCGGGTTCGATCCCTGGGTTGGGAAGATCCCCCTGGAGAAGGGCATGACAACCCACTCCAGTATTCTTGCCTGGAGATTCCCATGAACAGAGGAGCCTGGCAGGCTACAGTCCATAGGGTCTCAGTGATTTTCACAACCTCAATTCAGGAGAATAGTAAACAGGAATCTTTAACTGAATCAACAGAAGTTCTATTTTATTATGATTGCTCTACTTGTGTTTTATTAGTAAAAAAAGAAAAAGTCAATTTTATATATAATTTAATTCCAATTAAAGGAAGGGAATTCTATGATTAAGTGTGGGAAACTTTTTTTCAGTTATAACTTCCTAGAAGCAGAGTCGTTTTCAAAACACCTCCAAGTAAAAATAAACAAGAAATAATTTGGTGACACACGTGTTCAGAGAGCTGATTCAAGCCCAACACACATAAGCTGGAAAAAATGGATGAAACTGCCAAGGAAAGGCAGTTTCAAGTGCTCAGCATCACAGAAGCATCACTGACATTGAGCAACTTAAGCTAAACCGAGGTACAGGAACTTTTCTGCCTGGGCCTCAGCTGTCTCATCCAGAAAATGGCGCTACTAACCTGGCATGCTGTGATTCATGGGGTCACAAAGAGTCAGACACAACTGAGTGACTGAACTGAACTGAACTGAAGCATATTTAAAAGCACAGAAATCGATCAACTATTCCATAAGGTCTGTTCAAAAGGTTACATTTATGATTGCAAGATGCCTGTCCATGAAATCCCCTGCAGTGAACTGAGGGAGAGAAAAGGAAAGGCATCTGTGTCTTGTAAGAAGAAGAGGCATAGTGGGGCATAGTTCCTGGGGAGAGCTTCTGGCTTCTGGATATGATTCAGCACAGCCACTCACTAGACATGTGACATGAGCAAGGAGATCATTACTTCCTCTGTGCCTCATTGTGTCATCTGTAAAACCCCATAGGGTGGTTGTCAATATCAGACAAGATTGCATATTTAAAGTGTTAGAATGGAATATGGCATGCACTAGGCTTCCCAGGTGGCTCAGTGGTCAAGAATCCGCCTGCAGTGCAGGAGACACAGGTTCAATGCCTGGGTTGGGAAGATTCCCCTGGAGAAGGGAATGGCAACCCACCCCAGTATTCTTGCCTGGAGAATCCCATGGACAGAGGAGCCTGGTGGGCTACAAGTCCATGAATCGCAGAGTTGGACACAACCGAGTACACACACACCGGTAGTCAACGGGCTTCCTGATGTCTCAGTGGTAAAGAATCTGCCTGCAGCGAAGGAGGCAATGGAGATGAGGAATCAATCCTGGGTGTAGAAGACCCCCTGGAGAAGGAATGGCAACCCACTGCAATATCCTTGCCTGGAGAATCCCGGGGACAGAGGAGCTTGGCAGGCTACAGTCCTTGGGATCACAAGAGTCAGACATGACTTAAGTGACTGAACATGCACACACGGGTACTCAGCAGATATTATCTACATTTATGTCTTCTTTTTTGTACATGCAGAGGTACACAGACCTAACCTGAGGAAACAGTCAAGATGAGGCAGAAGGAAAGATCAGGGAGCATGTTATCTAGATTATGAAAGGGAATCTGGTTATATCTGAGTAGTATTTAGATGAGTAATCATCAGTATTTGATGTCCTGTGATATACAGACACTGTGCTGGGCACCTCATGGTCTCTGATAGTCTCAGCTGTTCTTCAAGGTGGATAGTAAGCTATTTTTACTGTGCTCATTTTGCAGATGAGGAAAATGAAGTTAAAGCAAGTTGTCCAAATACACTGACCCCAATTCGAACCCAAGCCCATCTAAGCCTCAGAGACCTGTGGTTATTGTTCCAGAGTAAGCTGTAGTTTTTCTCTGCACTCCTGGGCTAGGCGGGTGCTCTGCTGGATGGATGCTTTCCTATACACAATGTCTCCAGACCTCCCAGCCCACAGAATGGGTACCACCACCTCCACTTCTTTTCTCAAAGAGCCAAGCCAAACCTTCTACTTTACGCTACACAGAACTCACCAGCAACAAGGAGGGGGCACATCTGAAATTTTTCAGAGTAGGAGTTGAGATGACATTGCTGACAACACTCGGATATATTTATTTCCAGCCTTGCCAACTGGCACTCTGGCACCTCGTTGTGAATAATAAGCCTCATTCAAGTTGGAAGGATGACTCATTGCCTGTCAGGGCTAACTAGTGAGCCTTGCTGACTGCAGCCTGAAGCACTTGGAGATGGTCCTAGGACCCTCTCTCATTAGTGCCAGGGGGACGCCCACCCTCCCCTCCTGGCATGAACACATCTCAGGGCTTGGAATCCCCAGAACCATTTGCAACCACAACCCTGCCTGCCATGAGAAGGCAAGGCAAGGAGAGATGCATACATGGCCTAATTACCCTAACTAATGGCCTGTCAAAGCACAAGAGACCGTGAAATCTTTTCCTAAGGGTGGATGCCCAGGATTACATATTTATTTTTAATTATGACATCTCATAAAGTTACAAGTGGTTGGAATTTGCTTTGCCGTGACATTTAGGATTCCCAAATCCTATTGTGCTTTGTTTATTTTGGGTGAGTCTTCTTATTAGGTATGCTCCTCAGCGGGGCTGACCATTTGTGGTCATCACACATCTCATGTTTGCTTGGCTGCAGCAAGAAGCAATCTGTTGCAATCACTGGTCATTTGTATGTGTTTGAAAGATTCATAGGGAGAGGGTGTTATGGCAGAAAGCAAGTTTTTAAGAGGAGGCTGCAGGGCTCAGCTCTGCAATCAACCTGCTGGCAAATTTACTACTCTGGTCCTCAGTTTTCAAATGTGATTTTTTTAAATTATTGCTAAATTAGGTGATTTCTAAGGCTTCTGAAATAATTGAATCTAGCTTCCAACTCTAGAAACATCCACCTCTGACTCTTGCCAAGGAGAAACTATTCTGTCTAAAATTCTGCAGAGAAAAATGCTTCTCAGCCTCTCCTTTCCTGGCCTCCTGTGCTAAGGCATTCCTGGAGTTGACAAGATGTCTCATAAGCAAAGTACTTTCTTGAACATTCTCTTCTTGGCACCCTTTCTACAGCATCGTCTGCAGTTTTCATAAAACCTGACCCTATTCATTATCATAAACCTGTCCCTCTCTTCCTCGCCTGTTAGAGCTGCTAGAACTGTGGAATCAGGTAACCAGGATGATCAGAGGAATTGCTCCCTCCCTGTATAGTTACCTAACCCTTATAGGTAGGAGGAAAAGTGAGGAAGACACTGTTCTCCATCTCTCCTCCCATGTTAAATCACACCTGTTCTGCTAGGGACAGCATTAAAAAGGGAACAAAATCAAAGACTTTGGAGGCATAAAGACAAGATTCAGTTCCCAGTCCTGCATTTTCTGCCTGTATGATATTAGGTGGCTGTTCTCTCTGAGCTCTGTATCCTTATCAATGGAATAAAGATAATACCTGACTTGCAGAATTTTTTGAAGAATTACTAAGGAACACACAAATAAAGGACCTACATCCACTCAGACAATTCCAAGAACTTTCAAAACTGAATTCTGAGTCCCCCACTAATCAACTACATCTTTCCCCATCTGAAGGTGGGGTCAACTTCTTCCTTCTAATCAGGGTCCCCCTGTCTTCACTTCCTACTCTAAGGGGGTGCTGCCCACTGAAGGATTCCAGCCTGATTTTGAACAGCATTATCTGTCAGTCCTTAACACAGGCAGGAATTTCTGTGGCAGGCAGCTTGTCAGTAGTTTGAAAACCCAGAAAGACACTGGAAATGGAAGATCATGGTATGCTCGGGGGAGTGGAAAGGGAAGTACTCCTCTTCCTACTGCCCTCACAAAGACCTGCAGGGGTCATTCTGCTCTGGGAGAAATGGAACGTCATCTAGAAACCAGTCATCATTCATTTGCTGCCTCTAGTCTCTAAACCATGGAAACTGGCAGTGCTCAAGCGTGTTGCATTTGGCTCACACAGTGGTTTTAAAAATACGTATTAGTTGCCAAGATTTAAAAATTCAGAGAGTACATATCAAAATTCAGGTTTATAGTTTCTTTTCTTTTTCTTAATCTAAATATTTCTGCATAACAGCAATTGCCTAGGTTGGAATAGATGCAACTCTTCTAGGCTGGGAGCTCTCTCCCTAGTCTCCACTTTTCCCTGTTGCTATATTTCATCTTCTTAATATGTTAATTAATGGTTCTTCCATGGACCTGAGTTGGAACCTGATTCATTTAACAAATCTTGTGCCAGGCACTATGCTGGACACTAAATGTACAAAATGGACTATATGCAAACAACAGCACTGGGACCCAGGAACTCTAACAGATATATATAGACAAAGGGCTATGGGAATCCAGAGTTGGGAAAGACTAATTACCTAATAATAATAAAAGCTATCATTTATTGTTTACTATATGTCAAGCACTTTGTGTGATTGAGGAATCAGGGAATGGCTTCTCAGGAAGGTTTCCCTTCAAGAATAAGAAAATTGTCAGCTAAAGAAAGACATTTCAGACAAAACTCCATACTTAAAGATCTGTGAGCAAGCCAAGTGAGTTCAGTGAACAAATGAAAACTGTGATGTGGTTGCAGCCTGAGTTGCATGAGTGGCTTGGACAAAGGAAGGAACCATAAACTTAGTTTGGGACTAGAAGAGACCTGAATTCTGTCTTATGACCAAAGGGAAGGCATCCACATTTTAACTGGCTCCTCCATGGCCCTTCCTGAGGGCAGGCTTTGCTATTATTATTCACTCAGGCATGTCCAACTCTTTGCAATCCCATGGACTGTAGCACACCATGCTTCCCTGTCCTTCACTATCCCCCAGAGTTTGCTGAAATTCATGTCCATTGAGTCAGTGATGCCATCCAACCATTTCATCCTCTGTCATCCTATTCTCCTCCTACCCTCAATCTTTCCCAGACATCACGGTCTTTTCCAATGAGTCGGCTTTTCACTTGAGGTAGCCAAAGTATTGGATCTTCAGCTTCAACATCAGTCCTTCTAAAGAATATTCAGGCTTGATTTCCTTTAAGATTGACTCATTTGATCTTCTTGCAGTCCAAGAAACTCTCAAGAATCTCTTCTAGCACCACATTTCAAAAGCACCAATTCTATAGCATTCGGCCTTCTTCATGGTCCAACTCTTACATCCAAACATGACTACTGGAAAAATGATAACTTTGATATATGGACCTTTTTGGCAAAATGATGTCTCTGCTTTTTTAGGCTTAGATGGAGGTAACGGATCAAGGAACCTGAAAAGCAGGAGGGGCAAAGGGATGGAGACACTGCTCTGCCTGGACCCTTGGGAAAGGACACTGGTGTGGATTAGCCTAGACTGGCCCCCACCACTCCTCACCCAACTCTCCTATAGAATTTGTTCAGGAAATACAAAGTTGCATATATATTAGTCCAGTCCAACATGGTAAGGAAGGTAAAACTGGTGCCAAACATCCTGACAATGCATTTGAAAGCCAAAGATATTTATTTCTCTCTTGGCTTGATCATACTCCTCCCTCATCAGAACAGAAAAATAAATGACCCAATCAAAAAAATAGGCCAAAGAACTAAACAGACATTTCTCCAAAGAAGACATAAAGATGGCTAACAAACACATGAAAAAATGCTCAACATCCCTCATAATCAGAGAAATGCAAGTCAAAACCACAATGAGATACCATTTCACACCAGTCAGAATGGCTGCTATCCAAAAGTCTACATGCAATAAATGCTGGAGAGGGTGTGGAGAAAAGGGAACCCTCTTACACTGTTGGTGGGAATGCAAACTAGTACAGCCACTGTGGAAAACAGTGTGGAGATTCCTTAAAAAACTGGAAATAGAACTGCCATATGATCCAGCAATCGCACTCCTGGGCGTACACACCGAGGAAACCAGAATTGAAAGAAACACATGTACTCCAATGTTCATTGCAGCACTGTTTATAATAGCCAGGACATGGAAGCAACCTAGATGTCCATCTGCAGATGAATGGATAAGAAAGCTTTGGTACATATGCACAATGGAGTATTTTTCAGCCATCAAAAAGAATGCATTTGAGTCCGTTCTAATGAGGTGGATGAAATTGGAGCCTATTATACAGAGTGAAGTCAGCCTGAAAGAAAAACATCAATACAGTATACTAGCGCATATATATGGAATTTAGAAAGATGGTAACCTTAACCCTGTATACGAGACAGCAAAAGAGACATAGGTGTATAGAACAGTCTTTGGGACTCTGTGGGAGAGGGTGAAGGTGGGATGATTTGGGAGAATGGCATTGTAGCATGTATATTATCATATGTGAAATGAATCACCAGTCCAGGTTCCACGCATGACACAAGATGCTTGGGGCTGGTGCACGGGGATGACCTGGAGGGAAGATATGGGGAAGAGGGAGGTGGGAGAGGGGTTCAAGAGGGGGAACACATGTACACCCGGGGCGGATTCGTGTCAATGTGTGGCAAAACCAACCAATATATTAATGTTAAGTAATTTGCCTACGATAAAAAAAATAGAACAGATGTTTGAGTCTTTGTAAATGTCTAAAGCATACATATCTCCACTCAAAACTCATGCTTAAAATACCTTTCATAAACATGTGCTTTCATCATTGCTCCTTCTAATATTTTCTTCATTTTTTGGTAAATCCTTCTTTGTGAATCTCTTCTTTTTGGAAACACTCATTCACACTAGTATGCAAAGGGGTCACGGGGCAGGTCTGGGGCCACTTTGCCATGCAGATTATTTAGGAGAAGCAACACGAGAGCCCTTTGGGAAATTCTCGCATGTAACTAAATCAGAAAGTAATATCCTGTTTTGTCTGCACTCTGCACTGGTCCTCATGTGTCCTGTAGAGGAATCCTGGAGTTTCTCCCCTCTGTCTGAAAGATAAACAAACTGCTGGCTCCCAGCCTTACCCTAGAGCCATCCTAGGGAATTACACTGAAAACAAAGTGTCATCAAAACTGAACCAAAGCGATGAAAATGATACTTTAAAGATCTCACTAACTGCTAGCTTCACTTCTTATAGCAGAAGTTTTGAGTTTTTCATGAAAAGCAAGCATTTATATCCAGAAGAGTTGACTCTCAAACTCTTCTTTTAAGAGGATCCCTTTTTTAGCTTACAATACTTCCAAGAACTCTCCGGAATACTGTCTATATCAAGCAGTTGAGAAAAAATATATAATTATAGAAATCCACTAATAATTCAGTAAGACTTTTTAGAGGAATTTTAATTAAATTAATTATAACCATATATTTATTTGCCCATTGAAAATGGCAACACACATACATGTGAAGCATCTCTCTTTTGTTCTGTCTCAAGTGTCATCAACATTCCTTGGAAAGCTTTTTGATCATGGAGGCCTTTTCAAGAATTTTCTTTCCCATACTCCATCCCCAACAGGAGTCCTCCACCCACAGACTCACTATGACTCAGAAGAAACAGCAAGAGTACAATGTTCTGCATTTCCTTTAGGTTTGTTTTTGTTTTGTCAAAGAGCAGAATTCACTGTGATATCTGTAGAAAACTATTCAGATTTGGTGAAAATTCTGTCACACTGTGCTCTCTCTGTCTGCTTTCCTCCTGTTTGAACTATCCACAGTCTCCTCAAAGGATAGGAAACTTTAAAGATCTCTCTTATAATTTATTTCATCAGTGGGCAATCTTGCTTTACAGTCTGTGGCTCCATACTTAGTACCTAGTATGAGTACAGTAGTGTCTCCTCTGGGAGCAAATATTTCAGGAAGGATCACGTTATCTGGACTTAATACAATAAGAACGATAGTAATGATGCTAGAAAGAGAATCTACGTCAACAAGTTTCCAAGTTCCATAAAGAATTTAGCAATAAGCCACACATTATTTTATCACACATTGATGTGCACCGTGAGTCAGGTAATGGAAAGCAAAAACTCCGGCTTCAAGGGAATAACAGAAGCAAGGTGAAGGTGTTCTTGAGCTTATTTTAGAGCTGAAAGACACAGAAATCCAAATGAGATAGACTCAATGAAAAGCATAAATGAAGTGTCATAGGAGTTCAGAGACAAGGAAATGGCCTTCCACCCAGGTAAGATGTGGGTAGGCTTACAGAGGAAGCAGCGTTTGCATTGAGTCTCAAAAGACAGGGAAATTTAGACAAGTCTTTAAACCCCATGTTTGTTATAACATTTGTGCTTTGGATCCAGAATTAAACTTTGAGGCAAATAGTCACTTTGCTTTCCCTTAATCAGGGAAATTTTTTCAATAGAGGATATGTAAAGGAATCTTTGAAAGAAGGTAAAAGTCACATCTTTCTTACCAGACAGGACAGTTTACAAGCCTCCAAACTGTGTGAGCTAGCCACATAGATTCAGGTTCCAGTCAATCTGAATGAATGACTTTTCCTGTTACATGTAGAACCATGTCCCTCTCAAGTTCATATGTTGAAGTCCTAACCCACAATACCTCAGAATGTGACTGTCTTTGGAGACAGGGTCTTTCAAGATGAAATTAAGGTAAATGAGGTCATATCAGAGGGCCTCAGTCTGACTGGCATCCTTAAAAGAAGAGATTAGGAAACAGACTACATAAAGAGAGATAAGAACAAAACAGACTCCATATTGGATCTATTTCTTTAACTCTAACAATTGGGCTCTGTCACTTTTGCTTAGTCATACTGATTCTGTACTTTTTTGAAAGAACGTTGCCTAGAGCCTGAAATATATAGGCTAGCCCATTCTCAAGTCTCTGACCTTTAAAGGTATAACACTTTTCCATTCCCATAGAGAGAAAAGGTTGCAAAACAGAGAATAACATTTTTCTCATTGGAAATTTATGAGAACATTGTGACCTGACCTATTTGGACAGCTTCAGGAACAAAGGATTCTGGCACCAAGAAGTTTACAACAACCAGCAACACTCCCTCCCCTTTTAATATAAAAGAAGGCTGAATATTAACTCAGGTAAAATGGTTCTTTGGGACACTGGTCCAGCATCTTCTGGGTCTGCTGCTTTTCCAAATAAAGTAGCTATTCCTTGCCCCAACAACTGCATCTTGAGTTATTGACCTTTCACACAGTGAGCAGGATGAGCTTGGACTCTGTAACAAAGATGATCATCTATAAACCAAGGAGAGAGGCATCAGAAGAATTTAATTCAGCTGAAACCTTGATCTTGGACCTCTAGTCCCCAGAACTGTAAGGAAATGCATTTTTCTTCTTTAAGTCACCAGTCTGTGATACTTCACTATGGCACCTTAGGAAGCTTATATATTTTCTGTAACAGGGTTTCTTATTGTTGGAATCATAATGCCTTCTGAAAGTGAAAGTGAAGTAGCTCAGTCTTGTCTGACTCTTTGTGACCCAATAGACTGCAGCCCACCAGGCTCCTCTGTCCATAGGATTTTCCAGGCAAGAATAGTGGAGTGGGTTACAGTTTCCTTCTCCAGGGGATCTTCCTGAACCAGGGATCGAACCTGGGTCTCCCACACTGCAGGCAGACTCTTTACCATCTGAGCCACCAGGGAAGCCATTTCTAAATCCAGCTTGAACATCTGGAAGTTCACATTTCACATACTGTTGAAGCCTGGCTTGGAGAATTTTGAGTGTTACCTTGCTAGTGTGTGAGATGAGTGCAGTTGTGGGGTAGTTTGAATATTCTTTGGCATTGCCTTTCTTTGGGGTTGGAATGAAAACTGACCTTTTCCAGTCTTGTGGCCACTGCTGAGTTCTTCAAATTCACAGGCATATTGAGTGCAACACTTTCACAGCATCATCTCTTAGGATTTGAAATAACTCACCTGGAATTACATCAGCTCCACTAACTTTGTAGTGATGCTTCCTAAGGCCCACTTGACTTCACATTCCACGATGTCTGGCTCTAGGTGAGTGATCACACCATTGTGGTTATCTGGGTCATGAAGATCTTTTTTGTATAGTTCTTCTGGGAGACCCGGGTTTGATCCCTGGGTTGGGAAGATCTCCTGGAGAAGGAAACAGCAACCCACTCCAATACACTTGCCTGGAGAATCCCACGGACGGAGAAGCCTGGCAGGCTACAGTCCATGGGGTCGCAAAGTGTCGGACAAGACTGAGCGACTTCACTTCACTTCACTTCTTCTGTGTATTTTTGCCACCTCTTCTTAATATCTTCTGCTTCTGTTAGGTCCATACCATTTCTGTCCTTTATTGTGCCCATCTTGGCATGAAATGTTCCCTTGGTATCTCTGATTTTTCTTGAAGACATTGCTAGTCTTTCCCATTCTATTCTTTCCCTCTATTTCTTTGCATTGATCACTGAGGAAGGTTTTCTTATCTCTCCTTGCTATTCTTTGGAACTCTGCATTCAAATGGGTATATCTTTTCTTTTCTCCTTTCCTTTTGCTTCTCATCTTTTCTCAGTTATTTGTAAAGCTTCCTCAGAAACAATTTTGTCTTTTTTCATTTCTTTTCTTTGGGATGGTCTTGATCCCTGCCTCCCGTATAAAGTCATGAATCTCTGTCCATAGTTCTTAAGGCAGTCTATCAGATCTAAACCCTTCAATCTATTTATCACCTCCACTGTATAATCATAAAGGATTTGATTTAGGTCATATCTGAATGGTCTGTTGGTTTTCCCTACTTTCTTTAATTTAAGTCTGAATTTGTCAATAAGGAGTTCATGATCTGAGCCACAGTCAGCTCCTGGTGTTATTTTTCTAACAGTATAGAGCTTCTCCATCTTTGGCTGCAAAGAATATAATCAATCTGATTTCGGTGTTGACCATTTGGTGATGTCCATGTGTAGAGTCTTCTCTTGTGTTGTTGGAAGAGGGTGTTTGCTATGACCAGTGCATTCTCTTGTCAAAACTCTGTTGGCCTTTTCTCTGCTTCATTCTGTACTTCAAAGCCAAATTTGCCTGTTACTCCAGGTATCTCTTGACTTCCTACTTTTGCATTCCAGTCCCCTATAATGAAAAGGACATCTTTTTTCGGTGTTAGTTCTAAAAGGTCTCATACTTCGGCTTCTTCAGCATTACTGATTGGGGCATAGACTTGGATAACTGTGATATTGAATGGTTTGCCTTGGAAATGAACAGAGATCATTCTGTCATTTTTGAGATTGCATCCAAGTACTTCATTTTGGACTCTTTTGTTGACTATGATGGCTACTCCATTTTTTCTAAGGGATTCTTGCCCGCAGTAGTAGATATAATGGTTATCTGAGTTAAATTCACCCATTCCAGTCCACTGATTCCTGAAATGTAGATGTTCACTCTTGCCATCACCTGTTTGACCACTTCCAATTTACCTTGATTCATGGACCTAACATTGCAGGTTTCTATGCAATATTGCTCTTTACAGCACCATATTTTACTTCCATCACCAGTCATATCCACACTGGGTGTTGTTTTTGCTTTGGCTCCATCTCTTCATTCTTTCTGGAGTTACTTCTCCACTGATCTCCAGAGCATATTGGGCACCTACCAAGCTGGGGAATTCATCTTTCAGTGTCCTATATTTTTGCCTTTTCATACCATTCATGGGGTTCTCAAGGCAAGAATACTGACATGGTTTGCCATTCCCTTCTCCAGTGGACCATGTTTTGCCAGAACCCTCCACCATTACCCATCTGTCTTGGGTGGCCCAGCTCCCAAGCCTTTGCACGGCATGGCTTATAGCTTCATTGTTAGACAAGACTGTGCTCCATGTGATCAGTTTGGCTAGTTTTCTGTGACTGAATAGGTTATCATCAAATAAATTCACATTTTAACAAGCATTTTCTGCATAGCAAATTCTGAAGTGAGACATAATACAAAAATGGGTCTTTTTGCTTGCAGTTATGTTGAAGTGGCTTTTAACTGCTTCTCAAGCACTTTTAAAGGCTGCACAATATCCTTCTTGTTGCAGGCAGGATTGAGTTCCCTGACCAAGATCAAACCCAGGCCGTTTGCATTGGAAACACAGATTTTCAACCACTGGACCACTAACGAAGTGTCTTTCAAACACTTTTATGAGTATCATGATAATATTTAAAGAGATGGGACTACCAGATCACCTTACCTGCCTCCTGAGAAATCTGTATGCAGATCAAGAACCAGACATGCAACAGTGGACTGGTTCAAAACTGGGAAAGGAATATGTCAAGGCTGCATATTGTCACTCTATTTATTTATTTAGCTTATATGCAGAGTACATCATGAGAAATGTTGGGCTGGATAAAGCATAATCTGGAGTCAAGATTTCAGGGGAAATATCCATAACCTCAGATATACAGATGACACCAACCTTATGGCAAAAAGCAAAGAGGAAATAAAGAGTATCTTGATGAACGTGAAAGAGGAGAGGGAAAAAACTGGCTTAAACTCAGCATTCAAAAAACTAAGATCATGGCATCTGGTACATCATTTCATGGCAAATAGATCGGGAAACAATGGAAACAGTGGCAGACTTTATTTTCCTGGGCTCCAAAATCACTGTGGATGGTGACTATAACTATGAAATTAAAAGACACTTGCTCCTTAGAAGAAAAGCTATGACATGTCTAGACAGCATATTAAAAAGAAGAGACATTACTTTGCCAACAAAGGTCCATCTAGTCAAAGCTCTATGGTTTTTCAAGTAGTCATGTATGGATGCAAGAACATGACAGTAAAAAATGGCTGAGGGCCTTAGAATTTATGCTTTTGAACTGTGGTGTTGGAGAAGACTCTTGAGAGTCCCTTGGACAATAAGGAGATCAAACCAGTCAATCCTAAAGAAAATTAACCCTAAATATTC
Organism: Moschus berezovskii; assembly: GCF_049115385.1. Lineage (NCBI taxonomy): Eukaryota > Metazoa > Chordata > Mammalia > Artiodactyla > Moschidae > Moschus > Moschus berezovskii. The sequence goes on from NC_142473.1 coordinate 25,216,439, forward strand.
ACTAGAAAGACATGCTGAAGTTGAAGCTCCAATACTTTGGCCATCCGATGAGAATTGACTCATTGGAAAAGACCCTGATGCTGGGAAAGATTGACGGCAGGAGGAGAAGGGGATGGCAGAGGATGAGATGGTTGGATGGCATCACTGATTCAATAGACATGAGTTTGAGCAGACTCCAGGAGATGGTGAAGGACAGGGAAGCCTGGAATGCTACAGTCCATGGGGTTGCAAAGAGTTGGACACGACTGAGCAACAGAACAACAAATGTGATCTTAGATCCTGAATCAAGCATCCTCATTTGTAAAGGATGAAAAAGTAATTGAAGAAATTTATCCAAAGTCACATAGTCAGTCAAGTAGAAGACAGAGAACTAAAACAGACACTGACATCTGACCCAATGCTTTTCCATTTTTCTGAGTTCTAGTCATTTCTGCCCTGATTAATAAAATTTAAAATTTCTAATGAACCGGTATCATTCTGACAAGAAAGTCTGAAGGATTGGAATTGTTTCTGATGGAGGTCATCCTTGAGACTAAGCTGTCTGAATATTAAGTCTTGAGGCAAATAGAAACCTGAATAGGTCCCACTTAGAGGTTAAATAGACTTTCTAGAAAAAGAACTGAGTGAGATCTAAACTTTCAAAACAATGTATGGAGAGAGCTTTTACCGGAAGAATACTGACTAGAAAATGGATGAGTCCATCCAATCCCACGTGACTGAAGCCAAACAACTTTAAACTTCCGTTAGAAGAATGAACAACAAAAGATAGCATGGGAGAAAGTTACTGATGAAAATTCTCAAGTTTCAAAAACAAAACTATTTTCATAAGAAGCAGAAGCAGGGAAAACAAGAATTCATGAAATGAACAAGCAAGCAAAAATAGTTAATATTCTAACACTTGTAGAAAATATTCTTCATAAGAGAACAACTTCAGGTCATCTGAAATGGCTAAAATCGAATTTTACAGATCAAATGAATATTTCTGACTGCTTGTTAAGGTGGCAGATACAGCAAGATAATCATCACTGGGAGCTAGACAAAAGGTGAATCCAAAATTGGAGACCACCACCACTGATCAGTCCAAAAAGTGGCTTTGAACAAAGTATGCCCCTGAGCTAACTGTTTTCCTATGAACTCTTAAAGAAGAAAATAACAAAACGTACATTCAACCTGATGAAGAAGATAAAAGGAAACAGTGAAAGATGATATCAAAACTATATAGAAGAAGAATGTGTCTTGAGAATCAAAAGAAGCAGAGATTGAAAAGTAGCTTCAAAAACTTAAATTTTAAATAATGACTGAACCACAGCAAGGAAAAGAAAAGAACTATCACAGGTGGAGAAGACAGCTTAGAGATAGAGGAGAAATGTCCCCGGAGATGAAAACACTAGTCATGCCCTGAGAAGCTGGATACCTACGGCAGTTAAGACAATGCTAGCAGAAGAGATACAAAGATTTCTATGCCCTTTGAAAAGCAAAGGTCTGGTTAGTCAAAGCTACGTCTTTTCCAGTAGTCATGTAAGGATGTGAAAATTGGACCATAAAGAAGGCTGAGCACTGAAGAACTGATGTTTTCAAATTGTGGTGCTGGAGAAGACTCTCTAGGGTCCCTTGGATCAAACCAGTCCCTTCGATTAAACCTTGATTAAACCAGTCAATCCTAAAGGGAATCAACTTTGAATATGCATTGGAAGGACTGAAGCCGAAACTCCAATACTTTGGCCACTGGCTGGGAAAAGCCAAGTCACTGGAAAAGATTCTGAGGCTGAGAAAGTTTTAAGGCAAAGGGGGCAGCAGAGGCTGATATGGTTACATAACCACCGACTCAATGAACATTAATTTGAGCAAACCCCAGGAAATGGTGAAGGATAAAGAAGTCTGGTGTGCTGCAGCCCAGGGGATCACAAAGAGTCAGACATGAGTTAGCGACTGAACAACAGAAACAGTTCTTCCTTCAGATGGGTAAGACAGAGAGTATCTTACTGCTCACAACTTTGATCTTTCAGGACTTGCCTAACACACATTTTAATATGCCTCCTTTTGATGGAGTATAGAGTCCAACATCCTCAAAAGACACAATGGAATATTACTCAATCATTAAACAGGACGAAATGTCATTGGCAGCAACATGGATGAACCTAGTGACTGTCATACTGAATGAACTCAGACTAAGAAAAAAATATGTGATATTGCTTATATGTAGAGTCTAAATAATTGATAGAAATGAACTTTTTTATAAAGCAGGAACAGACTCACAGGCTTAGAGATTGAAGTTATGGTTACCAGAGGTGGGGGCAGGGAGATAGCAGGGATTTGGGGAGTAACATGTACACACTGCTATATCTAAAATGGATAACCAACAAAGACCTACTATATAGCATAAGGAATTCTGCTCAATATTGTGTAACAACCTAAACAGGGGAAAGAATTTGAAAAAATAAGAGATACATGTATATGTATAATCAAATCACTTTGCTGTACATCTAAAACTAACACAACATTGTTAATCAACTATACTCCAATATAAAATAAAATGTTAAAAAGAAAAATAAGGAGAAAAAAAAAGTAGAGCCCAGAGGAAAGAATACTAAAATGCTCTTGGAAATCTGCATCCTTTGCATCCATCTCTCCCACTTGAAATTGGAGCAGCTAGCCAGGTTTCTTTTCCTGCTGTTGGCATCTAAGTCATTCATGGGGACAGATAAAGAGGAGAATCTCCTGTTTTTCCTACTCTTCCAGTCAACCCATGTAATTCACCTGAAATTCCTTTCCACCCAGGGGAACTTCCAGATCACTCTATCCTCTGGTAGCTCTGAAGAACATCTGTCCATCTGAAGGTGTCCTTGTCGTCTTAGCTACCAGTTTCTGAAGAAAGGAGTGGTTTCATCTTTAAGTGGAGTCTTCTTAGAAACATCTAGGAAAAGAAAGTTTCTATTTCTTTCCTAGTCATTTTGAATCATTTTTTCAGTTTTACTGCTTTTGTTTAAGTGATTGAACATTTGTTCAAATTGAAACTCAATAGAATTAGAAATCTTAAGCTAGTAAGTATTTCTGTGACTGGAGATTATCTGTAGATTAAGATTTTATAAATAAATTATTTTCATTTTTATTATGCTTTTTAGGTAATACAAGTATTATATTTTAGTTTGATTAGTCAGTCCACCATAATGTAAGCAATAGAAATTTTTCATAAGTAGTTCAGCCAAATACATTTGAAATTTTGAAGACTATTTCTGTTTGCCAAGAACTCTATACTTATGAAAATATGTAAAAATAGCTTGAAGCACCACATAGATAAACTGTCATTGATCTTAAATAAGCAAATATCAGTTCTGTCTTCGCTTTAACAATAGCTGGAGGAGAGGGCTGGGATGAAGCATACATATTTTTCACATAGGTTTTAGACCTTCAAAATTTATCTATTAAATTTTTTAAAAAGATTTATGAATTTTAAGCTGCCTTTGCTTTTATTATCTCTGCCTAATTTCATGTGTATCAGAAAACAGTTTTTTACTTTACTAGGTCAACTATTCTGAACTACAGCACACTGCATTTCCCAGGTAGATTCATGAGCAAGACCAGTCTCTTTATTATGCATTCAGTTCAGTCACTCAGTCATGTCCGACTCTTTGCGACCCCATGAATCACAGCACGCCAGGTCTCCCTGTCCATCACCAACTCCTGGAGTTCACTCAAACTCATGTCCATGAAGTTGGTGATGCCATCCAGCCATCTCATTCTCTGTCGTCCCCTTCTCCTCCTGCCCCCAATCCCTCCCAGCGTCAGAGTCTTTTCCAATGAGTCAACACTTTGCATGAGTTGGCCAAAGTATTGGAGTTTCAGCTTTAGCATCAGTCCTTCCAATGAACACCAGGACTGATTTCCTTTAGGATGGACTGGTTGGATCTCTTTGCAGTCCAAGGACTCTCAAGAGTCTTCTCCAGCACCACAGTTCAAAAGCATCAATTCTTCAGCAATCAGCTTTCTTCACAGTCCAACTCTCACATCCATACATGACCACTGGAAAAACCATAGCCTAGACTACACAGACCTTTGTTGGCAAAGTAATGCTCTGCTTTTTAATATGTTATCTAGGTTGGTCATAACTTTCCTTGAACTCCCTAATCTTAAACTACAGCTGCGTGTGTTTAGTAGTTGACACTACTAGTCTGTTAGTAGTAGACTGCCAGGTATGATTTCAGTAGTAAATAATTTTTAAAAGAATTTTCAGTGGTAATAACTATAAGAGCTAGAATTTAATGATGCTAGTACCAGATACTGGAGAAGACTATGGCACCCTTCTCCAGTACTCTTGCCTGGAAAACCCCATGGACGGAGGAGCCTGGTGGGCTGCAGTCCATGGGGTCGCTAAGAGTTGGACATGACTAAACGACTTCACTTTCATTTTCACACATTGGAGAAGGAAATGGCAACCCACTCCAGTGTTCTTGCCTGGAGAATCCCAGGGACGGGGGAGCCTGGTGGGCTGCCGTCTATGGGGTCACACAGAGTCGGACACGACTGAAGCAATGCAGCAGCAACTGTACCAGATACTGTGTGCCAAACACCATACTAACCCCCTTACATATATTATTTTACTTAATTTTTCACAAGATCTAGAAAATAGATGCTCCTGTTTTCTTTTTCTTGATCTTAAGAGACAAAGATGTAAATTACTGACTAGCTAGTGAATAAACCATTGAGTTTCTCTCCTTTTTTCTTCTCTCTCTCTCTGCTTCTCTGCCTGTCTCTCTGTCTCTAAAACTTAAGTTCCTGTTTATTGTGCTAAACCCACCCCAGTATCAGGGAAAAATACAGGTTTACAGGACACATTGTCCTATGCATATGAAGCATGTGCTGTGTATGCAACCACCTTCCAAAGACCTCTACTTTCAATATAATCTTTTTAATAACACTTATGGCCTTTGGCCAAGCCATTTATACTTCTTTGCCTGAGCTCCATTCTGATTCATGGTCATGCTTATTTATTAGAATGAATGTAATCCTGCCTCATAAACCTGAATGATGCATTCTTCAATATGAAGCACCAGCTTGTCTAAACCTAGGAACTATATCGTCTAATAGAATTACCAAACCCCTCATTACCAAAGATATCTTCTAGTCTAAAGCCAATATTGATTAATTCTGGAAAATACTCAAGAAATCTGAAGCAAGATTCTGCAGAAAAACAATGAGTCAATGCTGCGTCTCTGAAGGGCATCATAAATTTTAATGTGGTGAGTTTCAGTATTACATTCTTGCTTGATCCCATACCAAATAAGAAGTTCCAGATGAATTTCCAGGTGACATCTAAGAAAAACTTAAGAAAACTTTCTGTGGTACTTTTTTTTTCTTTAGCATTATATGTTTTAAAAGCATACAATAGACAATGTTGGTTAAAATGGCATTGCATAGTATTGTTTTCATCATTGATCAATTATTTCTCTGAATGTGAAAAGTTCTATTAATTTTTAATAGAGAAGTGAGAAGTCCATTGTTTTCCAGCTTTCCAATTTTTCATTGCTAAGAGCCAGCCACTAACATTCAAGTCTACAGCTCCATATCTTGTCACCTTCCCTAATGAAATTGATCCTGTCCTAGAAGCTGATGGATACTAAAATGTCCTATGTCATTTAAAAAAAGAGATCATGAAAAAGAACTGGAATCTTAGCAAAGCAGAATGTTTTGTGCCAGTCTGGCACAAAACACCAGGAATTGAATACTGGAGTACAATGCTTTGGAAATCCACAGAAACAACGACTGTTCTGAAAAGGTTAAAATCCACTCTTACAAAGCAAATGAATCTTTCTAGAAATCCTTGAGTGTGAGAAAGAGTAACGATTCATGTTAAAATAACATAAAATTAGCACTGTCATTGGTGCCTAGATTAATTATTTCTTAAATGCATTGTTGTGTAAGATCCAGGAAACTGCCTGTCCAGACAGTATCCACATGCAGCTGTAGCCTGAGGTTAGATTCTGGGTACAATTATTTGTTCTCTTTCCCGATACTGGAGAGAGGCAGCATCTGAAATGAAACAGAAGTTGCCCAGCAGTACAGAGCCCAGGAAGGTGTATCCATCCAAACCTCAGCTGGATGGATACTGGAGGGCTGCTTACCTGCTGGAAGCCTGATTACCACAGCCTGGCTCATGGAGGCTGCTGGAAGATCCCAGCTCTTTTTTCATTTCTTTCCTTCCTTTTAAGTAACTGTTGCTGCTCATCCCCTAGGTTAAAAAAAAAAAAAAGTGATGCGCAAAGTCAAGACATATGGGGAAAATTACAAACATTCTAGAAATTTTACAAAGTTCCTTTCTTTTACTTTTTTAAAAATAATTTTATTGGAGTACAGTTGATTTACAATGTTGTGTTAGTTTTGGGTGTACAGCAAAGTGAATCAGTAAAATGTATACATACATCTATCCTTTTTTAGATTCTTATCATAGATGGATTGTCACAGAATATTGAGTAGAGTTCTCTTCACTATACAGCAGGTCCTTGCTGGCTATCTATCTTATACATAGTAGTGTTTTAATGCTTGTTTTTAAATCAACCACCAGGCATCATGTTGTCTGGGCTGCTGTGCCCTGGCTCACCTCACACCTCTTTGTGTTCCAAGAGTGTGATCCCTCTGCTCTTTATTCCATAAATGATGATACAAAGACGTTTCTACCTAATCACTGAGTTTCCATTCTCTCAAATCTAGCACCAACTACATGTCTTCCTTGACTTATGAAGGGGTTATGTCCCAACAAACTCATGTAAGTCAAAAATATCAGCTGAAAATATATTTAATGCACCTATAAATTTCCTGTTTTAAAAAATCATTGACTTACGTTTTGAAAGGATGCTCAGAAACTTGTTTCATACCATTTTAAATGCTAGTACAGGTACAGGCATTAAACACTCAGCTATCAGGGGACAATTCTCCAGGGTCTGGGGCATGTCTGCATATTTTTCATGCAGAGGCACTGACTGTCTTGTCTGGACTATCTTTTAAAGGATATGTATACAACAAACAACCTTGGAAAAATTCTCCCTCCAGAAAAAAGAGAAACCATGCTTACTGTTCATTAAAAAAGATGCTATCCATTTAAAAATATATTTTTGTAACTATGCATGGTAATGGGTTTTAACTAGATTTATTCTGATGATCATGTTGCAATATAAACAATCAAATAATTATGTTGTACAGCTGAAACTAACATGATGTTTATGTCAATTATACCTCAAGAAAAAAAAATCCTTTAGGAGATCAAGAAAAACTCTTTAGAAGAACCTTTGAAGCTCCACATGACCCCTGTGCAGTGAGGGCATGAAAGAGTCACAAGGGGTGCGGGTGAAGGCTTTTTTCTGAGCCTGCATTTTACAAAGGCTTTGTAACTTACATGCTGTATCTTTAAAGCACTTATATTATTGAAAAAAAAAAAAAAGATATGATTCCCTTAGCCCCATGTTCCTCCCCTACAATGAAACCTACAGGTTTCTGTTTGGACCCCTCTGCATCATCCCTGTGGGACTTGGGCAGGGAACTGATGCAAATACGCAGATGCTCAGCCACTGGCTATGTCAACTCTAACCCAGGAACCCCGTGTCTCTTGCCATCATCCCTGGAACTAGCAGGCTCACTTTCACAATTCTTGGCAACAGCACAGTGGCTGGCACACAGAGGTTGCTGAGTAAATGTTGATTCCTCATATAGGTCCATGTGGAAGCCCCATCAAGGTCTGTTTTTTCTAAGGCCCACATGCTAGTAGACCTTTCAATGCAATCCTTTGCTCTCCTTCCTTCTCTGCAGGATGGCCTTTGGGTTCTTCTAGTTAAGAAAAGCTTCTGCTTCTTTGATCCCTAGAGTTTCCTCCATTCTTCAGGATCCTTGTCTTCCTATAAGTTTGCAAGCTTCACCTATACAAGTCCTACCATTATGTTTATTATAATCCATATCTGATCCCTGAGGACTCTTTCTCCTGGTCTTTAGCTTCTCTGCCCTCCATGAGGCCTGTTTCTCAGCCCCCAGCTGCAGGGAGAACATTTCATCTAGCTGTTCCACCAGAGCCCCTCTGTGCCATGATATCAGCATCTCTGTCTGAGATCTAGAGACAGTTCTCCCCAGGCCACAGTTTGCATTAAATATTGCCCTATTCCACTTTTTCTTTCTTCATTCTCTGTATGGTTTGTTTAGTAGTATGTCTTTCCCATTAGCCCATAAGCAATTTGGAGAGTGGGATATCATATTCCTTTTTACATATCCCTTACAGATTAGTGCTTTTACAAATAATAGACAGTCACTAATTAAAAATGAATTTTAATTTTACACAGAGAGGTAGGGCAGGCGGATGAAGACATTAAGAACTGTTACCTTCACAAGGGAAAGAAGAGGGCCCCTTAGTCACAGGGGCCATTCCCCTCCTTCATCTGTCCCTCCTTGCCATCACTGTTGCTGTTTTGAATACCCTACTATTGCAGGAGCTACTTTGGTAAGAGTCAAAAAGATGGCTTTATGACTGAGCTGCTATTCTGAAGACAAAACAAAAGCAAGAGTCGAGTCACCAGATGAAGGGAGTGACTTGGAGACCTGAGGGACATGGGAAGAAGTGCACTGGCCACTGTGAATAAGGAGTTGATCAAGATCACCTGGAAACTTCCAGTAAAGAGCTTTAAATCATAATATGAATGGGTGGCGAACAGCAGGGCAAAATTTGGGGAAGGTTTTAGGGCCATGTTAAATTTCTACAGGATGAGGAAAAAGAGGGATGGAGTGGCTGCAGGAAAAAGAAGGCCTCACTTAACAGAGATTTTAGAAAATGTTTCTGGGGGGTTGCTCTTGAGGAAGGCAGAAAAATGATCCTGGAATGAATAAAAGGGTCTCTTAGTAAACCCAAGGGCCCTCCACTTTGCACCTACCTTTTCCCCACTCTTTGCCGTTCAAGCGCAAGATTTGCCAGGCCCACCAGGTCCAAAACTGCTACTCTGCATTTTGTAAAAGAGCTTCAGTCTACAGCAGAGAAGAAATAAGGCCTCAGGAGAGAACAGCTGGCCCTTTCATTGCACCTCTTTCCACATGTAAGAGATGAAGACACAGGGTTTGCACAGCATCTTCATTTTGTTTTCTGATGTGCCTGGCACAAATGCCAAAGACAGCTACAAGTAATTGCTCTCCAAGCTCCAGTGAACTAGAACATCTTCATTTAAGTCATGCATAGCCTGGAATTTTTTGTGAGAGAGAGAAAGATGACTTTATGTGGTGGTTGCTAGGCAGCCAGGCTCTCAGGGAGCTCAACACACATGCAGCTTTACAGAATCTCAGCAGGAAGCCACTGTCCTTTTTTAAAAAGCTCTCCTTATGCAGCCCTTGCAATCTTCTACTGCATCCAAAAATGTAAGCTTCTCTGTTTTTAACTACCTACCCACCATTCCCATGCCCCGTTAACCAGTGATAAACCAGGAGATGATTTGTCTTACCAAATCTGCCTTACTGAGGGCCCGAGGCAGAATGCCAGTGAAAGTACCACAAATAATGAGATTTTTAAAGCTTTTCACTTATTGTTTCACATGCACCTGGAGAAATTTTTGTGGAAAAAAAAGAAAAATATTAGGCAATTAGTAAATATAATTCTACAACTCAGAACAATAGAAATTATGATAATATTTCTTTCTACAGAAATATATAACAAAATTGGTATCAGTACATGCTCAGGATTTAACACAATGCCTAAAAATTGTTAGACATTTACACTTAATAAAGAATTTTAATGAGTGGATGAGCATATCCCATTTTAAATATTGCATATTAGTATTTTCACAGTGTTAAAAATGTCAATGTTTAAAATTTCATCATATATATGTATTATTAAATCATTTGTCTATTTTTATCTAGCCTATTATTAAGTATTTAATTGTTTCCTAATTTTTAGCTAGATTAAACAATGCTGTTAGGAAATGCTTTTAAATAATGCTCATTTTAAAGATTTATTTAAGATAGATTCCCAAAAGCTTAGCTATTTGACCAAAAGGTATGAATTATATTAATTTTCTTACTAGTTATTATGAAACTGCTTACATTGGTAATACTTTACATTTTCATCATAGGTTATGGTAATATGTGTCTCATTGCACTTAATCAGTAAATTGTCATTTTTGTTGACTTTTTTAAAAGTATAATTTGTTTCTGGAAATTAATACCTCATTTTGATTTTATATTAGTTTTTACATTTAGTGGTCATTTACATTTATTCCTTTATGCATTGTGAATGAATGGTCTTTGATGATTTTTTTTCCATGTTCAAGAGAGGACTACAGAAAACATGGACACCAGGAAGCGGGAGTCCTGGGCCAACCTTCAAGTCTGTCTGTCACAACCAGTTTAAATTGACTCTAAGACTTTAGTCTTACCTGGTTCAAGGGCATAAAAAGTACTGAAAATTTTAAAGCCCAGAGGAAGGATTCTCTTAAGAGAGTTGTCAAGACACTTTGTGCTTCTCATCCCACCACCTCTGTGCAAGGGGAGGGACAGAAAATGCTTTCTCACATTTAGCTAAGTGAGTTCCGTTGAATACCACTCAGAGAGTCTGACGGTATCTCCTGAAGTTCAGGACACAGGTTATGAGAAGCTGAGCCTCGAAGATGGCTGATGAGACAAAAGACAGGGGACACTCCTCAGCTTGACCACACTGCCCACTACTTGACAGTGAAGTTCATCAGTCAGATGGGGGTCGCTGGAAGGTGTCCAGACTCCTGCTCAAGATGTGCCCTTGGAGAGGTGGTGCCACTGGTGGAAGGGGCGGGCAGCGAGAGGCTCAGGAACTGATGGAAGAATTAGGAGTGGCTCACAGAGGAAACCCACTGTGCATGTGAAGTACTCCCCATCTGAGAGCCCCCCTGAAAGGAGGAATCCACAGCAGAGACAGAGAATCAGCACACCAAATGGCTGTGCCAGCCACCAATATCTTTCCTGTGCCTCCTTTCTCCTCCACCTCTCTGTTCACCCCTGGAAGACCCAGAGATGTAAATCAGAGTAGAGGAAGAGGATCCTTAACAGTCAGGAAGTCCGTGGCTTTCTTTGCTGCTAGTATTATAGCTTTCTGGCCCTAGCCGAGAGAGAAGATATCATTTTCAATGAAATTTAACATTTTAATTTAACACTACATTGGATATTATAATCACTGAAAAGAGAGTGTTCTTTATTCAAGTAACTGCAAACTTTTAAAAGCTTCCCATGTTTTCATCTGAGGAATGAGAAAAGAAATTGTCCACAAAGATAGGCATCAAGGGTCAACAGTGAGGAAGAGCAAACTTACTTTCTATCTATACCCTTATCAAGCTGAACTCAGTCAAGTACCTGACAGAAGAAGGACTCCAGGTATTTCTCTCCTTTGTTTTTTTCTTTTTTTTAAAGCTCTTTGCTATTCGGATCTGTTTCTTTATCTAGACTAACTTTAAAATTCTTATACCTCAAAAATAACAACAACAACAACAAAAATTCTTGGAAAATTCCTAATTAGGCTTTTTATTGCAATAGTCCTGTAACTTTAATTTGGAGAGAATTTACTTTTCTCAAAAATACATATTCAGTTCAGTTCAGTTGCTCAGTCGTGTCTGACTCTTTGTGACCCCATGAATCACAGCACGCCAGGCCTCCCTGTCCATCACCAACTCCTGGAGTTTACCCAAACTCATGTGCATTGAGTCGGTGATGCCATTCAGCCATCTCATTCTCTGTCATCCCCTTCTCCTCCTGTCCCCAATCCCTCCCAGCATCAGGGTCTTTTCCAGTGAGTCAACTCTTCGCATGAGGTGGCCAAAGTATTGGAGTTTCAACCTCAGCATCAGTCCTTCCAATGAACCCCCAGGACTGCTCTCCTTTAGACCATCTAGAATATGGTGCCTCTCCTTTTATTCAGATTTTGTTTTTGGATCCCGGTAACACTGGTGCTAGTGGTAAAGAACCCACCTGCCAGTGCAGGAGACATAAGAGATATGGGTTCAGTCCCTGGGTTGGGAAGATCCCTTGGAGGAGGGCATGGCAACCCACTCCAGTATTCTTGCCTGGAGAATCCTATGGACAGAGGAGCCTGGCTAGCTACAGTTCATAGGGTCGCAAAGAGTCAGACACAACTAAAGCCACTTTGAACAGCACAAAATTTAATAATAGTCATCCTCATTGTATTCTGCACAATTATTGTTGGCTTTAATTCAATGAATTTTATGGTTTGTTTTGTTTTCCATTTTATATTTAGATTTTTTTCTTTTTCTTTTTATTAATTATTTTTATTGGAGGCTAATTATTTTATAATATTATATTGATTGGTTTTGCCATACATCGACATGAATCCCGGGTGTACATGAGTTCCCCTTCCTGAATCAGTTCTAATGAGGTGGATGAAACTAGAGCCTATCATACAGAGTGAAGTAAGCCAGAAAGAAAAACACCAATATAGTATACTAACGCATATATATGGAATTTAGAAAGATGAAAATGATAACCCTGTATATGAGACACCTAAAGAGACACAGATGTATAGAACAGTCTTTGGGACTCTGTGGGAGAGGGTGAGGGTGGGATGATTTGGGAGAATGGTTTGTTTTAATTGATGTTTCTGTTGTTCCAGCTATGAAGGCAGTACTTTTTCTTTCACGTCTCAAAACTGGCAATTGAATTTTAAATTGAATGTAGGAATTTGTGTATTTAAATTGTAATCAACCATTCTATCAAATTTTTAATTCATTTTAAGAAAGTTTTAGTTGATTATCTCCCCATTTCATAGGTTTGTAGTTAAAACCATTCACAAAAAAATTACATGTATGCTTTCTTGTGTGCTAGGTCTTGTTTCTGCTTTCTGTTCTGCTGTATTGTCAAAAATAAAAAGAATTTTAAAATCTATCAATGGTGATATACATCAGGTAGATCTGTTCCTTAATTGAAATTTTTTCTAATGTTTCAATCTTTAGAATAATGTTGTTTATTGTCTTTAAAAATATATCTTTTTGTGTGTTAAGGAATTAAAATGATATTCCCAGTTTTATAAAAATTAGGTCAAGAATGGGTATTTAAACTCTATTGTTAAAGGTCTTCAGGTAAAGATATGGAAAGGCCTCCAGTGAAAGACATTTCAGCTCCCCAAGTAGCAGCTCTTCCTATGTTTAAACCACTCTTGTTTATGCATAATTTAAACTTTATATTATAAATTCAGTTTATATGCTTATGTTTTACATGAAATAAAGATATAAAACATTGCCAGCTCTTCCCCATTTTTAAGGCCCAAATAGAACTAATAAACAGACCAATAGGACTCCTAATCACTACAGTTATATATATATATATATATATATATATATATATATATATATATATAGCAGCTAACATGTTCAGGCTATGGTTTTTCCAGTGGTCATGTATGGATGTGAGAGTTGGACTGTGAAGAAAGCTGATCACCGAATAATTGATGCTTTTGAACTGTGGTGCTGGAGAAGACTCTTGAGAGTCCCTTGTACTGCAAGGAGATCCAACCAGTCCATTCTAAAGGAGATCAATCCTGGGTGTTCATTGGAAGGACTGATGCTAAAGCTGAAACTCCAATACTTTGGTCAACTCATGCAAAGAGTTGACTCACTGGAAAAGACTCTGATGCTGGGTAGGATTGGGGGAGGGGGAGAGGAGAAGGGGACGACAGAGGATGAGATGGCTGGATGGCATCACTGACTCGATGGACATGAGTTTGAGTGAACTCCGGGAGTTGGTGATGGACAGGGAGGCCTGGCGTCATGTGATTCATGGGGTCTCAAAGAGTCGGACACGACTGAGCGACTGAACTGAACTGAACTGAACATGTTCAGCACTTATGAACATTTAGGAAAAAATGTCCCAGCAAGAGCCAATATATTTTCACTGAGAATAACACGTCAAATTATGTATTTCATAAAGTTATTCACTTCAGTTCAGTTGCTCAGTCGTGTCCGACTCTTAGCGACCCCATGGAATGCAGTACGCCAGGCTTCCCTGTTCATTACCAACTCCTGGAGCTTGCATAAACTCATGTCCATCAAGTCGTGATATCATCCAAACATCTCATCCTCTGTCATCCCCTTCTCCTACCTTCAATCTTTCCCAGCATCAGGGTCTTTTCTAACTAGTCAATTCTTCACATCAGGTGGCCAGAATATTGGAGCTTCAACTTCAGCATCAGTACTTCCAAGGAATAATCAGGACTGATTTCCTTTAGGACTGACTGATTTGATCCCCTTGCAGTCCAAGGGACTCTCAAGAGTCTTCTCCAACACCATAATTCAAAAGCATCAATTCTTTGATACTCAGTTTTCTTTATGGTCCAACTCTCAATCCATACAAACCTACCTGAAAAGCCATAGCTTTGACTAGACAGACCTTTGTTGGCAAGGTAATGTCTCTTCTTTTTAATATGCTGTCTATGTTTGTCATAGCTTTTCTTCCAAGGAGCAAGTGTCTTTTAATTTCATGGCTGCAGTCACCATTTGCAGTCATTTTGGAGCCCAAGAAAATAAAGTCTCTCACTATTTCCATTGTTTTCCTTTCTATTTGCCATGAAGTGGTGGGACCAGATAGCATGATCTTCATTTTTTGAATGTTGAATTTTAAGCAAACTTTTTCACTCTCCTCTTTCACCTTCATCATGAAGCTTTTTAGTTCCTCTTTGCTTTCTGCCATAAGGGTGGTGTCATCTGTGTATCTGAGGTTATTGATATTTCTGCCAGAAGTCTTGATTCCAGCTTGTGCTTCATCCAGTCCAGCATTTTCTGCATATAAGTTAAATAAGGAGGGTGACAATATACAGCCTTGATGTACTACTTTCCCAATTTGGAACCAGTCCGTTGTTCCATGTCTGGTTCTAACTGTTGTTTATTGACCTGCATGCAAATTTCTCAGGAGGCACGTAAAGAGGTCTGGTATTCCAATCACTTGACGAATTTTCGACAGTTTGTTGTGATCCACACAGTCAAAGACTTTAGCGTAGTCAGTGAAACAGAATTAGATGTTTTTCTGGAACTCTCCTGCTTTTTCTAGGATCCAAGGGATGTTGGCAATTTGATCTCTGGTTCCTATGCCTTTTCTAAATCCGGCCTGAACATCTGGAAGTTCTTGGTTCATGTACTGTTGAAGCTTAGCTTGGGGAATGTTGAGCATTTGTTAGGTGAGATGATTGCAATTGTGAGGTAATTTGAACATTCTTTGGCATTGCTTTCTTTAGGTTTGGAATGAAAATTGACATTTACCAGTCCTGCGGCCACTGCTGAGTTTTCCAAAGATGTTGGCATATTGAGTGAAGCATTTTCACAGCATCCATAGCATCCTTAGTGGAGAGTCCAGAGCCACAAACCTTCAGGTCAAAGCCCAAAGTCAGTCTGATTGTCAGCATTAATAAAGGCCTATGAAGTGCAATCTCTTCTATCCTCTGAGGATTAAATGAAGAAATTCTTCACTTTTAGTAGAGTATAAAACATAACAGATTATCTCATTCGGGTCAATGTTTATTACAATACATCTTTTAGGATTTGAAATAGCTCTACTGGAATTCCATCACCTCTACTAGCTTTGTTTGTAGTGATTCTTCATAAGGCCTACTTGACTTCTCACTCCAGGATATCTGTCTCTAGGTGAGTGATCATACCATCATGGTTATCTGGGTCATTAATATCTTTTTTGTTTAATTCTTCTGGGTATTCTTACCACCTCTTCTTAATATCTTTTGCTTCTGTTAGGTCCACACCTTGTAGAGTTCTGGCTTCTTAAGATAGCAGAGTAGAAGGATGTGTGCTTATCTTCTCCTGTGAAAACTCCAAAATTGCAACTTGCTGCTGAATAACCATTGACAAGAGAATGTTGGATACCTCCAAAAAAAGATACCTCACTTTCAAGGGCAAAGGAGAAGCCCCAACAAGATGGTAAGTGGGGAAAAATCACATTTAGAATCAAGCCCCATACCCGCCAGAGACACTCAGAGGACTCAAACAAAGCCTTGTGTACACCAGGGCCCAGAGATCCCACAAGAAACTGAGTCAGACCTTTTGAGTGTTTGAGTGTCTCCTGTGGAGGTATGGGTCAGCTGTGGCCTGCCATGGGGCACAGGCTTTGGCTGCAGCAGACCTGAGATACATGATATGTGACATAAATCCTCTTGGACAAGATCGCCATTAGCCCCACCATAGAGTCACTGAGCAGATGACCCACAAACTGGAGAACAATTACACCAAAGTTCTCCCACTGTTGCAAAAGTTCTACGGCTCACAACAGCTTCCCCAACCTGAGGATCTGGTGAAGGGACTAAGAACCCCCAGGAAATTTGACTTTGAAAGCCAGTGAAGTTTGATTACAGAACTTCCACAGGACTGGGGGAACAGACTCTTGGAGGGCACAAATGAAATCTTGTGTGCACCAGGACCCAGGAGAAAGGAGAAATAACCCCACAAGAGACTGAGTCAGACTTGCCTGTGAGTGTCCGGGAGTCTCCGGTAAAGGCATGGGTCAACAGTGGCCTGCCATGGGGTCAGGGACACTGAGTACAACAGTCCTAGGAGCTACCGTGTGTGCTGGCATTAGTCCTTTAGAAGGAGGTCACCATTACCTCCATTACCCCTACCATAGTTTGGCCAAACTATAGGAAGGGAACACAGCCCCACCCATCAACAGAGAATTGGATTAAAGATTTATTGAGTATGGTCTTGCCACCAGAGTAAGACCCAGATTTCCCCACAGCCAGTTCCTCCCATTAGGAAGCTTTTACAAGCCCCTTATCCATATCCATCAGAAGGCAGATAGAATGAAAACTACAATCACAGAAAACTAACCAAGCTGATCTCATGGATCACAGCCTTTTCTAACTCAATGAAACTATGAGCCATGCCATGTAGGGCTAACCAAGACGGATGGGTCATGGTGAAGAGTTCTGACAAAATGTGGTCCACTGGAGAAGAGAATGGAAAAAACACTTCAGTATTCTTGCCTTGAGAACCCCGTAAAGTTATTAAATGAGAGATATACAGAGTGAACCTGGATTTTATTTATTTAGTCATGCCTCTTTAGATGGTTTAGGTATGATGGCAAAAAAACAGACTGTATTATAGATTTGCAGCTATTTGAAATTAGAGTCTAAATAGTGGTCTGTGCTCCTAGGAGGATTTTTCAGAAGTTCTTAATCCATCTTATTAAATGTTATTTTCTCAGTTATTCAAATGAAGGTATGGGGGGAGACATATCACACTGCAAAATGTCAAAAAGCTGCAAAAAAAAAAAAGAAATCAAATGGGTAAAAGAAATCAACATTTTAAAAGATCTTGATGGTTTGAAATATAGAAATCTCAAAAAAGAATTTAAATCTTAGAAAAATTAGTGAGTCTTATCACATAGTGTGGGAGAATGAGGCAACTGGCTTGGCAGATGTTGTATCAATATCATCAACAACAAGCATTCTCTAAAGGCCTTCTATATGAGATTTGTGGCCAATATAGAGTGGCCGGATGTGGTATCACAGGTTGGGTCCCAGGAAGCAGGCAGTAAAGTGGAGTTTAGAGGACAAGCTCTCTATCAACAGCAACCTTAGAATCAATACCTGTGGAGAGGCAGGGATAGGAGCAGGACCAAGCAAAGGGAAAAGTCAAGCTGAGACAGGTCCATAACTGCCTTGACCAAACTTATGGCGGGCTTTAGAACTAGAGTGGCTCTTCAGCATAGTCCGGAGTTGGGCCAAGGTGGCTGGCCTAGCCTTCCTACGCCCACATGAATCCGTCACCGGATGCGGGCCGCCCAGAGGAAAGGCTGTGACCTTGGACGAGGCCCTTCTCCACAGCTGAAGCAATCTCTGAAGGAGCTGACAGCTGAAGGCTCTCCACAGACAGCACTGCCAGCAGCTGGGTCAACAAATCCTTCAGGGAAGGGGTTTCTGGGCCACATATCACAGTATCCACCACAGTGGGAAACCCCAGTGTCTGCTCTAAGCCCATAGAAATGCTGGGGAGAATGTATTCTTTTAATGTTTTTAATACACGGTCAAGCATAAAATAGTAAGAAAGGGTGCCAAGAGTGAAGAGGGAGCTGACAGGCAAAGCACAAGGACCACATATATGTCCAAGGGGGATATGGTTTTATGCACAGTGAGGAGGAAATGAAGTCTTTGGGCTCCACTCCCAGTCACCCACCAGAGACAAGAGCTAGAAACTCCTGTCTGAAGTGGGTAGCCCAATTCCGTACTATTCTCAAGAGAGAAAAAAATCTAAAATGAGACATAAATATAAAAATTGATCTGAAAGTCATTTGGTGGACAGAGCCTCAACAGAGGCACACCTGAAAACACCCATTGGCATCCCCGGCTCAGAGTACCTGTGTCAGAGACAGAGCGCATGCGCAGTGAGGATGATACAGGCAAGAACTTTCAAATGCCGGAATCTACAAACTTGAAGCATCCTCAAAGTGACTTAAGATAAAGATGTTTAAGCAGAGAAATAGTTGCTGTTGTTGTTTAGTTGTTAAGTCGTGTTTGACTCTTGCCACCCCGTGGACTGTAATACACCAGGCTCCTCCGTCCATGGGATTTCCCAGGCAAGAATACTGGAGTGGGCTGCTATTTCCTCCTCTAGGGGATCTTCCCCACCCAGGGATTGAACCTATGTCCCCTGCATTGGCAGGTGGATTCTTTACTTCTGAGCCACCAGGGAAGCCCCAAGAGAAATAGAGGAAGGGATAAAATCCAAAAAGCAAACTGAGCAAAATTAATTCTAGAAATTAAAAGTAACGACATTAAAATTTTTTGAAAAACGTTCAATTGATGATCCACTCAATGGCACAGTTAAAGAGCATAAGGACTAAATTAGAAAACTGATAGCTGAAAACACCTGAAATGCAGCCCAGAAAGATAAAAAATAGAAAATATGAAATTGCATATTAAATTCAAGGAAACTCGTAAGATTCTGATAAACTTTTTCCCATGCATTGAATAATTGTTAAATACTTACTGTGTAGCAGGTATTATGCTAGACATGGGAACACAACAGTGAATAAGAAAGCGTAGCATTTATTTTTCTAACCCATGACACCTACCAATTAAGTGAATAAATTAAATGATAGAAAGTAAGAAGAACTATATGGTTACCTAATCTTGGACATGAGGGAAAGTTTGTCCCTTTATGCTTCTTTCTGGTTAACCATATCTGGAATAATAGAATCTTTCTGGACACCAAAATTTAAAGTTGGATGTTGACAAATTATGGAGAGTCCAGGTTCAGGAGACAGAAAATGTAAAGTAGCCTAGAACGTATGTCATTTAAGACATAATTGAAGCATTCTCCAGTCAGCCCAGAAGAGAATAAATAGATGCAAAATGCGTTAGTGCTTTCCAACCCTTAAGTATTATAATTCAGCTTAAAGCTTTTGTGGCAGAAATTAGCTGTTTATCTCATTCCTCCCTCTAGTTACACAACCAATCTATTATTTCTCAGCTTTCCTTCTAATTGGTTGAGATCACATGATTAAATTCTAGCTCATAGCATGGAACACTGTATGCCATCTCTAAGCCTGGACCATAAACAACCTATGAATACATCTGTACTTTCACTATCTTTGGACTTGGTGCAGAATGCAGTGACCTTTCAAACTAGTGCTCAAGGTAATAAAGCCACAGGATGGAAGGAGTTTTGATCCCTGAGTCACTACGTGGAAGAAAGTTTCCACCAATTAGGCATGTCTATTTTGGACTTTATATGATTGACAAATATGTGTTTATCTTATATAAACAATCATTCATTTTGCTTTTACTTTTTTTATTAATAGTTAACACTATCTTAACTAATCCAGTTTTAAAAAAATAGGGCTCTCCATCCAATTTTTGCTTCTAGTTCCTACTCAATTCAACTGATTGATTCTAATGGAATTCTATATCCCACAACTCTGTCTCCTAGGGAGGGACTCTCCTAGCTAGAAAGCTTTTATCCTACTTTGAATTATTTTTGTCACTGAGGTTAATGTATCATCTTGTTATTGGTCCAACTTCTCTGAAGAAGAGGGCATTCCTTATTTATTCTTCTACAGAAATCAATTTAGACATCGACTCCTCACTCAAACTGAGTTACTTAACTCCTGGGACTCTTTCATGGTCATGTTATATCCCCTAAAGCCTATCACAGTGCTAGGCAGGTACCTGTTGATGGAATTATTAAACTAACAATGTGTGTGTGCTCAGTCATGTCTGACTGTGACCTCATGGACTGTAGCCTACCAGGCTTCTCTGTCCATAGGATTTTTCAGGCAAGAATACTGGAGTAGTTTGCCATTTCCTTCTCCATGGGAATCTTTCCAACCCAGGGATCAAACCTGCATCTATTGTGTCTTCAGCACTGGCAAGAGGATTCTTTACCACTAGCGCCACCTGGGAAGCCCAAAACTAACAATAGAGGAGAATAACAAATGTGAAGCAATGCCTCTAATCTCTGGTTCTCTTTCTCTAATGAGAAAGCCAAACAAAGACATATTCAACAAAAAGAACACAGAGAACTATATATGCAAACTTATATAAAACCATTTCAGTGCAGGTTACACACATCTGTGCCCATGTTTATATATAGGAGAAAACAGATTGAGTTGAGATCAATTATTTTTGTATGGAAAACCAACAGCTTCTTTTTCTTTTTTCTTTTTATGAGATCAAGGAAACCTGAATGTGTAGCTATTTTTAAAATACACACAGGGGTCCCCTAAGCAAATGGTCTCTGACTAAATTAGTAAATGAGTGGTGGTAATGAGATTACTCTGGGAAAAGCACATGTCAACACTGTAGTGCTCTTGAGCACAAAACACACAAAAACCTAATCTTCTACTGCACAGGCACATCTGTCCAGCTCAAAGCCAAATTTCTAATAGATCCCTGAATTTTATGAGCAGAAGTAAATATTTAGGCAATGTGAAAGGGCAGTGCATTCTTCTCTTTCTCTTGCATCTGTAGTAGAATCAGAAACAGGAGAATTAGAAGATACCATATTCCTTGTTATTTTGAAAGACAAAATGTAAAAGACAGTTCATGCTAAATTAAAAATATCCTAACTAATGTGCACCCCATTCAGTGCTTTAACAAGCTGACCTTGCTCCTCCTTGGGTCCCTTTTCTTCTCCCATTTTAAACATCACACTGTGTAGTGTAGGAAGGTAGGAAGCAATACCCTTCCACACCTGCCTTCTTCTTACATAAACATTGTGAGGCCAGGAATCATTGTTTAACACCTGGGACCTGGACCAATCTGAGGCTTTAGTCAGTGTTTAATCAACCCTGAATATTCATTGAAAAGACTGATGCTGAAGCTGAAGCTCCAATATTTTGGCCACCTGATGAGAAGAACCAACTCTTTAGAAAAGACCCTGATACTGACAAAGATTGAGGGCAGGAGGAGAAGAGGGTGACAGAGGATGAGATGGTTGGATGACATCATTTACTTAAAGGACATGAGTTTGAGCAAACTCCATGATATGGTGAATGATGGAGAAACCTGGCAAGCTGCAGTCCATGGGGTTGCAGAGTTGGACATGACTGAGAGCCTGAACAATAACAATGAATTAAATGTTTGTCAAATAATCTTGGATTTTCTTAAAATGTATGATGAAGTCTCTCTTGGTTGTTACTATACTTGGAAGAACAAAGCATAAATGTAATTGGTAGCCACACACCCTCTTTTCTAACTAAAATTGTTAATTCCACAGCAACAGAACCATTGTCTTATTCATGGTAGTGGCCCCAGCATGCACTCAATAAGCTTTTATAGAGTAAGTGCATGACCTCTTTCGTGTAATCTTTTGAGAAAATTTTATTTAATAAAGTAACCTTATCCAACCTTATCATGAATACTTGGTACATCACTTCCCCAACTTCCTTTGTTTTCTCACAGTTTGACCAGTGGCTTCTGCAATGTTTTTGCTTCCTATTGATGCTGTAACAATTACCGCAAATTTAGCAGCTTAAAAAAACACCCACATATTATCTTACAGCTCCATTGGTCAGAAGTCCAGGTAAGCTCAGAGCCTCTGCTATGTGTCTCAGGCTGGGCTCTTGTCTGGAGCTCTGGGAAAGAATCCACGTCCAGGCTCTTCAGGAGGTTGGCAGAATTTAGTCCCACATGGTGGTAGGACTAGGTCGTCTTTTCCTTGTTGGCTATTGACCAAGGGTCACCCTCAGCTTCTAAAGCCCACATTCCCTGAGTAATGACCCCCTTCATCTAGAAACTGCTGATGGGGACCTGAGTCCTGTTCATATTTATAGTATCTTTGGTCTCCCCCTTCTGCCATCCATCTGCTTCTTTTTCCTCATCTCTGCCTTGCACTTCTGTTTTCAAGGGTTCATATGGCCTATTTTGATGACCCAGAATAATTTCCCTGTATAAGTCTGTTTTTGCTGCTATAACGGAACCCCCATAGGATGGGTGGCTTGAATGAAAAAACATGTATTTCTCACATTTCTGAAGGCTAGAAAGTTCTAGATCAAGGCAATGATAGATTCTATATCTGGGGAGGACCTGCTTCCTTGTTCGTAGAGAGCAAGCAGTCTTCTCACTGGATCCTCTCACAGCACAAAGGATGAGAAAGCTCTCTAGGGACCCTTTCCTTACAATACTAATCCTATTAATGACGGTTTCACGCTTATGACCTAATTACTTCCCAAAGGCCTACCTTGTAATATAATCACATTGGGCATTAGGATTTCAACATATGAATTTTGGGGAACACACACACTCAGTTCATAATATAATTCCTATTTTAAGATCAACTGATTAGGAACGTTAATTCCATCTGCAAAATCTCTTCACAGCAGTAATGAGATTACTATTTGATTGATTAACTAGGGAATGGGAATTTGGGGGAATTTAGACCTCTACCACATTCAGAGTGTGTGAACAAAAGAGAATGCCCCAAATGCAAGTTGTCTTTATGTCACCACATCTCATCTCATAAGTGACATCTCATTGCTTCTGCCATATTCTATTTGTTAGAAGCAAGTCAGTAAGCCCAGCTCTTACTCAGGGAAGCGGAATATGCAGTCTTAAATACTAGTTAGCAAGAATCATTGGGGACCATATCAGAGGTTGCCTAACAAAAGTAATTACATTGTATGTATGACTCAGCTTTCAAAAGCATTTCTATAAATAGACAATGAGGTAAGTAAAATTTTCGTAACCTGATACTGAGAGGAAAAGGTGATGAAATAGATATAGGTATTTGATGGGAGAAGAGGAAAGAAAGAAAACTAAATTCTCATAGTCAAGTGTGAAGAATCAACATGAAATATTCAAAAATTGGAAATCTAGAAGTAGCAATATATCTGTTATTTAGAGACATGAAAGTGAAAGGGTAATAACTAGGTAAATGAGGTTAAGTGCTCTGGGAAGGGTGGATGTGAGTGTTCAGGGGCTGCTCACAGATGATGGCTACTTCTTATAAGAAACCTTATAGACTTCTTTGACTCCTCAAACCAGGTGTGTATATAACTTTGATTAAAAGAATGGGGGTGGAGGAACAACAAAAGAGGAACAAACAGAGTTTTCCCATAGAAAATTGAGTATTTGCATCTGGTGAAAACTATGTAATGCGTCTCTAGCTGAGATGAAAAAATTTTGGCCCGAGAAATACTAAACAGGATGCAGACAATGAAAGAAACTGTCCAATTCAGTGGAACGACAATTGTCTGTCTGCTGCACATAAGCCAGCCTGACTCACCCAAAAGTTGGATGACAGTGGACAAAATCTGAAGCGCAGAATCTGCCCCTCTTTGCAGCCACCCTGATTTTCTAGTCTGGCTCAGCTGTTACCTGCAGCTTCATTTTATTTCTAGATATCAGCCCAGCTTCTAGTATCTGGAATTATATTTCATGTTAATTTTACAGCTTTTGATTATTTGAGAGACCCAAGTCTGTTCTGAAGCCAAGGATTTTCCATGGCTGTTGTTTTGCAGGAATGTGCTATGGCTTGGTCATTCTCTGGCTGCCTCCTTCTTGTCATCTATGTCTTATTCAAATGTGTATCCAGAGGCCTTGCCTGACCACCCAAACCAAAGGTACACTCTTCCATGGCCCCCATCACTGTTTTTTCACCTCAGTTTGTTTTATTCATAGCATTTGTCAGGATGTGAAATCACTCTGTTCATTTATTTTGTCTTCTTTGTTTTATTTACCATAGTAACTCTGAAGCCTTCAAGTATCTGGCATTTATTAGCTACCCAATAAATAATTGTTGAGTGGAAAAATGGATTGGGTAGTGTATGAGTTAGTTTTTACTGCAATAATGCTAAATAACAAGTCTTCCTAAAACTCGATGTCCGAAAACTAACAAGCATTCCTTTCTTGACCAAGAATCTGTGGGTCAGCTTGAGTTCAGCTGATCTCAGCGAACTTGGCTGGGCTTGGCTCCAGGCTCTGGGTTGTGTTCAGTTCTGCACCATGTGTTTCTTCATTCTCTTTGGGCTAGAGACTGCCTGGGGGCATGTTCTTTCACTAGATCACTGGAAAATAAGAAGGCAGGCAAAATCATGTCATGCTTCCTCAAGCCTTGGCTGTGATTGGCACACTGTTGCTTCTATGCGCTTTCCACAGGTCATAGTAAGTCACAAGGCCAAGACCAACATCAAAGAGGTGGGAAAGTTTTAATGTATTCTGCCCACTGTTATTCAGGATTATGACACATAACTCAAAACATATACCCAGTGAGAAATGTCTATATCATTGGCTAATTAAATATTTAGTGTGCCCTAAGATATTAAACTATATAAAGAATTTTATCTTATCCAACTAGTTCCTTTAGGATTTGAGGAAACAGATCGAAAGAAATGAGAGTGAGAGAACACTGCCAAGTTATATGGTAACAGGATGGATGCATAATCCTATTAAAGGGGAGAGGAGAATTAGGATCAATAATTCAATCTGAAATGAATGAATGCAAGAATGAACGGGATGACAGAAAAAAGGCAGCAGAGAGAGAAACTGAAGACATAAGAGAAAAAGCAAGGTCTTGGAGAAGGCAGGGAATGGAGGCATTTGTGGAAGGTGGGCCTTGGAAAGGAAGAGTTCTGGTGGAAGGGAGAATAGAATTGTAGGTGTATGGAAATTTTCTGACTTGTAATGAAGGGATAGTAAGACCTGGAAGAGTTCAGGTCTGTGAGAAAGAGTGCAGCACTTGACTGGTGTACTCTACCATAATGTGCCTGGCAGCAACACATTCAGATACAACGTGACCTCAGAGTTCCCAACCAGCTAGCTGCCTCACTTAATAGCACTGCACAAGGATTTGCTTCTGTTGAACACCAAAAGTCAGTGAGTGACAGCATCACTGCACTGGGATGACCACCTGTTTTCTCAAGGAAGCAAGTGTGAGAGTCATTTGCTGAAAGCGAAAGAACCAAGAGCTGTATAGGTAGCTTGTGGTAAATGATCAGGATTTGGAATAATATCGGGGACCAGCCTCGATATGGCCCAGGGTATCCTCGGGATGAACGGCGTCGGCGTCAGAGAGAGAGAGAGAGAGAGACAGGGGCTGATGATTCCTTGGTTTACGCAGGAAACCAATAAAACCCCAGCACGGGGTTTGCTCTGTTTACGTAGGCCGCAGGCGCCCTCTCGAATCACTGGAGGTACCCCACCAGGGCACCCCCTCGAGTGGGTCTTAGAAGCCCAGGCAGATAAGTAAACTCAGAGGGCCCAGCGCTCCAAGGATCTCAACCAGAAAAAGGAGAATAGAGAAAAGGATGGAAAAAGAGAAAGAACGACACGGGGAGACCAAGCTTCAGTGAGCAAGGCCCAAAACTTTATTTTCCAGTGCTGCTTTTATACCCTAAGTTGTGCACATAAAAAATAGAGAAAGAGAGGTATAGAGTCACACCAAAATCACGCGGGGTCAGCAGTCTTGACCCTTATCAGGATCAGGGCTCATTTTTGTATGTCTCGTGATATACAAAAGTTTTGGGTGGTTTACATCATCTTCTGGCCAGGTGGCCTGCTAACAGTTTATGGCCCTCTCTCCTAACAAATGTTAGTTAGCTAGAAAAAGTCTTATATTCTTTTAAGATGATTTTCCTAAAGTCAGGTGCTAGACACATAACAAAGTTACATTCCTATAAGGCAAAGGTGTAGTGAGCTACAAGAAAGGAATTTATTAACTTAAGATCTGAAGTGGTTAAATCAAAGGCTACTACTTATATTCTCTATATGTGATTAATATATTTCCAAGGATACAATAGATAGAGGAAACTTTGAAGCAAGCATTGATTCAACAATGAAATCTTTTTTAGTACTATTCTAATGATTTTAACTTCTTCAACAGATCCCTGTATTTTAGAATATTAGGCTTTCTGTCCTTGCATGGCTGGGAGGCTATATAAACAGTCACACTCATAGTTGTAAGAGCCCGGACAAACTTGTCATGCAAGTTAGAAAGCTATCAGAGGGGCTTGGATTGGAACATTCCTATTAAGCCGAGGAGAACTTTTAAACTACAGCTCTGAATTAATGTTTTCAGAGAAAGGTGGTTGGGGGGAAGCCCCCCGTAAGTATTAGAGGACTTGGTAAGAGGCGTAAGATAGTAAGGCAGTCAGACTCCGGTTTTCTTTGGGGTAGATACTCAGGTAAGTCCAGGGGGTTCCTCGAGTCCTGATTAGCCTTTGCCCGTCAGGCCTCTTCCCCAATTGACCTTTGCCAAGGGTAGGATTTCCCTCGCTGGCTCCTGGCAGAATAATATCTAAGGGAAATGGGGAAAAGTAGCCAAACATACCTTAAGAGCTGACCACCAACAAAGGGCTGGCTTCACTCAGATTAGACCATGGATGGCAGCAGTGTCCATCTATATGGTTGTATGACTGCCTCTGGCACTCCTTCATTCAACCATGTATGGAATGCTTCCTGAAGGCCATAAAAAATAGTTCCTAGTTCTAAGCAGATGATGGTTTAATCAATACATTGCAAAATGTGTTAATAGCAAGAGAAAGGACTCTGTTATAACTCAGAACTTAAAGCTAAAAACTGAAGCATGGATTCATGCAAATGTAACCTTTCCATCTCATCTGCCTGTATCAAATATCACTGCCATTTAATTTTCTAATAAATTACACACATATACAGTGTTTAAATGCAAAGTTTAATGAAGTCAATAAAATATGGGCATAAATCAGTAGAATGTAAATTCCATCCCTGTCCTTTACTACCTAATTGAGAGATAAATGTCATTTACCTTAAGATAATATTTTCACAAAAGCACTTAGAGGAGCTTCAGCTCTGATATTCCAAAAGGATCACTACTGACCACTATTATTTATGATGACACTAAATTAAAAACACACATATGGATAGAAACATCCCTATCATTGATGCTGATTAAATATTAAGTGTGAATGTGACAGAGTGATAAAACTGTAAAGAACTTTGCTGCAGCCCAACTGTGTCATATATAGATGATTAAAAAAGGCATGAGGAAATGAAATAAATTATTTTTTCAGGAGGCACATAGCAAATAAATTGCAAAATAGAAATAAGTCCGAAATCGCCTGATTCCCACTTTAGGGTCATTTCACTGTTCAGTTCAGTTCAGTTCAGTCGCTCAGTCGTGTCCGACTCTTTGAGACCCCATGAATCACAGCACGCCAGGCCTCCCTGTCCATCACCAACTCCCGGAGTTCATGCAAACTCATGTCCATCAAGTCGGTGATGCCATCCAGCCATCTCATTCTCTGTCGTCCCCTTCTCCTCCTGCCCCCAATCCTTCCCAGCATCAGACTCTTTTCCAGTGACCCATCCTCAGCAGTCTCATCATGCAGGGGCCTCAGTTGCCAGGACAAAGAAAGAAAAGTATCAAAGGGCTAGGTTACATACCATCATCACTCTCTGCTCAGAGGAGCAGCCCCTGTCACCCACAAACTGACAGGCACACAGCCTATCAGGAAAAGTGCACCGTCAATGCCAAACACACATGGGGAACCATGGAAGCAGAGTATCAGCCACTCAAAGATGCTTTCTGCAAGCAGTTAAAGCTTGAATGAGCATGGTCATTGTGAGGGAGCACAAAGTGTCATTTGCTTTATTTTGGAAACTTCATGAAGTCACTATGCTTACTCAGCAGGACAGCCAGTGTTTCTACTGTTCACCCTCATTTTCACTAACCTACCCTGGATGCAAACTAATTAAGGGAGATAATGGGCTCTTTAACTACGTGATTTCCACCCTCTGTAAATCTCCTTTCTTAGTCTGCTCCTTCAGCTAGGGTAAAATATCACAGATTAAGTAGCTTAGAGACAACAGAAATTTATTTCTTCCAGTTCTGGAGACCAGGAAGGCCAGGATCATGGTGCGAGCAGACTTTTGTTTGGTTCACTTTCTGGTGCATAGACAGCACCTTCTCGCTATGTCTTCACAGAATGGAAGGGAAGTAAGCAAGGTCTCTGAGGGCTCTTCTATAAAAGCACTAATTGCATTTATGAGGATCCCAGCCTCATGACCCAGCTGCTTCCCAAAGGCTCTTTGGGCATTATGACTTCAACACACGAATTTTGAAAGGACACACACTTTCAAACCATCACATCTCCCCAGAGACACAGCTTGTAATGTAAAGTAATCAGCCTCCAATTAAAATAAATAAATTTTAAAAAATAAAAAAAGAGAAAGTAACAACAAATATATATATATATATATATATATATATATATATATATATATATATATATATAGACATTTCATTCTGCCTTATCCCCTGATTTCTTCTCCACATATCTAGTATTTCCTGTCAAAGTTTTTAGGGCATTACAGGGAGCAGTATCTCCAGCATTTCAAGACAATATGTAGAAAAAGTCTTATTGATTTTGAATAGGGTCAAGCCATCCAGAGGGTATTATTTTGTATTCATTTCATTCTAATAAGGGCATAGAAAACCCAGCATGTGAACTAAGAGGACTGAAAAGTAGGTTATAAGAGAAGTGACTGAGAAAATTCTAAATGCTTGGTTTGTGAAGAACACATAAAAAGACTTTATAGATTTCTTTTTAATTATGAAAGAATAGTCTTTTGTTTTGTTACTAAAATTGTTAATTACAAAACAGAAGTAGAGTCACAGATCCAGAAGATAAGTTTAAGGTTTCCAGGGGATAAGGGAGGGTAGGATAAATGGGAAAATCGAGACTGACATACACACGCTACCATATATAAAATAGGTAACCTTTACTTATAGTGCTTCAAGCCTGTGCTTCAAGGCCTGGCGTGCTGTGATTCATGGGGTCGCGGAGAGTCGGACACGACTGAGGGACTGAACTGAACTGAACTGAACTGAACTTATAGTGCAGGGAGCTCAATACTCTGTAATGGCCTGTATGGGGAGAGAATGTAAAAAAGATCAGATAAATGTATAAGTTTGACTGATTTTGTACACCTAAGACTAACACAACATGTAAATAAGCTACACTGAAATAATTTTTTATTTTAAATGAAAAAATAAGTAAACATTCTTTTCAGTTCAATTCAGTCGCTCAGTCGTGTCCGACTCTTTCCGGTCCCATGGACTGCAGCACCCCAGGCTTCCCTGTCCATCACCAACTCCCGGAGTTTACTCAAACACTCATGTACATTGACTCAGTGATGCCATCCAACTATCTCATCCTCTGTTGTCCCCTTCTCCTCCTGCCTTCAATCTTTCCCAACATTACGGTCTTTTCAAATGAGTCAGCTCTTCACATCAGGTGGCCAAGGTATTGGAGCTTCAGCTTCAGCATCAGTCCTTCCAATGAATATTCAGGACTGATTTTCTTTAGGATGGACTGTTTGGATCTCCTTGCAGTCCAAGGGATTCTCAAGAGTCTTCTCCAACACCACAGTTCAAAAGCATCAGTTCTTTGGAGAGTCCAACTCTCACATCCATACATGACTACTGGAAAAAACATAGCCTTGACTAGACAGACCTTTGTTGGCAAGGTAATGTCTCTACTTTTTAATATGCTGTCTAGGTTGGCCGTAGCTTTTCTTCCAAGGAGCAAGCATCTTTTAACTTCATGGCTGCAGTCACTATCTGCAGTGATTTGGGGGCCCAAAAAAATAAAGTCTGACACTGTTTCCCCATCTATTTGCCACAAAGTGATGGGACTAGATGCCATGATCTTAGTTTTCTGAATGTTGAGTTTAAGCCAACTTTTTCACTCTCCTCTTTCACTTTCATCAAGAGGCTCTTTAGTTCTTCTTCACCTTCTGCCATAAGGGCAGTGTCATCTGCATATCTGAGGTTATTGATATTTCTTCCGGCAATCTTGATTCCAACTTGTGCTTCATCCAGCCCAGCCATACCCCCAAAAAGAATAGTGATTCTGTATTTGGAAAAATTGTAGATAGATATAGATAAATAGATACATACTTGTCTTTTTCTTAAGTCAACTAATACAGAAAAATACAAAGAAAAATGTTGACAATTCATCCAAAATTTTATTACATAAAGCAACCATCACTAATATTTAATGACATAGTTCTACATATTTTTCTATGTGCCACAGAAAGGGAAGAACAAGTATAGAGCAATATAGATAAACATATTTGCAAGAAAGGATCATACTATGTATGTAGTCTTAAAAGATAGATACAATAATTTTTTGCTTGATTGTAAAAGGATTAAAAAGAAACAAATCTGAATACATGTCAGAGATAACACCCCCCCCAAAAAAAAAAAACCTTTAAGAATATGAAAACATTAAAAATAAATCACAACATTGAGGTGTGGTGTTATTGGGGGTCTTTTTAAACTTTAGACAATATTTATTAACTCTCTGATAGAGATGAGGAAATTTCTATATTTTTGCTTCTTTTCCTTACTACCCCCTCCCCACCTCAAATTGTCTTTGGTTATTATATCATTTTTCTGTGATGCTCTACACATTACCACAAACTTGATGCCTTAAATAGCAGAAATTTATATTCTTACTACTCCAGAGGCCAAAGGGCAAAATCAGTTTCCCTGAGCTAAAATCAAGTTGTCAGCAGGACCACGCTCTTTCTGAAGGCTCTAGGAGAGAACCGTAGACCTGTTTCTTCACACTGATGGTGGCTTCCGGCATTCCTTGGCTTGTGGCTCAGTCTAATTGCTACCTCTGGGGTCACATGGTCTTCTCCTCTTCTGTCATCTCTCCCTCTATCTCTGTCTCATAAGAATAAGTGCGACTGCATTCAAGGCCAACCTAGATAACATGCAATGACCTCCCCATCCAACTCAGTCACATCTAAGAATTTCTATTTTCCATTAAAGTTAGTATTCACAGGTTCTGGGGACTAGAACATGGCTAACTTTTAGGAGACATTATTCAGCCTAACATAATTCTTTTATTATTATTCCAACAAGTGAAGGTTTATAGTATTTGCATTCTGTCTGTACTTGTGCTTCTCACAATTGCTTAGTCTCAGTTCCGTATTTAGATAGATTTGATATCTGCTGCTGCTGCTGCTGCTAAGTCACTTCATTCGTGTCCGACTCTATGCGACCCCATAGATGGTAGCCCACCAGGCTCCGCCATCTCTGGGATTCTCCAGGCAAGAACACTGGAGTGGGCTGCCATTTCCTTCTCCAGTGCATGAAAGTGAAAAGTGAAAGTGAAGTCGCTCAGTCGTATCCGACTCTTCGTGACCCCATGGACTACAGCCTACCAGGCTCCTCCACCCATGGGATTTTCCAGGCAAGAGTACTGGTGTGGGTTGCCATTGCCTTCTCCTGATATCTGCTACCAGTCCTTTTATCTTAGTTTCTCCTTTTCTGGTTTTTAAATTTTGTTTTCCTTTTTAGTTGGCAGTCATTCGTTATTGTTATTCTCTAACTCACTGATTTTTTCCCCCTGATATTTAGCTCATATCTTCTCTTTGGTTACTTCAATTTGCTGTTACTTGTTTTCCAGTTTCTACAACTGTGGACCTTCAGCTCATTTGTTTTCATCTGTGTGGTTTTGTGAAAAACATTTTTAGAGCTATAAATTTTACCCTCCATACTACTGTAGCTGAGGCCACAATTTTAACATGTACTATTTTCATTTGTTTAATTTTAAGTATTTTTCAATTTTTCTTATAATTTCTCTCTTTCACCAAAGTGATTTAGTAATACATTTTCATTTTGTTTGATCTAGCAGTTTCTGAAAGGAGTATGTTTAAATGTGTTACTGTTAAATATGAAAAGGGAAAAGGGAAGGTCCCTCAGTCGTGTCCAACTCTTTGAGACCCCATAGACTATATAGACTCGAGGCCAGAATACTGGAGGGGTTAGCTGTTTCCTTGTCCAGGGGGATCTTCCCAACCCAGGGATCGAACCCAGATCTCCTGCATTGCATATGGATTCTTTACCAGCTGAGCCACAATGGAAGCCCAAGAATACTGGAGTGGGTAGCCTATACTTTCTCCAGTGGATCTTCCTGACCCAGGATTCAAACCAGGGTCTCCTGCATTGCAAGTGGATTCTTTACCAACTGAGCTATCAGGGAAGCCCTCACTGTTAAGTACAGCTTTATTCATTTTCCCCCATAATTCTATTTGTAGCTTTTATTTTAGCCTATCTTGTAAGGTACATATATGTCTCTAGTTAGTTTCTTAGTCTATTGTTCTTTTATGCTACACTTTTACCCTTATGTTTTTACATTTTAATATCAAAATTGATATCACAACTTTATCTAGATTGCATTTTGCCATACATGTAATTTCAAATTTTCTTTATCTTTCAAATAAGACTTTTATATAAGCTCTATATGTGGGACATACTTTTAAAATACATCTCTGAAACTGTCTTTTGCCCAATAAGCTATATCCATTTGTATTTATTCTTATTTTATTTTAGAATGTGTTTCTATTACTCTTTTCGTCTTTTCAATTTACCACACTTTTATTCTGCTTCTTTTTCTTTTTCTGCCCTTCAAAAAATAGATTAGGTTCTCTTTTTCTAATTTGAAGATTTACATATTCTATCTTTATAGTTTGATGGTTATGCCAAACTTATTAAAACCAGTTGTTGTGTTTATTATTTAATTTCTTAAATGTCAATATCCACTTCATAAAAATATTTTGCCTCCCTCTGGACTCAAACATAAATTTGTTCTATATTACTAAGAATATATATTTTTAGGTTTTTTCTTTTGAAACAGCATTGAACTTTACTAAGTTACTAATTGCCCTTGCCTGTTCCGGCTGCAATAGCAAATTACCAAATGTGAGTGATTTAAACAACAAACATGAATGTCTCACAATCCCAGAGGCTAGAATTCTGAGATTACATTGCCAGCACAAATGAGTTCTGTTGAGAAGCCTCTTTTGGGATGCGAACGACTTCCTTCTCCTTGTACCCTCAAATAGAGGAACATGGCTGTTATAAGAATGCTAACTGTATTCACGAGGAAGACTTCACCCTCATAACCTTCGTGCATGTTCAGTCACTAAATTGTGTCCCACTCTTTGCAACCCCATGGACGGTAGCCCACAAAACTCCACTGTCCACAGGATTTTCCAGGCAAGAATTTTGGAATGGGTTGCCATTTTCTTCTCCAAGGAATCTTCCTGACCCAGGGATTGAACCTGCATCTTCTGCATTGGCAGACAAGTTCTTTATTGCTGAACCACCAGGATAGCCCATAACTTTATCAAATCCTAATTACTTCCCTCAAGCCCCACCTCCTAATACCATCACATTGGGGAGGGAGTGAGATTCAAACAGATGACTGTTGGGGCAACACATTCAATCTGCAATGCTTACTCTTATCCCACATAGCTTATCACCTTCTTCTGGATTTATAAGATCTTTGTTTAATAAACCTTCTGAAGACATATATGCCTCAGGATATCTTTCTTACATTCTACTACTTAAATAATGGTTTGCCTGGATATAAAATTCACTACCTCAAACATATAAAATTACTCCATTGTCTTGCATACACTTTGCATTCATTCACTCCTTACACAGATATGAGCTAGTGATTATCATCACAGTGACAGCTCAGCAATCAGATGAGCAGAGGAAGAACCACTGGATTGGGTCACAGAAATGCTGAGGACCCTCAGATCGGCAGACCTCCGAAGACTATTTTCTTAACCATTCAACTGCCAGGCCAACAGGTTTTTCCCCTCAGCTTAAATCACTCCAACAAAATGTGACTTAGAATAAAAATATCTGGTCACTTGGGGACACAAACCCTGAGAGTGTATTTATAATTCAGGAAGAGGAGGCGGGGGAGGCAGTCTCTCTTAACCATGGTAAGCAATCTGTTCAGTCTCTAGAGGATGAAGTTTGATTTTCTTTTTATCTGGCTTTTATGTTCAAGGAATATAAATGTCAGGAATCAAGCATTCCCTCTGGATGGTAGAGTAATAAATAACTTTCCTACCATTTTTCACAGATGCTGTGACTAAATTGAGACCAGGAAAGATGCAGACAAGTATAGCAACAAACTGATGATGGATTTATTTTTAAGAGCAACTGTTAAATTAGAAATTTTTGTCAAATAAAAATAAAAAAGGAGGAGGAAGTCATTTGGGCACCAATTCTAAGAAATTCAAAGGAGATTCAGAGCTAGAGTAAATGAGCAATCCACTCAGCCGACAGAGAGGTGAAATCATCATTTTCCAGATTTAAACAAAATTCTGAATGTTTTGAGGCATAAAGAAGAATTTTATACCTTGAAAGACTTAACATATTACTAGGAATAGAAAATAAATATTTCTGAAATAATAAGAACTTTATATTCTAAATAAAATACAATATTAAGAATAATGTCACTCATCTGTCTTTAGGGAACCTCATATTTTAAACTAATATATGAGTATTTACCCTAAATTGATTCAGTTTTGTTGATCTAGCAAATATTTTGAACCATGCCAACATAATAATAACACTCCTTGGCATCTATTCTAAGTAAAGAATACAAAGTTTTCAATAGCAGAAAATGTTCAATATAGCATTATTTTGTAATAGGAATATATCAGAAATGAAACCTAAATAAAGGAAACGAATAATTTTTTGAGTAACAATTATTTGTTCGTCATTATCTGGGTACTTTACTTATGTTATATTTAACAGTAATAATTTAGATATTCTTTTCCTAGTGAGGAAATGAGCAAAGACATTGTTACCTGTGAAAGATTAAGCACGTGGTTAAGAAAAGAGGAAAGTTTAACCTAAGTGATAGTGAATGGAATAATATTTAATTATGTACATTGATTTAATGTTTTCTATACAACCTTTAAGACTAACAGGCGTTAAAGCCATCAAGTAGGATGGAAAATGTATAAAATTTAGGTAAGTACACATACACATGTAATTGACTCTCTGCTAAAATTATATACATAAAATTATATTTATGGAATGCAAAGAACATGAGGAAAGCTGATACTTGTCAAGGCACTGGCATTGGGAATGACTCTCCTTAATTTTAAAATATCCGCTGCTCATTCATTCTTTGAAGAAATACTTACTGCATACCTACAATGAGAAAAATATAGCCTTTGTCCTCATGGAGATTACATTCTAGTAAGGGAGACAAATAATAGATATATTGCATAAAATCAGTTAGTGACAAATGATAGGAAGAAAATAAAGAGGCGTGTACAGACTGAGAGTGATAGCATACTCCTTGAGAAACAGTGGCTAAGGAAGGCCTCCTTTATGAGGTGATATTTGTACAGTGAAGGGGGAGTAAGCCACATGAAGGAATGGGTGGGCACTGCACTCGGCGAAGCAGCATGTGCGAAGGCCCTGAAGCTGAAATCAGATACAATACAGACAGTTTAAAGATGCGGGGGAAGCTCGTGTAGGAATGTCAAATAGAAACAGTATGAGGAGGAAAGCCTACAAAACTATGCCTATAATCTAAAAAAAACGAACCCAAATAAGACATGTTTTAAAAGTACGTACACCAATGATGAGTTACGTTGGCGTGAATGTAATCCTTAAGGACAAGGACTCCAAACCCAAACTACCTGGGTTCAAATATGAGTTTTGTGACCTTAGGGAATTCACATAGCTTCTCTGTGCCTTACCTGTAAAGTAGGGGTAAAAATAATGGTAGTTCCATAGGCACTACAGTGTTGTTAAGAGACATCATAGGCAGAATACACCCATAGTGCCCATGTTCCAAACTCTAAAAGCTGTATGTTACCTTACATAGCAAAGAGAAAATTAAATTGCAGATAGAACCAAGGTTGCTAACCATTGACCTTAAAATAGGGAGATTACGAAGAGTTATCTAGTGGGCCCAAGATAATCACAAGCCCCTGCAAGTGGAAGAAGGGAGTCAGAGAAAGAGATGTGACAACACAAACAGTGGCAGAAGGCTGCGATGCTGCTGGCTTTGATGGTGGAGGGAGGGACCATGAACCAGTGAATGTGGGAAGCTTCCCGAAGCTGGGGGAGAAAAGGAAGCATTCTTTCCTAGAGCCTTTGGCAGGGGAAATGAAGCCCTACTGATACTTTGACTTTAGCCCAGTGGAGTTATGTTGGAATTTTGAAGACCAGAACCGTAGTATAAATCTGTGTTGTTTTAATGCACCAAACTTGTGGTAATTTGTACTAGCAATAATAGAAAACTAATACAAGAGGGTGAAGTTAGATTTTATGAGTAAAATATTCAGAACAATCCCTCTGACATGGTGAATATTGTACAAATTATTATAAATATTTGCCTGGTGCTTTCTATCACATTTTCCATAAGCAATATGTATGTACTGATTAAACATTTACCTTAAAATAACTGGGAAAGACTACTTAATGGAGAAAGTGTTATCATAAGAATTACCAATTAACAGACGAAAAGGAAGATTTTAACTGAAGGAGAACACAATTCAAATATAAACTAAGGAGGAAACAGAAAAAAATGTTCTCTAAATTAAAATAACTTTTATTTGACCCATTCTTCACTTGCTAACAAAATATTGACAAGCTGCTGTGGCTGGAGTAGATTAAAAGAAGTTTCATTTTGGATGTGTGATTTATAGACTATGAGGAAAATAGTGAATCCATCTAGAATCCAGATGTAGGTCAGTAATCTAAGGCGTGGAGTCCAGTAAGTTCCTTTACAGACAAGGATCATAAAAGCTTGGAATTTCACTCCTAGTAAAAGCCTCTAGGAATTTGTGAATTTCATTTTCTTTCCAAAAGAAAAGTGAAAAATCAAATTGTATCAAGTCAACTAAGAACACCTCCTCCCTTAATTCTTGGCTTGATCAGATCTCCAAGGGACTTAAAAATTCAATTCCTTCCAAACACTTAGCAAGCATCTCCCATAGTATGGTCAGACCCTGTGTTGAGTAACATCGAACTTAAATACAGACAAAACGTAATCTATAATTTTATAGTTGACAAAAACCTGACCTCATTATTTTGAAAAGTTGGAACACTTACTGCTCATGCTCAATTTTTTACTTAAAAATATTTCTTGAATGTCTTTCTACTATTGAAATACTTTCAAAAAGACTGCATACTTTTCTAAATAATTTGTAATATAGGAATAAGAAACTTTGTAGCTTTTCTACTTTATTACTTTGGAATTCTTTTCAGATATCTCATCATTAGATGTTTGGCTAAAAATCAGAATATTTATAATACTGTAAGAATTATATAACAAGATGCTTGTCAAAATGTTAGATTTTATAACAGTATTTTTTCTTTTTAAATTTAATTTTAAAATTCTTATTGTTTAAAATAATGCACAAAAAAGCAGATACCATCCCATTCTTTCCTACTTCCAATTCCCCAGAAGCAACCACTTTCAATATTTTTTACAGTTTATCCTGGTGTTTATTTCCAATTCCCCAGAAGCAACCATTTTCAATATTTTTGACAGTTTATCCTGGTGTTTATTTCCATATTTTAAAATAGCTTCTTTACACTGCTCCTTTATGATGTTATAAAAGTTTAAATGATATCTATTAATTCCTACTACTAAATGAGATTTTAACTCTCATAGCCACTTCTCTCATTCTCTCACACACAACTATGTAATCTTCATTTTTTTCTATTCTTCTAAAAAAGCTATATTACCCTTTTTCAAGTTAATCAATGCTTATTGTTTACATTTTATGTAAAAGTAATGCAGAGTAGACCCATACAGTTTCATTTCCTATCTTCTATAGTATTGTCCTCCCTGGAATTAATGCTTTCTTCATTTAGTCCAGCTGTTTCATTTGCTATATAACTGTCACAAATTCATTCCTCAGTTCTGATAGAGTTGGATTCCAGCACAGCAGGAAACCCAAAAGATTCACTTTTTGTTGTTGTCACTGATCCTTGCACACATCACTGCTAGAGTTCTCTGTCCTGCTCGGAACTGGGCTCCAGAGGTCTGCCACACATTAATTGTCCTAAGACTTCTGGTCATCCTGGGAATTGCTTTCACCCTGTTCCTGTGTCATAAGCCTTGTTTTCAGGACACCTTGCTTCTTCCCTCTTGTGTGAAGCAAAGCACATCTGTTAGAAGCTTCATAAGAAGGGTGCTTGAGGCCAAAAGTAATTTTTAAACTTATTTTATATTAGAGTACAGCTGACTAACAGTGTTTTGATAGTTTCAGGTGAACAGCAAAGGGACTCAACCATATATACACATGTACCCATTCTCCCCCAAACTCCCCTCCCATCTAGTCTGCCACATAACACTGAGCAGAGTTCCATGTGTTATATGGTAGATCCTTTTGGGTTATCCCTTTTAAATATAGCACTGTGTCCATGTCCATCCCAAATGCCCCCAATCCTTTCCCTGGCAACTATAAGCGTGTTTTCTAAGTCTGTGAGTCTGTTTCTTTTTTGTAAATAAGTTCATTTGTATAATTTCTTTTTAGATTCCACATATAAGGGATGTCATCTCTCTCCTCTGTCTGACATTTCACTCAGTAAGGCATTCCCTATGTCCATCCATGTTGCTGCAAATGACACCTATTTCATTGCGTTTAGTGGCTGAGTAATATTCCATCACATACATATTATGTCACATCTTCTTTGTCCACTCTTCTGTCAACAGACAGGAACTTTCAGGTCTTTCTTCTACCTTGATGCTTGTTTGTTAGTTCAGCTGGATATAGAACTACGTTTTGTAACTTCATTGCCTCTAGAAAAGGTTTCCTAGCATATTGTTTACAGAAATCTAATGTTATTTTGATTCCCAACTCTTTGTCAGTTCAGTTCATTTCAGTCGCTCAGTCGTGTCTGACTCCTTGCAACCCCATGAATCACAGCACGCCAGGCCTCCCTGTCCATCACCAACTCCCGGAGTCTACCCAAACTCATGTCCATCGAGTCGGTGATGCCATCCAGCCATCTCATTCTCTGTCGTCCCCTTCTCCTCCTGCCCTCAATCCCTCCCAGCATCAGGGTCTTTTCCAATGAGTCAACTCTTTGCATGAAGTGGCCAAAGTATTGGAGCTTCAGCTTCAGCATCAGTCCTTCCAATAAACATTCAGGACTGATCTCGTTTAGGATGGACTGGTTGGATCTCCTTGCAGTCCAAGGGACTCTTAAGATTCTTCTACAACACCACAGTTCAAAAGCATCAATTCTTTGGTGCTCAGCCTTCACAGTCCAACTCTCACATCCATACATGACCACTGGAAAAATCATAGCCTTGACTAGACGGACCTTGGTTGGCAAAGTAATGTCTCTGCTTTTGAATATGCTATCTAGGTTGGTCATAACTTTCCTTCCAAGGAGTAAGGGTCTTTTAATTTCATGGCTGCAATCACCATCTGCAGTGATTTTGGAGCCCCCCAAAAATAGTCTGACACTGTTTCCACTATTTCCCCATTTATTTCCCATGAAGTGATGGGACAAGATGCTATGATCTTAGTTTTCTGAATGTTGAACTTTAAGCTTTCAGTTAAAAGAGATAATTCATATATGGCATTAACTTCAAAGGATGCAAAGGGTGTTCGCTATTCCAAGATGGTATTGCAGGCTATACTAGAAATTTTGGCTTTTTCCTGAAGCTAACAAATTATTTTCCAGCAGGATGATATGATGATTACATTTTTGCTTTTGAAAGAACCCTCTGGGTGTGGCACAGAGAAAAGATGTAAGGGTAAAGATTGCAGGAAGAGACTGGAAAGTTGCTTTAGTATCTCATTTTCAAGAGAGAAACTGGAATCAAAATAATAAAATCAGAAACAGGTAGAGGTGAATGACAGGGACATTAAAGAGGTAAATTTGACAGAACATGACAATCCTTTAAATATTAGGAAAAAAAGAATCAAGAGTGTCTCTCAGTCTCAAGCTTGGGAAGCTGGAAGAATGGTGAGGAACAAGATGACAGGCAGGTTGAAAGGAACTTTTGCACTTTAGAATCATCATGTTTGAGGGTACCAAAATATATTTAGTCACACTGTCAATTAGTTGGAGATTTAGGGCTATAGATTGAAAGAAAGACCTGGAATGAATAGGGCGCTCAAATTATATTCTATTAAAAGCTTCTGCACGTCAAAGGAAACTATAAGCAAGGTGAAAAGACAGCCTTCAGAATGGGAGAAAATAATAGCAAATGAAACAACTGACAAAGAATTAATCTCCAAAATATACAAGCAGCTCCTGCAGCTCAATTCCAGAAACAATTTTTGACCCAATCAAAAAATGGGCCAAAGAACTAAACAGACATTTCTCCAAAGAATACATACCAATGGCTAACAAACGCATGAAAAGATGCTCAACATCACTCATAATCAGAGAAATGCAAATCAAAACCACAATGAGATACCATTTCACACCAGTCAGAATGGCTGCTATCCAAAAGTCTACATGCAATAAATGCTGGAGAGGGTGTGGAGAGAAGGGAACCCTCTTACACTGTTGTGGGAATGCAAACTAGTACAGCCACTATAGAGAACAGTGTGGAGATTCCTTAAAAAACTGGAAATAGAACTGCCATACGACCCAGCAATCGCACTCCTGGGAATATACACCGAGGAAACCAGAATTGAAAGAGACACATGTACTCCAATGTTCATTGCAACACTGTTTATAATAGCCAGGACACAGAAGCAACCTAGATGTCCATTTGCAGATGAATGGATAAGAAAGCTGTGGTACATATACACAATGGAGTATTTTTCAGCCATCAAAAAGAATGCATTTGAGTCCGTTCTAATGAGGTGGATGAAACTGGAGCCTATTATACAGAGTGAAGTAAGCCAGAAAGAAAAATATCAATACAGTATACTAATACATATATATGGAATTTAGAAAGATGGTAACCTTAACCCTGTATACGAGACAACAAAAGAGACACAGGTGTATAGAACAGTCTTTGGGACTCTGTGGAGAGGGTGAAGGTGGGATGATTTGGAAGAATGCAATTGAAACATGTATATTATCATATGTGAAATGAATCACCAGTCCAGGTTCGATACATAATACAGGATGCTTGGGGCTGGTGCACGGGGATGACCCGGAGGGAGGATAAGGGGAGGAGGGAGGGGGGAGGGAGGTTCAAGAAGGGGAACACATGTACACTGGTGCGGATTCATGTCAATGTATGGCAAAACCAACCAATATAATATTGTAAATTAATTAGCCTCCAATTAAAAAAATTATATTCTAAACTTTATTCAAATAATAAAGGGGCTGAAAGTCATGACACTGTTTGTAGAATACCATGAAATGGCAAAAATTTAGCCTACTCCCATAATAAAGAATTTTTAAAAATGAAATAGTTACATGCATATATGATATTAAATGAGTAGTATCAGACACAAAGACATACATGAGAGAAAAATGGATTATTCTACTCACTGTTATTTAGTTGCTAATCTAAACTCTTTTACGAACACGTGGACTATAGCCCCCCAGGCTCCTCTGTCCATGGAATTTCCCAGACAGAATACTGGAGTGGGTTGCCATTTCCTCCTCCAGGGGGTCTTCCTGACCCAGGTATCGAACCCAAGTGTCCTGCATTGACAGGCAGATTCTTTACCACTGAACCACCAGGGAAGCCCATTCTACTCATTAGCTTCTTCTTTTTTTTTTTTTTTTCATGAAATCTGGGAAAAGTTCAACATTGTTTGACTCTTAACTATGACATGAGTTCATATAAGACCACTATACTAAAAGTATTGGAATGCTAATATAGAAGAACTTCCCTTTAATAATAATAAAAAATCCTCTCTGTAAACATGCCTACGAAAGTTTTCAAATGGCTGGAGATAACATCTTATCTTCTGTGCACCTAAAAAATAGCATCACTGGGTTTGTTTATCTCAGTGGTCTATAGTAATTCTAAAAGGATTCAACCCAACTAATACCTCTTCTGAACCCTAGTTTCAAAATTTTTAAATTGAAACATATTGATACATTTTTCCAAAGAAGACATACAAATGGCCACATGAAAAGGTGCTCATCACTCATCATTAGGGAAAAGAAAATGAAAGCAACAATGAAATATCACCTCACACCTGTTAGGATGCTATTATAAAAAAGACAAGTGACAACAAATGTTGGCAAGGATATGGAGAAAAGGAACCTTTGAACAGAGTTGATGGGGATGTAAACTGGCACAGCTATTATAGAAAAGGTATAGTGGTTCCTCAAATTAAAAATTGAACTACTATGGTCAGAGATCCCTGTCTTGGATGCATACCCAAAGGAATTAAGATGAGGATTTCAAAGACCTATCTGCATACCCATATTTATTGCTGCATTTTTCACAATAGCCAAAATATGGAAACAACTTACATATCCTTCAGTAGATGAATATATAAAGAAAATATGGTATATATTTATAATGGGATATTATTCAACCATAAAAGGGAAGGAAATCTTACCATTTGCTACAACAAGGATGAAACCAGAGGGCATTACGCTGAGTGAAGTAAGTCAGACAGAGAAACACAATTAACGTGCAGCATCACTTATATGCAGAATCTGAAAAACAAGCCAATTTTACAGAAACAAAGAATAGAATAGCAGTTCCAGGGGTTAAAAAGGGGGTAACTAGGGTAATATAGGTCAAAGATAGACATTTTCAGTTGTAAGAAGGAAAAGCTTTGAGGAGCCAGTGTACAACATGATGACTATAGTTGATAAAATATTTTATGTTGAAAGTCACTGAGTAGTTCTGAAGCGTTCTCACCACATAAACAATACAGAATTAACTATGTGAGGTGATAGATGTGTTAGGCATCTTGATCTTGATGATCATGCTACAATGTCTATG
Organism: Moschus berezovskii; assembly: GCF_049115385.1. Lineage (NCBI taxonomy): Eukaryota > Metazoa > Chordata > Mammalia > Artiodactyla > Moschidae > Moschus > Moschus berezovskii. The sequence continues at coordinate 25,259,591 of NC_142473.1, forward strand.
TATATTAATTCATCATATTAATTTTTAATGTATTTATTTTAATTGGAGGCTAATTATTTTACAATATTGTATTGGTTTTGCCATACATTGACATGAATCCACCCCGGGTGTACATGTGTTCCCCATCTTGAACCCCCCTCTCACCTCACTCCCATACCATCCCTCTGGTTCATCATATTAGTTTTATTGTAAATTATTCTCTACTAAAGTTTTTTTTTTAAGATTACTTCAAAAAGAAAGAGCACTGAAAGGCTTTTGTCAGTGCCCCCTCATTCTTTTTGTTCCACTTGTGAAAAGAACCTCTATTAAAACTATAATTAGAAGGCAACCTACCATTCTATGTACATAAATGCTTGTGCATAAACTCTTTCCAGTCACTGCAATTTATCCAAAGAAGGTCCAAAAAATCAGCTAAGTCAGGTATTAAACTTGCATGCAAGTAAACTGAGGAGGCTGGCTAAGTCCCTTTCTCTGCCCTGTATTTCATAGAATTGTACTGTTCTAGATGGACCTGAGGCCTCAGGGAACTTGGCTATGACTGTGCCTCCCTCCTGGTCTGGACAAGAAGAGACTCCTCTTACACCTCTTTGGGATTTGCAAAGCAACGTCTTACAATCACAGCAATTCTATTCTGTTAGTCTTAACTGATTGGGCCCAAGATCACAGCCCGATGCCAAGGGCAGCCTATTAGAGAAGCTCTAGTATAGACGGCAAGCAAACAATTCAAAAATCAGGGCAATGTCTGCTGTAAAAGGCCATGTAGCAAATGGAACAAATTCAACTATGAGTAAGATTCTAATCAAGCTGCTAAAAAATACTAGCTGAGAACAAGGCATAAATATGGAGCAATTCCTGGGGTAAAATTTATTTCATCTCAATAGCCCAGGATATGAAAGACTCTGAACTCTTCCTTCTGATTCCAGCAACTAATAATTCTAATTGGAAGAGTGTGATGCTCATATTACCTTATGAAATGCAAACCCACTGAGATGCCTGCTGGTACTTGCATATGAACTCATCCCTCTGTGCTCCTTCACTCTCAGGACAACACTGTGCAGGGAGAAAGCTCTGGCGTGGAGTCATGGAGCTCAGTAACCACCCACTTGTCTTGTGAACAAGAACAAAGACAAGTTGCATCTTCCCTAATCAAGTCTGTCTTCTCATTTATAAGATGAAAGAATTGAACTGCATTATTTCTAAGTCTTGAATGTATTTGATGAAACAACTGTTTTAAATCTGCTTCCTGTCTGAAGAGCAAAGTATAGTAGAGAAAGGCTGCATTCGCACCAAAGATATCCACTTCCTAATCCCAGAAAACTGTGAATATATGGCTCAGTGGTAAAGAATCGTCCTGCAAGGCAGGAGACACAGGAGACACGGGTTCGATTCCTGGGTTGGAGAAAGATCCCCTGGAGTAGGAAATGGCAACTTGCTCCATTATTCTTGCCTGGAAAATTCTGTGGACAGAGGAACCTTGTGGGCCACAGTCCATGGGGGTCTCAAAGAGAAGGACACTACTGAGCATACGGCACACTGTACACACTATACTTTGCAAAGGAGAATTTGCAAAGGTATTAAGGACCTTGAGGTGGGAAGATTATCCTGGATTATCTGAGTGACTTAATGTAATCATAAGGATCCTTATAAGAGGAAGGTAGGAGGAGAGTCTGAGAAGGAGAGAGATCAACAGAAGCAGAGTTTGGAGTGGTGTCTGCAAGCCAATGGATGCTGCAAACCTCTAGAAGTCGGAAAAGACAAGGAACAGTTTTCCCCTTGACCCTTCAGAAGGAGTGCAGCAAACTGATATCTTGATTTTAGCCTGATGAGACCCATTTTGGATTTCTCACATCCAAAATGTAAGATAATATATTTATGTCATTTTAAGTCACTAAGTTTGTAGTAATTTGTTATAGCAGCAACAGGAAACTAATACATGCTGTAGTCTGAGGAAAATACAGAAAATGCTTTTGCCTGAACAGAAAGTAAGGATCTGTCTTAAAAGGTGAGGCTCCAGAAAAGCAGTTTATGATTTTTCGGAGAGTGGCAGAAATGTGGTATTATGTAAACTAGCATTGGACAAAGAAAAAAAAAAGGAACTATTTTATACTAACTGCAATGTTGTTTAACAATCATCCTGTTCTATTGCAATGAATTCAAATAGTACTTAAAAAAATCTACAAGTGTACACTTTCTAAGACAAAGGGTAATGAAGAGAAGTATTCTGCTTAAGTGTCACCCCTTGCATACATACAGATGCTATATCAATAAAAATATTATTCACCCTTTCTTTTATTCACTTATTCCAGAAATAGCTATTCAGTACCACTATGTACATTATGCGAGGTACAGAGAAATATAATGATAGAATATTTATGATAATAATAATATTAATGATATTTTCATGGGTCTTACAAACTAGTAGGGAAGGAACTATTCAAAGTGTTAGGAGAAGGAAAGGGAAAGAGAACGATTTCAAGGTTTTATAGCACTCTTGACAAGAGAAAGAAGAGAGAGAGAGATTAAGAGAAATTACCAAAGTCACTTAGGGTCCAAGAACTCAGAAATAACCGCAATTATAATAAATTATATTTTTATCTTGGTTTCATCGTTTCTAGAGTTCTGTTGGTGGATGCATGCATGTATATGCATTATGTATGCATGCATGTATGAGTGTTCAGTCGCTTCAGTCATGTCTGAGCCCAGGCTCCTCTGTCCATCAGGTTCTCCAGGCAAGAATACTGGCATGGTTTGCCACACCTTCCTCCAGGGGATCTTCCTGACCAAGGGAGCGAATCCATGTTTACTGTATTTCCTGAGTGGCAGGCGTATTCTTTACCAATGAACCACTGGTTTGCCCTTACATTATGTATAATACACATTATTTCTTCATAGAAAGTAAGTATAATACATATAAAATCACAGGAGCATGTCAATGGGCAGGGGCAGCTAAAATACTGGGGGATCAAGGAAAGTCCCCATAAAGGCTGCTGTGTTTCTTCACTTGAGGGCAACTCTTGAGATGAATTTTGCAGGATGAGTAAAAGCTGACAAGATGAAAAGGGAGACAGGGAGGAATGAAAAGGCAAAATGAAAAGGAAGAAAGGGAGAAATGTTCTAAAGAGAACAATGCAAGCAAAAGTTTCAAGACCAAGGAAACATGGAGCCTTACAAGGAAACCAAGTAGAAAGGGTGACTGAAGCCCAAGGAGAGAGGCATGCAGGAAGTGTTGCTGCTCAGTCATGTCCGACTCTTTGCACCCCCATGGGCTGTAGCCCGACAGGCTTCTCTGTCCATGGAATTCTCCAAGCAAGAATACTGGAGTGGGTTGCCATGCCCTCTTCCAGTGGATCTTCCTGACCTGAGGCTTAAGTCCAGTTCTCCTGCATTACAGGCAGATTCTTTACCATCTGAGCCATCAGGGAAGAGGTAGGTAATGCCAGGCAGGGGAAACTACTGAAGGATTCAACTAGGAAGGTGACGTGATCCAGTTTATATTTTTAATCCTAACTATGCTTGCCATGTCTTCCCTTGTGGCTCAGCTGGTAAAGAATCTGCCTGTAATGCAGGAGACCTGGGTTCAATCCATGGGTTGGGAAGATCCTCTGGGGAAGGGAAAGGCTACCAACTCCAGTATTCTGGCCTGGAGAATTCCACGGACTGAATAGTCCACGGGGTGCAAAAAGCTGGACACGACTGAGCGATTTTCACTTTCACTTCATGCTTGCCATATAGAGACTATAATGCAGTTATGTTCAGTACAAGAAAGCTAAGAAGAAAAACCTGGTGGTGAGCCTCAAATTCAGGGATTCAGGAGGCTTGTTATCAAGTTTCAACTCCTATAGTAAATAATAATGATGATTGTCATTGCCTGTGATGTTACTGTGTTTCAGGCACTGTTTGAAATATCTTACCACAGACTTACTATTCCAGAAACTCTGTGAGGTAGGGATCATTAGTATCCTCATTTTCAGGAAAACAAAATTGAGGCACAAAAAGCTTATGTATTGGGTTGACCAAAAAGTTCGTTCAGGTTTTTCCATACGCTCCTATGGCAAAATCTGAATGAACCTTTTGCCCATCCGAACTCAATCACTGTTGCTGTTTAGTCACCCAGTTGTGCCTGACTCTTTGCAACCCCACGGACTGCAGCACTCCAGGCCTCCCTGTCCCTCACCATCTCCTGAAGTTTGTCCAAGTTCATGTCCATCTTATTGGTGATGCCCTCCAGCCATCTCATCCTCTGATGCCCTCTTCTCCTTCTGCCCTCAATCTTTCCCAACACAAGGGACTTTTCCAATGAGTCATCTGTTTGTATCAGATGACCAAAATACTGGAGTTTAAGCTTCAGCATCAGTCTTTCCAACGAGTACTCAGGGTTGATTTCCCTTAAGATTGACTGGTTTGATGTCCTTGCTGTCCAAGGGACTCTCAAGAATCTTCTCCAGCACCACAGTTCAAAGGCCTCAATTCTTCAACACTCCGCCATTTTTATGGTTCAGCTCACACAACTATATGTGACCACTAGGAAGACCATAAGCTTGATTATATGGACCTTTGTTGGCAGAGTAATGTCTCTGCTTTTCAACACACTATCTAGGTTTGTCATAGCTTTCCTGCCAAGAAGCAAATGTCTTCTGATCTCATGGCTGCTGTCACCATCCACAGTGATTTTAGAACCCAAGAAGAGAAAATTTGTCACTATTTTCACCTTTCCCCTTCTATTGGCATGAAGTAATGGGGCCAGGTGCCATGATATGAGTTTTTTAATAATTAGTCTAAAGCTGACTCTCACTGTCCTCCTTCACCCTCATCAAGAGGCTCTCTAGGTCCTCTTCTCTTTCTGCCATTAGAGAGGCATCATCTGCATACCACTGTAATGGCAGGTTGTTGATCTTTTCCCATCTATCTTGATTCCAGCTTGTAACTCACTCACCCTGGCATTTCTCATGATGTGCTCAGTGTATAGGTTAAACAAACAGGGTGACAACAGACAGCCCTGTTGTACCCCTTTCTCAATCTTGAACCAATCAGCTGCTCCATACAGGGTTCTAACTATTGCTTCTTCACCCACATACAGGTTTCTCAGGAGACAGGTAAGATGATTTGGTATTCCCATCTCTTTAAGAGCTTTCCACAGTTTATTATGATCCATACAGTCAAAGGCTTTGGCATAGTCAATGCAATAGCGGTAAAGTTTTTCTGGAATTCCCTACCTTTCTCTATGATCCAGCATATGTTGGTAGTCAGATCTCTGGTTCCTCTTCCTTTTCTAAACTCAGCTTGGACATCTGGAAGTTCTTGGTTCACATAATGCTGAAGCCTAGCATGCACGATTTTAAGCATCACCTTACCAGCATGGGAGATGAGTGCAATTGTCCAATGGTTAGCACATTCTTTAGTACTATCCTTCTTGGGAATTGGGATGAGGATTGAACTTTTCCAGTCCTGCAGCCACTGCTAGGCCTTTCACATTTGCTGACATGTTGAATGCAACATCTTGACAGCATCATCCTTTAGGGCTTTGAATAGCTCTACTGGAATTCTGTCCCATCCACTAGTTTTATTAACAGCAGTGCTTCCTAAGGCCCACTTGACTTGCTTTCCAGAATGTCTGACTCTGGATGGCTGACCACACCATTATAGTAATGTGGTTCATTTAGATCTTTTCTGCACAGTTCTTCCTTGTATTCTTTCCATCTCTTCTCGTTCTCTTCAGTGTCTACTAGGTCTCTACCTTTTCTGTCCTTTATTGTGCCCATCTGTGGACAAAATGTCCCTTTGATATTTCCAATTTTCCTTACGAGATCCCTAGTCTTTCCCCTTCTGTTGTTTTCTTCTAGTTTTATACACTGTTCATTGAAGAAGGGCTTCTTGTCTTTCCGTGCTGTTTTTTGGAAATCTGCAATTAGTTGGATATACCTTTCCCTTTCTCTCTTGCTTTTCACTTCTCTTTTTTATTTATCTATTTGTAAGTCCTCCTCAGATAATCACCTTGCCTTCTTGCTTTTCTTTTGCTTTGGGCTGGTTTCGTTTGCTGCCTCCTGTACAATATTATGGACCTCCATCCATAATTCTTCAGGCACACTGTTTATAAGTTCTAATCCCTTGAATCTATTGGTTACCTCCACTGCATATTCATAGGGGATTTGATTTAAGTCATACCTGGCTGGACTAGTGTTTTTCCCAGTTTTCTTTAGTTTAAGCCTGAATTTTGCCTTGAGAAGCTGATGATCTGAGCTACAGTCAACTCCAGGTCTTGTTTTGCTGACTGTATAGAGCTTCTCCATCTTCAGCTGCAAAGAATATAATCAATTTGATTTCACTATTGGCCATTTGGTGACGTCCATGTGTAAAGTCATCTTTTGTGTTGTTGAAAAAGGGTATTTTCTATGACCAGTGCATTATCTTGGCAGACTTCAGTTAGCTTTTGCCCAGCTTCATTTTGTTCTCCAAAGCCAAATTTGCCTGTTACTGGGTATATCTTATGGAGAAGGCAATGGCAACCCACTCCAGTACTGTTGCCTGGAAAATCCCATGGGCGGAGGAGCCTGGTGGGCTGCAGTCCATGGGATTGCTAAGAGTCGGACATGACTGAGCGTCTTCCCTTTTATTTTTCACTTTCATGCATTGGAGAAGGAAATAGTAACCCACTCCAGTGTTCTTGCCTGGAGAATCCCAGGGATGTGGGAGCCTCGTGGGCTGCCGTCTATGGGGTCACACAGAGTCGGACACGACTGAAGCAACTTAGCAGCAGTAGCAGGGTACATCTTTACTTCCTACTTTTGCATTCCAATCCCCAATGATGAATAGAACATCTTTTTTGGTGTTAATTCTAGGAGGTCTTGTAGATTTTCACAGAACCAACCAGCTTCAGTTTCTTCTGCATTTGTGGTAGGTGCATAGACTTGGATTACTGTGATGTTGAATGACTTGCCTTGTAAACGAACCAAGATCATTCTGTCATTTTTGAGGTTGCACCCAAGTACTGTATTTTGGACTCTTTTGTTAATTATGAGGGCTATTCCATTTCTTGTAAGGGATTCTTGCCCACAGTAGTAGGTATAATGGTCATATGAATTAAATTCACCCATTTCCATCCATTTTAGTCCACTGATTCCTAAGAGGTCAATTTTTATTCTTCCTATCTCTTGCTTGTCCATGTCCAATTTACTTTGATTCCTGGACCTAACATTCCAGGTTCCTATGCAGTCCTGTTCTTTGCAGCTTTGGATTTTATTTTCATCACCAGACACATCCACAGCTGAGCATCATTTCCTCTCTGGTCCAGCTACTTCACTCTTTCCCAACTCAATACCTTGCCTTGCATCATTTAGCTGATAAGTTACAGAACTGGGATTTCACCCAGGCAGCCTGTTTGCAAAGTCTGTCCTCTAAACTACCACACTCTGCTGCCCCTCATGACCCAGGAAAGTCACACAGTGCTTCCCCTGCCATACAAAGACATGGTGACTCACTGGGCCACGCGCGTCTATAAACCAAGGGGTTGAACTGAATTAGCACTTATCTCAAGTCCTTCTGGTTCTAATATGACGTTTGTCTGGAAAACCCAGACTCCCTATCCTGTTCTTTACCCAGTAGGAGTTTTTGGAGCCAGAGAGGAGTAGCCACAGTTTAGGTGTGTCTGAACTTAGAACACAGCTCAGAGCACCTAAAGATACAAGTATATATCTGAGCTGCATATTTTCTTCTCTCTGATTTCAAGACCTGGTCTATGGAACCCACTCCCTTTCCCAGACAAAGCGCCACACAACCATCCTGCAAGGCTCCAGTCTTCACCCTGATGAACCAAAATGTAAATGAATGCTGTTTCTTTCTGGGTTGTGGAACTGTAAGTGACTTTTATGAACTCTTTCTCTCTTCACATTTTTTAAGATTTCACATTAAAAAAACATGTTAATTATTTAATTGGAAAAAAGTATATTTTTGAAAAATGTGTTTTTAATGAAGCATCTAAATTTTTTGGCACTAAGCTTCAGCTGTTAGTTTCCAAAGATTTAATTCAGTAATTATTTTTTAGTCTTGCTCCTCAAATTAACATTTAACATACCAAATATCCAAACTGAAGATAGGCCAGCCTAGAGATCTTATAAGTAATAAGTCAATAAAATTTCAGAGTGTGAAAGCTGGAAAGGTTTTCAGCATCATCTAGTCCACTGACTTTCAGATGGTGTCTCCATGAATCTTAGAGTTGTGTAGAGAAACCTTAGGGGCAAAGAGGAGACTAAATGGCTGTGGGTCTAGATCCTACCTCTTCTTTAATCAAAATGTCTCCTCTCCTATTTTTCTTTTGAATAAAAGGATTTTTTTCTTGCTCCAGAAGTCTATTTGCTTCTTTCCATCTCAACCACCATCACTCTAATCCAAACATCCTCACCTCTGAACTAGATTATTGTCATAACCTCACTACCTAGTCTCCTTAATCCCACTCCTGCCTCTTTCTCCAATGTCACCTTATACCATCCCACTCTGTATTTCACTTCCAGTTCTCAAGTCATATTTATTCTCTATTACTAAAATTAGCCAAAACAGAACGGGATATGCTGAGGTAACAAATAATCCCAAAATAGCAGTGGTTTACTAAAATTATTATTTATCACTCATATCAGCGCTTGATATACTCTTCTCTGAGAAGTGACTCAGAGATCCAGACTTCTCCCCTTTTGGGACATCATACCTTCAACACATGGATTCACAATTGCCATGAAAAAAGATGGGGGTGGGGGTTGCCCAGCCCTGGAAATGGAACAAAAGCCATTGGTCAGTACTCAGTCACAAGACCTCATCCTAATTATAAGATAGGCTTGGAGACATAGTCTTCCAGAATGTCCATAAAAAGGTAAATGATACAGGAGTTTGCAGAAAATTGATGAACATGTAACACGATCCCTGTGTAATAACTTAAGGCAATTGTATTTGCTAATTTTTCATGACATAGTATTTCCATAGCCTTTTGCATAACTAAGTTCTTCTCATCTTTCAAGTTTAAGCTTAGTTTTTAATCCCCAAGATGCCTTCTTCAATCACTTTGATCAAAATAGTCACTATGTCTGAGACTGTAATTACCGAAACTCCAATACTTTGGCCACCTCATGCGAACAGTTGACTCACTGGAAAAGACTCTGATGCTGGGAGGGATTGGGGGCAGGAGGAGAAGGGGATGACAGAGAATAAGATGGCTGGATGGCATCACCCACTTGATGGACATGAGTTTGCGTGAACTCCGGGAGCTGGTGATGGACAGGGAGGCCTTGCATGCTGTGTGTGATTCATGGGGTCGCAAAGAGTCGGACATGACTGAGTGACTGAACTGAACTGATTCTTACTTTCTCCTCTTTGTCTTTGGCACAGAGAACACTTACATAAGTGTGTTGTTGCCCAGCTAAAGAAAACTATATTTCTTATTCCTCTTTGCATCATATTTGGTGATGTGTCTAAGTTTTGGCCAATTGGATGTAAAAAGTGTGATGTAGACTTCCAGAAACTTTCCCTAAAGAGATGAGGCTTTTCTTCACCCCTTCCCTTCTCTACTTTCCATACTGACAGAGCCTAGACTGATTCAAGCAGCCATCTTGAACTACAAGGCAGCTCCTAAGCAGTGTGGAGCATCAGTGGGAATAACCTTACGTCCCTGGTAACCTTGTGGTACCACCATAGCAGACCTGGACTGCTTATCTCAGGATGCCCTGCAAAGTAAGAGAGAGAAATTAACTTTTTTCTTGTTTAAGACTACTCTTTCGTATAAGCCACTGATATAGTATAATCTATTTCTTAAGCAGATAAGGAAACTGAGACATTATGATTATGTAACCATAAAGATGGAAAACCAGGACAGAGTTAGTTCTCTGACTTCCAGTCTAATAGTCTTCACATCAACAGTCATAACATGACAATTTCAAGAAAAGCAAAAACCAAATATATTAAATTGCTACTTTGTAAAAGGTACCAAACTGTGAGGCATACATAGTCCCTGCCCTTGTCATGATGATAAATGCACAAATAAATAATTATAATACAATATAAGTAGTGTAAGAGTAGAGATGTACAAGTGCATAGTGAAGTGAAAGTGAAAGGTGCTCAGTCGTGTCCGACTCTTTGCGATCCCATGGACTGATCAGTTCATACTGGAGTGGGTAGCCTTTCCCTTCTCCAAGGGATCTTCCCGACTCAGGGATTGAACCCAGGTCTACCTGCATTGCAGGTGGATCCTTTACCAGCTGAGCCACCGGGGAAGCCCATGTACATGGTAGCACACAATGAGAAAAAGAGATGGCTTCCACAAAGATAAAAAGTAACATAGGAATTGGGTCTTAAAGGATGAGTAACAGTTTTCCAGGTACAAAGAGAGTAGGTAGAGAGAAGGCAGATGAAAACTAGGATCACAAATATGAAAGGATGTGGTGTGTGCAAGTAATGATCAGAGTAGAAAGTGTGAGAAAGTGACAAATAAGCCTAGAAATTTAGAAATTTTGGCTGAGGACAAAATCTAAAGGACCTTGTATACAAACCCTGGATTAGATCAATAGGCAAGCAAAATGTGTTACCAGCAGGTTGTGCTGTCAGTAGGAAAGGAAAATGCAGGGTTTATTGTAAGGCACCATGCAAACATCTGGGACAGCTAATGCATAAAAAGCTCAAACTCAGTGGGTTTCAGCAAAACATTTTTAAAGGCAAGGAAAGGATGGGGTATGTGATCAGCTTATGATCAGCTATGATTGGTTTATGGGAGGTAAAATAAACAGGCAATAAATTATTGCAAATATTTCCTGGTTCTGGCCACACTCCAAAGTGAATGCATTAATTTCTTCCGTTTGGTGGAAGCTGTAGCATCTGTAAAACAACTCAAGAAGTGTGTATCAGATATTATCATCTGGGTACTTCAGAGAGGAGCTGAAGCAGAGTCTATGAGGAAAAGGTCTACCCAGGAAGGCCTCACAGGGTCCTGCTCTGTTTCAAATTCATAATATGATAGTGACTGCATTGGAATCTTATTACTTTTGGAGAACTATTCCACCTTCCTAATAGAAGCTTAATTTCTTTCATTGGTATTGACTCTTCAGCACTACACAGAGAGTGCTAGGACCCACTCAGGGTGTCACTCACCCTAGTCCAAGGAGAACCAGGTAACCAAACCTGTGGCACTCAGATGCTCCCTCCTTGGATCCTGAATCTTGAACAGAAAAATAAGGAGACCACAAATGGTTGTCACTCCAGTCATAGAAGGCCAGGGCCCTCACCCTAATGTTTCTACCATGAGACTGTCATGTGGCCTCCTCAACCCAACCTTGCCTCCAGGGTAGCTTGGCTCTTACCCTTCTTCTTGTGCATTCTGAGTTCCTGTCATTTCTCTAATAAAATTGTTTTGTTTAAGTTAAACAGGTTGGTTGCTTAAAGAAGGGAAAGCTAACACATACAGTGTCCCAATATGAATTAGCAAAGTCAGAAGGACTATCTCTCCCCACCTCTATGCTGTATCAGGGTTGAGACCTGGGTGTCAGGAAGTGCACGTTAATTTTAGCTCCTATACTAAGCTATACCTACCAAGCTAGCTTTCATCAATGGATGCTTACTGACATTTCATCTGATTTCTCACTTAGTCCAGAGTTTAATCAGCGAAGATGGGGCACCTGTTGGGCTCCCTGGGAGACCCATACCACCTGTACCACCACAGATAATCTATGGTACAGCACTATGGGGAGAGTATTATCAATGTCCCTATAAACAGCAGGGAATTGTGTCCAAGGGATAGAGCCAAGGCCACAGCTCTCATTTTCTAACTCAAGATCCTGTATTTTTTTTTTCCTAAAAAGGATTGTCTAACTGGCTTTTTGTTCCCTCCTGTTGCTCTCTGAAAAAATTTTTTTTTTAATTTTACAGATTCGTTGGCATTAGAAATCATTTTTACTTTGTCAAGTCAGGGAATCCAGGCTTCCCATGAGGAGATTTTTAGGCCTGACCTAGATAAAACCAAATGGTCTTTATCTGGATTCTTACATTCCTCTGGATAATAAAGCAGGAGAAAAATGCTGAGAAGGAAGTGTGCTTCAGCACAGGATACAATAGACTTCTGAATCTTCTTTAATTAAAAAGGGATTTAGGGAATTTATTTTTATCAAGATCCTCAGATGATTCAAAGAACACATTTTTTTGAGATAAATGATCATGTTACCAAGAGTAATAGGAGAAATTATTAAGGGCTCCATAAACACTTGGAAAATGATAAAGAATTTAAATGAAGCAAGATAGAAAAATTTCTTTTCCCTAAAAAACAGCTCAGACTAATGTAATAACTAAAATCACGTCTCAACTATTTAATTCCAATCCTGGCACAAAAATACACAGATAGACCATGAGGTGGGGCTTGGAATAGGAGAACAAATTATTAATCTCCTTTGTATTCAATCTTGATTTTGACATTAACTGGAATTCAAGTAAAATGAACTGTAAAGTATCTTCCCAGAATCATCTTTCTGGATTCAAAGATAAAGTCCCAAGAGACTAGCAGTTTACATTCTTAGCCTTTATGGTATCTTTCTTAGTAAGGTTTTGCTATCTTTCAGGGTTTATCTAAAATTTAGCATCTCTGCACATCATCAGATCATGCATTTCAACACAAGAACTGACTTTACAAATCATCTACTCCAACTACTGCATTTGATCAGCATATGAACTTAAACCTAAAAGGAATGGTAAATCAGATACCCAGGGCCAACCAGCCAGTTAGGAGCAAAGCCAGGGACCTATCTCATTCCTGCAAATGATCCTGGAGTGAGGAATTAGAAGATGTTTTCCTTTTTGACACTTGAGAAGGAGATGGGTGAAAAAGTCAGTTGCCCTAATGTGCATGCTAAGTCTCTTTAGTCGTGTCTGACTCTTTGTGACTCCATGGACTGTAGCCTACCAGGCTCTTCTGTCCGTGGGATTCTCCAGGCGAGAATACTCTAGTGTGTTGTCATGCCCTCCTCCGGGGATCTTCCCAATCCAAGGATCGAACCCACGTCTCTAATGTCTCCTTCATTGGCGGATGGGTTCTTTACCACTACACCACCTGGGAAGCCCTAATAGCAATACCAAAATTACTTTTGGTGGTTGGCAGGGGAGAAACTAACTTCATTAGGGAAAATATCTGTCTCAGTCAGCTCTGGTTGCCATAATAAAATACCACAGACTGAGTGGTTTAAACAACAAAAATGTCTTTTCTCACATCTCCAGAGGCTGGAAGTCTGAGATTAGGGTGCCAGTATGGTAAGATTCTGGTTAGAGCTCTTTTCCTGGGTTGTAAGTGGTTGCCTTATTGCTTAGGCCTTACATGGTAGAGAGAGAACAGCCTTCTGATGTTGCTTCTTTTAAAGGCAATAATTCAGTCACAAGGGCCTCACCCTAGTTACCTCATCTAAATGTAATTATCTCCCAAAGGTCCCACCTCCAAACACCATCACATTGGGTTTTTGGGCTTCAATATATGCATTTCTGGGATATATCTTCATGAGACACTTGGAAGGAAGCAATACCTTCATGAGACACTTGGAAGGAAGATGAGACTCTCAAGACACTTGTGATGTGAAGCATCAAAAGTAGCCAGATGATTTTACTACATAGTATGCCCTATGAAGTAGGAATCAAGGAAGTAGCCTAGTTTTATGTCTTGGTCTTCTGCTCACCTGGGATGGAAATAGACCAATGAAATGAGGTGTAAACTAATGAAGACCCAAAGATGACCAAGAGAATGTAACCATCCAAACCCACTCCCACATAGATCCACAGATCACAGAAGCCAATTTTATCTGGCTCTCAAGAAGTAGGGAGACCCAGGGGCTTTAACATGGGCTAAATAGTTAAAAATACTACAGGTATTTACTCAATGCTGAGTTTATTCGGAGACTATCAAAGCCCATCTTTAGAAGCTGTTCTATGGAGAAAAAAATCCCTTCACTGAATATTTTAAGGTTATGTCAAGGCTCCCAGCTCCCTGCTAAGCTCCTCCTAGTGAGGTGGCCTTTGAATCTGATGTATTATATCAGCTGTCCGCTCCTACTGTCTTAGTCAGCAAGAAAAGCTGGGGTTTCTTTTCTTTTTTCTAATGGTTAACATATACATGGAGTGTTTTCTTTGTTTGAGGGTGGGGAGAAGAGGGAAACTTTTAAGTATGTCACCTTTATTTCTCATAAATGATCAAATAGCTTATTCAAGTATTTTCAAAATGGGTATACATCTGAGACACAAGTGTCTTTCACCTCCCAACCCTGATGAAAGATGAACTCCTAATGTAATAAAATGGGCTCCAGAGAAATCAGTTTATTTATTCCAAATATTTCAGCTAATGAGAAAGCAAATTTGAACTCGCTGTCCTCAGGGTTTTGGCATGGCGTTCTGATCCGCTCCTTCTGACTCAAAGGTTCAGGTTTGATGGGAACCCTCTCTCTCCAGGTTTCTCATTAGTAGAAACCCCACCCCTTGCGTGCCATGCAGAGGCCTCACTCCTGCTGCTGCCTTTATTGCAGTCCTCTTGCCAGCCTCCCCCGTCCCCTCTCCCTCACCCAGGCCAGCCCTTCCTCTCTGCAGGACTCCCTCTTTCTCTGTCATCCTTCTGTGTGGCTCCTGGCAAGAGGCTTGCTTTGATGGATTCCACAGACCCCTGACCTCACTTTGAAGTCTCCACAGCTTCATCAAACACACCCACCTCGATCTTCAGCGCTGCCCCTTTCCCTGGCTTACTAAACTCATTAAGCACCCTGGGGAACCCAGTTTGCCTTCTGTGTGACAGAATGATAAGTAGGTTTGGGGGAAAAGAAGGGAAGTGAGTGTTACATTCTCTGACATGCATCACCAAGACAGCCAAGCCTCCTCTTGGAAGGAAGTGGAGAGAGAGCTGCTGTGACGCCACCCTCATCTGGCTCCCATGCAGATGACGAGCTCAGGCTTCAGGGACAAAAAAATGTGAGTTAGACCCATGTTAGATCTCAGCTCTGCCTGGCTGAGACTGGCCTGGTGCAAGTAGATCTCTCTGAGTTATGACTGGTAACCACCACTTAAGGAAGGTCATTTTGAGGATTAACTGACTACTTAATTGTCATAGTATGTGGTTAAAAAAAAAAGTATGACATCAAGAAAGCTGGGCTTCCCTGGTAGCTCAACTGGTAAAGAATCTGCTTGCAATGCAGGAGACCCCAGTTCGATTCCTGAGTCAGGAAAATCTGCTGGAGAAGGGAATGGCTACCCACTCCAGCATTCTGGCCTGGAGAAATCCATGAACTGTATAGTTCATGGGGTCGCAGAGTTGGATACAACTGAGCGACTTTCACTTTTCAAGAAAGCTATTATTGTCATTTCCAATGGTCAACGTCAGTGAAAAGTAATGGGTTTACTGGTCAATCCATGAAGACACTCATTTGTGTTCCCACCGAGGCTATCAAGGGGAAGTACATTGTACATTTGTGCCATTTAAGATGATTCTGCATAGTGACAGACCACTGAATATAAGGGTGTGAGGTCCTCAAGGCAGATAATATTTATACCAGTAATGATTATTAAACAGCTATAATCTACTGGCATTTACCTGGGGCCAGGTACTGCACCAAGCAACTGAAATGTCACAGAACCATTTTGGTAGGTATTACACACCCCATTTTACAAAAAAAGAAAACTGAGACTCTAAAATTTTACATGACTTGTTTAAGGGTCAGAGACCTGTGAGGAAATAACACATCCACCTATAAGAAACAATGAAGCATACGGAAACTAAGTAAGAGTGGGAAGCTCTTACCACCTATAGGCTTTATAGGGTATAGAGTGAGTGGTTGGAGGGTAGCAGGGAGGAGTGATGTTATCATGTTCCAGAGCCATAGGAAAGGAGCCGCCCAATAGGAACCAAAGCCACAGCAAGGACACGAGGAAGGACAGGGTAACGGGTGCATTGGGTTACACCAGCCTCTCTCTCCTCTCAGTCTCTGATATGTTGCTACTGCCTCTGTCTGAACCCAACTGGAAGCTGGAGGACAAGTGAGCCAGGTGAGGTAGTTCACTGCAATGAACCTCTCTGGGCACAAAGAATTACAAAGGATGGTGCCCAGTGGATGGTGGGTGAGGGGTGCAAATGGAGAACTGACAGTCACTCAGAGGGAAACCCAGGATCTCAATAACCTTGTTTGTTCAACACCAAGAATTCTCCACCAACTAGAAAATCTTAGTACAGACTTGGCAAGTAAATAAATCAGCAAAGGGAAATTACAGGATGCTATAAAAGAGAGCAATGAAAAGTGAAAGTGAAGTTGTTCAGTCATGTCCGACTCTTTGCCACTCCATGGACTGTAGCCTACCAGGCTCCTCTGTCCATGGGATTTTCCAGGCAAGAGTACTAGAGTGGGTTGCCACTTCCTTCTCCAGGGGATCTTCCCAACCCAAGGATTGAACCCAGATCTCCTGCACTGCAGACAGATGCTCTACCATCTGAGCCACCAGGGAAGAGGAACTAAATAAATCTGAGTCCAGGGTCCAGTGCTGAAATACTTGGTGATCTTGGACACGTTTACTCAGCCTTCTCAAGTCTTAGCCTCCTCATCTGTGACACCCGGGCTCTAACCATCCCTAGCATATATGTACAGTGTAAGAACTGAGATGAAGGGTAGAAAGTAGACAAGCACTGTCACACCTGTTACAGGAGCAGAGTCAGGAATCAGAGAACCCAAGTTCAAATCCACTGTGTCCACCTCCAAGCTCTATTATCTCAGAAAAGTGGGTGAGCCTCTCAGGGCCTTAGTTCCCTCCTCTGTGAGTGAGGGTGATAGGAACACCTGATTTACAGGGACGCTATGAGGATAAATATATATAACAATATACGATGATAGGGACCTAGATAGCCTATTAAAAAGCAGAGACATTACTTAGACAACAAAGGTCCGTCTAGTCAAGGCTATGGTTTTTCCAGTGGTCATGTATGGATGTAAGAGTTGGACTGTGAAGAAAGCTGATCACCAAAGAATTGATGCTTTTGAACTGTGGTGCTGGAGAAGACTCTTGAGAGTCCCTTGGACTGCAAGGAGATCCAACCAGTCCATTCTAAAGGAGATCAATCCTGGGTGTTCCTTGGAAGGACTGATGCTAAAGCTGAAGCTCCAATACTTTGGCCACCTCATGCAAAGAGTTGACTCACTGGAAAAGACTCTAATGTTGGGAGGGATTAAGGGCAGGAGGATACGGGGACGACAGAGGATGTGATGGCTGGATGGCATCACCGACTCGATGGACATGAGTTTGAATGAACTCTGGGATTTGGTGATGAATAGGGAGGCCTGGTGTGCTGTGATTCATGGGATCGCAAAGAGTTGGACACGACTGAGCAACTGAACTGAACTGAACTGATGATGATAAAGTGACTTAAACAATGTAAAACAGTTAGTAAATGTTACCCGGAACTTAAGGGGGTCTCTGTTAATGTTGGCTATTTTCCTTCAAGTGCACAGCTCGCTGCCTGTGGCAGAGTAAGTAGGGACCTAGAGTTTGCATTCTGAGCAGGCTGGCCGCAGAATGAGGGAAGAGCCTGTTCCTGTGCCTATGATTTCCCTTCTCTCTCTGAGCATTCAGACACCATGTCAAAATTCAAAGCTCTATGGTTTGTTTTCCACAAGAAAGCCAATACCAGTCAGCATTTCATAAATGTAGTAATTGTTCTGAAGTCCTAGGGGCTGAGGGGGACTGCACTGCAGACAGCATGGGCTTCAGCTGTGTTGCTATCTTGACCCCTTCCTCCACATCTGCTTGTGTCCTCAGCTCATTCTGAGGCTTGTTCTTGGCACCAGCCTGTCTGTCACAAGCAGCTGCCTGGGGTGGGGGGGCAGTCCTGCCAGACCACCTGCCCTACCCCCCTCCCCAGCCCCAGATGCCCACACTCCTGGGGAATGTGTTCTCTACCTGCTTACAGAGCACTGCATGGAGTCAGCAAACACCCACCACATGCTAGGAACTCTTCAGGTGCTGGAGATACAATGACAAAGGCAGTGACAACCTCTGCCCTCATAGCGCTTACATTCTACTGGGAGGAGCAAACAGTTTACACAGCAACAAGCAAGACATGCAGCAGGTAAGGGTATGACAAGGGCCAGTGGGGAAAGGGAATAAGAAATCACAGTACGAGGAGGGATAGCAATGGGTGATCAGAGAAGGCTTCACTGAACAGCTGAAAAAATTAGGGAATGCTTCACGGACTGTGTCATAATAAATGTTGACTATGATTAGTGGTCAAAGAAAATTTAATTTCCTGTTTTCTCTCCAGGGATGTCTAAGACCCAGGGGACCAGAGAGTAACATGAGGCACCATATGCTGAGACTCAGAGCAGCTCATGGAACTTCCAGGGTCATCTGTGCGGATACAAATTCTAAACTCCTATGATTCATCCTTCCTGGGTGCCCTTAGGACACAAGTGTTAGTTGAATTTGGTTGCTAATGTCCATTGTCCAGTATGGACTCCTGTTGAGGAAAGCTTTGCAATAAGTCATTTCAGAGGTGGTAGTTTCCCTTGTGGTCAGCCTTATTTACACGTTGTGTGTTTGGAGCAAAATAGGTCAGTACACTGAGATGACACTGAGGCAGAAAAAGTAACTGAAATTCCATGAGCTTAACACAACAAAGATTCCTTTCTTACTCATGTTTCTCTGAGCCAAGGTGATCCTCTGGAATAGCTTATCTCCACAGGGGACTCAAGGATCCAGGTTACTTCAAATCTAGGGCTCCACCAACTTGACAGGAGGCTCCTTCCTCAACAATGGGAAGAAAATGCCTGGGAATATCACCCTGCTCATCTGCTCATCCTTTCAGACAGGAAGAGATGGGCATTACTTCTCCTCAACTTATTGGCTATAACTAGGGGACAGTCTCATCTTCTGAAAGTGAGGTCACCTGACTAATTCTCTACAGGGAAGAAAAGCAGATTGGATGTTGGAGCACTACTAAAATTCTACCAGATCACTTGTTCCTCCTCCGTGCAATTTGGCAAATGTGGTAGAAATGGCTTTTTATTCTCCAAGCACATGGTACCAGCCTAGCAAGTTTTATGTGGACAAAATGGCTTAGAGCTCTAAGGTGTCTGCTAGAGCTTCCTGGACAACTTTCCAGTTCCGTTCCGTTCTGTCGCTCAGTCGTGTCTGACTCTTTAAGCTTCCTGAAGGTTCTCCTTCAAACTCAATGAGATGAATGAAACTAGGAGAGGCATATTTTAAAGAAAGTGATTAGGAAAAGCCTGTGGAAGGTAGGAGCATTTGTACTGAAGCTACAGGAGTTGTAGAAAGACGTGAGAAAGATGGCTCAGGCAGAAGTGGAGCACATGCCAAGGCCCTGAGGGAAGATGAGCTGTAGAAAAGAGGCCCATGTTACAAGGATACAGGCAGCGCCAAGGAGAGTGATGTCAGGTGGAGTGGAAGAGACAGAGGCCCACTGATGCCTGGCAGGCCAGGTAAGGAATTCAAGTCTTATTTCAAATTCAAAAGGAAGCAATTGGAAAGTTTTCGCAGGGTAGTGACCTGATCTGACTTAGATTATTTTAAAGATTCTTCTGGTTGCTGTAAGGGAAAGGGATTGCTGGGGATAGATAGGAGCAGCAGGAGGACCAGTTCACCCAGATGAGAGAAGAGGGAGGTTTGGACTCAGATATAGGCAGCAGAACTGGAGAGGGGTGGATATGCTTGGGATGCATTCTGAAGGTACAGACAACAGGACTAAGAAGGAAGGAAAGAGGACAGCCAAGGATAATTCTGCAATCTATTGCTGGCATGGCTGTCTCCCTGACATGATGACGAGGTTCAGCCCAGAAAAGAACCATAATGAAGCAAGGATAAGCACCATGCTTTCCAGGAAGTACCAGAAATTGTTCTGAAATCAGTCCATGTAGGAAGTACCTAAGCTGATCTATTTCTTGTTGAATTTTGCAATCTTGAATCTTTGTGTTATTTCTTCCTGCTTGTCTCCTGTCTTCCTTCTCTTTAAAGGAGCATCCTTATATGGAATCTTTACCCCCAATAATGGCATTTAATTACTCTTCTTTAACACTTTTCTTGAGCTCTGAAATAAAAACAGCTCCCAGGTTCTGTCTGCAGCCTTTGGCCAAAAGAAAAAAATCTTTTTTGCTATATTGACTTATCATATGTTTTATAACATGGTAATTTAAAATTGAATGAAGAGATTTTACATATCCTCTTCAGGGAAGTTTCTTCATTAACATTTTTAAGAAAGAAATGAAGAGTTTCTCTTATTATAACAGATGGTGGTGTATTTTATAGTTATGGCAGTCACATGCTTCATACCTCAACAACAGTCATCTCCTATGCACTGAAATGTTTTAATATTTCTCTACGGTCTTTACTAAGCACAACTGAATAATCCGTTTAATATTTAAATCATGCCCAGTGCTTATTACATATTAGGAATTTTGTAAATGCTTGTTGAATAACTGAATGAATCTATCAAATCAAAGCTCAAAGAATATTTCTTTTCACAAAGCACATAATTAATTATGCCATTTCAACAAATATGCTGACTAGGCCTCAAACATCTTTTGAACTGATCATGTATAAAACTGTTGAAAGCAGAGTTCCTGGAGTCTCACTCTGGATTCAGGCCAGTGCAGCACTCTAATTACTCTCTTTGTCCCTCCTGCTGTCTGTTGAGGACAAGTTCTCAGTCACACCACTTATGAAACAATCACATTGGTTAAGGTCATCAAGTTTCAGTGAAAAGGTGAGCTTCCAGCTCTTGCACACCAATTAGGTTTCATCTAACTAAAGGGCTTCCCAGGTGGCTCAGTGACAAAGAGTCTGTCAGCCAATGCAGGAAACACAGAAGACACAGGTTCGATCCCTAGGTAGGGAAGATCCCCTGGAGGACGAACTGGCAACCCACTCCAGTATTCTTGCCTAGAGAATCTGGCAAGAGGAGTCTGGTGGTCTATAGTTCATGGGGTCGCAAAGAGTCAGATACAACTAAACAACTGAGTGACAGAACATATGCATACAACTGGACCTCACTTCTTGGCAGCTGCTCTTTTCATGGATACATATTCTCCATACCTTTTTGTGGTGTGTCACAGATACTTCTATACAGGTAACTCCGAAATGAGATGCAGAGCATCTAAATACATCCATGACCAATTAAATGGATGGTGGAGGTTAAACAGACAATATGGTGGCCCAACATTGTCACATGTTGTCACTCAAGTAGTAAGTATTCACTGCCTCTCCACAGAAGTTCCTGAAATGAAAAATAAAACTTTTGGAAACCTCTCATGAGTTTTTATAGCATTATAAAAGTAGCAAGTATTTGTTATGATAAAATAAATAGTAAACCATATAAAAATACAAATAAAAGCCACCTTCAGCTTTTCCCCGCCTCCATCCATCCCCTCAGGATCACCATTACCAACAAACCAGAAATATCCTTGTATATTATTTTATGCATACATGTTCTTTCACACAGCTAGACTATACTATGCATTTCCTGCAACTTGCCATGTTTAACTGTACACATCATTCCAAGCCAGTTCAGAGAGATGGGCTTTATTCTCTTTAGTGAATTTCACATATGGCATTGAAGATTAAACTCTAGTTTTTCGGAATTTTTTTTTTTTTTACTGTTAAAAACAATGCTTCATGATCATTACTTTATGTATCTTTGTGCGTTTATTTGTAGGATAAATTTGCAGAAGCAGGGTTGCTAGGTTAAAGTGTAGCCACATTTTAAATATTGATTGATATTGTCAGTTGCCCCTACTAAATGGCTGAACCAATTTATACTCTCATACACTCTAGAAATAGTATGGACCTAACAGAAGCAGAAGATATTAAGAAGAGGTGGCAAGAATACACAGAAGAACTGTACAAAAAAGATCTTCATGACCCAGATAATCACCATGGTGTGATCACTCACCTAGAGCCAGACATTCTGGAATGTGAAGTCAAAATGGGCCTTAGGAAGCATCACTATGAACAAAGCTAGTGGAGGTGATGAAATTCCAGGTGAGCTATTTCAAATCCTGAAAGATGATGCTGTGAAAGTGCTGCACTCAATATGCCAGCAGATTTGGAAAACTCAGCAATGGCCACAGGACTGGAAAAGGTCAGTTTTCATTCCAATCCTAAAGAAAGGCAATGCCAAACAATGCCCAAACTACCACACAATTGCACTCATCTCACATGCTAGCAAAGTAATGCTCAAAATTCTCCAAGCCAGGCTTCAACAGTACGTGAACCATGAACTTCCAGATGTTCAAACTGAATTTAGAAAAGACAGAGGAACCAGAGATCAAATTGTCTGCATCCGTTGGATCATCAAAAAGCAAGAGAGTTCCAGAAAAATATCTACTTCTGCTTTATCAACTATACCAAAGCCTTTGACTTTGTGGATCACAATAAACTGTGGAAAATTCTGAAAGAGATGGGAATACCAGACCACATGACCTGCCTCTTGAGAAATCTGTATGCAGGTCAGGAAGCAACAGTTAGAACTGGACATGGAACAACAGGCTTGTTCCAAATCAGGAAAGGAGTACATCAAGGCTGAATATTTTCACCCTGTTTATTTAGCTTCTATGCAGAGTACATCATGAGAAACGCTGGGCTGGAGGAAGCACAGACTTGAATCAAGATTGCTGGGAGAAGTACCAATAACCTCAGATATGCAGATGACACCACCCTTATGGCAGAAAGCAAAGAACTAAAGAGCCTCTTGATGAAAGTGAAAGAGGAGAGTGAAAAAAGTTGGCTTAAAACTCAACATTCAGAAAACTAAGATCATGGCATCTGGTCCCATCACTTCATGGCAAATAGATGGGGAAATAGTGGAAACAGTGACAAACTTTATTTTTGGGGGCTCCAAAATCACTGCAGATGGTGACTGCAGCTATGAAATTAAAAGACACTTGCTCCTTGGAATAAAATCTATAACCAACCTAGACAGCATATTAAAAAGCAAAGACATTACTTTGAAAACAAAGGTCTGTCCAGTCAAGGCTATGGTTTTTCCAGCAGTCATGTATGGATGTGAGAGGTGGACTATAAAGAAAGCTGAGTGCCGAAGAATTGATGCTTTTGAACTGTGGTATTGGAGAAGACTCTTGAGAGTCCCTTGGACAGCAAGGAGATCCAACCAGTCAATTCTAAATGTAATCAGTCCTGAATATTTATTGGAAGGACTGATGCTGAAGCTGAATCTCCAATACTTTGGCCACCTGATGCAAAGTGTCAACTTATTGGATAAGACTCTGATACTGGGAAAGATTGAGAGCAGGAGAAGTGGACGACAGAGGATGAGATGGTTGGATGGCATCACCGACTCAATGGACATGAGTTCGAGTGGACTCTGGGAGTTAGCAATGGACAGGGAGGCCTGGCGTGCTGCAGTCCGTGGGGTCGCAAAGAGTAGGACACAACTGAGAGACTGAACTGAACTAAACGCTCTTTAAATTGGTAATTTATTCTGCAAATGAAAGTGGGAAAGGTAGAGAATGAACACCAGGGACCATAACTAGGGAGGTAAAAGAGCAGCAAAATCAAGGACAAGTCACTTCACCACCTGCTTCTGGCTGGATCTGCTGAGCCAAATGCACCATGTGAGAGAACTGAAAGAAGGACCTGCTGGTTAACCAGCACATCCCAGTAAGGCAGGACCAGAGGAGCCAGGTTCTCCATGACAGACACATTCTTAAAGGAAAAAGAGAAAGAAAGAAAGAAGGAAGGAAGAGGGCTTGAAGACAGAACATCTAGTCTACCTGTCTGGTTTTGTTCAAAGATCTCTGTACTTCATTTCAGGAGATGAAAGGACTTTTGGACAAGGCTCTCTTTCAAAGGCAATAGTTACAAAATGTTTGAGTTGCAGTGATTTAATTAACGCCCCTCAGAATTCCCAGAAGAAACAAGATCCAGTGCAATAGATAAATTGAATCATTCAGGCAAAACGGGTTAAGGGAACTGATGTGAATAAATGGCTCCTTATGGCCTTCTCTAGTTATATTAATAAAAATCTCATGGAACATCTTAACCCTATGATTGTCAAACTCTGAAGCAATCCATTGCTCTTTCTCTCCTTGTATTTTCTAAGAGCGGAACAAAAAGATATCTGATCCCAAGATAAAATCCCCAAAGTACCATCACCTGCTGCCAAGAAACTTTCTTTCAGAAAAGTATGAATAAAAATTAAGCTTATAAAAGAAAAATAAATGCTAGAAACAGGAAAGCTTGTCACTGGTATTTTCTCAAGAAGCTCACCTTCAATGTGTGGAAAACTAGCAAGTTCATTGGCATCAATTCTCTAGATTCTAATACCAGAGACTGTCAACTTTTACTCTTTTGAGAAAAGTGTTTTTTAATAATCTTTCTCCCTGACCTCCAAGGTGTATGTGTCAATGGATTGTCTGTCACAACCCTAGAAATCATACAATTAGGATGTATAGGTCTTATTATTCACAAGAAAGTGAAAGTGAAGTTGCTCAGTCATGTCCAACTCTTTGCAACCCCATGGACTGTACCTACCAGGTTCCTCCATCCATGGGATTTTCCAGGCAAGAATACTGGAGTGAGTTGCCATTTCCTTCTTCAATTATTCACAAGAGTTTTGTTTAAAAATAATCACCACAAACACTAAATTAGAAAATTTTGAATCATAACTCCTTGGAGAAATAAGTTAGATTCCTGCGAAGCTAACAGGCCAACAGGTGCAGTCACATCTTCATCAGCAGATGGATATATATTCTGTTTTATGCCTGTTTCTGTTTAAAGGTTTTATGAATACATATGATTCATTAACATTGAAGTCATGGCCAACAGACTACCTCATGACTGAAGGAAGCTTACCTGAGAAAATTATTCCCTCCATAAGTCACACTTAAGTGTGCTTAGGGCCTCTGCACTATACTTCAGCACTATGCTTTTGGGCCACTTGATACAACAAAATCAGCAACAAAAGGCAGAAAAATGCAAAAGAAAACAAAAAGGCTCTTAATGTACTGTGAAGTGGATGCTTGTTTACTGTATGAACTGAAACAAGAAGGTTTTGCTCCCCCTTAGCTAGGAAAACAAGTGTCAGGTAACTCAATACTGCCTTGTCGGTGAATAACAACAAAAGTGTCACAAGTCTTGATTTGGGGTCACAAATAAGTGTCAGTGAGTGACCAGATCAGATCTCCCAACCAGGCACAGCTCCCTGTCCTGCCCAGCCCCTCTGGATTGGCCCAGTTTGGTTTGGGCGGAGACAACAGACTCAGCCCCTTTGTGAAGGCGTGGAGCCAGGCCCTGGAGAGGGGCTGCAGTAGGACACGCAGGTAACCCTCCATCCCCAGCTGTTCATCATGAACTGAAGACGCAGGGACAAAGCCTCATAAATAAGTGTGGCTTCAGACCCAGTTTGGTAAATGGCGTTACAGGCTCATGAGGTGAAAGTGATGGCAGATTAAGGTGTCTAAGTACATCCTTCCTACAGATTTCCTTCTTATTCTTTGTTAAACCCTCATACCATAGCACAAAATAAATAATTCTTTAAAAGGAGAAACCAGAATAGGATTGTCAGATTCCACAAATAAAAACACAAGACAGCCAATTAGGTTTGAATTTCAGAAAAACAACAAATGATGCTTTTAATATAAATATGTCCCACAATCATCAGTCAGTCAGTTCAGTCACTTAGTCATGTCCAAGTCCATGCGACCCCATGGACTGCAACACGCCAGGTCTCCCTGTCCATCACCAACTCCCAGAGTTTACTCAAACTCATGTCTATTGAGTCAGTGATGCCATCCAACCATCTCATTCTCTGTCGTCCCCTTCTCCTCCCACCTTCAATCTTTCCTAGCACAGGGTCTTTTCAAATGAGTCAGCTCTTTGCATCAGGTGGCCAAAGTATTGGAGCTTCAGCTTCAGCATCAGTCCTTCCAGTGAGTATTCAGGACTGATTTCCTTTAGGATGGACTGGTTGGATCTCCTTGCAGTCCAAGGGACTCTCAAGAGTCTTCTCCAACACCACAGCTCAAAAGCACCAATTCTTCAGCGCTCAGCTTTCTTTATAGTCCAGCTCTCACATCCACACATGACTATTGGAAAAACCATAGCTTTGACTAGACAGAATTCATACTAAATGCTTTATGCTTATAGTTAAGGTAAGAATGTCCAGGGTTTCCCAGGTGGCACTAGCAATAAAGTACCTGCCTGCCAATGCAGGAGACACAGAGATGCAGGTTCCATCCCTAGGTCAGGAAGATCCCCTGGTTTAAGGGAATAGATAGATACCCATTCCAGTATTCTTGCCTGTAGAATCCCATGGGCAGAGGAGCCTGACTGGGCTACAGTCCATGGGATTGCAAAGAGTTGGACACGACTGAAGTGACTGAGCACATACGCAAGGATGTCCAATGATGTGAGCAGAGAGGTGTAAGCAGCCGAGGATGGGAGTCAAGGAGGTGGGTGATGCATGGGAGCCAGGAGCAGAGAAGAGGTTTTCCTTCCTGGCTCCACAAATTCCCCCCTGAAAGTCATTTAGATTTTGCTAAACTTCAGTTTCTTTATCTTTTACTTGAGGATGATGACTTCTTTCTCAGTAGACAACTGGGATGACCAAATGAGATAATATATGTAAGTCTCCTGCACAGTTCTTCCCCACCCCACACACACCTCATCAAATAAGAGTCATTGTCACTATTTTTTTTTTAAATCTGAGGCTAGAGGGAGAACCAGCATTCCTGTGACCATCAAAAGCTTTGGATATTTTATTTTGGTTTGGTTTTGTTCCCAGAGCTGTTGGGGCTTGAGAAATATCATCCTAGGAAGATATTCAAAACTGCCATTTTTTTTTCAACATAAGAGAAAATAGTTTGCTTCTCTTCTAACTTCCTCAAGGCTGAGTCTCACCATGAACAGTAAAAATGTCAATTACACATCTGCTTGCACTATATCTCATCTAACATCTGGATGTTTGGCAACTTTGAGATGCCAGTTTTTCAAACTTCAAAGTGGATGCCTGTTGATTTTGTATTATGACTGTGAAACTCCATTTATTTTATACCTTTATTAGCATTCCTGAAGTGACTTTCCACACATATGATTTATTTCTTGCTTACTCACTGTTCAGTACCAAGCAACAAAGGGTTTGAATGATGAAGAACTAATGAAGAATCATGGCAGCTTACTCCACAAATTTTATCAAACAAAACTTCTGCTTTGTGTTGATTTTCTTATTTAATTTTCAGAAATTGAGAATTCAGAAGTGGCAGCAAAGGTCTTAAGCAATAACAGTGGAATTCATAGATTCAGTCATTCACCAAATATTTATGCATTATGTGACTACAATGGCTCACTCACTGTTCTAGGCATGGGAGACACAACAATGAACGAAAAATAGGTGAAAATCCCTGCTGTCTTGGAACTCACTGTCAAGAAAGATGGACAACAGATAGAATAATAAATATAATGATTGATCTTGGTTGAGCACAAGATTGACACATCCTCTATCAGAAAAGTAGCTTGGAGCACAGGAGATAAATGGAACAGGCTAATAACATAGACACTAGGTCCATCCACAGGTGTCCCCACCAGCAGATTAGTTTAGACTACATATGGTGCCTCGAAATAGGCAGAGGTCAAAATAAGCAGTAGAACTGGGTGAACCAATGTGGGCTAACAGAGGAGGACAACAGGCAGGGTCAAGGCAGGGCTAGGAGGGGTGGCAATAGATGTGAGCAGGCAGACTTGGGTCATGCTCAGAGAATCTCTACAGCTACCACAGCTAGGCCAGAGGAGAGCTGTGATCCTGTCTTAGAGGGTCCATGGTGGAGGAGAGGTCCACCAAGACAGAGCCCAAGCTTTACAGTCAACCAAGGGACTGGCAGCCTGACATAGGAGCCAGGAATTCATTCTATCAGTATTCATTAAGCACTCACTATGTGTCATGTCCTATTCTCAGTACTGGGGATACAGCAGTAAGACAGACAAATCTTCCTTATGGGGCTGCACTCAGAGTAAACAATAAATACTACACCTGCCCTGCAAATAGGCTCTTTTCTAGATTCCATATATTTGTGTTAATATATGATATTTGTTTTTCTCTTTCTGACTTACTTCACTCTGTATAACAGACTCCAGGTTCATCGGCATCTCTACAACTGATTCACATTCATCTCAGACATAGAGAACAGACTTCAGGACACAGCTGGGGAAGGAGAGGATGGGAAGAATTGAGAAAGCACTGACATATATACACTCCCATGTGTAAAACAGATAGCTAATGGGAAGCTGGCAATAGCAAAGAATGTTCAAACTACCACACAATTGCACTCATTTCACATGCTAGCAAAGTAATGCTCAAAATCCTCCAAGCTAGACGTCAACACTACGTGAACCGAGAACTTCCAGATGTAAAAGCTGGATTTAGAAAAGGTAGAGGAATTAGAGATCAAATTGTTAACATCCATTGGATCATAGAAAAAGCAAGAGATTTCCAGAAACACATCTACTTCTGCTTCATTGATTATGCTAAAGCCTTTGACTGTGTGGATCACAACAAAATGAAAATTCTTAAAGAGAAGGGAATAACAGACCATGTTACCTGACTCCTGAGAAAGCTGTATGCAGGTCAAGAAGCAACAGTTAGAACCAGACATGAAACGATGGACTGATTCAAATTGGGAAAGGAGTACGTCAAAGCTATATATTGTCACCCTGCTTATTTAACTTCTATGCAGAGTACATCATGAGAAATGCTGGGCTGGATGAAGCACAAACTGGAAACAAGATTGCCAGGAGAAACATCTTAACCTCAGATAAGCAGATGACACCACCCTTATGGCAGAAAGTGAAGAGGAATAAAGAGCCTCTTGATGAAGGTGAGAGGAGAGTAAAAAAGCTGGCTTAAAGTTCAACATCAAAAAGTGAAATCATGGCATCCTCTCTGATCACTTCATGGCAAATAGATGGGGAAACAATGACAGACTTTATTTTCTTGGGCTCCAAAGTCACTGCAGAGATGACTGCAGCCATGAAATTAAGAGACACTTGCTCCTCGGAAGAAAAGCTATGACAAAAGTAGACAGCATATTAAAAAGCAGAGACACTGCTTTGCTGACAAAGGTCCATCTAGTCAAAGCTATGGTTTTTCCAGTAGTCATGTATGGATGTGACAGTCAGATTATAAAGAAAGCTGAGTGCCAAAGAATTGATGCTTTTGAACTGTGGTACTGGAGAAGAATCTTGAGAATCCCTTGGACTGCAAGGAGATCCAACCAGTCCATCCTAAAGGAAATCAATCCTGAATATTCATTGGAAGGACTGATGCTGAAGCTAAAGCTCCATACTTTGGCCACCTTTTGCAAAGAGCTGACTCATTGGAAAAGGCCCTGATGCTGGGAAAGATTGAAGGCAGGAAGAGATGGGACGACAGAGGACAAGACAGTTGAATGACATCACTGACTCAATGAACATGAGTTTGAGCAAGCTCCGAGAGTTGGTGAGGGACAGGGCAGCCTGAGGTTCTGTAGTCTATGGGGTCACAAAATGTCAGACACGACTGAGTGACTGAACTGAAGACCCATTTAATTGTTCTTGGGTGGAGTGGTTTTATTAAGCCTTGCAGGTGATTCTAATGTGTAACCAGAGCTAAGAATCACTGGTGGGTCCATGCACCACAAAAATGGATGAGTGGTCACTCATTCATTCATCACCTTTTCTCAATATTCATTATGGCGCTGGAGGCCACACTACCTAGCACATAGCAAGGATGTGGGAGATGATACATTTTGCTGGTATAAACAACAAAGGGGGTAGAAGGTCTACCCTAGAGAGTGACCCAATCATATCTGTGCTTTGGAAACTGACAGTGGTAAATAAAATAATTGTGGCTAGGAGGAGAACCTCGCAGAGGGGAGAATGATTAGAGCAATAGTTCTCACTCTTGTGCACATATCAGAATTACCTGCAGGATTCCTTGAGCCAGTGTCTCCACGCTGCACCCCCAGAATCTCTGATTCAGGAGGTCTGGAGAGCAGCCTGAGAATCTGCATTTCTGACACTAGTCCCCAGGTGATGCTGTTGGTCTGAAGACCATACTTGGAGACTCAACAGTGAGTTAGCCTTGGCTGTGGTGTATGGTCAGGTGAAAGGCAAGGAAGGCCTAACTCAGATGAGAGGTAATGGAGAAAAGAGAGCAAGCTGAGAGGTGCTATGCATGTCAATTCAGTAAGAACCTTGCAATTGACAGCCTGAAGAGAGGGCTAGGGGTGGAGGAGGATGTCCACAAGGGTGCTGAGGTCAGGATGTGGGAAGCAATCCCTTTTAGAAGGTGCTTGTTTTAGTGCTCTGTTAAAAGCAAAGGGTGTTTTTTGTTTGTTTTCTCTTCACAGATTTTTTTATTCCCCCCTACTGAATAGTACAATAAATTCCACTGCCTTATTTGTTTTATCATATAAAAGAATGCTTGCCAATATCTATTTAGCTAATATTATAGCTTGGTTCCAGAACATCTTGTAGTGGTTATTTCTAGCATGCTCTGGAATCTGTACTTAGGGTACTCAGTTCCTTAACCAACCGTCATTAGAAACTGAATCGCTAGTGCACAGGCTTATCAAGGTTATTACGCCCACAGTATTATTAATTTATAGCAGATGCAGGCCAACGGAGTCCATCCTCTGATAGTGCATTTATTTCAGTAATCTATAAACTGAAAGGCTGATGATAGAGCAATAAACGCTGTGAAAAGTGTTTCTATTTTTGACTGATTTTTCTGATAGATGAAACAATAAAAATGGTTTAAAATTTTTTCCTCATGAAAGGATATGACATTGAAAGACCCTTGCCTGTAATTTTAAAAGCTGGAGTAGTACTGAGGAGCTGTTTACTAGATTTAATAATCTATACTTTGGAAAAATGATAGAGATGAGATATCCTTTTTATTATCTGGCTGGAGATAAAGCATGATGTTCAGCCCCTCTGCATCACACCACCTATTCATAAAATGCATATTTTCCTCCCTGACCTCAGGCTTCCTGGATATCTTGGCAATGGCTTCGGAATCTGCATTTGAAATCAGGACCACAGGTTTTAAAGACACTGGAAGGGAATATATTTAGGGTATAAAGGGCAGGCAATCTAATGCTATAAGTTAGAGCAAAGAAGCATCACAAGAATGGGGTTTTCACATGTTTATTTCTCTGTGATCAGTGTACACACTCCAGGCTTCCCAGGTGGAGCTAGTGGTACAGAGTCCACCTGCCAGTGCAGGAGACATAAGAACTGCGGGTTCAATCCTTAGGTCAGGAGGATCCCCTGGAAGAGGGCATGGCAACCCACTCCAGTATTCTTGCCTGGAGAATCCCATAGGACAGAGGAGTCTGGAGCACTACAGTCCACAGGGTTTCAAAGGGTTGGACTGAAGTGACTTAGCACGCACGCAGTATACATAATCATCAATTTCACAACAGAAAACAGAGGCTCCCCCAGCCCAGTACTGGCAGCTTGTCAATAATGTGTCAAAGGAAGCTCCAACTAGAACTCAGGTCTGCTCTCTCTTCAGGCGGTGCTATTTTTACCAACAATGACAATCTCACCTAGTTATTTGCTTTTGTGACTATCACCATACCAAAGCTTTTATGGTCACCATATTTTCTTGCCAGAAAATTATATATACATTTGTTAGCTAAAAATACAAGTGAAACCAATTTGAATTGGGATCACAAAACCCTTATGGCTTCTACACATACTGTTGGGCCACTTAGTACACCTTCAGTTCAGTTCAGTTCAGTTCAGTTGCTCAGTCGTGTCCGACTCTCCGCGACCCCATGAATCACAGCACGCCAGGCCTCCCTGTCCATCACCAACTCCCGGAGTTCACTCAAACTCATGTCCACAGGGTCGGTGATGCCATCCAGCCATCTCATTCTCAGTCGTCCCCTTCTTCTCCCACCCCCAACCTTTCCCAGCATCAGAGTCTTTTCCAGTGAGTCAACTCTTCGCATGAGGTGGCCAAAGTATTGCAGTTTCAACTTACCCAGATGCATTCTATTTTTTCCTAATGCTGATGGTGAAAGCTTAATGTAAGCTTCTTTTTTTTTTTTCACTTTTTGTTCAGCTTTATTGAGGTATATTTCACTTATGATAAACTACACATATTTGAAATATTTGATTTGATGACTGGTGACATATATGTACATTCATGAAACCATTATCATTATCAAGAACATATCTATTAGCATAAACATTTCCTTGTGTTCCTTTA
Source organism: Moschus berezovskii (assembly GCF_049115385.1). Lineage (NCBI taxonomy): Eukaryota > Metazoa > Chordata > Mammalia > Artiodactyla > Moschidae > Moschus > Moschus berezovskii. The sequence continues at coordinate 25,291,839 of NC_142473.1, forward strand.
TAATTTCTCCCTTCTCTCCCCACACACTCCTGGCTTAGAAGCCAGTGAGCTACCTTGTCTTGACAGATTTGATCGTTTTTTCTAGAGTTTCAAGTAAAAGGGATAATAGGTACACATTTTTTTTTTCCCCTGCTGGTTCTTTAATTCAGAAAATTTGAGATTCATTCATGTCATGCCATGTATCAATAGCTCTTCCCTTTTTATTGACCAGTAGGAGTCCATTGAATAGATATATCACAACATGCGGTCTAAGTCATTTCAGTCGTGTCCGACTCTTTGCTCCCCCATGGACTATAGCCTGCCTGGCTCCTCTGTCCATGGGATTCTCCAGGCAAGAATACTGGAGTGGGCTGCCACTTCCTGACCCAGAAATCGAAACTCTATCTCTTACTTTCTTACTTTGGCAAGCAGGTTCTTTACCACTAGCACCACCTGGGAAGCCACAACATATCTGAGCATATAAAATAGATGTTTATCAATTTCTCTTATTGATGAGTATTGGGATGTCTCCAGTTTCCAGCTGTTACAGATATACCTGCTATGAATATCTGCACACAAGTCTTATGTGTACATGCTTTCAATTATCTTGGGTAAATACCTAAGGATGAAATGACTGGATCCTATAGTAAGTGTGTATATTTAACATTTTAAGAAGCTGCCAAAAAGTGTTTTCCAAAATGGTTTTTACTCATTTTATATTTCCACCAACAGTGCTTTGAGTACCAGTTACTCCACATCCTCCTCAGTGCTGAATATGATCAACCCTTCTAATTTTAGTCATTCTAATATGTGCTTATGATATCTCTCTCTGTTTTAAATACGCATTTTCTAACAACCAGAACTTAAGACTAGCAAGTGTTACTCTGCTTTTCAAAGAGAAGTAAAAAATGGAATATGAAAATGAAAAGACAGGAAGGTTAATATAGTCCTGTCAAAATTCCAGAAAAATTAATCAACCAAGTGGTTAATAAATATTTAGAAAAAGTTAGCAGTATCATGAGCTGCTGACCTAGGACTCCTATTGACGGATCACACTGTCTGAGCAAAGATTATTAATATTTTGATCAGATATTATTAGATCAGCAAATAAGAGACAATGTAGGCTACAAATACTATACACAGTCATTGGAACTTGACAGTTATTTCCATGATGAGAAATACTTGTGTGCTGCTAGGCACCTCTGTGTCTTCCTTGGTTTCCAGTCTCATGTGTCTCTTCACTCTGCTGCTGCAGCAGGGTCTCTTCATTTGCTGTTGGGTTAAAGCCAGCTCCTCCAAGAGCCTCATGTTTGATGACACTAATTTGTTTCACTGTGTACTTTTCCATTCACAATGGCCTTCTTCCAATCTTCTGCATGTTTTTCCATTTTATCTAGCTGTCAACTCAGGATATTTTATGAAAAATCACTTGTACATTGCTTGCCCATAAATTTTTATAATTTTCTAACTGGATAAACACAATGGCCTATTTTATATACTTATTCATTACATTATCTATTGAATGTCCAGTTTGGGAAGACTCTTATTATCCTAGTCCAAAGGTCTATATCTGTCAATATATAATGATTGACTTGATCTTTTTAATGCTGTGGATATTAAATTTGACTCAATTGTCACCTTATTTTCAGTTATACTTTGACCTTTCATTCCTAAAGCAGTTTTGCATTTAAGCAGGTCTTAATCTATGTAGAATCTCTTATTATTAAATTGGAATAGCTTTCCAAACCTGCTGCAATTGTCAGTGGGGTGCAATTTCAAGGGAGTTTTCCTAAATGGGAAGAAAAAATAATTTCTTTATTGATAAGGAGTGTTGTGATATTTTCTCCCAAAATGTTCCCAAGATTATTACAGAAATCAAAGAGTACTATGCCTTGCTGCATATATCCGATATATAAAGGAGAAAATAAGATTTTAGCAAAGTCAAAATGATTAAATTTTTACCTTCTAAGCTAAGAAGAAAAACTAGAAAGATTGCTCACTACTTTCTTTTTGCTAAATCAGGAAACTATCAACAAGATGGACCCTTTCACAATGGAGCTAGCTAGTAAAGACTGTGTGAGTTCACTGTATAAAGATTATTTTAAAAGGAATCTCTGAGTAGAAAATAAAGCCCTTATACAGGTATAGAAATTAGACTAGCTTGGGAGACTATCTGTGCAGCTAGAAATATAAGAAAATTATGTTTTTTATATCTTACATGAAGATTATTTCCCTCAGGTTATTAATACATTGCAAAAATATTCCACGTGTATTTAAGCAAATTTACAGCATCTGAAAAGCAAGATCACATCCAAATAAGTCTACAGGTATTCCAATTGTCTATTCCTAGCCTGGGAGGCAGTAAGTTCTGGGAAATTTTGTTTATTAAGACTCTTTATTTGAAGTAGTAGAGTTTACAGCAGCTTTCCTCAAAATATAGTTTTAGTATCATGATAAGCTGAAGAACTTGTTAAGTAAACTCTTCGGTTAACTCCAGACCTCCTGAATCTCTGAGGCTGGAGTCTAGGAATCTGCATTTTTACTAGTCATCCAGGTAATTCATGGGCTCACTGGCATTTGAAAACCACTGCTTTTAAGAGAATGTATTCTCTACATCTGCATCTACATTCCTTTCCTGCAAATAGGTTCATCAATACCATTTTTCTAGATTCCATGTATATGTATTAATACACTATATTTGTTTTTCCCTTGCTGACTTACTTCACTCTGTACAGTTCAGTTCAGTCGCTCAGTCGTGTCCAACTGTTTGCAACCCCATGAATCACAGCACGCCAGGCCTCCCTGTCCATCACCAACTCCCGGAGTTCACTCAAACTTATGCCCATTGAGTTGGTAATGCCATCCAGCCATCTCATTCACTGTCGTCCCCGTCTCTTCCCACCCCCAATCACTCCCAGCATCAGAGTCTTTTCCAGTGAGTCAACTCGCTGCATGAGGTGGCCAAAGTATTGGAGTTTCACCTTTAGCATCAGTCCTTCCAATGAACACCCAGGACTGATCTCCTTTAGGATGGACTGGTTGGATCTCCTTGCAGTCCAAGGCACTCTCAAGAGTCTTCTCCAACACCACAGTTCAAAAGCATCAATTCTTCGGTGCTCAGCTTTCTTCACAGTCCAACTCTCACATCCATACATGACCACGGGAAAAACCATAGCCTTGACTACATGGACCTTGATTGGCAAAGTAATGTCTCTGCTTTTTAATATGCTGTCTAGGTTGGTCATAACTTTCCTTCCAAGGAGTAAGCGTCTTTTAATTTCATGGCTGCAATCAGCATCCACAGTGATTTCGGAGACCAAAAAAAAGAAGTCTGACACTGTTTCCACTGTTTCCCCATCTATTTCCCATGAAGTGATGGGACCAGATGCCATGATCTTTGTTTTCTGAATGTTGAGCTTCAAGCCAAATTTTTCACTCTCCTCTTTCACTTTCATCAAGAGGCTTCTTAGTTCCTCTTCACTTTCTGCCATAAGGGTAATGTCATCTGCATATCTGAGGTTATTGATATTTCTCCCAGCAATCTTGATTCCAGCTCGTGCTTCTTCCAGCCCAGTGTTCCTCATGATGTACTCTGCATAGAAGTTAAATAAGCAAGGTGACAATATACAAGCTTGACGTACTCCTTTTCCTATTTGGAACCAGTCTGTTGTTCCATGTCCAGTTCTAACTGTTGCTTCCTGACCTGCATACAGGTTTCTCAAGAGGCAGGTCAGGTGGTCTGGGATTCCCATCTCTTTCAGAATTTCCCACAGTTTATTGTGATCCACACAGTCAAAGGCTTTGGCATAGTCAATAAAGCAGAAATAGATGTTTTTCTGGAACTCTCTTGCTTTCTCCATGATCCAGCGGATGTTGGCAATTTGATCTCTGGTGCCTCTGCCTTTTCTAAAACCTACTTGAACATCTGGAAGTTCATGGTTCACATATTGCTGAAGCCTGGCTTGGAGAATTTTGAGCATGACTTTACCAGTGTGTGAGATGAGTGCAATTGTGTGGTAGTTTGAGCATTCTTTGGCATTGCCTTTCTTTGGGATTGGAATGAAGACTGACCTTTTCCCGTCCTGTGGCCACTGCTGAGTTTTCCACATTTGCTGGCATATTGAGTGCAGCACTTTCACAGCATCATCTTTCAGGATTTGAAATAGCTCAACTGGAATTCCATCACCTCCACTAGCTTTATTCCTAGTGATGCTTTCTAAGGCCCCCTTGACTTCACATTCCAAGATGTCTGGCTCCAGGTGAGTGATCATGCCATCGTACTTATCTTGGTTGTGAAGATCTTTTTTGTACAGTTCTTCTGTGTATTCTTGTCACCTCTTCTTAATATCTTCTGCTTCTGTTAGGTCCATACCATTTCTGTCCTTTATCGAGCCCATCTTTCCATGAAATGTTCCCTTGGAATCTCTAATTTTCTTGAAGAGATCTCTTGTTTTTCCTATTCTGTTGTTTTCCTCTATTTCTTTGCACTGATCGCTGAAGAAGGCTTTCTTATGTCTCCTTGCTATTCTTTGGAACTCTGCATTCAGATGCTTTTATCTTTCCTTTTCTCCTTTGCTTTTCGCCTGGAATGGGTGACTTTAACTCAGATGACCATTATACCTACTATGTGGGCAGTAATCCCTTAGAAGAAATGGAGTAGCCATCATGGTCAACAAAAGAGTCCAAAATGCAGTACGTGGATGCAATCTTAAAAACAATAGAATGATTTCTGTTCATTTCTGAGGCAAACCATTCAATATTACAGTAATCCAAGCCTATGCTCCAACCAGTAACGTGGAAGAAGCCGAAGTTGAACGGTTCTATGAAGACCTACAAGACCTTTTAGAACTAACACCCAAAAAAGATGTCCTTTTCATTATAGGGGACTAGAATGCAAAAGTAGGAAGTCAAGAAATACCTGGAATAACAGGCAAATTTGGCCTTGGAGCACGGAATGAAGCAGGGCAAAGGCTAATAGAGTTTTGTCAAGAGAATGCACTGGTCATAGCAAACACCCTCTTCAAACAACACAAGAGAAGACTCTACACATGGATATCACCAGATGGTCAACCCTGAAATCAGATTGATTATATTCTTTGCAGCCAAAGATGGAGAAGCTGTATACAGTTACAAAAACAAGACCAGGAGCTGAATGTGGCTCAGATCATGAACTCCTTATTGCCAAATTCAGACTTAAATTGAAGAAAGTAGGGAAAATCACTAGACCATTCAGATATGACCTAAATCATATCCCTTATGATTTTACAGTGGAAGTAAGAAATAGATTTAAGGGACAAGATCTGATAGATAGAGTGCCTGATGAACTCTGGACGGAGGTTCATGACATTGTACAGGAGACAGGGACCAAGACCATCCCCATGGAAAAGAAATGCAAAAAAGCAAAATGGCCGTCTGAGGGGACATCACTCTGTACAGCAGGTTTCAACTCTTTGTGACCCTATGGACAGTAGTTTACCAAGGTCCTCTGTCCATGGAATTCTCCAGGCAAGATAATTCTCCATCCATTTCACTAGAACTGACTCAAATTCATTCTTTGGGAGAGAGTGGAACGAATGGAGAAAGTAGCATCAGGTGTAAAATGGATAGCTGGTGAGAAGTTGCCGTGTAGCTCAGGGAGATCAGTCTGGTGCTCTGTGATGACCTGGAGGGATAGGGCGGGCAGAGGGGAAGGAGGTTCAGAAGAAGAGAATGCATGTATAAGTATGGTTGATTAGTGTTGTTATGTGTCAGACACCAGCACAATATTGTAAAAATTAAAAACTGAAACATTTAAAAAGTTTTTAAAATGCAAAAAAAAAAAAATGAGAAAATGCACGTGCTATCATATGGGATAATTACAGTTATAAGAGTAAATTGAATTTTTTATAAATTTTGGAGTCGAGTTGTAGATTGTAAAGAATGCTAATCTGTTGCCTTAAATCTATGTATGCCTGAAAAATTTCCTAGAGATGATTAGAGTTTATTGAGCTGACTTCCATATGCACCATATATAAGCCACCATATTCAATTTCATGTGTATGAATGTTTACATCGTGATTTGTGCTTTGTGTGCATGTACATATGTGCTCAGTTGCTCTGTCATGTCCAACTCTTTGCAACCCCATGGGCTGTAGCCCACCAGGCTCCATGGGATTCTCCAGGCAAGAATACTGGAGTGGGTTGCCATTTCCTCCTCCAGAGGATTATTCTGACCTAGGGATCGAACCCATGTCTCCTGAGTCTCCTGCTTTGGCAGGCAGATTCTGTACCAATGAGCCACCTGGAAAAACTTAGGGATAATTCATCTTAAATAGAACCAGAAAACTCTCAGCACAAATTATGGTAAGCATTCAGCAAATGTTATTTAACAAGGAAATAAATGAATGAATAAATGTCCATATCATCTTTTTCACCCATTCCTGCCCTTAAAACTTTCTATATATCTTATAGCAGTAATTAATATTTTCACTCATCCAGATTCCAAGTTAAAAGCTGGAGCCACCTTCTCATTTATATGTCATGTTAAGTCGCTTCAGCCATGTCTGACTCTGTGCAACCCTATGGATTGTAGCTTGCCAAGCCCCTCTGTCCATGGGATTCTCCAGGCAAGAATATTGAAGTTGGTTGCCTTTTGTTTCTTCAGGCATCTTCCCAACCTAGGGATCATACCTATCTCTCTTACATCTCCTTTATTGGCAGGTGGGTTCTTTACCAGTAGCAACACCTGGGAAGCGCGCCGCTCCCCCCTTTATATGACTGGTCACCAAATCCCTTCATGTTTGTGCCATCTAGAATTTTCTCAGCTCCTTGGTATCTCCAAGCTTGGGTTATATGAGATGGTATATGTTAGTTTCTCAGTCATTTCTGACTCTTTGTGACTCCATGGACTATAGCCTGCCAGGTTTCTCTGTCCATGAGATTTTCCAGAAAAGAATATTGGAGTGGGTTGCCATTTCCTTCTCCATGGGATCTTCCTGACCCAGGGATTGAACCCAGCCTCCTGCACTGTAGGCAGGTTCTTTACTGTCTGCTGCTGCTGCTGCTGCTGCTAAGTCACTTCAGTCGTGTCCGACTCTGTGCGACCCCATAGATGGCAGCCCACCAGGCTCCCCCATCCCTGGGATTCTCAAGGCAAGAACACTGGAGTGGGTTGCCATTTCCTTCTGCAATGTGTGAAAGTGAAAAGTGAAAGTGAATTTACTCAGTCGTGTCCGACTCGTAGCGACCCCATGGACTGCAGCCTACCAGGCTCCTCCGTCCATGGGATTTTCTAGGCAAGAGTACTGGAGTGGCTTGCCGTTGCGTTCTCCATTTGAGCCGCCAGGAAAGTCCAATATATGTTAGTAAAAGGAATTATAAATCAAAAGATATAAGGATAAAGAGCATATATGCACCTAAGCATATATCCTATAAATATTTAAAACATTGTTATACAGAATTAAAATCAATAACTATAGATTTTAGCACAATCCTTTTAGAAAATTTAAATCATAGAAAAAACAATCAAAGGACTATAGGAGATTTACGATGCATGATACTGGATGTTCGGGGCTGGTGTACTGGGATGAACCAGAGGAGTGGGATTGAAAGGGAGGTGGGAGGGGGGCACAAGATGGGGAATATATGTACACCTGGGGTGGATTCATGTCAATGTATGGCAAAACCAATACAATAATGTGAAGTAATTAGCCTCCAATTAAAATAAATGAATTAAAAAAAATCACAACTGATGAACCTAAACCAATAAATGTATAGAAATTTACACCAAACAGATGACCATTGCTACATTTTTTACACCAGAGATTAGTGAATATGGAATATCCATAAAACTATGTATCAAATTTCAAAAAAAGTTATCATCATACAGACTATATCCTCTGTTCATCATACAATGAAATTAGAATCCAGCAACAGAGGATTTATTTTATCTCATATGCCTGGTTGTGAAGTAACATAGTATTAACTAACCCTTGGGTTGTAAAGAATACCATAAAGAAAATTACAAAATACTCAGAACTGAGCCACAAGGAAATATGCCAAAATTTTGGAATACAGTTAAACAAGTACTTAAATAGAAATTTCTAGTTTGTAATACATTTGCTAACAAAAAAGAAAAATTGAAAACAAGTGCACAGCTCTCAACTCAAGAATCTGGAAAAAGGAGCAAGGGGCACACACCCAAAGGAACAAAAAAGGAAACATTAAGACTAAAAGGAGAAATCAGTGAAAGATAGAACAGTAGAGATTAACTGTGCCTGAAACTAGTCATATTAAAAAATGTGTAATATAAATAAACCACTGGTAAGAGTGGAAATGTAGAGGTGGGGCATGGAGAGCAAGAGAGAGAACACTAGTGCAGAGATAAAGAAAGAATGAAAAGTAATAACTTTGAATAATGTATATCATAACCTCTAACCTTTATGTATACTATATATATATATATGTATTATATTTCTATCATATATTGTACTTATGTATGGTAATGGAACCAGTATATAGAAATATATACAGTATCATATATGATACAATGTATTTTTACATTTGTATGAAAGACCCATCACATATATATATCACATGTGTACACATTATATGTAATATTTCATATAGTGTTGTGTATGTCATATACTATTCTCTAATTCATGAACTGCAAGGAGATCCAACCAGTCCATCCTAAAGGAGATCAATCCTGGATGTTCATTGGAGGGACTGATGCTAAAGCTGAAACTCCAATACTTTGGCCACCTCATGCGACGAGTTGACTCACTGGAAAAGACTCTGATGCTGGGAAAGGTTGGGGGCGGGAGGAGAAGGGGACGACAGAGAATGAGATGGCTGGATGGCATCACCGACTCTGTGGACATGAGTTTGAGTGAACTCCGGGAGTTGGTGATGGACAGGGAGGCCTGGCGTGCTGTGATTCATGGGGTCGCGGAGAGTCGGACACAACTGAGCGACTGAACTGAACTGAACTGAACTGAATTCATGAACTTATATGATACATATTGCGAAAGTATAAAAATAGCAAAGTATTGCATTTGAAAAAAAGAAAACAATAGTGCAACAGAAATTAAGGGCATAATAAGCATACAGTAAAAAATTTGATAATGTAGACAAAAAGGGAAATATATAAAAATTGATTCAAAAAATTAAAAACTTGAATAAACAGTCATTTTAAAAGTGAAATGGAACTGAATCACTTTACAGTATATCTGAAAATAATACAAGATTGTAAATCAACTATACTTAAATCAAAATAGAAATAGTGAAACTATTAAAATCCTCCATGCAACAAGAGCATCAATCCCAGGTAATTCTAGAGCTGCTAAGTTTTATCACATATTCAAAGAACATACCCTTATTTTCTATCATTGTAAAATTTAGGGGAAAAGGAAACACTACTGTACCCATTCTATGAAATTACTAAAACTTGATTCTCAGGTAAGAACAAGATAGAGAAAGGAAATTATAGAGCAATTCAGGAACATTGGAATGAGATGCCAAATAAAAATATATGTAAGCAAACCAAAGCATATTAAAAATACTACTTTATGATTAAGTAGGTTTATTCCAGAAACATACGTTGGTTCAGCATTAGAAATATATCAATGTAATTCATAATATTAATGAACTAAAGAAGAAAAAAATCATATGATTATCTCAACTGTAGCAGAAAATGAATTTGATGAAATTTAATAACTTCATAATTTTAGAACACTACTCAGAAAACTAGGAATAAAAAGGAATTTCTTCAAGTTATTGAAGACCATGTATCAAAAAATCTAAGCAAACATCATTCTTAGCAGAGGAATTTTAAAACATTCCCCTAAGTTCAGAAAAAAAAACAAGGATTCTTACTATTACCATTTATATGTTTCAAAGTCCTGGGTAGTTAGATATGAGACACTGAAAAAGCTCAGAGATATAAAGACTGTAAAGAATATATAAAATTCTCATTATACGCAGATAATTTCATCATACAGCCAGAAAATCTAACAGAATCAGCAAATAAAAGTAGTAATGGAAGAAGTCAGCTTTACTGTCAGATCAATTTACAAAACTCAGTAGAATTTCTCTACACCAGTGATAATTAATTAGAAAATATTATACTATTTACAAGTGCAATAAAACCTATACAATATTTAGAATGTCACCCAACAGATTTTTCTGGACTTCCCTTGTGGCTCAGACAGTAAAGAATCTGCCAGGAGTACAGGAGACCTGGGTTCAATCCCTGGGTCAGGAAGATCCCCTAAAGAGGAAATGGCTACCCACTCCAGTATTCTTGCCTTAATATCTCCATGAACAGAGGAGGCTGGCAGACTACAGTCCATGGGGTTGCAAAGAATCAGACATGACTGAGTGACCAACACTAACAGAATACACAGGATATTTACAGAAAACAGTTCTAAAATTAATTATTAAGAAGATATAGACCGGACATCATCAAGATGGCAGAGGGATAGGACAGGGAAACCACTTTCTCCCCCACAAATTCATCAAAAGAACATTTCGACGCTGAGTAAATTCCACAAAACAACTTCTGAATGCTGGCAGAGGACATCAGGCACCCAGAAAAGCAGTCCATTGTCTTCGAAAAGAGGTAGGAAAAAAGCAGAAAAGATAAAAACAGAGACAAAAGAGGTAGGGATGGAGCTCCTTCTGGGAAGAGAGGCTTAAAAAAGAGAAGTTTCCAAACACCAAGAAACACTCTCACTGACGAGTCTGTGGCGAGCCTTGGAACCTTAGAGGGCAACATAATCAGGAGGGAAAAGAAATAAATAATTAAAACCCACAGATGATTACGCGGCCAACTGTAACTCCCAGCGGAGAAGCAGCAGAGAAGCAGCACAGAGAAGCAGCATCCGCCATTAGCAAGCAGGGGCTGGGCAGGGAAGCACGGGCTGCATTGCTTAGAGTGAGGACCGGGCCTGAATGACACAAGGGAAATCTGAGACAGTTAACTGGAGATAGCAAAGCAGACTGTGGGGTAGTTACCCCATGAAAAGGCAAAAAGCCCTAACCTAAGACTCCACCAGACTTGCTCACAGAACAAAGGACTGAGCAAAGCTAGCTAGCTGCGGACAGCCCATCCCCCATCCTCCACCGAGACAGTCAAGGGAGGGCAGCCAGAGCCAGAAGGGAGCAATCGCGGCCCCAGAGAGGCATCTGATACCAAACTGCAAGTGGGCTTCGTTGCTAACCAAGACTTCTTGGTTTCTGGCCGGTCGAAATCTGCCTGAGAAGGTGCGCTGGTTGTACACCCAGAAAACCAAGCGGCAGGGACCAGGGAGGCGATAAGTCACAGCAAACATGTTCGCCAAACACCTGGTCACCTGAGCTGCTCAGACCGGGGAAGGGCACAAAACGCAGGCCCAATCAAGTCTGCGTCTTTGTGGAGTACCCGAGTACCTGAACCTGAGTGGCTCAGACCTGGGATGTGCATGCAACCCAGTGCCGGCCTCAGACAATTCCCAGCAGAGAAACCTAGAGCCTGTGCAGTGTAGACGGACAGCACACATGCCGCGAGCGGGGGCAAACCCAGTGTGGCTGAGACACTGCGAGCACCCCCCACAGACGCCAGAGATATTTGTCTGCAGTGTTCCTCCCTTCCCAGAACAAGACTGAACAACTGAGCCTTAAAAAGTGTCCACCACCGCCCCCTAGTGTCTTTAGACACTGAAGAGACCAGCAAACAGAAGAAGCTAAAAGAAAGGGAACCACCTTGGAAGTGAAAGATGGAGAAGTCTTGAGACTACTGCAAGAATAAAACTGAAAACCAGAGGCAGGAGACTTAAGTCCAAACCCTGAGAACACCAGAGAACTCCTGACTCCAGGGAACATTAATCAGTAGGAGCTCATCAAATGCCTCCATGCCTACACTGAAACCAAGCACCACCCAAAGGTCGACAAGTTCCAGAGGAAGACATAACACGCAAATTCTCCAGCAACACAGGAAAATAGACCTGAGCTTCAATATACAGGCTGCCCAAAGTCACTCCAAACCCACAGACATCTCATAACTCATTACTGGACACTTCATTGCACTCCAGAGAGAAGAAATCCAACTCCACCCACCAGAACACCAACACAAGCTTCCTTAACCAGGGAACCTTGACAATCCATCCATCCAACCTCACCCACAGCGAGGAAACTCCACAATAAAGAGAACTCAACAAACTGCCAGAAGACAGAAAGGCCACGCCAAACACAGAAATATAACCAAGATGAAGAGGCATCGAAATACCCAGCAAATAAAGGAACAGGATAAATGCCCACAAACCCAAACAAAAGAAGAAGAGATAGGGAACCTACCTGATAAAGAATTCCAAATAATGATAGTGAAAACAATCCAAAATCTTGAAAACAAGTTGGAGTTACAGATAAATAGCCTGGAGGCAAGGATCGAGAAGATGCAAGAAAGATTTAATAAGGATCTAGAAGAAATAAAAAAGAGTAAATATACAATGAATAATGCAACAGATGAGATCAAAAACACTCTGGAGGGAAACAACAGTAGAATAACAGAGGCAGAAGATAGAATAAGTGAGTTAGAGGATAGAATGGTAGAAATAATGAAACAGAGAGGAAAAAAGAAAAACGAATTAAAAGAAATGAGGACAATCTCAGAGACCTCTGGGACAATGTTAAACGCCCCAACATCCGAATCATAGGAGTCCCAGAAGAAGAAGGCAAAAAGAAAGACCATGAGAAAATACTTGAGGAGATAATAGTTGAAAATTTCCCTAAAATGGGGAAGGAAATAATCACCCAATTCCAAGAAACCCAGAGAGTCCCTAACAGGAAAACCCAAGGTGAAATACCCCAAGACACATATTAATCAAATTAACAAAGATCAAACACAAAGAACAAATATTAAAAGCACCAAGGGAAAAGCAACAAATAACACACAAGGAGATCCCCCAAGGATAACAGCTGATCTTTCAATAGAAACCCTTCAGGCCAGTAGGGAATGGCAGGACATACTTAAAGGGTTGAAAGAAAATAACCTACAGCCCAGATTTCTGTACCCAGCAAGGAACTCATTCAAATATGAAGGAGAAATCAAAAGCTTTACAGACAAGCAAAAGCTGAGAGAATTCAGCATCACCAAATCAGCTCTCCAACAAATGCTAAAGGACCTTCTCTATACAGGAAACACATCAGCGGACGAATGGATAAGAAAGCTGTGGTACATATACACAATGGAGTATTACTCAGCCATTAAAAAGAATATATTTGAATCAGTTCTAATGAGGTGGATGAAACTGGAGCTTATTATACAGAGTGAAGTAAGCCAGAAAGAAAAACACCAATACAGTATACTATCGCATATATATGAAATTTAGAAAGATGATAACGATAACCCTATATACGAGACAGCAAAAGACACACAGATGTATAGCACAGTCTTTTGGACTCTGTGGGAGAGGGCGAGGGTGGGATGATTTTGGAGAATTGCATTGAAACATGTATATTATCATATGTGAAACGAATCACCAATCCAGGTTCAATGCATGATACAGGATGCTTGGAGCTGGTGTACTGGGATGAACCAGAGGGATGGGATGGGGAGGGAGGTGGAAGGGGGGTTTAAGATGGGAAACACATGTACACCCAGGGCACATTCATGTCAATGTATAGCAAAAACCAATACAATAATGTAATTAGCCTCCAATTAAGATAAATAAATTTTTTAAAAATGGAGGGAAAAAAATAAAGTTAATTAATCTGACAAATAAAAATAAAAAGAAGAAGTAACATTGGCTGTGCTAACCCCTGTGTAGCACTGCCTTATGTTGTGTTTCTTGAAATCTCAGAACAGAGCTATAACTACTACCACAGAGCATCCAGTTGAAAGTATCTTCCTTAAAACCACAGCCTAATATCCTCTTATAGCCAAATGTTAAGTCATCATTAAACACATTAATAAAGTTTTTTTATTGCAAATGATAAAAATCCAATTTATATTAAATTTCGACTCAACTAGTTTGAGCTAGGGATTAGTTTTATTGTCTCAGATTCTGGGAAAGAATGAGACAAAAGACAACCTTTGCAATGTCAGATATACAGCTGGCTTCAGGAACCACTGGAAATAACAACCTAAATGGGACTCCAAGTACCCCTTCTCTCTAGCCCTCACCTGTTTCTATGGGTGAGTTTTCTTCTCTCTAACTAAGGTGGAAACTTCTTAAAGAGATGGGCATACTAGACTAACTTACCTGTCTCTTGAGAAACCAGTATGCAGGTCAAGAAGCAACAGTTAGAGCCCAGACAAGGAACAACGAACTGGTTCAAAATTGGGAAAGGAGTACGTCAAGGCTACACATTGTCACCCTGCCTATTTAACTTATATGCAGAATACATCATGATAAAGGCTGGGCTGGATGAAGCACAAGCTGGAATCAAGATTGCTAGGAGAGATATCAACAACCTCAGATATGCAGATGATACCTCACTAATGGCAGAAAGCAAAGAGGAAATAAAGAGCCTCTTGATGAAGGTGAGAGAGGAGAGTGAAAAAGCTAGCTTAAAACTCAGCATTCAAAAAACTATGATTGTGCCATCTGGTCCCATCACTTCACGGCAAATAGATGGGGAAAAGATGGAAACAATCACAGATTTTATCTTCCTGGGCTCCAAAATCACTGCAGATGGTGAGTGCAGCCACAAAATTAAAAGACAGTTGCTCCTTGGAAGAAAAGCTATGACAAACCTAGATACCTATATTAAAAAGCAGAGACATCACTTTGCTGGCAAAGGTCCCTATAATCAAAGGCATGGTTTTTCCCAGTATTCATGTATGGATGTGAGAGTTGGACAATAAAGAAGGCTGAGCACCGAATAATTGATGCTTTCAAACTGTGATGCTGGAAAAGACTCTTGAGAGTCGCTTGGAAACTAAGGAGATCAAACTAGTCAATCCTAAAGGAAACCAACTCTAAATAATCATTAGAAGTCCTCATGCTGAAGCTGAAGCTCCAATATTTTGGCTCCCTGATGCAAAGAGCCAACTCATAGGAAAAGATTCTGATGCTTGGAAAGATTGAGGGCAGGAGGAGAAGAGGTTGACAGAGGATGAGATGGTTGGATAGCATGACCAACTCAATGGACATGAGTTTGAACAAACTCTGGGAAATAGTGAAGGACAGGGAAGCCTGGTGTGCTGCAGTCCATGGAGTCTCAAATAGTCAGACACAACTTAGCAACTGAACAACAACTCCAAAAGATAGATCTCTTTCACATCGTGGGAAACATGGGTACCAAAAATCTCCCGGGTATTATTTTTTGAAACTTCTAACATAAAACAAGGACTGGAATTCTCAGTTCTACTCAAAATCTGGGATACAAATATGGTACTGGCTCAATAAAACCTAAAAACTGTAAAGAAAGATAACAAATTACTTTAAAGCAAAAAATACTGCTACAGATAGAGTCATTTCATAACAACATAATGATTTTCTTCATCAGGAAGATAGATTCTAAACATATATATGCATATATATATATATATATTATATGTGTCCCTTATATATATAACAAATATACCCCATATATATATATGTGTGTGTCCCTTATATATATATATGCATATATATGGGATATATTTGTTATATATATAAGGGACACATATTATATATATATATAGAGGATGTATTTATTATATATAAGGAATATACATTATATATATAAGGGATGAATATATATATACACATATATATACATATATCCCTACTAATTTGACATCAAAATACATAAAGCAAAATCGGCACATGAAAAAAATAGATTCACATATTTTTAAAACATCTTCTTAAAATATGTCAGCTTGGTCCAAACCACCACTGCCGGAAACAAATATTTCACATGAAATTTCTTAAGAGTTTAGGCTTCTGCATGTCAAGACCCAGCTAGCTGATAGCTTCAGGGAAATCTCTGGCATTCAGGGACTATGCACAGCCGTACAATATGTCAAGAGCACTTGATTTTGAATGAGATTTTACCATCTCTGATCCTACTACTGGTTGGCTGGCAAAAGGGCAATATGGCAGAGAAATCTTTGCTCTGAGAGGGAAAAGGAATCCAAACAATTCTATGACCTGTGCCAGGGCACATCATTTTGTGGGAAAGTTGGTAACACAAGCACAACAGCGGCCTCACACAGCAGGTTCAACCTTCAAAACTTGAAACAGCCCAAGCCATTAATATTTCTTAAGGATCTAAGAACTACAGAATTTTACCTTAAAACTTTGATTTAATAAGTCAGCACTTTTAACATATGATTATAACCATTGTACATTCGTAAAAGAAGTAAAAGTCGCATAGTCATATCTGACTTTTTACAACCCCATGGACTATATAGTCCATGGAATTCTCCAGGCCAGAATACTGGAGTAGGTAGCCTTTCCCTTCTCCAGGGGATCTCCAGGGATCAAACCCAGGTCTCTTGAATTGCAGGTGTATTCTTTTCCAGCAGTGCCACAAAGGAAGCCCAAGAATACTGGAGTGGGTATCCTTTCCCTTCTCCAGCGGAGCTTCCTGACCCAGGAATAAAACTGGGGTATCCTGCATTGCAGCCTGATTCTTTGCCCACTGAGCTATCAGGGAAGCCCATATTTGTAAAACAATATCTAAAACTGTAAATTAATGGATATTTGCAAATGTGAGGTCCAGTCTGAATGCCCCCACTCTTCACCTCTACATTCACATGTACCTCGGCCCAGAACCAAGCCTCACATTAGGCCCAGAACACATGTACACCTCACTTTGATTTCAATTCAACAGATCTAATGAATCAGTCTTGGGAATTAAGCCTCTAGGATCATAGTTTACTCAGATTAAAATACACACTGCTTTCTTGAAATGTTAAATCCTTTGCCTAAGAACAGGTAATGTACAGAAAGCTCAAAGTGGAATTATTACTCAGGGGTAGCTTCCTAATCCGAATATTTTCTTAAACATGTAATTTTAACCTATACTGAAACTTCTATGGAACAGTCCTAACTTTGATTACTCATGATGGTAAAGGGGGATAGAATTGACAGGCAATAAAGTCAAATAATTAGGAGAGGCCAATGAACCAGCTTTGATGATCAAACTGCATTCTTATTTAAGATGTCTCAATGATGGAGACATCACCTTCGAGAAGTTCTGACCTTTGTGCACATTCCTGCAGCTAGTATGTAGTAGGGTCCACCTATCCTCCTGCCTGCTTCGCACAATTTCTATTACACATACATATACAATTTTATTACACATACACCAGTTTACTGTATTCAACTATAGCTACTAATTTCATTTATTTGTTTCAATATTTGATTCCTGCAGTCTTACATTTCATAAATCTTTCTGAGTATTTACCTAACCTAAAGGCATTATCAATTTTTCTGTGATTCATGGGGTCACAAAGAGTCGGACACAACTGAGCAACTGAACTGAACTGAACTGAACTGAAAGGCATTATAGAATATAAAAATATTAATATATTTAGGCAAAAAAAAATGAAGAGAGGCTGGCTCAGATGGGCACTATACACCGTGAGAAAATAACTGTTTTAAGTGAGAGAAACTGAACAAGTATAAGTGTTTGAGACAAGAGTAAAGAGGGCAAGGTGGGCCTGGTTCCTAAATATAATGTTTTTGCACTTATACTACTTTGTAAATGATTTCATCCCAATTCTTTCAGTAGATAGATATATATGGAGGTAGATATATGCCATATATATAGATAGATGCAAAGATGTTGCTGCTGCTAAGTCACTTCAGTCATGTCCGACTCTGTGTGAACCCGCAGACGGAAGCCCACCAGGCTCCCCCGTCCCTGGGATTCTCCAGGCAAGAACACTGGAGTGGGTTGCCATTTCCTTCTCCAAGATGCAAAGATAGATGATAGTTAATAGATAGATAGATGATAAATGATGATGGGGGAGGGAGGACAAAGAAAAGGCAACCATCCATCCATAACTCAGGGGAAAAAAAGAACGTTAACTTTGAACCACATTCCCCTTAGTGGTGGTGGTGGTTTAGTTGCTAAGACGTGTCCAACTCTGGCGACCCCACGGACTATAGCCTTCCAGGCTCCTCTGTCCATAGGATTCTCCAGGCAAGAATACTGGAGTGGGTTGCCATTTCCTTCTCCAGGGGATCTTCCAGACCCAGGAACTGAACCCAGGTCTCCTGTATGGCAGGCAGATTCTTTACCAACTGAGCTGCCTTGCCCCAAGTTTTGCTTTGGAAATATTAATAGAAGTCATTACTGCTTTGAGTGAAAGTTTGGTCACCTAACCTCAGGTGGATTTTTATTAATACTAAGCCACTCCTGTGTTAGCCCTCTGGGAGCCTAGTTTATATTTCTTCCTGTTCATTGTTTCTTCACTTCAGTCCCTCAATTGTGTCTAACTCTTAGTGACCCCATGGACCACAACACGCCAGGCATCCCTGTCCATCACCAACTCCCAGAGTCTACTCACGCTCATGTCCATTGAGTTGGTGGTGCCATCCAACCATCTCATCCTCTGTCTTCCCCTTCTCCTCCTGCCTTAAATCTTTCCCAGCATCAGGGTCTTTTCAAATGAGCCAGCTCTTCACATCAGGTGGCCAAAGTATCAGAGTTTCAGCTTCCACATCAGTCCTTCCAATGAATACTCAGGACTGATCTCCTTTAGAATGGACTGGTTGGATCTCCTTGCAGTCCAAGGGACTCTCAAGAGTATTCTCCAACACCACAGTTCAAAAGCATCAATTCTTCAGCGCTCAGCTTTCTTTATAGTCCAACTCTCACATCCATAATTGGCTACTCAAAAAACCATAACCTTGACTAGACAGACATTTATTGACAAAGTAATGTCTCTGCTTTTTAATATGCTGTCTAGGTTGGTCATAACTTTCCTTCCATGGAGTAAGAATCTTTGAATTTCATGGCTGCAATCACCATCTGCAGAGATTTTGGAGCCCCAAAAAATAAAGTCAGCCACTGTTTCCACTGTTTCCCCATCTATTTCCCATGAAGTGATGGGACCAGATGCCATGATCTTTGTTTTCTGAATGCTGAGCTTTAAGCCAACTTTTTCACTCTCTTCTTTCACTTTCATCAAGACAGTCTTTAGTTCTTCTTCACTTTCTGCCATAAGGGTGGTGTCATCTGCATATCTGAGGTTATTGATATTTCTCCCAGCAATCTTGATTCCAACTTGTGCTTCATCCAGCCCAGCCTTTGTCATGATGTACTCTGCATATAAGTTAAATAAGCAGGATGACAATATGCAGCCTTGATGTACTCCTTTTCCTATCTGGAACCAGTCTGTTGTTCCATGTCCAGTTCTAACTGTTGCTTCCTGACCTGCATACAGATTTCTCAAGAGGCAGGTCAGGTGGTCTAGTATTCCCACCTCTTTCAGAATTTTCCACAGTTTATTGTGATCCACACAGGGATTCCCTGGTAGCTCAGACGGTAAAGCATCTGCCTGCAATGAGGGAGACCTGAGTTCAATCCTTGGGTTGGGAAGAACCCCTGGAGGAGGAAATGGCCACCCATTCCAGTACTCTTGCCTGGAAAATACCACAGATGGAGGAGACTGGTAGGCTAAAGTCCATGGAGTCGCAAAGAGTCGGACACAACTGAGTGGCTTCAATTTCACTTTACACAGTCAAAGGCTTTGAGCATAGTCCATAAAGCAGAAGTGGATGATTTTCTAGAACTCTCTTGCTTTTTCGATGAATCAGGGGATGTTGGCAATTTGATCTCTGGTTTCTCTGTCTTATCTAAAACCAGCTTGAACATCTGGAAGTTCACCGGTTCATGTATTGCTGTAGTGGCGAAGGCAGCTGCGCGGCACTGGAGCAGGGAGCAGCAGAAAGGTGATACCCTATGTCCAAGGTAGGGAGCAGCAGCTGAACTTTGCTGGAGCAGCCGTGAAGAGATACCCCACGTCTAGGGTAAAAGAAATCCCAGTAAGACGGTAGGCGCTGAGAGAGGGAATCAGAGGGCAGACAGACTGAAACCACAATCACATTATTTCTTATCAAGTGCAATTCTAAGCAATAGTCAGGAATCTGCCAAATCTGGGGTGTGACAACACTTTGGTTAATGTGCCTGCCAGAGCTGAGATTTGTTTTCTGTGTGCTTTTAAGATTCTATGTATAAGCTTTTCCATGGGTTAAGAACTGAGCCATTGGTCTAAATACATGAAACTGAAAATTTTATAAGCAGTCAAATGAATCCATCATCCCATATCAGGTGAAGGTGCATTTAGATAAAACAGATGGCAGGGCTGCACAAACTCTGAAGAGCATTTCTGCTCTTGCCTTCAAAGGCCAGAAACCTTAACTCAAATACATCATCCTCTAACACCTAAAAAGTATATACATTCAAAAAGTAGATCTCTTATATCCCCCAAGCTTCTTGATCTTGATTATTTTTCAAATTAAAAATAATAATGAAGGGGAGGGGACTTTCAAGACAGCAGAGGAATAAGACAGGGGATCACTTTGCTCCCCACAAATACATAAAAATTCATCTGCGTATGAAACAACTCCTACAGAACACCTTTTGAATGCTTGCAGAAGACCCCAGACTTCCAAGAAGGCAAGCGAGAAAAACAAATACAGTATATTAACGCATATGTATGGAATCTAGAAAACTGGATGAAACTACTTGCAGAGAAGGAATGGAGACACAGATATAGAGAATGGACTTGTGGGCATAGTGGGGGAAGGAAAGAATGGGGAAAATGGAGAAAGAAGCATCAACATATATAGACTGCTGCTGCTGCTAAGTTGCTTCAGTCATGTTCAACTCTGCGTGACCCCATGGACTGCAGCCCACCAGGCTCCTCCGTCCATGGGATTTTCCAGGCAAGAGTACTGGAGTGGGGTGCCATTGCCTTCTCCGAACATATATAGACTACCATGTGTAAAATAGATAGCTGGGGAGAAGTTGCTGTATAACACAGGGAGCCCAGTCTGGTGCTCTTTGATGACCTGGAGTGGTGGGATGGGAGAGGGGAGGGAGGCTCAGAGGGAGGAGATATATGTATAATAATGGCTTATTTGCATTGTTATACAGCAGAAACCAATGCAACATTATAAAGCAATTTTCTTCCAATTAAAAAGTAAATTTTTTAAAAATCCTATTTTTCATCATTCCTTATAAATCCAACTAATATATGCTTATTCAGTTCAGTTCAGTTCAGTTCAGTCGCTCAGTCGTGTCTGACTCTCCGCGACCCCATGAATCACAGCATGCCAGGCCTCCCTGTCCATCACCAACTCCTGGAGTTCACTCAAACTCATGTCCACAGAGTCAGTGATGCCATCCAGCCATCTCATTCTCTGTCGTCCCCTTCTCCTCCCGCCCCCAACCTTTCCCAGCATCAGAGTCTTTTCCAGTAAGTCAACTTGTAGCATGAGGTGGCCAAAGTATTGCAGTTTTAGCTTTAGCATCAGTCCTTCCAATGAACACCCAGGATCGATCTCCCTTAGAATGGACTGGTTGGATCTCCTTGCGGTACAAGGGACTCTAGGCACCTATTATGTTCAAATTACTAGTGTTGAGCTGGAGAAACAAAAACCAGTGAACCCTGGCCCTGACCTGGAGAAGCTCTGCTCATTAATTAGCCAACTCTCATGTGGAATTTGGTAGAAAGACACATCTGAGCACCAAGGATTTGTAACTCTCTTACCCTTCTAAGCAGACTTGTTTATTTAACTCTCATATAGTTGCATGTTCTCTAGTTCTGTCCAGGCTCAGGTTTCCAGAATTCACATGAATTTTCGTAGTTTTAAATTTCTATAACTCCCCAAATGTACTGTCTTGTATAAAATGAAAACACAGAGGCACTCAGAAAATAATGGGCCATCTTTAAAACATGTAAGAAAGTGGAATAGCAGTAGGGGAAATGGCTTTTTTAATGCCAATTTTGTCTGAAAAATGCCGACTCTATCTTAAATATTTGGAAGTGGGAACTAGGGGATAAATTTGGCTTCTAGAAACAGATGTTCCTCTCACTTGGGTGCTAGAGTTTGACAACTGCTTTCTAATGTACCAAACAATGACATCTAATTTCTTTATGACACTAACACTTCTGAATAATTATGTGCCAGGAACTGTGCCAGACACCAGTGATAAACATGACACGTGACACAGTTCCTATCCTCAAAGAAATTTACTCATCACTTTCTTCTAAGTGAATTCTATGGTCCCTGTGGCTTTCTAAGAGTTGGTACTAGCTACTAGAAAACAAAAACAAAAATGTTTGTCACCAAATGACATTGCTTAAATAGTGACACCTCTACCTTAAGCCCAAAACCAAAATAATGAAATTTCACAGAAATCTAGGGCTAATTGCAAGCAGGCAGGTAGGGGCATCCCACAGCAGTCTCTAATTGAGTCCATGGGAAATGTGCAGGCTGCTTCTTAATTTGGAAAGCAAACAGAGATAGCACACTTAAAGAGAGAAACACTTATGAGTGGCTATAAAGGAAGGTGATGAACAGAATGTGACTTTAATGGTCGTGAAAAGGCCTGGGGAGTGATGGGTCACATTGTCCTTCCCAAATGTGAGGGCACCCTGACCTGATTAGTCTAACACATCTCCACTATAAAGCCTAGAGGATGGAGTAGGATCACTCAAGTGCATTAGCACTGTGTGCATCTGAACATTTAGCAAGCTTTCTATCATTCTCAAATAACCTTTGTTAGGGAAACACATGGCACAAGGAGCAGTGGAAAAGAGCATTAGTAGTACACGGTCTATACCGAATGCTTAGATCAGTCCTTTAACCACCTCGGTCCTCAATTTCCTATCTTATTAAATGGAGATAATTCCATTATTTGTACTGAGTTACACAATGAGCACTGAACACCCAGATGATGTATGTAGAACACATTGCTTGGATCAATAAATGTTGATTTCCTGGAGGGAAAAAAAAATTAGAATATTTAGAAAGATTCCCATAGCACATGCCTGAGGGCATATTTGTAAAGATAATGGTTATACTGATAGTAACCAGGATATTTTGGCCAACACGATTAAAAAACAGATTTATAAAGCCTCAATATAAAACACTAGCATATAAGCTTAGTGTTTGGGTGATTGCAAATGTCCAGCAAAAAGGACAAAGCACCAGATGGAATTCGGTGCCTCTTAGGAGAAGTCTTAGAAATTTCTTGAAAGTAGGGAAACTATGCAAAACAA
Organism: Moschus berezovskii; assembly: GCF_049115385.1. Lineage (NCBI taxonomy): Eukaryota > Metazoa > Chordata > Mammalia > Artiodactyla > Moschidae > Moschus > Moschus berezovskii. Next base: position 25,315,006 of record NC_142473.1, read on the forward strand.
GCAGGCATTCAATTTATTCATCAAATAAAAATCAAGTCCCTACATTGTGCCTACATGCAGTGACATTCTGTTAGGAAATAGAGAAGGTGAAGGAGTTACATTCAACAGAAGATGCAAGAGATCCCACAGTAGAGGTCAGGCAAAGGTAGCCACAAGACAATAGGTGGACCACACAATATACTAATTCCTGCTGCTGCTGCTGCTGCTAAGTCGCTTCAGTCATGTCTGACTCTGTGCGACCCCACAGGCGGAAGCCCACCAGGCTCCCCCGTCCCTGGGATTCTGTCCCTCCTGAAATCCTCACCAAAATGACTGTCATAACCTCCCAGGGGAGAGGTGAGAGTCAGAACTTAGGAATCGTCACCTTGAGTGATGGGAAGGGGAGTTGACTGCATAACTACCAGCAGGATTGGGTAGCCTTGCACTTCTGAAAGCTCACCAGCTCTAATTCCAGGCCACATGGATGGCACGAGAGGCTATTTAACTCTGGAGGAGGGAGATTCTGCTCTCCTCTGAATATGTCACCTCATTGTAAGAACAATTCAACAGATACAAGCTGTTGTCATGGCTTGATCACAAAAAGGAGTTGGAACGTAATTTAAGTTAAAAAGATATGTGATTGATATTATATCAAGCACTGGGTTCTGAAGGTAATGCAATTCTAACCACTGAGCTACAATAAAGGAATTGCTTCAAGTATTTAAAAGCTAACAAATGTTAAATAATCCACATCACACCACCTGCCAATGAAATAGATTGCTTTTGAAATGCTGCTGAAATAGGGTAGAAAGAGTAAGTGGAATTTTATTGTAAGCTCACAGCTCAGTTTGTTCCCTGCAATGCTAACTTTGAGCCATAACAATATGTTCCTGTTAGTTACTAGCTGTGGCTTCATTCCAACCAGGTCTTTGTGTTGGAAAGGACAACCATGGCTATCACTATTAATTAAAATCAGCTATAAAATCAGATATAAAAGGAATTAGAAAGTAAAGTACCCTTTCCATAAAAGATGAAAGGGAAACAGGAGCAGGAGAGAGTAGTTGCCACTTGACTTTGGAAAGTCATTCTGAATAAGAACTGGAAAGAAAACAAATATAATGATCACGCTGAATGCAGGCTTTTAAGAGAGACTTTGGGGTGTGGTATGAAAAGTGTTTGTTTTAATACTACTGGCTTTCTTGTAAAAATGCAGGAGTTTCTAGACCCTGAACTTCCAATATTCCTTTTATGAAGGCTTGACTATGATTTGACTTTCTTTACACAGCTTCATCATGTTTCCTTTGATTTACCTACACAAAACGAGACGTGTCAGAGTTTAAGCTCCTGGGAAGGTGGTCCTGGCCTTGAAAGAAGATACGCTTTACATTTGCACCGTCAGCCCCCACATTCTGGCACAACATTTGTCCCTGTGTCCACTCAGCTCACACAAAGCAAACAGGGTCCTCTCAGGAATTTCAGTGTGTCCTCAAATTAGGTACCCACTCACTTGACTGAGCTCCTCCATACTGACTCAGCCACATCGGAGAAAACTCATATATTCTGTTCTTTGCCACATGGAATGGGAAACAGCTAGGCTCTTCCACCTCCACCCCAGTAGCTCTATTTTAATCTATCCAGGGTGTGACTGGGTATCAGAAGTTTTCAAACAGATGGTCTGATGAAGTGAAGCAATTCAAATAGCAAGTCACACAAAATGTTAATGTTGGAAAGCACCTCCACATCCAAATGTACTACAGTTCTGAAAGCTTGAAGTCCAATCTTCTCATTTTGCATAAGAAAACGGGCCCAAAAGAAAAAGGTTAGGTATCAAAACTCTTGTAAGCAAACGGTATATAGTGCTTAGGCAGCTGCTGTAACCTTCCTGCAGAGTCATGTGTCTCTCTATGGATGGAGGAGAAAGAGAGAGAATTTATATATGGAACAATGAATAGATGAGGCTTCCCAGGTGGCTCGGTGGCAAAGAATCCACCTGCCAATTAGATCCCTGGGTCGGGAAGATTCCCTGGAGTAGAAAATGGCAACCTGCTCCCGTATTCTTGCCTGGAAAATTCCATGGACAGAGGAGCCTGGCAGGTTACAGTCCATGGAGGCACAAAGAGTAGGACAAGACTGAGAGAATGAGCATACACACACACAATGCATACATATTAACTACTTCATTAGTTTGATGCGTTTTAGCCATACATACACACACGTAACCTACATTCCTATCAGCTTGTCAAAGAGTCCCATCATTTTAGAAAGTTCCCTTATGTTCCTTTGAAGTAAATTCTCCTCCACCCTCACTCCAGGCATCCACTGATCTACCATTACAGTTTGAATTTACTTTTTTCTGATCTGGAGCTTTGTATAAATGGAAGAGTGGAGTGTGTATATTTTTGTGTGATTCTATCTTTCAGCATGTTTTCAAGATCCGTCTATGTGGTTGAGACTGTCCATTGTTTCTTTCTTATCATTAGTGAGTAGTATGCATCACAATATACTGATCCATTCTCTTGGACACTTGGTTTGTTTCTAGCTTGGGGTTATTAGCATCCGTGTGCAAGTTTTTGTATACATATGTTTTTATTTCTCTTCGATAGATACATAGCAGTGGAATCACTAGGTCATAGAGTAGGTGTGTAGGAAAATTTGGGTTTCCCCGGTGGCTCAGTGGGGAAAGAATCTGCCTGTAATGCATGAGACATGGGTTCAAAACCTTAGGTCAGGAAGATCCCCTGGAAGAGATGGAAGATCCCCTGGAAGAAGACATGGCATCCCACTCCAGTACTCTTGCCTGGAGTATCCCATGAACAGAGGAGCCTAGCAGCTATACAGTCCATAGGGTCACAGAGTCAGATATGGCTGAAGCGACTGAGCACACATGCATGCAAGCTCAACTTCATGAGAAAATGACAGACTGTTCTTCTAAAGAGTTGTACATTTTACACTTTCACCTGCTCATGTTGTCCTGGCCAACATTTGGGGTTATTGGTCTTTCTTTTTATACTGAAGCGTGTTTGATTACAATATTTCAGTAGTTTCAGATCTATAACAGTGATTTAATATTTTATAGATTACACTCCATTTAAAGTTATTATAAAAACAATGCTTATACTTCCCTGTGCTGTACAATATATCCTTATAAGCAACAAGGATATATTGCACAGCACAGGGAAATATTATACACAACAGTTTGTATCTCTTAATCCCATAACCCAATGTTGCCCCTTCTCTTTTCCTCTCCCCACTGGTAACCACTCATTTGTTCTGTATATGTTAGTCTGTTTCTGTATATTTGTGAGACTAACAGCTATATATATTTATTTTTTAGATTCTACACACAAATAACAGATTATTTGTCTCTGACTTATTTTAGTAAGCATAATACTCTGTAAGTCCATTCACATTGTCACAAATGGCAGAATTTCATTCTTTTTTATATCCAAATAATATTCTAATATATATACATATATATATACACATCATATTTATATATACATATATCATAGTTCCAGTTTCCATTTCTCTTATGACTAATTATATTGAGCATTTTTAATGTGGTATTAGCCATACGGGTTTCCCTGGTGGCTCAGACGGTAAAGAATCTGCCTACAATGAGGGAGACCTGGGTTCGATCCCCGGGTTGGGAAGATCCCCTGGAGGAGGGCATGGCAACACAATCCAGTACTCTTGCCTGGAGAATCCATGGATAGAGGAACCTGGAGGGCTACAGTCCATGGGGTCACAGAGTCAGACTAAGCACAAAGCACATTAGCCATTCAAATATCTTTCTTTGTGAATTATCCTAGTCTTCTGTTCATTTGTAGATTGGATTGCCTATTTATTTTTTAATTGTAGTTCTCTGTATATTCTGTACATGTTCTTTGTCAGATATATGTGCTACAAACATTTTCTCTGAGTCTGTAAATTCACTACCCATTTTCTCAACAATAATCTTTAAATGTCTGATCTTTTAATGATCAGAAGTGTTTAATGTGATAAAGTTCAATTTTTCCATGATGACTAGTGCTCTCTGGATCCATCTAAGAAATCTTTACCTAACCCAAAGTTGCAAATATGTTCTCCTATACTTTCCTCTAGAAAAATGTTTCCCAACCTTTTTTATATTGTCAACCCCATATTCATTTCCTAGCACTGCCATAAAAAAGTAGCAAACTGGGTGGCTTAAAAAGGTAGAAATTTATTCTTTCACATTTCTGGAGACTAGAGGTCTAATATCAGAGTGTCAGAAGAGCTAGGATTCTTCCTTGCCTCTTACTAGCTTCTGGTGATTTGCCAGGAATCTTTGGCATTCCTTGGCTTGTTAACACTTTTCTCCAACCCCTGCCTCTGTCTTCACATAGCCTCCTCACCTGCGTGTCCCTCCATGCCTCTCCTCTTCTTACAAGGACAACAGTCATATTGAACTGGGGCCTACCGTACTCCAATGTGACCTCATCTTCACTTACTTCTTAGTTACATCTGCAAAGACCCTATTCCCAAATAAGATCACACTCATGGGTGCCAGAAGCTATGACTTCAATATATCTTTTGGGGAGACACAATTCAACCCAAAATTCTTCCAAGGGAGTTATTCTATATAGTTTTTAATCACCCTAACCCCCCAACATGAAATATTAATACTGTATATCTGTTTTTTTGGAAAAGGCAATGGCAAGCCACTCCAGTACTCTTGCCTGGGAAATCCCATGGATGGAAGAGCCTGGTAGGCTGCAGTCCGTGGGGTCGCTAAGGGTCGGACACGACTGAGCGACTTCACTTTCACTTTTCACTTTCACACATTGGAGAAGGAAATGGCAACCCACTCCAGTGTTCTTGCCTGAGAATCCCTGGGACAGGGAAGCCTGGTGGGCTTCCGTCTATGGGGTCACACAGAGTCAGACACGACAGAAGTGACTTAGCAGCAGCAGCATATCTGTTTTTATACTATAGATCTTTGGAGGGCCACAATCTATTATATCTATGTTTTTTCACCCTCCAAAACCAATTTTTACCCCCTTTTACCTTCAGGTCTATGATCTAAATTTATTTAATTTTTGTGTATAGTGTGAGATATAGGTTGAAAGTCACTTTTCTATAGCTGTTCTAGCACTATTTGTTGATAAGGTTTTCTTTTTTTAATTGAACTGCTTTAATGCCTTAATCTAGACATGAGGTTTACTCTGAACTCATTGTGTTGTATTTATCTAGTCTGTCTTTATCACTCAGTTGTCTCCAACTCTTTGCCACCCCATGCACTGTAACCCACAAGGCTCCTCTGTCAGTGGAATTTTCCAGGAAGAATACTGGAGAGTGTTGCCATTTCCTTCTTCAGGGGAGAATCTGCATTGGCAGGCAGATTCTTTACCACTGTGCCACCTGGGAAGCCCTTATAACATTGTACTGTATCTATAGAAAGAAGATTTCTTTTTGTCTATTCAGGATGATTTTGTTTACTTGATTCCATGTTTAGTGGTTATTCTAGAGTTTATAATCCTTTAACTTATCCAGACAGTGTTCAAATAATATTATACCTTGCTGATACAAGTAAGAAAGCCGTACATCCCTGCTCACATGGGCCTGCAGGAGCTGAGGCAACCCTCCAGTGTACCAGGTTATTGAAATGGGTTTAGCAGCTCCTTTCTTCTCCTTAGAGGCTCTCAAGACAGTCATCACTTCAGCTTTTGCTGTTGGAGACCGGCAGGCAGACACTGACACATTGCTGAGCTATCTCCAAAGCACAGATGGCTCCCAGGCACAATACATTACATAAACACAAGATGTTACTGTATTCTCCCTGTGGTCAACTCCTGGATTGCAGAAAAGGTTAAGAGTATAATATATCTGCAGATCTGAAGTCTTATACAAATGTGTGACAACAGCGGGGAAGGAAAAATTAGATTATGCTCTATTGTCTCCAAAGGTTGCATGCCACAGAAAAAAAGTCACACTCAGAAAGAAGAGACCAGTCAGAGGTTCCCCCTGGTAGAACACAGACCTCTCTCCATTTCAGCTGTTCTCTCCAGTGTCCAGGAACAACATCACCCTGGTGTGTGAATTTGTTTTAGTTCTTTGAGCTGCTGCTTCTGCCAAGAAACGCCTTGCTGCCTCTTTGTCCCACCTGTTGTTCTGATGGCCATGTCCACAGAAAGAATTGAGAACCCATCACTGAGCAGAAGGGATGATTGGACGCTTGAATGTTTGTTATTGTTAAACTCCTTTGTGTCCTGCTGAACCGTGCACACGTTTAGAAGGACAGACACAGGAGATGGATGTTCTAGCCTAAGAAAAATCTCCAACACAAAGACCTTGGACCTGCAGCTTTGTAATAAAAACACCATGCTGTATCTATATAAATCAGCCTTCTAGTACGGTTCTTCTTTTTCAAGATTATTTATCTTTTATCATTCCCTTTTCTAATCTCAACAAGTTTCTTTTACAACAGCCATTCCAAAACCAGTAATGTGACACAGGATGGACATTACAAAGTTAGGGGCAAAAAACGGAGCTGAAAAATGTGGTCCAATGTAAATCAATTAATCGTGTGGCCTGACAACAAAATGTTGACTGGTTTTCACTGTGGGTGGATAGAAGTCTTGGTTCTTTCAGGACACTATACCACCATATCATGGACTAGGTGGTTTGAAAACAACAGAAATTTATTTCTCACAGTTATGGACGCTAGAAGTTCAAGATCAGAGGGCCAGCATGTTCAGATGAGGGCTATCTTCCAAGTCACACACCTCTCATATCCTCACATGGTGGAAGGGTGAAGGAGCTCTCTGGGGCCTCTTTAAAACAGCACTAAACCTATTAATGAGACTTCCTGGGTTTGGGCTCAGACAGTAACGAATCTGTCTGCAATGCAGAAATCCTAGGCTCAATCCCTGGGTCAGGAAGATCCCCTAGAGAGGGCATGGCAACCCACTCCAGTATTCTTTTCTGGAAAATAACATGGACAGAAGAACCTGGCTGGGAACAGTCCATGGGGTCGCAAGGAGCTGGATGTGACTGAATGACTAACACACACACGCAGTCCTACTAATCACCTCCCATGCTTCCTAACACCCCAGTCCCCAGTACCATCACCTTGGGCATCAGATTTCCAACTGCACAAATATTCAGACGCTGGCAGTAGCAATCATTGAAAACTGAATTACTTCAGTGTAAACACACACATACACACACAAAGAACAGATATCAAAAGTGGCAAAATACCTAGGATTTAAAGTCATCTGACTGAAGCCGAGTCTCAGACTTGTCACTTACCAGTCTTTTCAAACTTCAAATTGCAACTTCCTCATCAGTAAATAGCAATAACAATGATACCCGACATACTCATTTCCCAAGGATATTGTAAGAACAACATTATGGAGAAAAAACATGCCATCATGTTTCTCACTACTAATGGCAAAGGGCTTTCAGTGAAGGAGCATGTGTGCGTGCTCAGTCCCTTCAGTCATGTCTTACTCTTTGCAATCCTATGGGCCATATCCTGCCAGGATCCTCTTGTCCATGGGATTCTCCAGGCAAGAATACTGGAGTGGGTTGCCATTTCCTCCTCCAGGGGATCTTCCTGACCCAGGGATCAAACCCTCATCTCCTGCTTCTACACTGTAGGTGGATTCTTTACCCACGGAACCACCTGGGAAGTCCCTTTAATGAAGGAGACTTTCTCTTATTCGTTCAACAGTCATGTACTACTCAATAATGGCCTACTCTGTGTCAGACAGTCCTACTTCTCCTTTACAAGTGCCCTTTTAGTCTTTCAGATTCCAGGGTGATTTCCTGTTTGGAAAAGAGGATTTCATTGTTTCTACATCTCCTATGTAATTTCCGTATAACAAAGAGATATATGGACATTATACAAAGAAAGAGAAGAAAGTAGATTATGTCAACATTACTGAGAAAGGTGCCTCTTGAGCCAAAATAAAATTCAAATTTTATAAGAGAAACAACTTAGCCCCCAAAATACTATGCTAAAGTATTTTAGAAAAAGAAATCTCATAGTTGTTCCTAGCAACTTAATAATCTATGCTCTGAAAAAGAAAAATATAGTTCTAAATCCTTGATCATCATCATTTTATCAGAGGTTCCAAGGCATTGCAATCCATTTTCTTCCTGGAAATACTTTATAGTTTAAGGATCTTGATCCTCCAAATATTTTATCATACTGTGCTGTGCTAAGCCGCTTCAGTCGTGTCCAACTCTTTGTGACCTTATGGATGGATTGTAGCTCACCAGGCTGTTCTGTCCATGGGATTCTCCAGGCAAGAATACTGGAGTGGGTTGCCACGCCTCCTCCAGGGGATCTTCCCAACACAAGGATTGAATCCCCGTTGCTCCTGTCTCCTGCATTGGCAGGCAGGTTCTTTACCACTAGTGCCACCTAGAAAACCCTTTCTCATGCTAGTCAAGTCAATTTTCTTCATCACTAGACCATCTGCTGTACTAAGTCTGTAGCCAAACCCAAAAAGACAAAAGTAGGAGGCCAGAACTGTAACTTAGGTTCTGAGTTTCTACTTTGTTCCATTTTGAGCTTTGCTTTCTTTTAATCTTTCTTTTAATCTTTCTTTTAATCATTAAAAGGCGGCAGGTGTCTTACTGAAAATTCCTCACAAATAAACAGTAAAAAATTTGCTCCAAAATTAGAGGATGATTTAAGCTCCACACTTCTCCTCCAGCATAATTTAGAGTTTGAAGAAATAGACAAATTAATTTTATTCAAAACAAAATAATCGCTCTTTTAGCTTGACATATTCTTTAGACGACTTCAAGTAAAAATTTTGCATAAAATGTATACTATAAAAATGTTGTTGCTCTTTTATGTTTTTCATTAAAATGTCAGGAAAGGCTTCTTTCCTTTGAAAGTGCTTAATAGCACCTACTGTTTATATTTTTACTGCATCTTTTCTTTTGTACTTTAAGTAACTGATAAAGGAGTAAAATAACTAATAGGATTTGCCAAGGCAGATTCAGAAAGCACAGAGAATCTAATTTTTGGACCTGTGAGGGATGGCGTCAGTTGCCATAAGCCTACCTTACGCTGACATAGAGTTGAAGCTGAACTTCTATTCGTGCCAAAGGCACATGACTACACTAATCCACCTGCCACCCTGTATGTACATGGGGCCACACTGCCTGCAACACCCCACCCACTCTCCTTACTGCTGTCTTGTTTCTGCTACTCTACCCTGACTAGGATGCATCCGAACCACACAGAGAATCAGAATCACACACAGACCGCTTGGGTAAGTGAGTAATTCTCCACTTCAGCTGAGCTTTGACGGGTTTAAATGGAAAATTCACCAGTGTGCTGAAAGACTGTTTTTCTTCTCCAGCACCCAGGATGCACTAGGGAATACTAGGCTAGTTAGACATCTACCTGAGTAAGACCGGAAACGGTGCTTGTTGACAGCCCTGCAGTGTGACTCTGATGGGAAGACAGCCAGTTGTCACTGCTGTACACAACCTCCTGCACACTAGCCTGACTCCAGCCACACCATGGTCCAGCCAGAGCTCACCCATCCTGTCTTCACCGATCTCTTTGGAAACTTGCATCCATCCTCCAAAGATATAATACTCCTGTGTTTCCTCTTCCCTAAAACGGGGCACAGAGGCATGGCCTCTGATAGGTATCATTCTTTCTTCATTTTCGTAAAAGCCAGTGTTTATTGTTTATGAGGCAGTCATCACTGTGTCCTCCTTTTACCGCAGCAAACCACAAAAGGAAGAGAAAGGGAGGGTGGTTATGGATCATTGCACTGGCTGAGCAGAACCGGTTGTTTGCTACAAGGACGGAATATGTAGGAGGGAAGAGGAGAACAGGCAAAAATTGTACAGCAGTTTAAATCTGAGTTCTTTATTATTAGTTCAGATAAGTAACTGAAAAAAAAATGACTCTATATTCTGGCTCTTAGATATCTGAGTACTACAAAGACTTTTAAGCTGATTTTTGATGGGTTACAAATATGCTGAATAGAAAATAGGTAATTACATCATAGAAGTGTTAAAAAGAATCACTGATTTCAATCCAGTGCTTCCTCATTAAGTCATTAAAGTTAATGTATCATATGCTATAAATCCTAGACTCTGGTTTTAAACTTCAAACCTGTCGCTGTAAAATGACAAAAGAATACTTATGCCAGCATCGCTCCTCCAAGGCAATGCCCTGGTGGGCTATTTCTTCTGTTCATCATCCGTCTTTATCTTGAGTAGATCCTCCCTTGAATTAGATCAACCTGACCTGACCTCCCATCATCTACCAAGGAACAAGAAGAAATAGCAAAGCTATTTTCTGTGATGGTGACCATGATTTGGTTTTTATAATGAGCCCAGAGAGAGCTGACTCTGTTTTGCATTCAGAAGACATAAATCTTTTTTAAAAGCTCAAAATTCCTTGAATTGTGAATCTTGTTTTTAAGAATTCATTGTGTTCCCGCACTATTAAAATGTTTCATTTGGAGTATGGTTTGCATCTTGTGCTTTCTTTTGAAAGCATCTCAGAAGTGATAACAGCAACCTAAGCGTGGCTTTGATTTCACAGGACAGCATTGTTTATAGTGACTGTTTACACAGGTAATCGGTGCCCACTTTCTGGCCCCTGAGACCACACAAACTCCTGGAAAGTTCACCAAACACAAAGAATTGAGTCATAATATTTTCTGTGAAAGATCTGTTTTATGAGAAATCTTCACAACACTGTTTTATTAGTTTTACAGTCAATGGCACCTTCTGGAAAACAGCAAATTAAAAACTCAGTTTCTAAAGCAGAAACTCCTCACTGCTTCCTCAAAATACATTTGCTTCTTTTTCCTTTGTATGAGAGCAGAACCATGCATCACTGGGTGTGGCAGTTTGCCCAACTATAAAATTACATTTCTAAGTGTCTCTTGTAGGCAGGATGGATCAAAGAGACATGAGTGAAAGCCACTGAGTATTGTTTCTTGAAGTGGAGATTGACTCGGGAGGCAAGGAGGTTGAAAAAGCTGTAGCTATTGCAGCCATGCTATGAGAATGAGGTTACTCTGAAGATGAAAGTCTTTTACTAAGGGTGGAGGAGAACAGACACTGGGTTCAGTTAGTATGAAGTCACCATACTAATTTTCAACAGCCTACTTGTACACAAGAGGAAAAATACATCTCTGTCTTACTTAAGTCAATTATTTTGGGTCATTCTTACTAGAAGCCAAAATTAATTTTGTGCCCCATTCTCTTCCCAGTTTTGTTTGACAGATGTAATGATTGGAAGATTAAACTAAATCATTAAAATTTAGCTTGGATCCAAACTATAAAGAAAGAATCCTGCAATTCTTATGCATAATCACTTCAATGAAGAAGAACTCTGGGGTGTATGAAATAAGACATAATTTAGGAGATCAGGAATCCTTTCATGTGCCTCAGTTATCAAAACAAAACGAATGACCCATTATGAAACATGAATCATGGACACTGGTTTTCAGAAAGGGAAAGCCATACATACAGTGTGATCAAAACCTTGAAAAACAGGCAGCAGAAAGAAGTAACAGAAGAAAGCATGTGCGTGTATGTGTGTGTGAGTGAAATAAGAAAAGTGGTGTTGACAACCATTTAGCAGTGAGACGAAGTCTTCTGAGACAGAATTTGAGACCTGTGGACTTATCAGATAAATGTCATGTTTCTGTGGTAGAGGAAGACAACTTTAGTGGGGACATTTAAGCATGTAGGAATGATTTCGGTTCTGGGGACCTGGAGAACCAGACTCCTGACTGCACTTCCAAGAACAGGGCTCAGATCACCCGGAAGGACTGGCATAATCAGGCAATTGCTGACCTGTCCTTTGTCCCAAAGGCCCCTCCAATGCTCCTGTTTGGGCATTAGAAGCTGACTTCAGCTGGGCCACGAACTCCACAACAAAACCTATCTCCTTACAACACTGTGCACTTACGTTTGTTAGGCATCTTCCTTGGAGAGATTCAGAAAATGTGAGTGCTGACTTCTACACTGGGAGGCCAGATTCATAACAATGGAATTTCCCCAAATACACAGATGGTCTTGTCCAAAATATTACAGTGATGGAAAGCTATGAATAGGGTGAATGTGTGGCACACAGTTTCTAGAGTTGAAGAACGCAGGAAGTTCTGACTGTTAAAACTGGGAGAAGAAACAGCTGGTTAAAGAATTCAGACAACTCTAAAAATCCAGTTTCGATCCAAAACTAGGGCTGCCCCTGGGACTGAACTAAGAAAGTCATGGTGTCCATGGTCCAGAGATGCACACATTCTTCCAGTTATTATACCAAATGGTATCTAGCGCAAATACACGTGAGGCCCTGTTACATACAGCACTGGAGATTCAGCAGTGAATGGATAAAAACTGATGAACATCAAGCTTGCATTTCTCTGATAAAACAAACAGGATGTGAAAAGCCAGCTATAGAAGTAAGCAGTCGCATGTGCATGCGTACTAAATCACTTCAGTCGTGTCTGACTCTTTATGACCCTGTGGACTATAGCCTGCCAGGCTTCTCTATGCATGAGATTCTCTAGGCAAAAATACTAGAGTGGGTTGCCATGCCCTCCTCCAGGGGATCTTCCTGACCCAGGGACTGAACCCATGTCTCCTGAGTCTCTTGCACTGCAGGCAGATCCTTTACCCACTGAACCACCTGGGAAGCCCAAGCCATTGCATATCTGTGTTTTATCCAGGCTTACTGAGCTGTAGTCCCTAATTCCTTTCCCAGAATGTTTTGCCAAACAATAGCACATTCTCTAGAAGGGGTTCGGTAGGTGATCAAACACATTTGGGAAATGACAAGTAAACAACAGTAAATAAATTTTTCAAAGGCAAGATTTCTCAGAGACTTTACTACATTTACTATGTTCTAAGATGTGCATCAGAAATCTCCAAGAAGGGATAAAGAATGTACAACATGTGTCCAGCTTTTACGACCACAGAACTTTTTTTGTGAAGCATCTTGCTGAACTAGAGTACACTTTAGAAAATGGGTCCCTACTCTGTAACAAAGTTGACTTTATTCTCTTAAAATAACTACTGGAAAAAATGGAGAATAGGACCCCAAGAGGAGCATGGAAGCATTGGGTTTGGTTCCAAGAATCCTCCTTGCTCTCCAGATGAAAAGAGTTGAAGGACAAAGTCATGCGAATGAAAATACCATGTTTTAGGAGATCCTAGGCAGTTTTTATGCTAGAGAATTAGCTTAAAGAGAGAAATAGGAAAATAATATCATGACTGAGTTGAGAAGGGAATCCAACAAAGAGAAATATACAAAATGTGGATAATGAATTGTCTTATATTTTACAAAGAAGTTCTATTTATTAAAAAAAAAATTAAGGCTCATATACAAAAGAAACTTTTCTCTCTTATTAGGGAAATAAAGTTTACAATTCACATGATTTTCAAATTACCAAGAGTGAGCATGGCAAGGAAAACAGTAATTTTAATCTCCTTCTTCACCAAACATTTCATTACGACCTTGGAAAAATGTCAAAAAGATCTAATTTTAATCTGACCCATCCATACTTTTTACAGGGTGCTGTAAATGGGTGAAAACTCAAAGTGGAACTCATACACACACACACACACACACACACACACCCCGATGAAAATGGAAGGCATATGAGGGAAATGGATGATCTCTACAAGGTAGGAGAAAAGCCTTTAAATAATTGACAGGTCACAGAAACCTTTGAAGGAAATAAAGAGAAGTTTGAACACAGAAGGTACCAAACATAGAGAAATACTTTTGATTCAGATTATGTGAATCCTCCATCTTTCCATAGAGGCCAAAATCTGATGAAATGGATAAACACTTTAAATTCTGGGCCTTACTCCATCTTTTAAGAGTCCCAGTTTATATTATCAAAAGACTGAGAGATTTTTTATTCCATTTCTTTTCTGTTAGTAAACGATATAATATCACACTATTTTTGAAGTTCTGCTCAAGGTGGAGAACTATTGGGGACATGAAATTAGATGGTTTATTCTCTAAAATTCAATAGATATTTTTACAGGGTCAAATAAAAAATAATCAGCTTGGAAATACACAAAAAATAATAATTTCTAGTTGAAAAATCTCCCTAGGTCACCCCTCTCTGCATTATCAGCTTTCATTATGTCTGAAAAGCCCTGTGAATACTGAGGCCATCCTGACAAAACTAAATTTCAACATTGTGTAGGAGCTACTTCTATGGCCTCAAAAATTATATTGGTTTTTATGAGAGATATATTAATGAGGTGAGTGGCATAATCTTGCCTTCAGGAGCTGATAATCCTTTTTATGAGCTGAGATATTGGGTTGGCCAAAAAGTTCGTCCAAGTTTTTTGTTTGTTAAGGTGTTATGGAAAAACCTGAATGAACTTATTACATGGGAAACAGACTCATGACCAATGAGGCCCCAAGTGGAAATAGACCCAATCCTAGTCAAGACCAGTGGGAGAAAAGGGCCAGCTTCACAAAAGGAAAGAACCAGCTTTGTTTGACATATGTCTTTGGAATGTGCTTCCAGGAGGCCAAGGGAACAGAGAAGTAAGTCAGCCCTTCGGAGAGTCAAAGATGGAGAGGACTTGGAAGAGAGAGAAAGAGACTACAGTCAGCCCTCCCTATACGCATGGTCCCCAGTCACAGATTCAAACAACTGGGGATTGAAAATATGCCCAAAATTTTCCAAAAAGTTCTAAAAAGCAAAACTTGAATTTGTCATCCACCAGCAACTATTTAGGAGAAGGCAATGGTAAGCCACTCCAGTACTCTTGCCTAGAAAATCCCATGGATGGAGCAGCCTGGTAGGCTGCAGTCCATGGGGTCGCTAAGGGTCCAATGCGACTCAGCGACTTCACTTTCACTTTTCACTTTCATGCATTGAAGAAGGCAATGGCAACCCACTCCAGTGTTCTTGCCTGGAGAATCCCAGGGACAGGGGAGCCTGGCAGGCTGCCGTCTATGGGGTCACACAGAGTCGGCACGACTGAAGTGACTTAGCAGCAGCAGCAGCAGCAACTATTTACATAACATTTATGTTGTATTAGGTATTATAAGTAAGCTAGAAATTAAAAGACGCTTACTCCTTGGAAGGAAAGTTATGACCAACCTTGATAATATATTAAAAAGCAGAGACATTACTTTGCCAACCAAGGTCCGTCTAGTCAAGGCTATGGTTTTTCCCGTGGTCATGTATGGATGTGAGAGTTGGACTGTGAAGAAAGCTGATCGCCAAAGAATTGATGCTCTTGAACTGTGGTGTTGGAGAAGACTCTTGAGAGTACCTTGGACTACAAGGAGATCCACCCAGTCCATTCTAAAGGAGATCAATCCTGGGTATTCATTGGAAGGACTGATGCTAAAGCTGAAACTCCAATACTTTGGCCACCTCATGCGACGAGTTGACGCACTGGAAACGACTCTGATGCTGGGAAGGATTGGGGGCGGGAGGAGAAGGGGACAACAGAGAATGAGATGGCTGGATGGCATCACCGACTCGATGGACATGAGTTTGAGTTAACTCTGGGAGTTGGTGATGGATAGGGAGGCCTGGCATGCTGTGATTCATGGGGTGGCAAAGAGTTGGTCACAACTGAGCGACTGAACTGAACTGAACTGAGAGATTATTTAAAGTACATGGGAGAATGTCCATAGGTTATATGCAAATAACCACATAATTTTACATAAGAGACGAGTATCTGTGGATTTTGGTATCCATGGGGGTCCTGAAACCAACCCCCCCCCACTCTGCTGTGGATACCCAGGGACAACTTTATTGAGAGACAACCCAAAGACAAGGGCAGGAAGGCATTTCTGGGCAGACTGAGAATTTCCTCCAAGTAAAATGTAGCGATTGCATCATTCACCCCCTCTGCTGTTCTTTATAACATTTTAAAGATTCCTCTACTCATCACAAGGGCCTCCTTGGAAGCTCAGTGGTAAAGAACTCACCTGCCAGTGCAGGAGACATGGGTTCAATCCCTGGGTCAGGAAGATTCCCTGGAGAAGGAAATGGCAACCCACTCCAGTATTCTTACCTGGGAAATCCCATGGTTAGAGGAGCCTGGTGGGCTACAGTCCATGGGATCACAAAAGAGTCGGATATGACTTAGCTGCTAAGAAACACAAAACAATCAAAAATCATCTCATTTATATGACTTCTCTGCTAGACAATGAATTCTTCCATATCAGAGGCCAGGTCCTACTCAACTTTATACACCACAGCAATAGGGCAGAGCGGGTGTCTAATCACTGATGGCAGGGACTGGGACAGCTGAGGAGGGGCTCCCCAGCCACCTGGGAGAAGGAGGATGACCAGGTCACAGAAGGAGAGTCTGGCGAAGTGTAGAGATCAGGTCAAAGTCTGGCCAGGTGAGTCTAAAATCCAGGAGAGAAGATTGAGAAGAAAAGTCCTGAAAGCTAGCCCAGGGTCCACTTCATTTTCTTTCCCTTTTCTCCCCCAAAATGGATGCTTCTGTCCAATTTTCTTTCTTTAAGAGATAAAAGAAATGGCTTAAAAACACAGCCTCTGTTGAACATCAACCAGAGTTCAACCAATTACATTTAAGTCTCCATCCAAATAGACTAGCAGAAGTATTTGAAAGTACTGAATAGATCACTAATTATTTTCAATTCTTGCCAAAATAGGAAAGGAGAAGTGACTCATTTGTTATCTGACTGTAAAGTCTTGATCCAAACCACAGTGTTAGTTATGGCTGGTGTATAAGGTCGAAGCCACTGGAACAAGGCACCCTGTGGTGCTCACCCAGTAATGCTGGTATCTTTCTAGCCTTGCATGGCCGAGCCCATGCAGATCAACTGAGCATCAGGCATTGCTACCTGAATTGCACAGATGTCCATTTCTCTGGCACAGCACTAATTCTCTGCCCACGTGGGTGCTGCCTTTTCATTTCACACGCTTGCGTCTTCACAAGGCTGAGCCTGTGCAGTTCTTCTCTTCCAAGATCTAAGGAGAGCCGTGTTCTTCTTAGTGATAGTAAAAGAATGTAAATCAACTATCTTGATATTCACCAAAGTCATACATTCATTGGTATGCATCTTCAGGAAGATAAGGAGATAGTGATTGAGTCAGAGTTACTTGGAGGCAAAGAAAATCAAGTGATGATAAAGTATACATTAAGAAGATGTTTAGATCATAGACCCATTCATTCAATGCTTAGACATTTAAATTATGTGTAATCCCTTAGTGAATCACAGCCAGGCTCCTGTGCTTTTTTGAATTATTGTGACAAGCATCTCTTTACCTGTCTGTGTCTCTTGCTAGAGTACACACTACTCCAGGGCAGGGCTGCAGTCTTATCCACTACCTCTTACTGTCTCACAATGGGCACTCCAAAACTGTTGCCAAAAGAATAGTAAGTGGATCCTCCCCTCAAGGAGTTTATAAAATAGTACTATAGAGGAATTGGTAAAGAGTATAAGGCTCAGCTGGTAAAGAATCCGCCTACAATGAGGGAGACCTAGGTTCGATCCCTGGGTTGGGAAGATCCGCTGGAGAAGGAAAGGCTACCCACTCCAGTATTCTGGTCTAGAGAATTCCATGGACTGTATAATCCATTGGGTAGCCAAAGAGTTGGACACAACTGAGCAACTTTCACTCATAATATTTATAAAACAAGGTAAAAACTAATATTTTAGGAGTTTAAAACAAAATACAATGATTCTTATTATTAGCAGCCATTATATTTTATAAAGTCACTGTGAACACTCAATTAGCAAATACTCAACTATGGTTCCCTGAGGAAACACAGGACTATATCCCCAGAGCCTCAAATCACAACATTTTTTTCAACTGAAATGCCATTTGCATTATATAGGTTTGTTTGCCAACTTCCTTGTAAAACTAGCCAGTCTCATCAGCACTGAAAATCTGCTTTTCCACATGATTCTCTCCCTGTATAATATTTAGCATGAATCTTTAAAATATTTTGTGGCTTCTTGACCTGGAGAACCGCCTTGCCTGCAAGTTTAACATCTTTCATGCCATATCGCCTTTGGAATGCAAGAGCCAGCCAAGACAGCACTAGCCAAGAAGGGTTTAACGTTTGCCTAACCCTGGGTAACAGGGACCATAAATCTCTTTGGCTCTCAGCCTTACAACAGTGTCATCCATTATGCTTTTCTTATGGGTCATCATCTCATGAATCCATAAATTTAGCTGCTTTTCTCTTTTCCATAACTTCATCACATATGAGAGATGTCACTTTAGCACTTTCCAGAGAGGCCTCATGTACAGATCAGTGAAATTTCCCTTCCTGTTTCTGGATGGACTATATTGTTGATTCATTAACAATAAATTCATGGCCAACAGACTATAACTCATGCCTGGACAGAGCTCATCTAACACATGATTTTCCTTATAAGGCAAGTCACAGCTTTCTTGCACTTAGGAAGGCTAGGCAGCACTTCAGCACTAGGCTTGGGACCATCCATTTTAAAGATGAAGCTACTAACAAAAATGTGAGAAACGTGGCCTAAAACAAGAAAGCAGGGCATCTCCTTTTTTGACCTCAGTTGGGAAGTTCACTTGCAGTGATTTGAATTTTTCACCATTCTGCACATATCCAAAAATGACCTCAAAATCCCTACGAGTGTTGGTTATGGGGTTATAAAAAAAATGTTAGTGGGCAGGTGAATTCACAAATGTGGAATCTGAGGAAATGTGGAGCAACTCTACTATGGAAATGAGATCCAGAGGAGGGAAACTTCTCAAGTGAGGTTATTTTGAAAATCAAACGAGACAAACATGTAAAGAACTCAGCACAATGCCTGAAGTACGGTCAGTTGTGAGTAAATGCTTAGTCTTGGACTGACTAAATGAGGTCACACTCAGAAAGGAGGTAACTTTTGAGCCCCTGATAGATAAGATATGGTGCGTGCATGCATGCTAAGTTGCTTTAGTCATGTCTGACTCTTTGTGACCCCACGGACTATAGCCCTCCAGGTTTCTCTGTCCATTGGATGTTCCAGGCAAGAATACTGGAGTGGGTTGCCGTTTCCTCTCTAGGGGATCTTCCCGACCCATGGATCGAACCTGTGTCTTTTATGTTTCCTGTATTGGCAGGCAAGTTCTTTACCACCAGGCCACCTGGGAAGCATGATAAGATATAAATATATAAGAAGAATACTCTAGGCAGAGAGAACAGTATAAACCAAGGCAAAGAGTTAGGGCATTAAAGAATGTATATAGCGGAAATCAAATGGTCACATCTGCTGAATCCTAAAGAATATAAAGGAGCTTGGTAAGAAAGAATTCAAAAGGACAGCCTGAGAACAATTTATGGATTTCCATGAGTCCCACACTGAGAATCTGGAAATAATTCTGCAAGCAAAAGAGCAGCTTAGGTATTCTTTAAATGGGAAAATAATGATCAGAGCTGAATTTTCAGGAGAATAAGCTGGTGAAGGTATATGAAATGAATGATAAGTGTGTGTGTTGGGGGCAGGGGGCAGCAATCCAGGAAGACATTCAGAAAGTAAGAGCATCACTGCAGTAATCGTGTAGTAATTTTATGATTTTAGAAGAAGAATAAAATAGGAGTGAAAAAAAGGAAGAGAGAGGATGTGTTATAAAATGAAGTATTTTCCCAAACTTCTTGATGAAAAAAATTACCAGGAGTTCTCAACAATGATACAGATTCTCAGGTTCTGACCCGTACCTTGTGGAATCAGAGCCTCCAAACAGTGGCTTGGGGAGTCATATGTCTTACAAGCACTTTCCGTTGTTCTTTCCATCAGGGAATTTGGTAACACTGTCTTGAGAACAGTTCTCTGCACTGGGTAGCTGAGCTATAGTCCAAAGCAATACTCCATCCCCAAACCTAGATCCCATGTCTACAAGAATGGATGTGGACAGAGACTGTACACTTAGTTCTAGGCTTCACTACTGTCACTTGTTTTGTCAAGCAAGTGTCTGAACCTTCCCAAAGAAGCAAGCATGTTAACTGCCAGGGAGCCCACCACCATGGGCCTGAGAGTGGTTTCATGAATAAATCAACCTCAGAGAGGAATTTCATTAAAAACCAATGACACCTGACCATATTAATTTGAAATAAATTTTATGCTGTCTAAACTCTAAGGACAAACTCATTATTTTACTATTATTTTTTAAATCCAATTTGCATAAATCTGTGAGGAGTTGATATGAACTCCAGCTACTAATTCCACAGCAGGAATATTAAATATTTTCTATATTTACACATCAGGGAGCCCGGCGTGCTGTGATTCATGGAGTCGCAAAGAGTCGGATATGACTGAGCGACTGAACTGAACTAAACTAACTGAAGCAGGTTTGAAGAATATAGTTTTTTCAAAATTGATTTAGAGTCTACTAATGAACTGTTGCTTTTGAGCTGTGGTGTTGGAGAAGACTCTTGAGAGTCCCTTGGACTGCAAGGAGATCCAACCAGTCCATTCTAAAGGAGATCAGTCCTGGGTGTTCATTGGAAGGACTGTTGCTGAAGCTGAAACTCCAATACTTTGGCCACCTCATGCGACGAGTTGACTCACTGGAAAAGAGTCTGATGCTTTGAGGGATTGTGGGCAGGAGGAGAAGGGGACGACAGAGGATGAGATGGCTGGATGGCATCACTGACTCGATGGACATGAGTTTGAGTGAACTCCGGGAGTTGGTGATGGACAGGGAGGCCTGGCGTGCTGTGATTCATGGGGTCACAAAGAGTCGGACACGACTGAGCCACTGAACTGAACTGAACTGAATGAACTGTGATGGAGAAGGAAATGGCAACCCACTCAAGTTGCCTGGGAAATCCTATGGACAGAGGAGCCTGATGAGCTACAGTCCATGGTGTAGCAAAGAGTCAAACATGAGTGACTAAACAACAACAACAATGAACTATGAAGACCTTTTTATGATCTGTAATTTAGCCAGTTATACAGACCACTAAATGAAAAAAAGGAAAGAGTTAAAATTTTCTATTAGCAGGATGTTGAAACTGAAACTCCAATACTTTGGCCACCTGATGCAGAGAGCTGACTCACTGGAAAAGACCCTGATGCTGGGAAATATTGAGGGCAGGAGGAGAAGGGAACAACAGAGGATGAGATGGTTGGATGGCATCACCAACTCAATGGACATGAGTTTGAATAAACTCTGGGAGTTGGTGATGGACAGGGAGGCCTGGTGTGCTGCAGTCCATGGGATCACAAAGAGTCGGACACAACTGAGCGACTGAACTGAACTGAACTGATTAGCAGGTAATACATATGGTTAAGAAGCCACTGGATATTATCATATGTGAAACTAATCTCCAGTCCAGGTTCGATGCATGATACAGGATGCTCGGGGCTGGTGTGCTGGGATGAACCAGAGGGATGGGATGGGGAGGGAGGTGGGTGGGGGAGGGTTTCAAGATGGGAACACAGGTACACCCGGGGCAGATTCATGTCAATGTATGGAAAAACCAATACAATAATGTAAAGTCATTAACCTCCAATTAAAATAAATAAATTAATAAAAAAAGAAGCCACTGGTAGCCAATGTATTTTTAAAAGTTGCTATTAACATGTTATTAGGCCAAATTAGTTGAATAGATTACATTATATTGAAGAATCCAATTGAAAATAAACCATGGATTCAAAGCCACTGGATTAGAATTGTTTTTTAACTTCCTTGATATAATTTATGTACTATTTATTTCCCCAAAAAAGAAAAAAAAGATGTCTGAAGTCATATGACATTGAAACTTAAAAACTTCAAAGATAATCTAGTCTAATCTCATTTTGTCATAAAGGAATATGGGGCTCAGACAAATTAAATGACCCATGATTTCACAATTCTATACAATTAGTTAAACAAAGAATTTCTTAGTCTACTGCACCACTTAGTCTATTAGCAAAAGGAAAGAAATTCTGATAATCACTATAAGCAGTTCCATTTGTGTCTTTAAGATAGAATAGGAGTTAAAAGAAAGCAAATAGTATCTTATATGCATTAATAACAGCCATCACTATAATGAAAGAATGATAGACAACAGTGAAAGCTTGTGTTCAAAAACATGGAAACATTCTGAACCTCTAATCAAGACTTCATTTTGTGAGCAATATTAAAATTAAATATATTCTAAGTGCATGAGTGTTTAGAGACCAACAACCATAGACTTCTGGTACTCACTTATAGAGCTCCTCAGTGTCCAAAATTCAGGGGAAGAATTCCATGCCTAAAGAATACTGGTAAACTCTATGCTTAAAGAATAGTGGTATACTAGCAAAGACCAGGGAAAACATTGCAGTGTGTGTGAAAGATTTGTATACAGTCTATAAGGAAGCTCGAAGCCCCATGCATCCCTGAGACAATCTGTCTCATCCCTTGAAAATCTATGAAGTTACACATATCTGGAGTCTCAGTTGACATGCACAAGTCCAGCTTGTGGAGTCAGTAATAAATATCACACACGTGTGTGTGTGTTAGTCACTTCGTCATGTCCAACTCTTTGCAACCCCATGGGCTGTAGCCCACAAAGTTTCTCTGTCCACGGAATGCTCCAGGCAAGAATACTGGAGTGGATTGCCCTTCCCTTCTCCAGAAGAACTTCCCAACCCAGGGATTGAACCCTGGTCTCCTGAATCACAAGCAGATGCTTTACCATTAGAGCTACAGGGAAGTCCTATAGCACACACATATATAACCCAAATATTCATTTGCAATCACTAGTTTACACAGAAACAAGGAATTTGCTATAATAAAAGCTTGAAACCATTCAGTCTTGGGGTTCAGATATTTCAGCTCTTCATAAAGGAACAGAAGTAAAGATGCAGTGGAGAACAACGTGAAGGAAGGAATCAAAAAGAAAATTGCCTGGAAGAGCAGATCAGCAGCAAGGCCTTGGGTGTCACAAAGAGAAGTGGTTTCAGATGATGGCTGACTCTTTTCCTTTTAATTGAGGTGTAGTTGATTTCTGCCTCACGGATCACAACCTTGTGGTGGTAAAAGGGGTGCATAACTCAATGAAGCTATGAACCATGTCACCCTGCTTATTTAATTTCTACTCAGCATGAAGGTGAAAGAAGAGAGTGGAAAAGTTGGCTTAAAATTCAACATTCAAAAGAAAAAACACCTCAACTTTCAAAAAGTTAAGATCATGGCATCCGATCCCATCACTTCATTGCAAATGAATGGGATAAAGTGGAAGCAGTGACAGATTTTATTTTCTTGGTTTCCAAAATCACTAACTATAGACAGTGACTGTACCACAAAATTAAAAGATAATTACTCCTTGGAAGAACAGCTGTGACACACCTAGACAGCATTATTTAAAAGCAGAGACATCACTTTGCCAACAAATGTCCATATAGTCAAAAGTATGGTTTTTCCAGTAGTCATGTATGTATGTGAGATTTGGACCATAAGGAAGGCTGAGCACCGAAGAGTTGATGCTTTTGAATTACAGTGCTGGAGATTCTTGAAAGTCCCTTGGACAACAAAGAGATCAAGCCAACAATCCTAAAGGAAATCAACTCTAAATATTCACTTGAAGGACTGATGTTGAAGCTCCAATATGTTGACCACTTGATGGGAAGAGTTGACTCACTGGAAAGACTGAAAGATTGAAGGCAAAAGGAGAAGGGGGCGGCAGAGAATGAGATAGTTAGGCAGCATCACCAACTCAAAGGACATGAATTTGAGCAAACTTTGGGAGATAGTGAAGGACATGGTAGGCTGGCATTCTACAGTCCATGGGGTGGCAAAGATTTGGACATGATTCAGTGACTAAACAGCAACAGCTACAAATATTTGATTTACAATGTTGTGTTATTTTCAGGTCTATGGCAAAATTATTTAGTCATGCATATATCTATTATTTTTCTTTTTCCTTAGAGGTTATTACAAGATACTCAGTATAGTTCCCTGGGCTAAACAGTAAGACCTTGCTGTTTATCTATTCTATATCAATATATAGTAGCGTGTATTTGCTAATCCCAAACCCCTAATTTATCGTCTCTCACTCTTTTTCCCTTTGGTAGCCATAAATCTTTAAGTCTGTGAGACTATTTTTGCCTTAATTTGTATCATTTTTCTGATACTACATATAAGCGATATCATATGACATTTGTCTTTCTGATTCTTGGACCCTTCTGAACTCAGCTCTCCTGGAAGGATATGTGACCCTGCAGAAAAAGGAGCCTTATGTGAGAATGGGAGGAACTCTTACACCAAACGCTGCAGCAAGGCAGGGCTGTGACACCCACCAAGCCCATCCTGCCCTGATTAAGTGCAACACAGAAGGGGAAGGATTTTCCAGCCTCATGCCATGGGGTTGGGAGAGGAGTGATAGAGGTTGATAGAGTTAGTGAACAGGAAGAAGTAGCAGGGGTTTGGGTCTCATGGGGGGCAGAGATCCATGCAGAACAAACAAAACCAGCTGGAGCCGCAGCAGCACTAATTGGTATGGCAGAGTTCAAAATAAGAGTAACTTGTAACTCAGACCCCTGGGCATAGGTAAAGACACCCCTTGGAGATGCCCAGAAATACTTGAAGGAAGGGTCTTAACAACCAGCAAGGGCTCAGATTGAGAGTGTGTGTGTAGACAAGAGTGTGTACATCTGTGTGCATATGTACACGTGTGTACAGCAACTTATATGTGAGCAACCACAGATTCCCTCTGCTTCAGTTTCTTTCTCTGGTCCAAATTCTTCCTCCTGGTTTCCTTTTTCCATGCATCCTGATCCAAAATGCCTAAGAGACAGGCTTGGAAGCAGAATCCTCTTCCACATAGGGCTCTGACTTTGGGCAATTGTTTTAACTTTTCTGTGTCTTCACATTCAAGTATTAATGTTAATATAACCCCATTTACACAAATCTGCTTTTAAGACTTTGAGGCATTCAGTTAGCGTATGCCAGGAAAAGGTTTTCTGCTGTGGTTTTGGTGCTGAAATCATTTTCTCTGATAATTAATCCCTCCCATCCCCTTCTCTGCCCATGTCCTATTTCTCAGAGAATCTGCACCAACAATTCTCCTGAGTGGGCAGCTGTACAGTCATGCGCACCTGCTCAGCTCCAGCTATTTGATCCAAGAGCAGGCACCTAAGTGAAGCATCAGATTCTCTTCCAGCATCCTGAAATATAATTCAAAGTCAGATCAGACTATGACATGCACATAAAGTGATACAAAGAGTCAGGTCTAGGACGTGCAAAGAAGGGCCATTTGCAAAACCAGGGAACGATGATGCAGGCAGCGAAGAAAGCAGAGTTGTGAGAACACAGCCTGTGAGAGAGAAAGGAGAGGAAGTAGCATGCACTTATTACTACTGTCTCAGCAAGGTAGTCCTGTATATTTTCAAATGATATGCACAAATTTGTAAGCTTGCCCGAGTGACATTCTACTTCTTGGCACCTGTGCTAGTCTGTTTGGACTGCTATAAGAAGAATACCATAGTCCGGGTAGCTTAAACTATGAACAATTATTTCTCACAGTTCTGAAAACTGGAAAGTCCAAAGATCAAGGTGGTGGCAAATTCCGTATCTGGTGAGGACCTGCTTCCTGGTTCATAGATGGCTGTGTTCTCAATGTGTGAGAGATGTCTCTCAGGTCTCTTTTAAGAAGTATCTCTCTCAGGTCTCTTTTAAAAGGCCACTAACCCATTTATGAGGGCTCCGCCTATCTAACTTAACCCCACCCCTTAATATCATTGCATTGTGGATTCAAATTTCAACAGCTATATTTTAGGAGGCTACAAACATTCAGCACCAAAGAATCCCAGGTGAAATAATTCCTCCCACAGGAATTCAGATAGGTGAGTCCTTCTCCAAACGTCATCTTTACATAAGACATGGTCACAGACAAAACCAGAAGCCAGGTCCCAGATTGTCCCAACTTCTCCACAGCTGTTGCTATTGAATCAGTATGAGGTATTGAGCTCCAGATCACCTCAGAGAGCAGTAGATAGAAATAATTGTTGCTGTTGTTGTTTAGTTGCTGTTGTGTCCAACTCTTTACAACCCCATGGACTATAGCCCACCAGTCTTCTCTGTCCACAGGATTTCCTAGGCAAGAATACTGGAGTAAGTTACCATTTCCTCCTCCAAGGTAGAAATAATAATGTTCTCTAATTCAGGTTGGAAAGACTGCACTTTCTTTGATGTGACTCTATACATCTTCAAACCAAATTACCTACCTACCAAAATCTCCTCTTAGTTTTGTATTTTAAAGTTATCTTTTAATTATGTTTGAAACTGAATTGCATTGGTTTTGCCATATATTGACCAATACAATAATGTAATTAGCCTCCAATTAAAATAAATAAATTAAAAAAAAAACACAAGCCCAGAGATAAATCCATGCACCTAGGGACACCTTATCTTTGACAAAGGAGGCAAGAATACTCAATGGAGAAAAGACCGTCTCTTTAACAATGGTGCTGGGAAAACTGGTCAACCACTTGCAAAAGAATGAAACTAGAACACTCCCTAACACCATACACAAAAATAAACTCAAAATGGATCAAAGGTCTAAATGTAAGACAAGAAACTATAAAACTCCTAGAGGAGAACATAGGCAAAACACTCTCCGACATAAATCACAGCAGGATCCTCCATGACCCACCTCCCAGAATATTGGAAATAAAAGCAAAAATAAACACATGGGACCTAATTAAAATTAAAAGCTTCTGCACGTCAAAGGAAACTATAA
Source organism: Moschus berezovskii (assembly GCF_049115385.1). Lineage (NCBI taxonomy): Eukaryota > Metazoa > Chordata > Mammalia > Artiodactyla > Moschidae > Moschus > Moschus berezovskii. Next base: position 25,341,637 of record NC_142473.1, read on the forward strand.
GCAAGGTGAAAGACAGCCTTCAGAATGAGAGAAAATAATAGCAAAGGAAGCAACTGACAAAATCTCAAAAATATACAAGAAAGTCCTGCAGCTCAATTCCAGAAAAATAAATGACCCAATCAAAAAGTGGGCCAAAGAACTAAACAGACATTTCTCCAAAGAAGACATACAGATGGCTAACAAACACATGAAAAGATGCTCAACATCACTCATAATCAGAGAAATGCAAATCAAAACCACAATGAGGTACCATTTCACGCCAGTCAGAATGGCTGCTATCCAAAAGTCTACAAGCAATAAATGCTGGAGAGGGTGTGGAGAGAAGGGAACACTCTTACACTGTTGGTGGGAATGCAAACTAGTACAGCTGGAGAACACACTGGAGAACAGTGTGGAGATTCCTTAAAAAACTGGAAATAGAGCTGCCATATGACCCAGCAATTGCACTCCTGGGCATACACACTGAGGAAACCAGAATTGAAAGAGACACATGTACTCCAATGTTTATCACAACACTGTTTATAATAGCCAGGACATGAAAGCCACCCAGATGTCCATCTGCAGATGAATGGATAAGAAAGTTTTGGTACATATACACAGTGGAGTATTACTCATCCATTAAAAAGAATACATTTGAATCAGTTCTAATGAGGTGGATGAAACTGGAGCCTATTATACAGAGTGAAGTAAGCCAGAAAGAAAAACACCAATACAGTATACTAACGCATATATATGGAATTTAGAAAGATGGTAACGATAACCCTGTATGCGAGACAGCAAAAGAGACACAGCTGTATAGAACAGTCTTTTGGACTCTGGGGGAGAGCGAGGGTGGGATGATTTGGGAGAATGGCATTGAAACGTATACATTATCATATATGAACTGAATCGCCAGTCCAGGTTCGATGCATGATACACAATGCTTGGGGCTGGTATACTGGGATGAACCAGAGGGATGGCATGGGGAGGGAGGTGGAAGGGGGGTTCAAGATGGGGAACACATGTATACCCAGGGCAGATTCATGTCATTGTATGGCAAAACCAATACAATAATGTAAAGTAATTAGCCTCCAATTAAAATAAATAAATTTTAAAAAAAGAACTGGAGTTTAAAAAAAAAAACTGAATTGTAAATAGCTATGGCCAAAATTACCGCACCTCAAAATTCTCATTTTTAACCTTTAAGCTAAAAAATTACCCATAAATGAGAAAAAATATGAAAGCAACTGTAATGACACATTGTTCCTGTTTTGACTAAATAGGGTAACATTCACATGCTGTTACTAGAAATAATGAGGGAATTTCTTCAAAGACAAAACCTCAGTGCTCCTTCTGCCATCTCTAAGTTTTGTGTACATGAGCGTGGGTGTGTGTGTGTGTGTGTGTGTGTGTGTACATGGTGCATGCATGTTACAAGTTATGAGTGAGCAGTCACAAATCCTCTCTGCTTCATAGGTTCTTTCTCTGGTTCAAACTCTTCCTCCTGCTTGCATCCTGCCTCATCCTGCCTGCAACCCTGGTGCAAGATACTTGAAAGAAGATGCTCAGGGTCAGAATGCTGGGTTCTAATCCTGGCTCTACCATACAGGGCTATGACTCTAGGCACTTGTTTTCACTTTTATGTGCCTCTGTTTTCTCATCTGTAAAATGAGAATAAAACTATCTATTTAATAATTTGTAAAGATTAAATAAGTAGATATAAAACTCTTAGAACCACGCTTACTACTGAATAGATAATCAAAAATCCTATATGTTATTAGTCATACTCCTTGGTTACTAGAAAAGTAGTTTCTTCTTTGTCTGAGTCCAAGACCTATCCCTCAATTTCAGGTTGAAATTTCCCTGCTTATTGGTGAAATCCTGACTCCATAACCCAGAACTTAACAAAATACTTTCTGGTTTAAGATCTGCTATAAGGATCCCCTAGCCCCCAAGAGCACATCATCTCAGGGATACTGTTAAGATTTTATAACCCGACCCCTGTTTCATGTAGGTCCCACGTTGCAGATTATCTCCCTTTTTTTCTCAAGAGTTCCATCTCCACTCCTGACCCCTTAAAAGCATCTTCACATCTTCACTCTCCTGAAGGCTCCATCCTTTCCTGGGAAAGATTCCATCTGCTCCTACAAAAAATGAGCAGGCATTTTGGAAGCCATGTCCACAGTCTATCCTGCCCTAGCATGGATTCTCTTGTGCCATCCTGGCATACTCAGAAGGCCCCATTTACATATCCGTCCATAGAGCTTCAGGGAAATTTGAGGGTGGCATATCATGTGCAAGGAGAAACTGTTTAGGAAGCAACAGCAATGTCAGTATGCCTGAGGCACAGTTCTTAATAGCTTAGATCAAGGAGCTTAACCTTTAACTGGTTGTCCATAAGCAGGTGGTAAAAGATTTTGGTCAGGATAGAGTCATCATCAAATCTGCATTTGAGAAATATTACCCTGATTACAGATTGGGAAAGTGAAAGGAGAGAAAGTAACCAAATAATTGGAGGACGAGTAGATGATAATTTTCAAAACCACCACTGAGACATGGTAACAAATGACTTCAAGGATGGAGAAGAGGGTCCAGTTTTAAGAACACACTTGTGAGGACTTGAATTTTGAGATCTTGAAGATGGTAAGAGGAAGGAGTAAATCTAAGATGATTCTAAAGCTCCCGGCTTGAGCAACTGGCATAGAGATGTCTAGGCTTTAAATAAAGTAAGCCTGTGGGAGGAAGACAAAGGACATGAAAACCAGTTCAGCTGGGGACATGTTCCCTGGAATGTTCATTTTAAGTACTTTCAGGCATCCAAGTGATCTTGTCTACTAGGCACTTTGATGTTCAGATCTGGCACTCAAGAGGAAAACCTGGAGATGCAGATTGGTATAATCTACCATCATAGATAAGTCTGAAGCCCTAGGAGTTATGAGACCAACCAAACACATTAATCAAAAGGAGGATATAACATAAGAAGAAGAGAAAAAAAGGAACCCTAAGGAATATCAGCATTTAAGGAATGTACAAAGGAAGATAGATACTGGGAAGGAAATAAAAATGGTGAGAATGATAGCGGCGAGACTGGGCATCCTTGTCTTGTTCCTGATCTTGGAGGAAATGCTTTCAGCTTTTCATCATCAGGTATGGTGTTAGCTGTGGGTTTCTCATATGTGGCTTTTATTATGTTGAAGTATATTCTATCTACGCTCACTTTCTGGAAACTTTTTATCATAAAATGAACGTTGAATTTTATCAGAAAGCATTTGCTTTTTCTGCATCTATTGAGATGATCATGTGGTTTTTATTTTTCATTTTGTTGATGTGATGTATCACATTGATTGATTTGCAGATATTGAAAAGTCGTTGCATCCTTGGGATAAATCCAACTAGATAATGACATATGATCTTTTTAATGTATTGGTGGAGTCAGGGTGTTCATATTTTGTTGAGAAATTTTGCACCTATATTCCTCTGTGATCCTGACCTGTAGCTTTCTTTTTTTGTGATATCTTTAATGGTTTTGCTATCAAGGTGATGGTGGTCTCATAGAATGAATTGAATATGTTCCTTCCTCTGCAATTTTTTGGAACAGTTTCAACAGTACGGGTGTTAACTCTTCTCTAAAAGTTTGTTAGAATTCACCTGTGAAGCCAATTGATTTGGACTTTTGTTTTTTGGGAGTTTTTAAATTACTGATTCAATTTCAGTACTGGTAATTGGTCTGTTCATATTTTCTATTTCTTTCTGGGGAGAGGGTACAGAGAAAAGGGAACCCTACATTGCTGGTGGGAATTTAAATTGGTGCAGCTACTATGGAAAATAATACAGAGGCCCCTTTAAAACTAAAAACAGGGCTGAGCTACCATATGAGCCAGCAACCCCATTCCTGTACATATGTCTGGAAAAGACAAAGACTCTAATTTGAAAAGATATATGTGCCCCAATGTTCAAGCAGCATTATTAACAATAGCCAAGACATGGAAGATGTGGAAGCAACCTGAGTGCCCATCGACAAACAATAGGCTTAAGAAGATGCACTATATATATATTAACATATATACAATTATACATGTATATAATATTGCTCAGCCATAAGAAGTAGTGTCATTTGCAGCAACATATATGGCCCTAGAGATTATCATGCTAAGTAAAGTAAGTCAGACAGAGAAAGGCAAATATATGATATTACTTATATGTTGAATCTAAAAAATGATACAAATGAACTTATGTACAAAACAGAAATAGACTCACACACATAGAAAACAGGCATGTAGTTACCAAAGAGGAAAGGGGGAGGAATAAAAGAGGAGTTTGGAATTAACAGATACCTACTCATTTCAGTTCAGTTCAGTCACTCAGTCGTGTCCAACTCTTTGTGACCCCATGGACTGTAGCACACCAGGCTTCCCTGTCCACCACTAACTCCCAGAGTTTACCCAAACTCACATCCATTGAGTTGGTGATGTCATCCAACCATCTCATCCTCTGTTGTCCCCTTCTCCTCCTGCCTCAATCTTTCCCAGCATCAGGGTCTTTTCCAATGAGTCAGCTGTTCGCATAAGGTGGCCAAAGTATTGGAGTTTCAGCTTCAACATCAGCCCTTCCAATGAACACCCAGGACTGATCTCCTTTAAGATGGACTGATTGGATCTCCTTGCAGTCCAAGGGATTCTCAAGAGACTTCTCCAACATCACAGTTCAAAACCATCAATTTTTAGGCACTTAGCTTTCTTCACAGTCCAACTCTCACATCCATCCATGACTACTGGAAAAATTATAGCCTCGACTAGACAGACCTTTGTTGGCAAAGTAATGTATCTGCTTTTTAATATGCTGTCTAGGTTGGTCATAACTTTCCTTTTAAGGAGTAGGCATCTTTTAATTTCATGGCTGCAATCACCATCTGCAGTGATTTTGAAGCCCCAAACAATAAAGTCTGTCACTGTTTCCACTGTTTCCCCATCTATTTCCCATGAAGTGATGGGACCAGATGCCATGATCTTAGTTTTCTGAATGTTGAGCTTTAAGCCAACTTCTTCACTCTCCTCTTTCACTTTCATCAAGAGGCTCTTTAGTTCTTCTTCACTTTCTGCCATAAGGGTGGTATCATCTACATATCTGAGGTTATTGATATTTCTCCCAGCAATATTCCAGCTTGTGCTTCATCCAGCCCAGCGTTTCTCATGATGTACTCTGCATATAAGTTAAATAAGCAGGGTAACAATACACTTCTTCCTATCTGAAAGCAGTCTGTTGTTCCATGTCCAGTTCTAACTGTTGCTTCCTGACCTGCATACAAATTTCTCAATAGGCAGGTCAGGTGGTCTGGTATTCCCATCTCATTCAGAATTTCCCACAGTTTATTGTAATCCACACAGTCAAAGGTTTTGGCACAGTCAATAATGCAGAAATAGATGTTTTTTCTTGAATTCTCTTGCTTTTTCAATGATCCAGCAGAGGTTGGCAATTTAATCTCTGGTTTGTCTGCCTTTTCTAAAACCAGCTTTAACATCTGGAAGTTCACGATTCATGTATTGCTGAAGACTGGCTTGGAGAATTTTGAGCATTACTTTACTAGCATGTGAGATGAATGCATTTGTGTGGTAGTTTGAGCATTCTTTGGCATTGCCTTTCTTTGGGATTGAAATGAACACTGACCTTTTCCAGTCCTGTGGCCACTGCCGAGTTTTCCAAATTTGCTGGCATATTGAGTGCAGCACTTTTTCAAAAGCATCATCTTTTAGGATTTGGAATCGCTCAACTGGAATTCCATACCTCCACTAGCTTTGTTCATAGTGATGCTTCCTAAGGCCCACTTGACTTTGCATTCCAGGAGTCTGGCATATAAAATAGATAACCAAAAAAGACCTACTGTATAGCACAGGGAATTATACTCGATATCTGGTAACAACCTATTATAGAGAAGAATCTTAAAAAGAGTGTGGAAGGAGTAACATGGAAATTTACATTACCATATGTAAAATAGATATCCAATGGGAACTTGCTGTATGGCTCAGGAAACTCAAATAGGGCCTCTGTATCAACCTAGAGGGGTGGGATGGGGAGGGAGATGGGAGGGAGATCAAAAGGGATGGGATATATGTATACCTATATTGCAGTTTGACAGAAAACAACAAAATTCTGTAAAGTATTATCCTTCAATAAAAAAATAAATAAATTTTTTAAAAAGAATATACATGTACGTGATTGAATCACTGCTGTGCACCTGATACTTATACAACACTGTAAATCAACTATATTTCAATAAAAATTGGAAAAATAAACAACCAGGAGAAAGCAGTATCTCAACAGTCAAGAGAAGACCAACTTCAGTATGGAAGTGGTAAGGAAGTATAAAATGTCACTAGTCAAGTAAAACAAGATTAGATTAAGTAGAACAAGGGTTATAAAAAATGCCATTGAATTTGAAAATTATGTGAGGAAAATTAGAAACCTCAGGTTTCACAGCTTAGTGATCCTCCTCAAAGTAGGGGACAGAAGGAGGGTTCAGATTCTCAAACAATTGAGTTAGTTTCAACATTAGTTTGTTCCTGAAGATATTTGATAGCTGGAGACTTCAGACCATGTGTATTTATATACATGCAGAGAATGTCATGGTGACGAGTGCACATCCAGTGTGATGCCAGGCTGGTCTCTTCCCAGGAGTCTAGCAAGCTCAGAGTAGAGTCAACGACTAAATGCCTTGGTGTTGACATTTGGTCCTCAGAATCCAAAATTGTAAATAATGAGGAATAATGGCTACCTCTTAAAAAATAAAAAACCTGGGTACCATACCAGCTGGACAAGGAACTCATTCAGAGTAGAAAAAGTGGAGTGCCACAGCAAGAAAAGTGTATGTGTTTAATATGAGAGAGGGTTACATTATAAAAGTGAGAACTGGAGCTGAAATACATCAAGAACAAGTTAAATAAAAGCACTCAACAAATTAGGAACTAATAAAGAATTGATGTGCATGGCACCAGTAAAAGTGCCCTTAATGTCAAAGAGCAGACTTGGTCTCCACATCTTGGCAGTGACTGGAGGAGACAATATCCAGAACACCACCGAAATCAGTGAGAATTGAAGTCACAGAAGAGGGCCAGTGTTAATGGTGGTACTAAAAATTAAGTCACAAGTTGATATACTACAAATACAGAACACCTCTGATTGTCTCTCATAAACCTATCAGATACCCTATATGGATGGTGAAACAAGAAGCAAGTGATTTCTCTGGCAAGGACTATGGTTCAGATAGGGCTTCTTTGGTGGCTCACACAGATGGTAAAGAATCTGCCTGCAATGCAGGAGACCTGGGTTTGATCCCTGGGTTGGGAAGATGCCCTGAAGAAGGAAATGGCAGCCCACTCCAGCATTCTTGCCTGGAGAATTCTGAGGACGGAGGAACCTGGAAGGCTACAGTCCATGGGGTCGCAAAGAGTCGGCCAGATATACTAGAAATATAGCTGTTTTATTAAGTCACCATCAGGCTGCTGCTGTCCAGGCAAATGTGTGTCACCTGTATAAATATATATTCATCCATTCAGCAAAATTGAGCTCTACATGAAGCTGAATACTGTGGGCCAGTGTGTAGGTTCTTCTATGAAGACACAAAATGACTGCGTTAGCTACTTTAGCATCCCACGGACATCACCCTATACATGATCCCTGAACTCAAGAAGCCGAAGATTAGCTCAGAAGGAAAGAGTGTATGAATGCAAAGAGAGAGGTAGAAGGAAGTGCAATTAGGGACTGGAATTTTAGTTTAAGAGATAAAGAATTGGACAATGAAAACAGGGAGACTTTATCTAGTACCTGGCATATTGTAAACACACAGTAAATGATTGCTATTCTTAATATTATGCAGTGTGCTCATTTGGGGCAACTCCTCCAATAATAGACTGTCTTGGGAGAAATCCTAAAGCTTTCAGAGAGCTCTGTAATCAGCCACACATCTGGCTTCAGATACAGTTTCGGCCTTTTTAATAGAACATAATGTAGTCTCTTCAGGCCAGCACAGTGTTTTTAAGACAGATGGTTTCGATCAGTTATTTTATTATTCAAAAGTCTGCCCCTCAACAGGAATCCATAGAAGTTTAAACTGAAGATGAGTAGTCATTCTCAGCCAGAGTCATCCCCATCTTGAAAAACACCTCTTCTCATGTTTTGGTTACACTTTCCTTTGATGGACAAACAGCTCCAGCTGTTTCAACCCTTGAAGTTGCCTCAAGTCTTCCCCAAGCAGGCTGTCCTTCCCACTCTTCCTACAGAGCACGACAATCTGCATTCAGCCCCTGAAGGGTAGAGAGGGCCTCTGTTTTCCCTCTGATCTTATACTAATTATTTTCAGTAAATATAAATATTCTGCAGATCTGTGGATCTCATTCACCCAGCAAAAGGAAATACTCAGTATTTGAGTACTGAGTACAGTTTTTATAAAACAGAAAATCTAACGTAGTTGAATATACAAATGTTTCTGGATGAACAGAAGAAAGTTCACTGATAGAGCTGGAACTCTTCCCAAATTCATACTGACAACGTTCTATTGTATCACCAAAACACTATTGTTAATTTCTTTTAATTTGTTTTCATATACAGTGTTTTGATTTGGTTTGGGTTGGTTTTTAAGGAATAGTTTATGTAACCTTTGCTTATTCAAGATCACAGCCAGTTTGTAATCCAACAACCAGATGGCAATTGACTCCTTGGTGAAGGACAGTCTGTTTGGAATATTGTCATAAAGACAGATCCAGTGTCACAAATACCAAGACAAAGTTCCCTCCAAATGAAAGGCCAGTTGCTGCATTTCTCAGTCTATCAGATGTGGTAGCTTCCATGTTGTAGGTATATCATTATATCTTCTTTTTCACTCATTTGTCACTTAAGATTGAAAGATTTAAAACTGAAAAATCTACCACAACTACCCTTGAATCTGAGAGACAGACCTTGTTTCTCATTATTCCTGTGGAACTGTATAAGCTGTCTTAGAAGATGCCCAATATCATATATTAACCATGTCGGTCACAACCTTGGAGAAAAATTCATTTTTCTTGCCAACAGTAATCCTACTGGGAATAGCTTTCTGGCGTAGGTAAAAATAATAGCTAATTTCATCAATCATCACACCTCCCATTCAGATTTTATACACATACAATCTCTACAAAGGGAAAGAACTTGAGGGGAAGGAGCTTGGCTATCTTCAGCATTTTTGTCCTGGGCACCTGGGTTCCTCCCCTCCAATAACATTTGCATCCTCTTAACTTCAGCCAGCTGCTCCCACGGCCATCCCTGGAGATGGCTGCTCAGCCTACAAAATGTATAACCCTATTTTTTTAAAATATAATCACCTCTTTTCTCCCATCATCCTCTTCTAACAAAGCCTGTTCTCCATCTTCATGAGGATCTCTCAGTCAGAAGAACTATTAACCTGCAGTCCTTGATCCCCTAAATGAATTTCAAGCGGTCTTTAAATTCCATGCGGATTCTTCTCCCAAGCTGCAGTTTCCTGCTAGAGAAAATTAGACATCCATGCAAATTGGAGCCACCACAATGTGCGGGTGACTCACAGTGGTGACCAGCAGTCCTCTCATTCCTGCTGAGTCAGTTTTCTGTGCCTCACTCCACCTAACAGATGTGCAAGCCTCACCACCTCGCTGCAGCCACCAAATCGCCAGTCTCCTCTTTCTTTCCCATAACCTAGTTGCTGCCACTTCACCCCATCCTTACACGCGTGTATTATGTGCCCAACTTGCCTTCCTCAACTCCTGTCCCAGAGGAGGAAACATTCAACTTCTCTAAATAAGAAGAGAAGAAAGAGCCTTGGTGGTGGTGGTGATCATCTCCAAGACATCGTGTTCATGATAATAGTTGTGGTTACCCCAAGAGAAGGATGGACCTCTACCCAAAATTTTGTTCAAATGTTGAGACTGAAGCTGCCACACATGCACCAAAATGGTATGAAAAGTTTTATGTATCGCTTTCTGGGCAGAGTAGCGCAGGGCTCTCAAAAGTTCCAAAAATGGCTTGAAAGAGCAGGGAAAGGAGGCTGGCATCACTGTCACGTGATTAGAGGTTGGGCTGGATGTGGCGGCTCCCCTGCATGGGCTTGGACCTCCCACAGCACCAAAGGAGGGAGCTCCCCATGTTTCTTGCCCAGATGTGGGGCAGAATGAGAATGGGAAGTAGTGGAGCTGAAAAGCTGTCAGTGAACAGCAAAAGTGAAGTCAAATTTTTCCTTACGCTGTCCAAGAAGAACTGGATTTGAATCTTAGGTCTATTACTTACTAGTTGGATGACCCTAAAAAAGTGCTTTAACCATTCTAAGCAAATCTCCACACCAATTATAGGAGGCTAATGACAGAAAGAAAGAAAAAGAAGAGAGAGAGAGAAAGGAGAGAGGGAGGAAGGAAGGAACTTCCCACTGTGTTGTAAGAATTAAGTGAAATAAGTATGCTTGTGTGTTTGCAAGTCTGCTCGGTCTTGTCGGACTCTTTGTTATCCCCATGGATGTAGCCCACCAGGCTTCTCTGTCCATAGAATTCTCCAGGCAAGAAAACTGGAGTGGGTTATCATGCCCTCCTCTGAGGGATCTTCCCCATCCAAGGATAGAACCCGTGGCTCCTGCCTCTCATACTTTGCAGGCTGATTCTTTACCCACTGAGCCACCTGAAAAGCCCCTTTAGAAGCTTATCCTCTCCAAAGCTAGCCTTTTGCCATGTGCCTGGATTGCTCACCCCTCCTCTAAGGTTATGCTCTGTCATTTATCATCTCTTTCTCCTGGATCTTCAATTGCTTCCTCTCCACTGGACCCTTGCAGAGTGCCCACATGCCTACAGGCACTTCTTTCAATAAGTTTCAAGAACAGATTCCTAACTACCCCTCATGTACCTATGCCACCGATTACATTATTTTTGGTGCTCCAGAAATGTCAGTGTTGCCCTTAGTATCTCCTTTTTCTACTCCAAACATGTAATCAGCAACCTAATTTTGTGGATTCCAGCTCAGAAATTTCTCCCAACTCATTTATCTCTAACTCTACTACCAGTGCTTTGTCTAATATCTCTTTATTTCTCATGGACTGATTGGTCTCTGACATAAGAGTCCCAAGATCCCAATTTAGCTTCCGTAACTACTCTGTTAAAAATATCTATTGTTTTTTTTTTTTCAATTATATGAAAAACTGCTTACTTTATAGTAAAGGGAAAACCTTTATAAATAGAAGAAGACTGGAAAGAAGTAAAATAAAATGCTATCAGCGATTGTCTTTGGTGGTAAGGTAATATTTTTTTCTTTGTTTTTTTTTTTTTTTATATTTTCCAAATCTCTTATAATGTGCATATATTATTTTCATCAGTGTTATTTAAAATAACAAATTTAACTGACTTGCTCATGATTATTTTTAAAAATCCAAACTCCCAAGCCATACATGCAAGGCCTGTATGTACCACAGCCTGCCCCTGTGGTAGCCCCAGTGATTCTTGCCTTCTGATATTTACCTCCTTGTATTGTCCCCTCCATATTGTATATAGTTGATCTGTGAACCATTAAGATGTTGTAGAAATGACATATGACTTTGAAGGCCAGGTCATAGAAGACACTCTGGCTTCTACATTATACTCTATGCAGTCACTTGCTCTGGGGGAAGCCAGCCGGCATGCCATGAGGACACCCGCTGGTATGGTCCATGAGATGAGAAACTGAAGCCTTCTACCAAAATCCAGCACTACATTCCCAAGTTTGAGTGAGCCACCTTACAAGCATTCTTTAGCCTTATTCATGCTTTCAGGTGAGTACAGCTCAAGCTGACCTCTTGACTGCAACTTTGTGAGAGACCCTGAAATAGAACCACAAAGCTAAGCTGCTCCTCAATTCTTGACCCACAGAACCTGTGAAATAAATCATTGCTTTTAAGCTACTAAATTTTAATGTAGTTTTTTACACACCAATAGATATCTAATATGGTCTCCAAATCATCTTCTTTTTCTCAGTGAAGTACAGTTAATTTACAATGTTGTATTAGTTTCAGGTATGCAGCAAAGTGACTCAGATAAACAAAAATATCTATTTTTCTCACATTCTTTTCCCTTATAGGTTAGCACAAAATATTGAATATAGTTTCCTGTGCTATAAAGTATAAACTTGTTGGTTATCTATTTTATATGTAATAGATTTCTAACTTTATCTTCCCAAACTCCCCCTTGTGCTTTATACTCCTACATATTGAACTTGTAAGAAATTCCTAGATACTTTCAGGAATTCATTTCTTTATGTCTGTTAATTCTGCTACTTAACCCTCCCTCTTTATAGTCCTTCAAAATATAGCTCAAAACTCACCTCCCCAGTGAAGAGGAAATAGTTTCCCCATCCTCTGCATGACCCTGGCCCTCTTTTCCTAGCTCTATGATAGCATTTTTTTTTATTTTTAAAATTTTTATTTATTTTTAAATTGAAGGATAATTGTTTTATAGAATTTTGTTGTTTTCTATCAAACCTCAACATGAATCAGCCATAGGTATACATATGTCCCCTCCTTCTTAAACTTCCCTTCCATCTCCCTCCCCACCCCATCCCTCTAGGTTGATACAGAGCCCTGTTTGAATTTCCTGAGACATGCCAAAGCCTTTGACTGTGTGGAGCACAATAAACTACAGAAAATTCTGAAAGAGATGGGAATCCCAGACCACCTGACCTGCCTCTTGAGAAACCTGTATGCAGGTCAGGAAGCAACAGTCAGAACTGTACATGCAACAACAGACTGGTTCCAAATAGGAAAAGGAGTGCGTCAAGGCTGTATATTGTCACCTTGCTTATTTAACTTATATGCAGAGTACATCATGAGGAACGCTGGGCTGGAAGAAGCACAAGCTGGAATCAAGATTGCTGGGAGAAATATCAATAACCTCAGATATGCAGATGACACCACCCTTATGGCAGAAAGTGAAGAGGAACTAAAAAGCCTCTTGATGAAAGTGAAAGAGGAGAGTGAAAATGTTGGCTTGAAGCTCAACATTCAGAAAACAAAGATCATGGCATCTGGTCCCATCGCTTCATGGGAAATAGATGGAAAAACAGTGGAAACAGTGTCAGACTTTATTTTTGGGGGCTCCAAAATCACTGCAGATGCTGATTGCAGCCATGAAATTAAAAGACGCTTACTCCTTGGAAGGAAAGTTATGACCAACCTTGATAATATATTAAAAATCAGAGACATTACTTTGCCAACCAAGGTCCGTCTAGTCAAGGCTATGGTTTTTCCTGTGGTCATGTATGGATGTGAGAGTTGGACTGTGAAGAAAGCTGATCGCCAAAGAATTGATGCATTTGAACTGTGGTGTTGGAGAAGATTCTTGAGAGTCCCTTGTACTGCAAGGAGATCCAACCAGTCCATTCTAAGGGAGATTGATCCTGGGTGTTCATTGGAAGGACTGATGCTAAAGCTGAAGCTGCAATACTTTGGCCACCTCATGCGATGAGTTGACTCACTGGAAAAGACTCTGATGCTGGGAAGGGTTGGGGGCGTAAGGAGAAGGGGACGACCGAGAATAAGATGGCTGGATGGCATCGCCGACTCTGTGGACATGAGTTTGAGTGAACTCCGGGAGTTGGTGATGGACAGGGAGGCCTGGCGTGCTGTGATTCATGGGGTCACGGAGAGTCGGACACGACTGAGCGACTGAACTGAACTGAACTGAACAGCAAGTTTTCATTAACTATCTATTTTACAAGTGGTAATGTAAGTTTCCATGTTGCTCTCTCCATACGTCTCACCCTCTCCTCCCCTCTCCCCATGCCCATAAGTCTGTTCTCTATGTCTGTTTCTCCATTCAGTTCAGTTCAGTTCAGTTCAGTCGCTCAGTCGTGCGTGATTGCTGCCCTGCAAATACATTTTTTAGTACCATCTTTCTAGATTCCATATATATGCATTAGTATACAAAGCTAGTGGAGGTGATGGAATTCCGGTTGAGCTATTTCAAATCTTGAAAGATGATGCTGTGAAAGTGCTGCACTCAATATGCCAGCAGATTTGGAAAACTCAGCAGTGGCCACAGGACTGGAAGAGGTCAGTCTTCATTCCAATCCCAAAGAAAGGCAATGCCAAAGAATGCTCAAACTACCGCACAATTGCACTCATCTCACACGCTAGTAAAGTCATGCTCAAAATTCTCCAAGCCAGGCTTCAGCAGTATGTGAACCGTGAACTCCCAGTTGTTCAAGCAGGTTTTAGAAAAGGCAGAGGCACCAGAGATCAAATTGTCAACATCCTCTGGATCATGGAGAAAGCAAGAGAGTTTCAGAAAAACATCTATTTCTGCTTCATCGACTATGCCAAAGCCTTTGACTGTGTGGATCACAATAAACTGTGGAACATTCTGAAAGAGATGGGAATCCCAGACCACCTGACCTGCCTCTTGAGAAAACTGTATGCAGGTCAGGAAGCAACAGTTAGAACTGGACATGGAACAACAGACTGGTTCCAAATAGGAAAAGGTGTACGTCAAGGTTGTATATTGTCACCTTGCTTATTTAACTTATATGCAGAGTACATCATGAGGAACGCTGGGCTGGAAGAAGCACAAGCTGGAATCAAGATTACTGGGAGAAATATCAATAACCTCAGATATGCAGATGACACTACCCTTATGGCAGAAAGTGAAGAGGAACTCAAAAGCCTCTTGATGAAAGTGAAAGAGGAGAGTGAAAAGGTTGGCTTGAAGCTCAACATTCAGAAAACAAAGATCATGGCATCTGGTCCCATCACTTCATGGGAAATAGATGGAAAAACAGTGGAAACAGTGTCAGACTTTGTTTTTTTGGGCTCCAAAATCACTGCAGATGCTGATTGCAGCCATGAAATTAAAAGACGCTTGCTCCTTGGAAGGAAAGTTATGACCAACCTTGATAGTATATTAAAAAGCAGAGACATTACTTTGCCAACCAAGGTCCATCTAGTCAAGACAATGGTTTTTCCCGTGGTCATGTATGGATGTGAGAGTTGGACTGTGAAGAAAGCTGATCGCCGAAGAATCGATGCTTTTGAACTGTGGTGTTGGAGAAGACTCTTGAGAGTCCCTTATACTGCAAGGAGATCCAACCAGTCCATTCTAAAGGAGATCAATCCTGGATGTTCATTGGAGGGACTGATGCTAAAGCTGAAACTCCAATACTTTGGCCACCTCATGCGACGAGTTGACTCACTGGAAAAGTCTCTGATGCTGGCAAGGGTTGGGGGCGGGAGGAGAAGGGGACGACGGAGAATGAGATGGCTGGATGGCATCACCGACTCTGTGGACATGAGTTTGAGTGAACTCCGGGAGTTGGTGATGGACAGGGAGGCCTGGCGTGCTGTGATTCATGGGGTCGCGGAGAGTCGGACACGACTGAGCGACTGAACTGAACTGAACTGATACGATATTTATATTTCTCTTTCTGGTTAACTTCACTCTGTATAATAGCCTGTAGGTTCATCCACCTCACAGAACTGACTCAAATGTGTTCTATTTTATGGCTGAGTAATATTCCATTGCGTATATGTACCACACTTCTTTATCCATTCATATGTATATGGACATCTAGGTTGCTTCCATGTTCTAACTATTGTAAAGAGTGACATGGTGAACATTAGGGTACATGTGTCTTTTTCAATTTTGCTTTCCTCAGGGTATATGCCTAGGAGTGGGATTGCTGGGTCATATGGTGGTTTTATTCCTAGCTTTTTAAGGAATTTCCATGCCACTTTCCAAAGTGGCTGTACCAATTCACAGTGCAAGAGTGTTCCCTTTTCTCCACACCCTCTCCAGCATTTATTGTTTGTAGACTTTTGATGATGACCATTCTGACTGGTGTGAGGTGATATCTCATTGTAGTTTTTATTTGTATTTCTCTAATAATGAGCTATGTTGGGCATCTTTTCAAGTATTTGTTAACCATTTGTACGTCTTCTTTGGAGAAATGTCTGTTTAGGTCTTTTTCCTACTTTTTGATTGGGTTGTTTGTTTTTCTGGCATTGAGCTATATAAGCTGCTTGTATATTTTGGAAATTAATCCTTTGTCAGTTGTTTAACTTGCTATTTATTTTCTCCCATTCTGAGGGCTGTCTTTTCACCTTGCTTATAGTTTCCTTTGCTGTGCAAAAGCTTTTATGTTTATTAGGTCCCACCTGCTTACTTTTGCTTTTGTTTCCATCTAGGAGCTGGGTCATAGAGGATCTTTCTTTGATTTATGTCATTGAGCGTTCTGCCTATGTTTTCCTCTAAGAGTTTTATATTTTATGGTCTTACATTTATGTCTTTAATCCATTTTTAGTTTATTTTGTGTATGGTGTTAAGAAGTGTTCTAATATCATTCTTTTACATGTAGCTGTCCAGTTTTCCCAGTACCACTTATTGAAGAGGCTGTCTGCCCCATTGTATATTACTGCCTCCTTTATAAAAAATAAAGTACCCATAGGTGCATGGGTTTATTTCTGGGTTTTATATCTTGTTCCATTGGTCAATATTTCTGTTTTTGTGCCAGGGCCCTACTGTCTTGATGACTATAGCTTTGTAGTATAATCTGAAGTCAGGAAGGCTCATTCCTCCAGCTCCATTCTTCTTTCTCAAGACTGATTTGTCTATTTATGGTCTTTGGTCTTTCCATATGAATTGTGAATTTTTTTGTTCTTGTTCTGTGAAAAATGTCATTGGTAATTTTATAGGGATCACATTGAATCAAGAGATTGCATTTGGTAATATAGTCATTTTCACAATATTGATTCTTCCTACCCAGGAACATGGAACATCTCTCCGTCTGTTTATGTCTTCTTTGATTTCTTTCATTAGCGTCTTATAATTTTCTGTATACAGTTTTTGTCTCCTTATGTAGGTTTGTTCCTAGATATTTTATTCTTTTCATTACAGTGGTGAATGGATTGATTCCTTAATTTCTCTTTCTGATTTTTCATTGTTAGTATATTGGAATGCAAGTGATTTCTGTGTATTGATTTTGTTTCCTGTGATGTTGCTAAATTCACTTTTTTTGTTTATTTTGTTTTTGTTTTTTTTAGTAATTTTCTGATAGTATCTTCAGGGTTTTCTATGTAAAGTATCATGTCATCTGCAAACAGTGAAAGTTTTACTTCCTTTCTCATCTGGACTCCTTTTATTTCTTTTCCTTCTCTGATTGCTATAGCTAGAATTTCCAAAACTATGTTGTATAATTGCGGTGACAATGGACACCCTTGTGTTATTCCTGATCTTAGGAGGAATGCTTTTATTTTTTTCACCATTGAGAGTAATGTTTGCTATGGCCTATCATATTTGACCTTTACTATGAGGAGACAGGTTCCTTCTATGTCCATTTTTTGAAGAGTTTTAATCGTAAGTGGGATGGGTGCTGGATTGTGTCAAAGGATTTTTCTGCATTTATTGAGATTGTCATATGGTTTTCATCTTTCAGTTTGTTAATGTGGTGTATCACATTGATTGATTTGCCTATATTGAAGAATCCTTGCATTCCTGGAATAAACCCAACTTGATCACAGTGTATGAGCTTTTTGATGTGTTGCTGAATTCTGTTTGCTAAAGTTTTGTTGAGGATTTTTGCATCTATGTTCGTCAGTGATACTGGCCTGTAGTTTTCTTTTTTTGTGTTGTCTTTGTCTGGTTTTGATAGCAGGGTGATGGTGGCCTCATAGAATGAGTTTGGAAGTGTTCCTTCCTCTGCAAGTTTTAGAAAGATAGGCATTAGCTCTTCTCTAAATGTTTGATAGAATTCTGTGAAGCCGTCTGGTCCTGGGCTTTTGTTTTTTGGCAAACTTTTGATCACAACTTCAATTTGAGTACTTGTAATTGGATTGCTCATAATTTCTATTGCTTCCTGTTCAGTCTTGGAAGATTGAACTTTTTCAAGAATCTGTCCATTTCTTCCAGGTTATCCATTTTATTTCCGTATAGTTGTTCATCATAGTCTCTCATGATCCTTTGTATTTCTGCATTGACTGTTGTAACCTCTCCTTCTTCATTTCTAATTTTGTTGATTTGATTCTTCTCTTTTTTTTCTTGATGAGTCTGGCTAAAAGTTTGTCAATTTTATCTTTTCAAAGAACCAGTTTTTAGTTTTATTAATCTTTACTCTTGTTATTTCATTTATTTCTGCTCAGATCTTTATGATTTCTTTCCTTCTGCTAATTTTGGAGGTTTTACATTCTTCTTTTTCCAGTTGTTTTAGGTGTAAAGTTAGGTTGTTTATTTGATATTTTCCTTGAGGTAGGATTGTATTGCTATAAACTTCCCTCTTAGAACTGCTTTTGCTGTGTCCCATAGGTTTTGAGTTGTCATGTTTTCATTGTCATTTGTTTCCAGGAATTTTTTTACTTTCCTTTTGATTTCTTCTGTAATCTGTTCATTACTTAGAAACCTATTGTTTAATCTCCATGTGTTTGTGTGTTTTGCAGGGTTTTTTTTTTCTTGTAATTGATATCTAGTCCCATAGTACTGTCGTCAGAAAAAATGTTTGATAAGATTTCAATTTTCTTAAATTTACTGAGGTTTGATTTGTGACTCAAGATGTGGTCTATCCTGAAGAATGTTCCATGTGCACTTGAGAAGAAGGTGTATTCTTCTGCATTTGGATGGAATGCCCTGAAGATATCAATGAGATCTATCTTGCCTAATGTATCATTTAAGACTTGTGTTTCCTTATTAATTTTCTGTTTTGGTCATCTGTCCATTGATGTAAGAGGGCGTGTTAAAGTCTCCTACTATTATTGTGTTACTGTCAGTTTCTCCTTTTATGTCTGTTAGTGTTTATCTTATGTATTGAGGAGCTCCTATGTTGGATGCATACATATTTACAATTGTTATATCTTCCTCTTGGATTGATCACTGATCATTATGTAGTGTCCTTCCTTATCTCTTGTAATATTCTTTTTTTTAAGGCCTAGCTTGTCTGATGTGAGGATTGCTACTCCAGCTTTCTTTTGCTTCCCATTTGAATGGAATATATTTTTTCATCCTCTCACTTTCAGTCTACATCTGTCTTTAGGTCTGAAGTGGCTTTCTTGTAGACAGCATATATATGAGTCTTGTTTATGTATCCATTCAGCCTGTCTGTGTCTTTTGGTTGGAACATTTAATCCATGTACATTTAAAGTAATTATTGATATATGTACTCTGATGCTGGGAAGGATTGGGGGCGGGAGGAGAAGGGGATGACAGAGAATGAGATGGCTGGATGGCATCACCGACTCGATGGACATGAGTTTGAGTGAACTCCAGGAGTTGGCGATGGACAGGGAGGCCTGGTGTGCTGTGATTCATGGGGTCGCAAAGAGTCGGACACAACTGAGCGACTGAACTGAACTGAACTGTGCTGCTATTGCCATTTTCTTAATTGTTTGGAGTTGATTTTGTAGGTCTTTTTACTTCTCTTGTATTTCTTGATGACATAAATTCATTTAACATTTGTTGTAAAGCTGGTTTGGCGGTACTGAATTCTCTTAACTTGTCTGAAAAGCTTTTGATGTCTCCATCAATTTTGAATGAGATCCTTGAGTAACCTTGGTTGTAGATTTTTCCCTTTCAGTACTTTAAATATATCCTGCCATTCCCTTCTGGCATGCAGAGTTTCTGCTGAAAGATCAGCTGTTAAGTGTATGGGGTTTCCCTTGTATGTTACTTGTTGCTTTTCCCTTGCTGCTTTTAACATTATTTTTTGTGTTTAATCTTTGCTAGTTTGAATAGTGTATCTTGGTTTGTTTCTCCTTGCGTTGATCCTGTGTGGGACTCTTTGTGCCTCTTAGACTTGATTGACTATTTCCTTTTCCATATTGGGGAAATGTTCAACTATAATCTCTTCAAAATTTTTCTCATACTCTTTTTCTCTTCTTCTTCTGAGACCCCTATAAGTTGAATGTCGGTGCATTTGATATTGTCCCAGAGGTCTCTGAGACTACCTCAGTACTTTTCATTCTTTTTACTTTATTCTGTTCTTCAGAAGTTATATCCACCATTTTATGTCCCAGTTCACTGATTCATTCTTATGTTTCAGATATTCTGATATTTATTTCTTCCAGAGTATTTTTAACTTCAGTAATTGTGTTGTTTGTCTCTGTATGCTTGTTCTTTTATTCTTCTATGTCTTTGTTAATTGATTCTTGCATTCTCTCCATTTTGTTTTCAAGTTTTGATCATCTTTACTATCATTATTCTCAATTCTTTTTCAGGGAGTTTGCCTATTTCCTCTTCATTTATTTGGACTTCTGTGGTTTTAGTTTGTTCCTTCATTTGCACCGTATCTCTCTTCTTTTTCCTTTTTTTAATCTTATTTTGTTAGAGGTCTCCTTTTTCCAGGCTTCAAGGTTGAATTCTTACTTCCTTTTGGTTTATGTCCTCTTAAGTTTGGTCCAGTGGTATGTGTAAGCTTCGTATGGGGTGAGATTTGTGCTTAGCTGTTGTTTTGTTTTTTTCCTCTGATGGGCAGGACTGAGTGAGGTTATAACCCTGTCTGCTGATGATTGGGTTTGCATTTTTGTCTTGTTTGTTATTTGGGTGAGGCATCCTGCACAGGGTGCTACTGGTAGTTGGGTGATGCTGGCTCTTGTATTCAAGTGGTTTCCTTTGTGGGAGTTCTCACTATTTGATACTCTCTTGGATTAGGAGTTCTCTGGTAGGCTAGGGTCTTGGAGTCAGTGCTCCCACTCCAAAGGCTCAAGGCTTGATCTCTGGCCAGGAACAGAGATTCCACAAGTGGTTTGTTATGGCATTAAGTGAGATTAAAACAAATACCCAAAAATGAGAAACCAAGGATGAACCCCAGACAAATGGCAGTTACAAAATCAAGCAAGTAATAATTAAAATAATGGAATATACAATTATACATACACACCCAAAAGCAAAGCCAAAACAGTCCAACAAAAATAAAATACAATAGTCTGACCCAGCAAACAAAGGAAACCAAAAATGATGTCCACCAGTTAAGAACAAAACTAACTAAAGCACAAACTGGAAAACATAACTAAAGCAAGGTGCCAACTGGGAATAAAATAATGAAAACAAAACTAACAAGTATGCTTAGAAAAAGAAAGGAAAGAAAAAAAAGAAGAAAGAATACAAATGGAAAGTTAAATAGAGATATATAAAGATTTATATATATGAAAGATTAACTGCAAGGGGAAAAGATCAGTAGGAAAATCAAACAAAGGAGTAAATGTAAAAAAAATAATAATAGGCTTAAAAATTTTAAATTAAAAAAAGAGAAGAAAAAACTAGGAAAACTCTCCAGAAATGCAAAAGGCCAATATAGAGGCAAAGATTTATAACAGCAATGAAAAGTGTGATTGAAAAAAAAACTCAAAAGCTTAATTAAAGTTCATAGTGCTAATAAAATTGACAACTACAACACGGCGGGGGGCAGGGTAGAAAGAAAAGAAACTGCAAGACAAGTCAAAATATAAGAAAAAAAAATGTCTTGAGTTTCTGCTGTCAGTATCTTTTCCCTCGCTGGGAGTCATAGTCCACCTCACCTCCCTAAGATGCCCTCTAACACTGCTCAGGTCTCTGGACCTGCTGTGGGGACAGCTCAGACTCTAATCTGGTCCTACTCCTGTGTATTCTTGCCCCCAATATCAACAGATGTCAGAAGTAGTGTATTTCTTTTACGGGAGCTCTCAATGTTCTTTTTTATATTCCATAGACACAGTGTCTGCCTAGTGTGCAGGGACACTGACTGCTTCAGCCACAGGAATTATGGCCCTATCACAGTCTTTTTTTGAGCCTCTGGTAGCTGACAATCAGAAGGCCTCTTTAGCTAGTCTTTCTCTGTAGCTCTGCCAGTTCAGGCACTTAGAGGGTTCTCTTTCCTGGGGTCCTTTGTTGGTCCTTTGCATCAGGCTTATAGAGGGGACCTCTAGTTGGGGTCCTACTCTGTAGACCAGCACATCAAGCACTTAAAGGGACACCCTGGGTGGAGTCTACTCTGTTGTTTCGAGCTTCACATGCTTGATGGGCCAGCCTCTCTATTTTTCAGCTGCCGATGCTGGTGTGTGGGGAGAGAGAGGCTCCGGTGATGGCTCCACCTCCTGTACCTGACCCAGAAGTACTGCCTTGCTTTCACGTCTGCTTGGCTTTCCTCCACAGGCATTTCCCACCAAAGTCTCTTTCCTCATGTCTCCTCTGGCTGTCTCTCTGCAGTCAGTAGCAGCCAGGGATTGTTCCACAATCCCTACACTCTAGGTCCCAGCTGCTGCACCAAGGGGACCTGCGGCCCTGTCCAGGGTACATATTGCTGCAGTAAGGACTGTTTGATTCTCATTCCATTTAAGCTGCCACAGATCAGCTGTCTCACTCTCAGCCTTAAATGTTTCCCCTCTGACCCAGACAATTGCCCCAATGTGGGGGTGAGACCCCTACTTCAGTTCCCCCACTCACCAAGCTCAGGTCCAGTCCTACTGACACTACTGTTCTTCCCCCAAGTTCCTTCATCCTACAGAGTTTTGCGAGGTTCTATATATTCTTTTCTGGTGGTCAGATACTTCTGTTCACTCTCAGCTGGTGTTCTGCAAGCACTTCTGTGTCTGCAGGTGTATTCCTGATGTATCTGTGGAGAGAGATGTACTCCATGTCCACTTACTCCTCTGCCATCTTGTCCTCCCTGCTCTATGATAACATTTATCCTAATCCACCATCATAAATCTATGAGCACATTTTCATGTCCCTCTACACTGTGAATTACTCAAGGAAAGGGCCCAAACTTTCTTCATCTCTGTGTCCCCAGCACCTAAGAATGCCTGATATACAGACAATGAAAAATAAGTCATTGATGAATGAATAAATATATAGATGTCTGAATAACTGGCTGAGTGAAGAATTATAGTATCAATTCTGTCTTAACCAGAGGAGGAAACTCACACAAAACTCTGCATGCTAACTCAGGCAAGGAGTTAAAAAATATTTTTGTAAAAAATTAAAAAAATATTTTTTGTGAAGGCAATGACCCATAAACCAAGTTAACCATCCATAACTACTAATTCATCAGGGAAATATTATTTGAGTTGTGGGGTTAACTAGTGAAAAAATGTCAAAGACAGAAATAGAATAATTAGGCAAAATCTGTACCAAAGAATTGGTGCTTTTGAATTGTGGTGTTGGAGAAGACTCTTGAGAGTCCCTTGGACAACACGGAGATCAAACCAGTCAATCATAAAGGAAATCAATCCTGAATATTCGTTGGAATTGAAGAGGAAAAGTTAAAGATTTACCTTCTTCTACCTCTGTAACTCACTTTGCCCCTGGCAAAGTCTGGATCACATAGGTCACATAGTCTCAGACAGTGGTGACTTGCAATACTAGGAACTGGCGGTTATCTTATTCACCTTTGTCCTGCTCTTTGCAGTCACCCAGCCCCTGCAAACCTGCTTAATCATTCCTGTCCAAGTCAGGCATCCCCCACCCCATCTTGACCACTGCTCCCACATGAGCGAAACTCCTTAGTTTAAACCAGCCTATTAACAGCTAGTGTTGCCCACTACAGTCTGCCTATAAAAACTCTGTAATCCCTTTGTTTGGGGCTCAGAGCTTAGAGTGTTAACTCCTCTGGGCCCACTGGCATAATAAACCTGAGTTCCCCAACTCTCCCAGTGTGGTGCTTGGTTTCTCCAGTACTTGTTTCTGCAACATTTCCGGAGGCCCCATTGAGATTCCAACCATGCTGGCCCCTTGAGTCGCAGGATTGGTGGCTCAGCCGGGTCAGAGCAGAGGAGGCGCACCACCTGACGGTATTCCGTGTTCTCTTTCAGACCAGTGTTCCGACTCTCCGGACAGCTGAGCCCCGGCCAAACTCATTGAAGGGACAGACCAACTCACCAGGAATGGCCACAGGATAAGGTAAGGCCCCAGGCCGGTTCCCAGGCAGGAACCTATTCCAATGGGTAGAAGAGGAGACTGATCACCACCTTGGGCTCCCAGGAAGGGAGTATCAGATAGGGAGACCTGGGGACTTGGGAAAAGGAGGTATTGTGATAACCACTGAGTGATTGTGTATGCATGACTGCTGACTGAAGGAAGTGAAAGTGAGCTCCACAGTCCTCAGACTAGAAGCCTGAGAGAGTCCAAAACCTGCTGTTCCACGACAACTTCATAAGGCTGAAAGGCAGTGCCAATCTCTAGGGGATTTGATCCCTCCCTGCGAGGTTGGTCCAGGTCGGGGGTTTATACCGACCAGCCAATGCTAAGAGTCATCTTAAATCTCCCTCGGAGAGCGGCCAGGTGGATGAAAAATGAATGTGAATGAGTGTGTGGCCTGATTCACTTGCACTTCAGGTTCAATAGTGTGCCTTCATGGTCTTTGTGGCTGCGGAGTTTGAGAGGGCCCTAACTTGCGGTTCCATAGTGACTTCATACTGCTCAAGGCCGTGTCAGCCTCTGGCGGACCCAGTGCCTCCCTGTGAGACAGATCTGGATCAGGGGTTTATACTGATCCGCCAATTCTAAGAGGCACCTAAGTTCCCTCTGGGGATGTGGCCAAGCAGGCACCTGAATGGTCTCCTCTTTTGAGGGGACATCCACCCTTGTTTGCCTTCGTGTCACCGACTCAGGGCGGGATACACAGGAAGGGAGAAATTGTTGGTTACCGGTTATTCTTCTGTCAACTGACTCCTTGAGCTGACATTTAAGAGATTAGGTTTTCCTCAAAACTTAATTAGATTACATTTGTCAACATGGGGGTAAGTTCCTCTAAGCCAACAGTTTTAGATTGCATGATAAAGAACTTTAAGAAGGGTTTTGTAGGAGATTACAGAGTCAAGATGACCCTCAGGAAGCTTTATAATTTATGCGCGCTCTATTGGCCATCCTTTGACATTGGATGGCCGCCAGAGGGCATGCTCGATCTGCCCACTGTCCAAGCAGTAGCACAGACCCTGCCACCATGGGAAAGATTTTGCCATCAATGGACAGGGACACAGTAGGGTATCTGTGGCCCAACCACTCAGAAAAAAGAAAGGAAAAAAAAAAAAACCTATATTCCAGGGAGATCTGGTGAAAGACCCACTACTGCCCGCACCATATGTTCCCCTGACTCCACAAGCCCAGGCGCAGCCAGCGCCAGACCCATTGCCAGAAAGCCCACCTCCCTCCGTGTCCCCCACACCACCTCATGAGCAAGACTCCAGCCCTGAGCCAGTAGGGATGTGGCTCCACTCGGTCAAACAATCTAACCAGCTGGCTGCAGCCCATCAGATAGCACTGCAAGAAACTCAAGGTCCTTGACAAGTGAATGAGGATGGCTCAGTCCGGCCTTGTCACTCCATCTTCTACTCCATCTCCTAAACTGGAAACACCATAACCCAGCATACTCTAATAAGCCATAGGCTATGATTGACCTCCTAGAGTCCATTTTCTACACCCATCAGCCTACATGGGACAGCTGTCGCCAGCTCCTTATGTCTCTCTTCACCACTGAGGAAAGGTCTCTCACCACCACTTGACAGAAGCCCAAAAATGGCTCTGAGGACAAGCTCCCGCAGAGGTCTTAGATGCCAAAGGATGGGCATGAGAAGTGATGCCGGAGACGAGACCTAATTGGGATTTCAATACCAGACAAGGACAAGAAATTCTGGGTCAATACCATGATGCCCTTCTACATGGACTTCAAGTGGGAGCCAAAAAGCCCACCAATATGTCCAAAATTACAACGATAATCCAAAAAGTGGATAAGACCTCCCTCTGATTTTTATGCAAGACTGTGTGAAGCATTCTGGACATACACCCCGTTCGACCCTGAGAGAGCAGAGAATCAAAGGATGATTAACGCTGTCTTTGTGGCTCAATCCTGTGCAGACACCCAACAAAAGCTACAAAAGCTAGAAGGTTTCACTGTGATGAATGCCACACAGCTCCTGGAGGTAGCAAATAAAGTCTCTGTGAAGTGAGACCGTGAAACCCAACGAGAAGCAGATAGAAAAGTGAAACAGAAAGCAGCCCTGCTAGTAGCAGCATTAAGGAGCTCAGATTCAGTGAAACAGACCATTCCCTCGTAGAAAGGGGAAACTAAGAAGAGATCATCACTTCTCTATGACCAATGTGCCCATTGCAGAGACTGGTCACTGGAGGAATGAGTGCCCCCATCTCAGAGGGACATCTAAAGAGTCAAAGAAGTTCAGTCAACCCAACAAAGAAAGGTAGCAACCTGAGTCGGCTGTCCAAAACCTTATCAGCCTGGCCAGAGCAGAATCAGACTAGGGACGACCAGGCTCCCTGATCCTGGTTCCCCAGGAGCCCACAGTCACAAAGAAAGTAGCCAGTCAATGACTTTTATGGTGGATACTGGAGCTGAACACTCCGTGGTAACCACACCTGTGGCTTCCCTCACAGGCCAAACAGCAACTATTATTGGGGCCACAGGGGACATGGCAGCCCATTCATTTTGCAAGGCTCGTTCATGTCAGCTAGGGGGCCATCTGGTGACTCATGAATTTCTGTACTTACCAGAATGCCTGATTCCCCAGCTGGGTAGAGACTTACTGACAAAGCTGGGGGCACAAATCACCTTTGCCCCTGGAAAGCCAGCGAGCCTCACCTTGTGGAGCCAATTGGCTCTGATGATGGCTGTGACTGTGCCAAGGGAAGATGAATGGTGTCTCTGTTCCTCAGGGAGGGAACAAATAAATCCCCCCAGCCTGCTAAAAGAATTCCCTGATGTCTGGGCAGAGGAGGGGCCCCCAGGTTTAGCCAAAAACCATGCCCCCATTGTAGTGGACCTGAGGCCAGGAGCCACTCCTATTAGACAGCAACAATATCCAGTACCACAGGAGGTACACCTGGGAATTCAGGACCATATCCAGCACCTATGAGATGCCAAGATCCTAATTGAAGTACTTTGACTCCCTGGAACACTCCGCTCTTGCCAGTCAAAAAGTCTGGAGGGAACGACTACCACCCTGTCCAGGACCTCCGCGCCATCAACAGTGCAGTGATCACCATCCATCCAGTAGTTCCAAATTCCTGTACTCCGCTGAGTCTCTTACCCACTCAGGTAAGCCGGTTCACCTGCCTCGATCTCAAGGAAACATTCTTCTGCCTCCAGCTGTCACCAGCCAGTCAGCATTTGTTTGCCTTTGAATGGGAAGACCCAGACACTGGGAGAAAGACACAACTGACTTAGATTCGAATGCCACAAGGCTTCAAAAACTCACATACCCTGTTTAGTGAAGCCCTGGCTGTGGACCTTGCTGCCTTTCCTGGAGAAACTTTAAACTGCACCCTACTCCAGTACATGGATGACCTGTTTCTAGCCAGTCCCGCCCATGGGGACAGCTGGAGAGGCACCAAAGTGCTGTTGATTCTGCTCTCCACCAGATCTGCAAGACAGGAGGTCAAATACCTGGAGTTTGGCATCTCAAAACAGCATGGGTGCTCAGGCATGAGAGGAAGCAATCCATCTGTTCAATACCTCAGTCAAACACCAAGAAAGAAGTCTGTGAGTTCCTCGGGGCTGCCGATTCTGTCAGATCTGGATACCGGGTTTCTCTGAAATTGCCAAGCCTTTGTTTAAAGCCAGAGCAGGGTCTGATAAGGACTCCCAGAGTGGGGACCTGAAGAGGAAAAGGCCTGCAAGGAGACAGAGACTCTTGACCAGCTCTCCAGCATTAGGGCTGCCAGATGTGACATGGGACTTCAACCTCTTTGTACATGAGAAAAATCACACTGCGCTTGGGTTCCTCACACAAACAATTGGGTCATGGCAGCACCCAGTCGCATATCTGTCCAAACGCCTGGATCCAGTGGCCATGGGATGGCCACCATGCCTCCAGGCATTAGCAGCCACTGTGGTTTTGGTCAGAGAAGCAGATAAGCTTACTCTAGGACAAGATATAAGTGTAAAGGTTCCCCATGCTGTTACTGCCCTGATGAACAGCCAGGGGCATAAGTGGCTGACCAACTCCAGGATGACTCACTATCAAGGACTGCCTTGCGAAAACCCACGGGTCCAACTTGAGACTGTGTGGACACTCAACCCCACCACCATTTTACCTACGGAAGCAGGAACCCCCGATCATAACTGTGAAGAGGTCATAGATGAAATTTACTCGAGCGGGCCAGACCTGACCAAAATTCCCCTCCAGAATCCAGAACTGGAACTCTTCACTGACGGAAGCAGTTTCATCCAAGATGGACAGTGTAAAGCAGGCTATGCCGTAACAGCAACTGAGGCGATAGTGAAGGCTGAGGCCTTGCCACAAGGATGGTCAGCACGACGGGTTGAGCTGTGGGCACTCACCCAGGTGCTAAGGCACCCCAAGGGGAAATGAGTCAACATCTATACTAATTCAAGGTATGCCTTTGCTACTCTTTTATAAAGCCATTTATAAAGAAAGGGGACTATTGACAGCAGGGGCATAGGAGATTAAAAACAAAAAAAGAAATCCTTCAGCTGTTAGAAGCAGTCTGGAAGCCTTCCCAAATGGCATTCATCCATGATGAAGGCCATCAGTGAGGAACTGATCCAATCAGCAAAGAAATCTGTTAGCTGACCAGGCAGCCAAGAAGGCAGCGACAAAACTGAGCCCCACAGTGGGCCCCGAATCAATCTTTAAGGTCTTCTTGGCACCAGAATTGCCTTCATCCCTGAGATACACCAAGAAAGATCAATGGGCTCTAAATGAGGGAGGAATAAAAGAAAAAAAGGGCTGGTGGAAGCTCCCAGACCAAAGACTCTTTGTCCCCAGCAATATAGCAATCCAGCTGGTAAAACAACATCATGAGACAACTCATTTAGGAAAAACTGTGCTGGAGAGTTTATTGAGCCACTACTAGCTAGATGTGTGACTTGTGCACAAAACAACGCCAGCCAAGGACCGAGACCCAACCCAGGGGTGCAGACAGTTGGGACACTGCCCTTTGAAGATCTAGAAGTAGACTTTACTGAAGTCAAGCCCTGTAGGGGTTATAAGTATTTACTTCTGGTAGTCTGCACCTACTCAGGATGGGCTGAAGCCTAACTCCCGTGCCGCCCCCCTTCCATGACCGAACAGGCACGAGAAGTGGCCAAGGCCTTACTAAGAGACATAATCCTGAGATACGGGCTGCCTCTCTCCAGAGGGTCTGACAATAAGCCAGCTTTTGTGTCTGAGATAATCCAAACTTTATCCAGGACACTGGGAATCAAATGGAAGCTTCACACTGCTTACAGGCCACAGTGCTTGGGGAAAGTTGAATGCATGAATTGGACCCTCGAGACTACATTAGCTAAACTCTGTCAGGAGACCCAGTTATCTTGGGTTGACATGTTACCCCTAGTCTTACTCTGAGCCTGGTGCACCCCAAGATCCTCAGGCTATTCTCCCTTTGAGATCTTACATGGGAGAACACCCCCAGTGATAGAAAAACTCAAAGGAAACCCCAAGCAATAACTGACCTGGAGATATCCCAACACCACCAGGCCCTGGGAAAAGTCTTCCACCATATCACCTGAGAAACCTTAGGAAGGACACCCATTCCTTTGGGCAACTGTGTTCACCCCTATCAGCCAGGAGATGAGGTATGGGTTAAGGACTGGAAAAAGGAACCACTTCAACCAGTTTGGGCAGGTCCTCACATGGTTTTCCTGGCAACCCCTACTGCTGTTAAAGTTACAGGCATCATCCCTTGGATCTACCACACCAAAATCAAGAAGGCAGCGGCTTCCTGTGATGAGGACACCTGGAAAACAGTTCGGGACTCTTAAAACCCCCTCCAAAAACAACGACCCTCACCCATGAAGGATGCCAAGCCCTGCTCTAGTCGCTCTGGGAGCTGACTAGTCAACGCACCGCAGAAGTTTGAGGATTCTACCACCTTGCTCCAGCCACATTCCAGCAGCTGGCTGGTCAATGCACGGTGGAAGCGTGAGGATCCAGCTATCAAAATATCAATGGATTTTCATTGTCAACCCTGGACTCTACCCCTGATTGGTATTATTGCTGTGCTCTTGGCTATAGGACTAGCTTCAGTCACACCCCAGGACTGGGATTTGGGTCAAAAGCTATGATTAGCTGTCTGTTATCTCACTGTAGTGGGAAGCCTCATTCTTATTAGATGTCTCTTATGATCAATTCTCTCTATTAACTAAATTTCCCACAGTATAACTGACCCCCTTCATGATAGGCTCAGTTGCTATAGCCGTGACAACCCAAAGATGGGGAGAAAACCTTTTGCTAGTGTTAAGTTATCTGTTATGTGCAGGCTGCTTTGCAGCCTTTTGGTGTTCCTTGTTGTAATAGATGGTGCTGTTCCTTATCCATCATGTACCTGTCAACATTACAGTCAACCCTGGGAAAGTCGCTTACTCAACCATCAGCTAGAACAATGTATAGACAGACAATCCTATAGACCGATTACCTACTGCCTTCATAATCATGTGATGTATATCCAGGGGCCTAGGTGCAGAAAATGTTTTCCAGTTATGTACCCCACTGCTGCTACCTTTCCCCCACCAGAAGATCCAAACCCTGGGTGGTATCCTGACACCATGGCTTTGCAGTCATGCCCCTGTCCCTCTGTCTACCCCCCAAATGCCACACGGATGTTAAAACACAGAACAGGTGTCTTTATGTCAAATAAATGGAAAGACCTACTGGACAGGGACAATAATACAGTCAAACAAAATCATGGACCAACTTTTCCCTAAAAAATCAGGCTCTGCCTGTTGGCAGTAGAACCCAAGTTACAGAGTTAACTCCCCCTTAGACCCTCGTCTGTATCAGACTCTCAGTGCAACTCTTTGCCTTCTTAATCACACCAACCCCCATCTGGCCAGGGATTGCTGGCTTTGCTTATCCTTAGGAGCTCCACAGTACTTAGTTATACCAGTACCATTAAATAATGCCACAACCATGGGAACTCCTATAAAGCCTCCCTTACATGGGTCAGTCTTAAGGGCAAATGAGTTAACTCAAAAGGTACCAGAATACTTTACAAATGAGGGTTGAACTCAACCTGTAGGCAATCTAGCCAGGGACCAATGCAATCAAACTATAAAAGGTGAATGGCCCACTCATCCTCCCACAAACACAATATGGTGCTCCCCCCATCAAGGCCTTTTCTTTGTTTGTGAGACAGATGCTTACTTATATCTACCAGTCAATTGGATGGGTATCTGCACCTTAGCTTTCCTCACTCCCCAGATGAATATTGTCCCTAACAACCAGACTTTCACTGTACCTCTGGAAGTACATACACGGCCAAAAAGAGCCATCCAGTTTATACCCCTACTAGTTGGTCTAGGAATCATGGCTGAGATAGGTATGGGAATAGGAGAAATTGCTTCATCGGCCACCTTTTACCATACACTATCCAAAGACTTCACAGACGACATTGAGGGAGTAGCCAAATCTTTAGTGGCCTTACAGGACCAACTAGAATCCCTGGCTGAGGTGGTTTTACAGAATAGGAGAGGGTTAGACCTACTGACAGCTGAAAAGGGAGGACTCTGCCTCTTCTTGAAGGAAGAATGCTGCTTTTATGTAAACCAGTCAGGAACAGTCAGGGACATGGCCCAACAGCTAAGGGAACAGATTATAAAAAGGAGAGAGGAACTAGAAAATTCCTGGGGTGACTGGAACAATATCCAGAGCCGGGCAGCGTGGCTTCTCCCTTTAACAGGTCTCCCTTCATGTTCTTTGTGATGGTCTTGTTTGGCCCTTGTATTCTCAATGCAATTACCCAGTTCATAACCTCTCAGATTGAATCCATAAAGTTACAAATGGTAATAGCTCAATATAGCCCCCTAAACGATGGGGCGCTCTGAATGTCCTACCAAAACATGAGATGATGCTTTCTACAAGTGGCAGAAGTGTCAAGAGGGGGGAATGAAGAGGAAAAGTTAAAATTTTACCTCCGCCTACCTCTGTAACTCACCTTGCCCCTGGCAAAGTCTGGATCACGTAGGTCACATAGTCTCAGAAAGTGGGGACCTGCAATACTAGGAACTGGAGTTTATCTCACTCGCCCTTGTCCTGCTCTTTGCAGTCACCCAGCCCCTGCAAACCTGCTTAATCATGCCTGTCCAGGCCAGGCATCCCCCTCCCCATCTTACCACTATTCCTGTGTGTGTGAAACCTCTTAGTTTAAACCAGCCTATTAACAGCTAGTGTTGCCCACCAGTCTGCCTATAAAAACTCTGTAATCCCTTTGTTTGGGGCTCAGAGTTTGGAGTGTTAACTCCTCTAGGCCCCCTGGCGTAATAAACTTGAGTTCTCTGACTCTCCGAGTGTGGTGCTAGGTTTCTTGAGCACTGGTTTCTGCAACAGAAGGACTGATCCTGAAGTTGAAGCTCCAATACTTTAGCCACCTGATGTGAAGAGCTGACTCATTGGAGAAGACCCTGATGCTGGAAAGATTGAAGGCAAAAGGAGAAGGGGATGGCAGAGGATAAGATGGTTAGATGGCATCAGCAACTCAATGGACATGAATTTGAGCAAACTCCAGGAGATAGTGGAGGACAGATGAGGCTGGCATGCTTCAGTCCATGGGTTTGCAAAGAACTAGACACAACTTAGCTACTGAACAACAAAAATTCTGAAGAAGACCCAATAGAGTGCTATCATAGCAGGGCTCATTAAAATGTAGATCTAGCTACAGTTGGGCTGAATTATGTCTCTCAAAACATTGTAACTGCCCAGGAAGGGGTTACTATGACACAATTAAGCTAAAAGATGGATTTCCAGTCATTCCTACCCAGTTTGTAAATATTTTGCTTCTGAAGCCAGTGGTATGAATTGATTAGCAAAGTTAGCTATAAAAGGACACATTTGTCTAGAACACTTGATGTTTTTAAACCAAGAAAAATGTTCCTTCGAAGTACTGATTTTTACTAAAACTGTGGCTCAATTACTTATTTATGAAATTCTTAAGATGCCAAAAATTCATGTACATCTCTTTCAATCCTGTGATTTATTTTTGAAGGATTGAAAATTTTTTAAATACCATGTCTAAGTTCATATGGCTGTGGATCAACTTCATCCACAAAGCAAGATGATTTCCAAAATCAAAACACAGAATCACAGAAAATGTGTATGTTTCCATTTTTCCAGCAGTTATCTGAGTCTCATGGATTTTTGTTTGTTGTTTGTCTGTTTGGGAAGGGTAGATGTTATAGTTTTAACTACTGATTCAATTCCTTTAGTAATAATTTATCTAGTCATGTTTTCTCTTTTTTCTTAAGTCAGTTTTATTAAATTATACTTTTCCAGAAATGTCTATTTTATATTTAAAATTTATTGGCATAAAATTGTTCACAGATGTTTGTTTTTTTATATATTCACTGGATCTCTAGTGTTGCTCCCTTTCATTCTTATTATTGTCTGTTTGTCTTACCTCCTATTTTTTCTTAATAAGTTTTGCCAGAATTTTGTCTATCATGTTAATGTTTTTGCAACAGACTCCAGTATTCATTCCTGGAAAATTCCATGGACAGAGGAGCCTGGCAGGCTACAGTCCATGGGGTCACAAAGAATCAAACACAACTGAGCAACTGAGCACATTAATGTTTTGAATGATTTTATTGAGTGGTAGTATTAAGATTTGTACAATTTTAAGTATGTTTGTTATACCTCAAAAAATAATTTTATGGAAAAATGAAACCAAGGAATTTTGAACACAGGATTCAAAATGATGACTACTCAGAGTTGAGGGAAGCAGAGGAATGAGATGGGAGAAGCACACCATTAGGTTTAGACTATTACCAAGACCTTGGCTTTGTTTGGGGTAGTTATTTCATGGGTTCTTATTAGATTAAAAAGATAATTTTTGACAGGATAATCACTCAGTATTTTTTGTATCGGTGGGATTTAGGAGATGTAGGAACTGTTCTTTTTCCCTTCATTTATGCTTGGAAATGTGTAACAGCAAGTGGCTGGCCAGATGCCCTGAGGAAATGAGGCTAGAAGACCACCATGGGGAGAAGCCACATTTCCATTGAGTGGGGGTTAAAATGAATATTTCTTGTGAGCCAGATATGTACCTGTTGGATGGGAGACTGAGGAAAGGGTTCACCTAGAGGGATGGGATAATTACAGCAGGAATATTTTGAATGCAGATCCAAGAAGCCAAAGATTTGGGGTTTTCCAGAGTGGCCCCTATTAAAGAATTGCCCATATTGGGAATATGCAGATGTAGATTCTCAGAAGAGGGGAATCTCTGAGGAGCACCCTGGGCATTTTAGGAGAACAAAAGAACATTCATCTTTCTATTATCACCTGAAGCACCAATGCCATGTTACCACTACTTCCCACCAAACCTTTGGACCGCAGGTTCACAGAACTGGGTCAACTATTATCCTTTGTCCATGACACACTCATCATATTCATCATTAATCTAAGCATGACCTATTTGTATATATTTGACACCTCACCCCACCTGCATTTGACTGGGAGAGTGGGAGGGAACACCTAGTTCAACTACAGAGCTCTCTGTCTCTCTGAAGAAATTCTCACTCTGAAATTCCTCTTAAACAGTATTTAAGCCTATCCTTAACTATTCTGAAGGCAGGTCAAAAGAAAGTCAACAAGTTTCACTTGTTCTTTGTAAGTGATCTAGCATGTGTTGTTCTCAGCCTTTGGGGCTCCTGTCAAAATTCCAAGACCACAAGAAACATTGAATTGAACATGCTGCTAGCCAAATACGGATTATGAGTTCATCTTTAGTAGGTTCCTACTGATGGTAAATCCATGCAAACTAAGGATTTGCCCCTCCAGAGTCCTTTTGCACTCCCTCTTGCCAGGGTATTATTGGTTCAGAACAAATTTTATGTTAATTTCTTAGCAGGTAGCATAAATTCAAACCCCAAGAAAACATAAAGCACAAACTTGTCCTTAACATTTCTTCAGAACTTTTCTCCATCCATGACAGACAGGTTTCTTGGTTGCCTCTCTATATCAATTGTTTTCTTAGTTTATACTTTTATTGGTGGTATGGACCTTTGAATATCTTGTCTCTATGCAGAAGCCTTGGGTCCAACTCACTCTCCATTCTAGTTTAGACTGAAGCCTCATTGTCTAACTCCACACAGATATTAAAACCCTACTTCCTGGATTACAGAAACTGGTAACCTCCCAACCTCCAGGTAGAAAACCTGGAGGGCTTCAGTTCTACAAGAAACAATCTTCCCACACCAAAAAGTAGATCCAGTCCCTGTACACCTTGGTTTGGAATGGCTGTGTAAAGGGATCACTCTCCCTCTCACCAAAATGAAGTGGGACAGAACCAGCCAGTGGACATACCACTCAGGGTTGTAACACATCCCTACCACTCTGTCCTACCTTCCTCCCAATCCAGAATTCATCCTTCCTTCAAGGCCAAACATAGGACTCCAAACATCTGTGGGGTCTTTCCCCATGACTAGAAGCCACACTTAGTCACCTTTACCACAATCCATAACATTCTTTATACTACCTGATTGTCTCTCTTCATGTCATCCTTTGTTCTATGTGTTAACATACAACAATTTAGTAATCTGATTTTTACAACCCATTGCATCCCCAATTATATATAATTAACTTTTAAAAACATATCAGAATTTATGGATCTAATCAAATGTAGTCATTTTGAAGGAAAAAATAATATCCATTATGTTGATATATTCATACTTTTATGATGGTGTTACTGAAAACATTTTTTTTCAGACACACTGTTTATGGTCACATCTCAAATGCCTTAAATATTCTGTAAAACTTGATTATTAGAAGTCAAAAACTGTATTAAGATCTCCTTTTTTAAAGCTCTGCACACAGAGTGGAGAGACACCGCAGTATAGTTAAGGAGTGATGTGCCTGGATGAGACAGGACAGAGGGACTAGAGATTGGAGACATGGCATCGAGGGACTAGGATTGCAGTGAGAAATAGCTGTGGGGAAGCTTTCAAAGGTGGGCCATGTTTTTAAGAAGAAGTAGGCTGTCTCTGACAATTGAGTCTGTATGCTACATCAGTCAAATTCCCCATGACATCAGCAACTCAACCAGGTTTTGCTTGACTTTTTTAGAGATTCTTTATTTATTTTTTAGCATTTTTTTCATTGTTTCTCTGTGTTATTTCTTTTTTAAAAAATTTTAATTCGAGGCTAATTACTTTACAATATTTTGTTGGTTTTGCAATACATTGACATGAATCTGCCCCAGGTGTATACGTGTTCCCCATCTTGAACCCCCCTGCCACCTCCCTCCCCATATCATCCCTCTGGGTCATCCCAGGGCACCAGCCCCGAGCACCCTGTCTCATGCATCGAACCTGGACTGGCGATTCATTTCACATAGGATAATATACATGTTTCAATGTCATTCTCTCAAATCATCCCACCCTTGCCCTCCCCCACAGAGTCCAAAAGACTGTTCTATACATCTGTGTCTCCTTTGCTGTCTTACATACAGGGTTATCATTACCATCTTTCTAAATTCCATATATATGCATTAATATACTGTATTGGTGTTTTTCTTTCTGGCTTACTTCACTCTGTATCATAGGCTCCAGTTTCATCCACCTCATTAGAACTGATTCAAATGTATTTTTTAATAGCTGAGTAATACTCCATTGTGTATATGTACCACAGCTTTCTTATCCATTCATCTGCAGATGGACATCTAGTTTGCTTCCATGTCCTGGCTATTATAAACAGTGCTGCAATGAACTTTGGAGTACATGTGTCTCTTTCAATTCTGGTTTCCTCGGTGTGTATGCCCAGGAGTGCGATTGCTGGGTCGTATGGCAGTTCTATTTTAAGGAATCTCCACACTGTTCTCCATAGTGGCTGTACTAGTTTGCATTCCCACCAACAGTGTAAGAGGGTTCCCTTTTCTCCACACCCTCTCCAGCATTTATTGCTTGTAGACTTTTGGATAGCAGCCATTCTGACTGGCGTGAAATGGTACTTCATTGTGGTTTTGATTTGCATTTCTCTGATAATGAGTGATATTGAGCATCTTTTCATGTGGAATTCTTTAAAAGACAAGGACTCTTGGGGAAATAACGTGAAAGTGTTTCTTCCTCCTTTGTGTCAGACTTGTGGCTAGAGAAGAGATCTGGAGGCACTAGGAGACCACCTGCTTCCTCTTCCCAGAGGAGGCAGGTTCTCTGCTTGGCTATGCTCCATGCCAAATATAAGCTTTGGTGACAGGCATTCATGAGCATTTTATTCCCTCTGTCTCCCCAGTGTTTCTACAGTGCTGGCACATAGTAGGCACTCACTGGATGTTTGTTGAATGAAAGAATGTTAGCAGGTTGGAGGCTTTGAGAAGTTTGCAAACTTGTCTCTGGCTCACTGTCCAAGCTTAAGTACAGATTGACTGACTTGATCTGAAGGGACGAACTAGGCACATTCTTACTTCAATGGATAATTCCATTTCATTAAAACATTGGGAACTGAAAAACCAGTTTCAGGTTGGAAATGTAGGGAAATAAAAGGGCAGAATGGAAAATAAACTGGAGTAAGACCTACTGTTCTTGAATGCTTCTTCTCTAGTTTCTAACAATAGGTTTTTATTAAACCAAAATTTTGATTATTTAAATAAATATTTAAGTTCATATTTAAATATTTAAACAAAAGTTACAAGACATGTGTTATCTCAATCTAGGCAAAAGGCAAAGACAAGAGACATGGTGACATGCAAACTCCAGGAGCAGGATGTGGCTTTCCATCTTCTGACGTGATATGGGACACTCGCCAAGTAGGTTTCAGCCTTAATTGCTCTGTCTAGCCTCACTGCTGGCTCTCGGTAAATTTGAAAAATCTTCACAAATTTTCAAGAAATTACGAGTACTACATTGATTTAGATGCGAAAAACTGTCTCACTGGAAAAGACCCTGGTGCTGGGAAAGACTGAAGGCAGGAGGAGAAGGGGACGACAGAGGATAAGATGGTTGGATGGCATCACTGACCCAATGGACATGGGTTTGAGTAAACTCCGGGAGTTGGTGATGGACAGGGAAGCCTGGCGTGCTGCAGTCCATGGGGTCGCAAAGAGTCAGACATGACTGAGAGACTGAACTAAACTTTAATTTAGATGATTTATGATTTGGTATTTTTTTAATGATGCAATTGCTTTGCTCTTACAAATTTGATGCAACATGACAAAAGAAAATATTTTTCCATGAGCACCAAATTTTAGTAAAATGTGTAAAATTTTATTTTTATAAGCATCAAAAGTACTCCTAGTAACAAATGTTCCCCATATATATATCCCTTTAATGGTGGTTCATTGTGTATAAAGTAAACAAATAATATGTAGTATATGAAGCCACATAATCCACAATTCATTCAGGACTGATGTTCGCATTGAATGCAATCCCAGTGGAAAGCCATGTTTTAAATAAAATACTTTCCTGTGACGTTTTTATAAAGGCTAAACTAAAAAGAAAATAACTTGCATTTATATGGCTAAAGCAGAAATATTTTTAAGTACTTTTTAAGTCTATGGGGTCACATAGAGTCGGACACGACTGAAGTGACTTAGCAGCAGCAGCAGCAAAGTAGCTGCTTAGTAAAATTTGTTTCTGAATTCTGAATTCCTTTTGAGAACCCTGCTCTAGAAACAGAAATTATCAAGTGCTTCTGGCTCTGGGTTCCAGTTGCATTTAACTAGGTCTCTTAAAGAACAGGAAACTGTGAACTCAGATGAAGCCACCACATTAGGTTCTTGGGATCCACAATGATAAGAGCAACAAGCCAAATCCCTCTCCTAGGAGCTGTCCTGCCACTGGGGGAAGACCACCCCACTACACAGGTTTCTACTCTCCTCTGAAGGAGAGTCAGGGCCAACCCCATCATGCCTCACACCCACGAGCCCTATCTCCACACTGCTCCTTCTATGCCTAATTCTGACCTATTCCTTTCTTTACAAATACTTCACACGGGTCCTTGGGCCTCCCAGTCAGCAACTCCTCACCTTGTATTTGCTACTTCTTTTCTTCTAAATTAAAACCTGGCTTTCTCCTGGACCATGCCCTTTTAGCCTTCTGGAAGCAGCCCCATGTTCTTCCACTGGGAATCTTTGGGTTCCCAGTGCCACTTCCAAACCATCATTCACATGCCCTTGATCCTGAGACGTTCTTGACTCCTTCCCCTCTCCTCCCTGTTGACATCTCAACTTGTAATCATATGTCTCATTTTTTGAAGAATTCCACTCTCAGTCATGGAAAATTTTGGAACCCCAATTCATTGTAATTCTCTTTCATCTTATATTATCTTTAACAAACACATGAAGGAAACAAAAGTATATGCAAGATGTTCAATGAGACTGACTAGTAATCAGGCAAATGCAAATTAAAACAAAATCCATTAGTGTCAATACTATCAGATTGGCAAATTTTAAAATTCCAAGCCAGGATAATATTGAGTTTGTTGAAGATGTGGACACATGGTAATGCTCACACGCAATTGGTAATTTACATTGGTACAGCCACAGAAGAGAGAGATTTTGTAATAAAAGTCAGATTAGAAATGCCTGGCGTGCTTCAGTCCACAGAGTCAGACACGACTGAGTGACTGAACTGAACTGAACTGAACCATACCTCCTAGCTATCTCCTTATCCTCATGAATAAGCTAAACTCAATGCAGAAGTTAAGACTCACTCTCAGCTTCATACCATCCAATGCTTCAAGAACAGTTCAACCCAGTTGGTTATGGAATATACAAGTTAACAGCATATATAAATAGGATGAATTTATTACATTGCTTTGTCCTAAAGAAAGAGACAGCTATCCTTCATCTTAG
This sequence comes from Moschus berezovskii, assembly GCF_049115385.1. Taxonomy (NCBI): domain Eukaryota; kingdom Metazoa; phylum Chordata; class Mammalia; order Artiodactyla; family Moschidae; genus Moschus; species Moschus berezovskii. Next base: position 25,381,332 of record NC_142473.1, read on the forward strand.
ACTTCCCTGGTGACTCAGATGGTAAAGAATCTGCCTGCAATGCAGGAGACATGGGTTCAATCCCTGGGTTGTTAAGACTCCTGGGGGAGGCATGACAGCCCACTCCAGTGTTCTTGCCTGGAGAATTCCATAAGCAGAGGAGCCTGGCGGGCTACAGTCCATGGGGTCACAAAGAGTCGGATGTGACTGAGTGACTAAGCACAGCATAACACAACAAAGGAAATAATAACTACAGTGTTGGTGAAAGAGCTGTTCACGTGTTTGACTGTGAGTGCTGGACTGGCTAGGAAAACAGTGGTCATCAGAAGAGAGCCACTGAAGTGTGAGATAACGGACAACTTGATACTGAGTCTTAGAGTTAACACATCAGGTTTACACTTGGCTGAATTTGAAGAAATAAATTAATACTCAAACAAAATAGAGTTATTTCTTTCTCTCATGTAAAGCAAGTCCAGAAATAGACAGTCCAGAGCTGATAAGAGCGCTCTAAGAGTCAGGGAACCAGTCTCCTTCTCTCTTGTCCTTCAATCATGTTCAAATCATGCTTTCCTTCTGACGGTTCAAAATGGCTACTGGAGCTCCAGGCACCACATCTGTTGTCAAGCCAGTAAGGAGCAGGAAACAGAGCAATCTCTTGCCCCAACTCCCTTTAAAGACAGTTTTACACAAACTTTTGCTTATGTCTTATTGATCAGAACTGTCATTTGGCTAAGAGACAGGAGAACCTAGAAAAAAGTATTTCTTTGGGGACTTCCTTGGTGGTGCAGTGGATGAGAATCCACCTGCCAATGCAGAGTATACAGGTTTGATCCCTGGTCCAGGAAGATTCCACATGCCACAGAGTAACTAAGGCCATGAGACTATGTGTCACCAACTATTGAAGTCTGTGCACCCTAGAGCCTGTATTCTGCAACAATAGAAGCCACTGCAATGAGAAGCCTGAGCACCTCAAAGAAGACTAACCCAACTCACCACAACTAGAGAAAGCACATGCAGCAATGAAGACCCAGTGCAGCCAAAAATAAAATTAATTAATTAAAAATATTTCTTCCAGATAGTTATGTTTACAAGTCATGGGTTTTATGCTTAAGGTGAAGGAGAAAAGTATTGGTTGCTAGGTAACTAGCAATCTTTGCTATGTTAGTATTTAGCATTTTAGAGATAGAGCCATTCTGGATGATGATAATGTTCAGGAGTTTGCTAGTCATCATAGAGAGGTGGGATGAGGTGTGGGGTGGGAGGGAGGTTCAAGAGGGAGGAGACATATGTAGGCTCAGGTGGTAAAGACTCCGCCTGCAATGCGGGAGACCTGGGTTCGATCCCTGGGTTGGGAAGATGCCCTGGAGGAGGGCATGGCAACCCACTCCAGTATCCTTGCCTGGAGAATCCCATGGACAGAGGAGCATGGCAGGCCACAATTCATGGGGTTGCAATGAGTCAGACATGACTGAGAGACTAAGCACAGCACAGCACATGGCAGAAACCAACACAAGACCACAAATAAATTATCTTCCAATTAAAAATAATTAAAAAAAAAAAATTACTCAGGATAATAGTAGGATTCTCAAAGAATAGGTACCAAACCCATTTCAATATCCCCACTGAATTTTGGGAGAAAACTGAATGTCGATTAATAACTGCATAATCATAGAGTGTGAATTTTCACTGGTAGGGTGATATTGTAACAGGATAAGAGAATCATGATATAAAGTTAGTAGGCTTTTAACTTTATCCCTACAAGTCAGCGATGCAGAAAGTAAGGGAAAATTAAGAGCTTTGAATAACACTTGTAGTGAAAGAGTGTAGTTCTACAGCTTTGAGTTTTAATTACAACTTTGTCATTCACAAGTTTTGTGATTATTGGCAAGGAACAAATCCTTCTTGTTTCCTTGTTTATGAACTGGGAATAATTTCTATCTCAAAAGTGTATGGTAAAGATTAAACAAAATAACATTAAAACATATAAAAAAAAAAAAAGAAATACTACTTCTAGACACATGTACAAGGAAACAAAACTGCAAAGTTGATTTTCTTATTGTCCATACCAGTATAACAATTCAAATGTCTATCAACAGATAAATGGAGAGTCGGTTGTGGTTATTCATACTCTGAAACAGTACATAGAAATTAAAGTACATATACAACAAATAAAAACATGAATTTGGATAAAGGTTATCTTTGGGGTAAGAAAGAGCATAGTGGGACTGGGGATGGGTAAAAATGGATCTTCATTTCTATGTATTACTGTATTTTATTTATTATATTAGAAAGGAGAGATTAAAAACATGTAATAAGGCAAAAGAGTGAAACCAGAATAACAGATACATTTTTTTTAATGAAAAAAGTGTTCAGTCATTCCTTCTTGGCAACAAGATTGGAAACCTTAGCTAACTTAAGAATTTCAAACTATCTCCAAGCAATATAAATGATACCTACATAGGAAAAAAGAAAGATGTTTGGCAATTATTCAGTTAATCGCTTTGGTATCACACATCTAAACTTAAAATTTGCATGAAATTAACTCGTGAGGAATAAATTAGTCTTAAGTATTTAATATCGATCATAATTACCAAATAACAGTCAAATCCCCACAACAGTTTGTACTATATGGAAATAATCTTTTGTGAGTACAAAACTCCAAACTGTTCAGCAAAAAAACAAAACAAAACTGTAATTTGTTTCCACACCTGGCCTTACTTAAGGAAAGCAATGCTTTATTTATTCAACATCATTATGAAATGAAGTGTTTCAAATAATTTTATACCTTTAAGTGCCAATACATTTTTATTAATAATTTTAACCACTTGTACTGGAATCACTTTTGGAAAGAACATTTGGATGTTTTTCTTTCTTTTTTTAAGACAATAGAGTATGATTAAGATTCTCATATTGACTTGGGGTCAAGAGTAAGTAGGCTCATAATTTCACTCTGTCTTAATTCCAAAGAACCTTTGTCTCCAGGAAATATATGTATTAATAGCAGTAGTTCTTGTGTACTTTGGACAGCTAAACAATTGGTGAATGTGTCTCCAGAAAATTACTCTTTTCCCTGTTTGTTTAAGCTATTCTTCAGTCTATCTCACTGAACTTGAGCAACATCTACTCATAAACACACAGCTGTCAATACCCCTTCATTTTCACCATGCTTCTGGCTGATTGGGTCCATATTTCATAATGTTCTTCACAAAGATCAGTAGCAATAATCTGTACATAAGAACTGTTTATCCCAGCAGTATGTGACTACAAGGCTGGGGATTTAAAATTGTTGTGTCTGTTTTTAGCCTATACTCTCAGGTTGTCAGCCTCCAGCAGTAGTTTTCTTATTCAAGCCACTCCATTATTCTCACTGAGAAAGCCCATGGATAGAGGTGCCTGGAGGGCTACAATCCATTGGATAGCAAGAGTCAGACATGAATTAGTGACTAAAACAAAAACAAAAATTTATAAATGTTTGAAAAGAATAAATGTGCTGTTACTGACAGGCTAGAGTCTTTCCTATGAGGTGAGTGTGTAGAGTTGGGCACATGAACCATTTTTTTAGCTCTTCTTGTGTGTCTATTTCCTTCTCCTCTGCAATGCGCCAGATAACTCAGTCCTCAGGGGCTCCCTTCATCAGCATGTGGCCACTGTGGCAACACAGATGTGAGGCCATTCCAGTGGGTCGATTGCACCATTCTAGAATGTGTCCTTTTTTTAAATTCCTCCTTTGAACAGACAAATTGGCATACGATACTAGTTCTTTCTCAGTCTTGAACATTTTCAGACAAAGTTCCTGTTCTTGGGGCATTTTCTTAAAGGACTCCTTACAAATAGACAGCCGAACTTCCACTGTAATTACTACTCTGTGCCAGAATTTATTTATATTTCTTGCTAGCATTTATTTAATTTCACTTTACTTCCAATCAAAGTTTGAAGTGAACGTTCTATTCTCTACACTAGTGGTCCCCAACCCTTTTGGCACCAGAGACTGGTTTTGTGGGAGACAGTTTTTCAGCAGAAGGCAGGAGGGATGGTTTCAGGATGATTTAAGTGCATTTCATTTATGGTATCATTGTTCTCTTGCTAAGTCGTATCTGACTTTTTGCTACCCCATGGACTGTAGCCAGCCAGGCTTCTCTGTCCATGGGATTTCTTGGGCAAGAACACTGGAGTTGATTGCCATTTCCTTCTCCAGGGAATCTTCCTGGACCAGGAATCAAACCTTCATATCCTGCATTGGCAAGTTTTTGTTTGTTTTTTACCACTGAGCCACCATGGAAGCCCTATTTGTTGTATACCTAATATCTGCCACTGCTGATCATCAGGAGGTATCTACCAGTCCATGGGGACCCCTGTTCTATGTCAGTGATCAATAAACTACAGCCTGCAGGCCAAATGATGGTACTTTTTATAAACAGTTTTGTTAGAATTCATGTTATTTATTATGGCTGTCATGCTGCAGGGCAAAGTGGCTGAGACAGAAAATAAATGGTCCAGAAAGATTAAAAAGTTTATAGAAAAAGATAACCTACCCCTAATTTAGGCTAACTAGTCAGTCTGACCTAAAAAGGTTTACTTCTTCAAGGTGGTGAACTCCAGCAATATCTTTCTTTTTCAAAATGCAAACATGGAAAAAATGTAAAATAATCAGACAGATTACTAGGAAAATGGTTAGTAGTTTCTGAGCTACTTTAATTTATTTGTCAATTCTTAGCAGCTTGAAATTGTTACCACTGGACAAGAGCAGTTATAGACAACAGTGGTGTTTATATAAGCAACTCACAAGAATACCACACGCTTTAAGTGTAGCAAAGGTGCATTATAATTTTGTCTCAGCACGTGTACCCCAATGTTCATTGCAGCACTGTTTACAATAACCAGGACATGGAAGCAATCTAGATGTCCATCAGCAGATGAATGAATAAGAAAGCTGTGGTACATATACACAATGGAATATTACTCTGCAATTAAAAAGAATGCATTTGAATCACTTCTAATGAGGTGGATGAAACTGAAATTTTCACATCCTATTATACAGAGTGAAGTAAGTCAGAAAGAAAAATACCAATACAGTATATTAACACATATATATGGAATTTAGAAAGATGGTAACGGTGACCCTACATACAAGACAGCAAAGGAGACACAGATGTAAAGAACAGACTTTTGGACTCTGTGGGAGAATGCGAGGGTGGGATGATTTGAGAGAATGGCATTGAAACATGTATATTATCATATGTGAAACAGGTTACCAGTCCAGGTTCGATTCATGAGACAGGGTGCTCGGGGCTGGTGCACTGGGATGACCCTGAGGGATGGGATGGGGAGGGAAGTGGAAGGGGGCTTCAGGATGTGAGACACATGTATACCCGGGGTAGATCCATGTCAATGTATAACAAAAACCACTACAATATTGTAAAGTAATTAGCCTCCAATTAAAATAAATAAATTAACTTTTCAAAGAAAAAAACTTTGTCTCAGACATAAAATTAGATACGAGATGGAAAGTGCCTTAAATAATAATTGTGCTATATAGCATAATGCATAATTGATGTGGTGCTAGACCCACAGTTTGGAATAATGAATAAGTTATTAAGGCAACCTAAAGTTTATATTTTTTAATAAAGCAGATCATAAACATTATCCAAACATACATTTTTATCTTGGTTCTGTCAATATATTATGATATTAAGGAAAGAAAATACAACAGAAATGTGGTATCAGAAAGTGGAATTAATACCTACAATTTAGCTGTCATATTTTATGATACATATCAAGTATTTGCTTGCTAGAAACAGCTAAAATATTAAAGGCAAATGATTTGATTCATGTTATCCCAAGTCCATGAAATAGCTATTTAAATGCTATATGAGTTATAACATACTTGTATATTGGACAGATACATTGAATAAGACTATTGAGTGAGATTTTATTAAAACAAGTTGCAATCCATCTCCTCAATGCCTATGAAGCTATTCAGAGAAAGAAGCTTTGCCCCTGCACTAGATAAGAATTCAGCAGGTTTTCTGACTTTTCTATTAATTTTAAGGTGGTAGCTATTTCCATGGTTACTTTAAGTAGCAAAATGCAATATCATTTCAAAAATTAAGCACTGGTTCAGGACATTAATCAATCCTTCACTCTCCACTCAATCTTACTTATGAGTGTAAGGTCTTACTAAGGGCGGGTATGATTTTATGTTTTCTATATTTTTGCTTTAAAAAGCAATCTGAAAAATGACAGTAATCAAAACAGCATGATGTAGTAAAAGAAGAGAGACATGCATTGGAATTTGACCAATGCATTGGATCAGAACAAGGAGTCCAAAATTAGACCCAAACAAAGACATTTAACTGATTCTCAAAGTAGAAGTGGAAACCCATTAGGGAAAAAAAATAGTCTTCTCAATAAATGGCACTAGAACACCTGGATGTCCATAAGCAAAAAAAAAAGTCAACTGAGACACAGAACTTACACCTTTTACAAAAATTAACTCCTCAAGAACAGATCTAAATGTAAAATGCAAAGCACTTAATTTCTAGAAGAAAATATAGTATAAAACCTAGGTGACATTGGGTTCAAAAATGAACTTTTAAATACAACACAAAAAGCAAAATCCATGAAGAAAGAAAAAATTGATGGCAAGTAGAATTTACTAAGATTAGCAAACTTCTGCTCTGTGAAAAACATTGCTAAGAGAATGAAAAAAACAAGCCGCAGACTGGGCAAAAGTCTTTGTAAAACACTTATGTAATAAAAAACTTATCTCCAAAAAAAAACCTCTTAAAATTCATCAATAAGAAAATAAACAACTGAAATTAAAAATAGACAAAATATCTGAACAGATATCTTACCAATGAAGACATATGGATAACAAATAAACATATGAAAAGATGCTCAGCATAATTTACCATTAGGAAATCAAAAATCTTTTAAAAAGAGATTTCACCATACACCTATTAAAATGGCTAAAATTCAAAACACTAATTTCTGGCAAGGATGAAGAAAAAATAACTCTCATTCATTGATAATTGGAATGCAAACTTATGTAGGCACATTAGAAAGACAGTTTCATAGTTTCTTAGAAAGTTAAATATAGGTTTATCATACACTCTTAGATATTTACCTAACTGACTTGAAAATTTACGTCTGCACAAAACTCTGCACACAAATGTTTATAGCAATTTTATTTGTAATTACCAAAAACTGGAAGTAACCAAGATGTCCTCCAATAGATGAACAAATAAACATATTTTGGTACATTAATATAATGAAATACTATTCAATAATAAAAAGAACTGAGCTATCAAGACACAAAAGACATGGATAAATCATAAATGAATATTGCTATGTGAAAGAAGCCAGTCTGAGAAAGCTATTCAGTACATGATTACAATCACATTTTTTTCTCTCATATAATTTTGGTAAACAGCATCTTTTGTATCTCAATGCCTCAGCTGAAACTTCAGCTTCGATGCCTTGTTATAAATATGTACAAACACATATTCAGGGACCAAGAAATATTTATATATACAAGCACATATTGCGGGACCAAGAAATATTCAATCATAAAATTTCTAAATATAAACCTACTAACTTTATATGTTACTTCACTAGATTATAAACTCCTCAAATGCTATAATCATAGCTTCTACTTCTTTTCAAAGCATACACACAGACACTCATACACACACTCACACACACATATAAGAAACAATTTTTAACTCCCAAACTGACACAGTAAATACTGGTTGCTGATTTGTTGATGGTGTGTATCTGTGTATACCTGATTTTACAAAGGTAGTCAAGCATGACTCTGAGATTAGGACATAATTTGGAACATAACTTGGAACCAGACTTGGACTTCTGGGTTTCCATTTAAATCACTAGTTGACCACCTGAAAAACTGGCACTGGTTATTACCACTATCACTGTACACAGAAGGATCCAGATCAGACAGTCAATCCTGAAGAGCAATGCTGCATTCAGATCAAACTGAACATCCAGATTGCTATCACAATACATTACCCAGAGGAAATATTGTATACCTTGTAATTTATTTGAATCTGAAAAATTAACAACACTTTCCATTGAGAAATTAGACTCTCTAGAACTACCAGATGCAGAATTTAAAATTCAAATAAATGCATCATTCTTACCCACAAGATAGCAAACCAGCTCAGTTCATGGTGAAGTCTGTAACAGTGGGAGTATGTGCGTGGTACCTTTGGGTCAAAGGGAAGTCTGACTGGCTCTGAACTGTTCCTCACTGAGCAGTGATAAAGTTTCCCTTTTATAACCCCTTCTCACACAAGGTGTCCCACATTCCTCACCCTCTGTTCGGGGGCCTGTGTGGATCTAGGAGCATAGGAAAATGGTCACACAAGGGATGAAGATCAACCACTCCCCAACCATTCAATGGTGGTGCTGAAGACCAGCCACTCACTCCTTCCCAAATCCTCACCAAACCTGGGTGTCTTCCCCTGCCTGCTCCAAACACTCCTGTCTGTTGTCCCTTCTCCTCCTCTTCTCTTTCCACAAGTTCCAGTCTTACTTCATCTTTGGGGGTGGAAAAACTGATAAACATAAGTATATATTAGAGTTTTCTCCTCCTGGGTTAGGCCAGCAGCTCCTTTAATGTCTTTGTCTCTGCTTCCATGTGGTCTGGGAAGGGAAAAACAGTCCTTGGGCCCCGGTGAGAGAGCAAGATATACTGGGATGGAGAAAAATATGGTAAAGAATCTGCCTGCAATGCAGAAGACCTAGGTTTGATCCCTGGATCGGGAAGATCCTCTGGAGAAGGGCATGGCAATCCACTCCAGTATTCTTGGCTGGAGAATCCCATGGACAGAGAAGCCTGGCAGGTTACAGTTCGTGGGGTCACAAAGAGTCAGATACAACTGAGCGACTAACACTAGTACTGCTATGTCAGGAAACACACAGATTTGATCCTAAGCAATATGGCCCTTTCATAAATGCTTTCCAATCAACATCCTTTCTTCTTCACAAAACTGCTCTCTTTATTCACCTCCCATGCTATATGTTTTCAAAGCAAAATGGTTTAAAAACAAGAAGTGACACAGTTTGGAAATGTTTAACCAAGAGAGAGAGCAGAGCCTAACAGGCAAAGCAAATGTCATGACCAAACAAGAGAATCTAATATGTTAGGCTGTTTAAGTCATAGGGATAATGCAAAGGGAATCTTAGGGAACGGTTACAATTGATGGCCAATGAACAGACAAGAAAAATAATCATAGACCGAGAGAAGCCATGCCTGGTGTCCAGGCAAAAGTGGCGACCCACACTAGGTAGGAGCATTTTTACTGACTTAGTGATGGAGATGAGGAGTAGAGAGTGGTTACTAAAGCTCTGTGGGGACCCGTTACTTCTAAGAGAATGAACTGGAGCTCCTAGTTGCTGAGTATTTGAACAGAATCAGTTAATACAGGTATAGATTCTATAAAAGCTCCAAAGATGTTCTAGTACATAAGCCTGCTCAGAGAAATGTTTATGACAATGGAGAAAAGATAGTCTCTTTAATAATTGGTGCTGGGAAAACTGGACAGCTACCTGTTAAACAATAACTTTAAAACATTTCCTTATACCATATACAAAATAAACTCAAACTAGATTAAAACCTAAATGTAAGACTTGAAACAATAAAATTCCTAGAAGAGAACAGATGAAGAACACTGTTTGACATAAATCATAGCAATATTTTTCGTATCTGTCGCCTAAGGCAGAAGAAAAAATAAACAAATGGGACCTAATTAAACTTTAAAGCTTTTGCATAGTGAAGGAAACCATTGACAAAATAGAAAGATATCCTGCTGGATAGAAGAAAATATTTGTAAACGATATGACCAACAATGGGTTAATGTCCAAAATACATAAACATCTCACACAACTCAGTATCAAAAAACAAAAACAGCCCAATTAAAAAAATGGGCAGAAGATCGAATAGAGATTTTTCCAAAGAAGACACACAGATGGCCAACAGTCACATGAAAAGATGCTCAGCATCTCTAATCATTAGAGAAATGCAAATCAACATGATTTTTAGAATCTTTGGTGGATTTTGAGTCTACTCTAAGTGGGCTGACAAGGTAAGTTTAGGCCAATAATCCTTAATGTTAATTCCCAACACTAACCTCACACTGCATGGAAATCTATTAAAACTTAACACCAAGTGGCTTTTTATTACTTGCTTTTGGTTAAGATGTTGTTGTTAGGAAATACTCGTGTTTTATACCAAAAAAAAATTATAAATTCATTCTTATAAAAGCATCTCTAATTTATTCTATAAATACTTCTTTTAGAGATGTCTGTGTCCCTTTTGGGACAAATCATTTTCAAAAGGTGTGCTTATAATGAGTATATTGTTCTGACTCAACTAAGTGTTGTATGAACACAACACCCACAACACGATGTAGCTTTACTTTTCTCTGAATACTGCCTTCACAAGCTTAATCAAATCTGACTTTTGCATTCCTTAGTGACATCCTAGGCAGATTTCAAAACTTTTCTGGTTATTTTCTATTATTAACACTTAGTCCAGTTGAAACTCAGACTTGATTTGCATATCACATCTTCTCTTCCCATTAGCACAGTTTTGACCCAGACCCTTGTGCAGTCCAGAGAGGAAGGGAGCACAGGAAGCTGCAAGCTGCCTTTGTTTTACCTCCATTTGAGGTCTAGCCCCTCCACAACGTGCGCAGGAAAGGAGGTAGAGAGAGGGGATTCCTATTTGACCAGTCCCTGTGGTTCCTCTTCCCACTGGTTGCTTTGCTTTTCAAGATAACATTAACATTCAAGATAACTAGCTACAGATACAACGCCATGTTGCTGTGATTTAGTTGCTAAGTCATGTCTGACTGTTTAGGAACCGTGGACTGCAGCACACCATATCGTTGCTTTTCAAACATTTGCTTTCAAAGAGCCCTGTGGGAGCTCTTGGATCTCCCTGATAGCTCAGTTGGTAAAGAATCTGCCTGCAATGCAGGAGACCCCGGTTCGATTCCTGGGTTGGGGAAGGGATAGGCTTCCCAGTCCAGTATTCTGGCTTGGAGAATTCCATGGACTGCATAGTCCGTGGGGTCGCAAAGAGTCAGACAGGAATGAGCAACTTTCACTTCACTGTGGGAGCTCTTGCTGTGGCTCCTTGGCCCCTGCCCAGCACATTTTGTAACTCAGGAGATCTAACTGGCTCTACCTCCTTCACTCTCCCAGCTTCCACTTTCAGAGGAATGAGCCATAGCACCATGGCAGCCCATCACCCAGGCCCCTCTCAGTGGGAAGCTCTTGTAAGTGATACAAGCCCAGATGCCTTGCACTGTATCCTTCAGACCTGCAAGAGATAAAGGTATCCTCACACTGGCCACAACTCTCTCAGCCCCACCATCTCCCAGCCCTCCTTCCCCTGCTCGCATGAGATGAGATGGGATCTGTCAAGGCAGATAAGCAGATCATCCAATTGGAGGTCAAGCTGCCCATTTCCCCTTCCCCAACTGCTACAGGTAATGTTTTAGGAGCTTCCCTGTCACTGGGATTGGGGAAGGGCAGTGGCATATAACTCACTCCTCTCCCAGGGTATGAGGAAGAATTAACTCCTTAACACAAATTCCACACATCATTGGCATTTTTCCTGACTCCCTCTTCTCTCTCCCCATTTTCATGCATAGACTTGGAGTGGAGGGTCACAGGGGCAGGAGTGGCTGGTACTGTTACATGTTAGTCTCTCATATGTATCTGAATCTTTGTGACCTCATGGACTGAGGCCCATCAGGTTCTTCCATCCATGGAATTCTCTAGGCCAGAATACTGGAACTGGTTGCCGTTCCCTTCTGCAGGGGATCTTCCCAACCCAAGGATCAAACCCAGGTCTCCTGCATTGCAGGCAGATTCTTTACCATCTGAGCCACTGGGGAAGTGCTTGGTGATAGAAGAGGCTATTCATTAAGTCCTAAGAAACCTGGAGCATGTGCTTTCAGAGTCCTCTATGAATTAATAGTTGTCTCCACAATGGGGGTTCCATGATGGCTCAGAGGGTAAAGAATCTGCCTGCAATGCAGGAGATCCATGTTTGATCCTAGGTTGGGAAGATCCCCTGGAGAAGGGAATGGCTACCCACTCCAGTATTCTTGTCTGGAGAATTCCATGGACAGAGAAGCCTGGTGAGCTACAGTCCTTGGAGTCACAAAGAGTCAAATATGACTGAGCGATTAACGCTCCATAATGGTAGGTAGTTCTTGTCTGATGTTTTCAGCTGTGGGCTCTAGTGCCCATTCCAGAGTATTAGGAGAAATACCCCTTCACATAGTTTAGCAGCCTTTCACAGAAAAATTTACAAGCTTTAAAGAAAACAGACACGATATTTTCATCACAGAATTCAAAGCACAAATCTGTCAGGAATGAGTGAGACTGCGTCCATGTGTATGTGTGTGTGTGTGCATATAGGCACAGAAATCCCCTCCTATTGAAAACATTCATCTTGAGCCAATCAAGAAAAGGAAAATTTACAAAGCTGAGGGAACCAGTCAGCTGCTTGGGGACAGGGAGCAGACATTCAAGTCTTCAGGAGCCTCCCATGCCTCCTCTGATATGTATAGAGGATTGTGCCTGAAATTCCTGAGCCCATAAAGGATTCAGCTTCCCCTCATCCTTTAGCCCTCACTTAACCCTAAAGTCAGTCAATAAGTCACTACTTGGAGAAGAAGTCTGAAGAATATGGAGTGTAGATAATTAGGAAAAACCTAAGAGGTAAAGAGAGTTATAATCAATAGAGTACAGGTTATTCCCTCTGTGATTGTCCGAGAACCCTGAAGAGATGTAAATTTCATTTTGTAACTTGATATTGAGAATAGAAGGCTGGTGTATCTGGAGGACTCTGTTCTCTCCCTTCACAGCTCTGCATCCTCAATAGTCACTCAATGAACTCATGACCTTACATTCCTACCGTTTGCCATGAGAAGGGAGCTGGTTCCTACTGCTCAGCTGCTGGGACTGACAATACACACTCGAGTAATAATACCTCAACAGGTACAAAGCATCCTAACACAGAGTCTGGCCATAAGAGCTACTGAAATTAATATTTTTGAACCAAACTGATTTCAAAAGTTTTATATCTAGCTGAGGACTTAGAAATGTAAAAAACAAAATGTAAAGTTAGATACCAATGGTTACAAAGGGAGAAAGTGCCAAGAGCAAACTAATGGCACAGAGGCAGCTAGCCTTGAGTTGGAACACTGATGTGTGGTCTGGAGGCTTTGCCCCCAAAGGGATAGTCAGCTGGAAGAAGTTCAAGAACAGAAGGGACTAACAGTCTTCTATTAACTTTTGGTCAGAGGTAGTGGTAAGCTACAGTCCATGGGGTCGCAAAGAGTCGGACACGACTGAGCGACAAAAAAAAAAAAGTGTTCTTCTAGTGCTAGGAGCAGGAGACATACCAAAGTTTCTTCTTGAAAAAAAAAAGACTAGAAATGACATGAACCAATATCTTCTCACCAACACCAATGAGATGGCAGATTGATCCCTTCAAGGTCTAAAGTTCACTGGGTTTGATCTAGCACCTAACCTGGACAGTGCCAATAATCATAGCTATATTACCACAATGTAACCTTCCCAAATCAGGTCACTTTTTTCATTCCCATTTAAAAAAAAAAAAAATTTTATGTGCACCATTTTTAAATTATTTGTTGACTTTGTTACAATATTGCTTCTGGGGCTTTTGTTTTGTTTTATTGGCCACAAGGCATGTGGTATCTTAGCTCCCCAACCATGCATGGATCAAACTCACACACAATGCAATGAAAAGTGAAGTCTTAACTTTTGGACTGCCAGGAAAGTCCCTTCCTTGTTCCCATTTTATAGATAAGGAAACTGAGGCAGAGAGAAATTTATGTGACTTGCTCACATTTATATAGTTTATGAGTAGAGCCAGGTTCGGATATGATGCAACAGATCTAGGGCCTGTGCACTTAACCACTTGGCTCTGCTTCCTCTGGTGAACAAGAAAGGCCTTCACTCCCCAGCATCACCCAAAGGTGCTTCTCCTCTTGATGCCGTAATCTACTCCACTATCAGCAAAGGGCGGGGGAAGAATCAGAGGAATGAGCAGTGAAGTTGGGGAAATGGCCTCCCTCTCCTCATGCAGCCAAGGAGAAAGCATTTGGGTTGCCTTGCAAGGTTTTCAGGAAGAAAAGAATACATTCCTTCCCTGTGTGCAGTTCCTGAGAAATCTATGCTTTTAACCCAGTTGTCAGAGGGAGCGGTTTTGGTGACTGACTGATAGGGTCAAAGCCCCACCTAGTGGCTGAAACTGAAAATATGCCCAGAAGATGTTTCTGGAGAATCAGAATCAAAAGATTCATTCAATGCAGGAAAAGGGAACTGAAAGCAAAAACTACCCATGCTCAAAGCCTTTCTACACCCTCTGTAGCTTGTAGCCACACATCATTAAAAGACGTCTTTTTTTTAATGTCAGCCCACTCAAGGATTTACCCAGAGTATCAGGAAGAGCGTATAGCTCTTGCTATAATCCCGGAGACATAACCGCAGCCCTCAGTCACTTACTCTACAACAGACTGAAAAACTGCCTCCTGAAATCTCTCCCCAGGATTAGGAACCATCTTAGGTATCTGTGAAAGGGAAAGTGTTAATCACTCGGGTCTGACTCTATGACCCCATGGGCTCTAGCCCACCAGGCTCCTCTGTCCATGGCCCAGGTTCAGGCCCTGGGTAGGGAAGATCCTCTGGAGAAAGGAATGGCAACCCACTCCAGTATTCCTACCTGGAGAATTCCATGGACAGAGGAGCCTGGCAGGCTACAGCCCATGGGGTCTCAAAGAGTCAGACACTACTGAACTACTAACACTTGGATACCCAACTGTAGGTCTTATTCAACATATGGGGAAAACTCAAAAGAGAGAAGGTACTGGTAATGAAGAAGCAGGGAAGGAAAGAAAATAGGGAAGAAGTGATTCTTCCCAAAATGTTTCCCCTGAACTTGTGCAGAAACCTCAGAATAATAGAGGGAAGGGATGCAGACTGCACTGATGTAGGCTGTACCCCATCTTCCTTGCAGTTTCAGGAACTGTTAGTGGATCTCTATCCCTTGTTCCTTGCTAAGGGACATGCTAAGGACAAGCCAAAGGGGACCAGACCAAGCAAGAGCAAGGCAGTTCACCTGAGACAAGTGTCAGCCACCTCCATGGGAGAGAGGTTGATGGGTCAGGTCAATAACGCCAGCAGAACTTAGCTAGTTGGAGTATATGACAGTGGAGAGTCATAGGGATTGCTAAGAGGGTAAGGTAAGGTAATAATAACTTCTAGAATTCTGAGCAATGGTCATGCTCTAGTGTCAGGTACAGTCAAGTCAGGGTGGTTGTTAAGAAGGGTCCGTCGTAGGGCTCAACCCAGAAAACCAGGCAACAGTCTGGGCTTCCCCACCCACTTCTAGAAACCTGGGGAGCTGGAGAAACTCCAACTACAAACTTGCCATCTGGTTTTCAGGAATGAAGTCACTAGCCATTGTGATTACTGACCTTTAATACAGCCTGAAAGGATGGAGATCAGCAATCAGGCACTCTGTGCCTTGGGGAAAAAACTGGCAGAACAGGCCTTCAGATAGTTAAGTATTTTCAGGAGAAAATATTATGAATCCAATTTCCTGCATATTCTCATACCTAGAAAATCATTAAAATAATTAACAGGCTATAAGCAACAAATGCTGGAGAGGGTGTGGAGAAAAGGGAACCCTCTTACACTGTTGGTGGGAATGAAAACTAGTAAAGCCACTATGGAGAACAGTGTGGAGATTCCTTAAAAAACTGGAAATAGAACTGCCATATGACCCAGCAATCCCACTCCTGGGCATACACACCGAGGAAACCAGAATTGAAAGAGACACGTGTACTCCAATGTTCATCACAGCACTGTTTATAATAGCCAGGACATGGAAGCAACCTAGATGTCCATCTGCAGACGAATGGATAAGAAAGCTTTAGTACATATACACAATGGAGTATTACTCAGCCATTAAAAAGAATACATTTGAATTAGTTCTAATGAGGTGGATGAAACTGGAGTCTATTATACAGAGTGAAGTAAGCCAGAAAGAAAAACACCAATACAGTATACTAACACATGCCCTGTATACGAGACACCAAAAAAGACACAGATATGTAGAACAGTCTTTTGGACTCTGTGGGAGAGGCCGAGGGTGGGATGATTTGGAAGAATAACATTGAAACATGTATATTATCATATGTGAAACAAATCACCAGTCCAGGGTCTATACATGATACAGGATGCTCAGGGCTGGGGTACTGTGATGAACCAGAGGGATGGGATGGGGACGGAGGTGGGAGGGGGGTTCAAATGGGGAACACATGTACACCCGGGGCAGATTCATGTCAATGTATGAAAAAACCAATACAATATTGTAAAGTAATTAGCCTCCAATTAAAAAATAATAAAAGGGGAAAATAAAATAATAATAATAATTAACAGGGACATCTGCTGTTTTGTGACAGGCAGCAACACTCTACCAAGATTCAAGATGTTTGCTTGATTTCACAGACCCCTTCACAAAATCGTACATATACTGACTCCCACACTACCTGTTCTGAGGAGCTCCTCAGCGCTACATGAAAGACTATCTCCTGGGCTATAGTCCTCAGTAAGTTCTAGAGTAAAACTTAACTCTAAGCTCTCATTGTGTGTTTTTCTGTTTTTGTTTTCTGTTTTCTTTTTCATTTGACACAAGCATTCAAAGAATCAGAATAGGTCTGAACAGACAAAAGTTGATTCAAGCAGCAGTCAAATGTAGTGTCAACCAACATCAGATCATTATTTCAATCTACACAGACTTGGTCCCAAGTCAGTTTAGGTTAGCATCATGCCAGGTATGATAGACCCTTGAGCCTGTTGGAAACAGGATGCTGGTTCATTTTCTAAGAATGAGCCTCCAGGTGTTCCTTTTTGTCCCTAGGCTTTGTTATACCTACTCTGCAGGCATTCCAACCCCTGTAAGCCCCCAGTATCCTGTTGCTGCTGCTGCTGCTAAGTCACTTCGGTCGTTTCTGACTCTGTGTGACCCCATAGACGGCAGCCCACCAGGCTCCCCCGTCCCTGGGATTCTCCAGGCAAGAACACTGGAGTGGGTTGCCATTTCCTTTTCCAGTGTATGAAAGTGAAAAGTGAAAGTGAAGTCGCTCAGTCGTGTCCTACTCTTAGTGACCCCATGGACTGCAGTCTACCAGGCTCCTCCACCCATGGGATTTTCCAGGCAAGAGTACTGGAGTGGGGTGCCATGGCCTTCTTCCCCAGTATCCTGACTAAGGCGTAAGATGGTAGGTACCTCTCTTATTTGAGCCTCGAGAATTCTTGCCCTTCAGGCAGGTCTGGACTGGCAATGCATCCCACCCCATCACTTCATATGAGTCTCTACAATCAAGTACCTAAAGTTTCAGGCTCCCCCAACTCTTTCTCTCTTGGCTATTTTTGCTCACCTGTATTTTTACTTTTCAGTGTTGCTTCTATCCTTGGGTGAAGTATGACTTCTTCCACCTCTTGTTCGTATAATCCTCATGACATGAGACTTACTTCATGTCAGGTCACTCCCAGGCTGCCAGATTGCTCTCCTCCCCTACTGCAAAGGCCCAGGCAGTCTGGAAGGGTCACGTTATTTCCCTATGTATTTGTCAGACAGAGTTGATTATAGCCCCTTGAAATCAATGAATGCATGAGCATTCCTCTGTAGAAGTTAATGGCATCAATTACTTATGTTCCCCGCAAAAAATACTGTTAGTTGCTCAGTCATGTCCAGCTCTTTGTGATCCCATGGACTACAGACTCAGTTCATGGAATTCTCCAGGCAAGAATACCGGAGTGGTTTGCCATTCCCTTCTCCAGCGGATCTTCCTGGCCCTAGGATTGAACCCGAGTCTCCTGCCCTGCAGGCAGATTCTTTACTGTCTGAGCCCCTTATATGTACCTGTTTTGAAAGACTGATCAGTCGTAACAAAGAGACCTTGAATTACAGTGGCTTAAAAATAAAGTTTCTTTCTCATGTTATAGTTAAGAAAAGTCACAAGCTGTTGGCTGGTCACAGTCCTTCGGGGACTCTTCTGCTTTATTTCCTCACCGTGCTTTAGATAATTCTCTATGTTCAGTACATACTTGAGCACTTACTATTTAAAAGGTGGTGGGGATACCTCCCTGGCCGTCCAGTGGTTGAGACGTCACCTTACAATGCAGGCGGGTGCAGGTTTAAGCCCTTAAGATCCCACATGCCTCTCCGCCAAAATTACAAATCATAAAATAGAAGCAATATATTAGCAAATTAAGTAAAGACTTTTTTTCAAAAGGTACCAGGTTACATTCCTCAGGAGATACAGTCTCAGTCTTATTGGAACTCAAGATCTAATGGGAAGATAAAGCAAGTAAATGAGTCGATGTGTTCAGAGAAGAAAATCCAGCACAATAGAGTCTGTAGGGATGAAATGGGGGAGGAATGGCTTTAGACCAGAGGCTGCAGGAAAGTCTTCAGAGAGGAAGCTGTTTATGAGACGGAATTTGAAGAATAAACAAAATTTCGGTAGAAAAATAAGATAATAAAATGTTACCAGCAGAAAAAAAGCACTATGAGCCAAACTTGAAGATAATAAAATGCAGGAAATCTAGGAAGCAATGAGCACAAGAGTACATAGGGTATTCGCAGAACAAGATTCTGGGGGGAGATCAGAGCCTCATTGCAGAGGACCAGACGAGGAACCAATCCTTCACTTGCAGGTCATGGATAATTTCTGATATTTCAAGTTGGACAATGAATGGTCAGAACTCTGAAGCTGATCCTGATAGTTGGACTGAAGGGGAAAGCTGGAAATAAATGAATAGAAAATCACTGCCATAGTCAAGGAGAAGAAAGCACAGGATGGAATCAAGTTACAGATACCGAGAGAAACCCGAAAGGAAAATCACAATGGAGGCAGGACTGACAGGATTTGACAACTGGTTGAAAGGTGGAAGTGAAAAGGAGAAATAACACAAAACTCAGAGTTGTCAAGCTTTGGGTCCTCAAACAATGGTGATGCTTCTGAGATACGGAAATCACAGCATAAAAGAGACGGGATGCAGCTGGTGGAGTAAAGAGTTCAGCTTCGAATATTAAGCTTAAACTCCTAGAAAACCTAGAGAGACGTTTCTAAAAAGAGCTCAAAATGTAAGTCTGAAATTGAGGCAATAGTTATTTCTAGTAAATGATATGGACAAAAAGCAGTCTGTAGAGAAAGAGACCTGGAGGGTAAGAGAACACAGATTAGCCAAGCTTGGCTGAAACAAGGGCATGGGCAGGACTTTAGAAAACCCACACAGCTAATAGTATAAGGAAGAAACCTCAGGGGAAAAAAAAGAAAACTTACCTGAAAAGCAAGTGCTCAGTGTCCTGAGAGAAAATGTGTCAAAGACAAAAAGAACTCCAAGATGATCCAAATGGATGAAAATCATTCAACCTGATTATTAATGTTTAAATATACTTTCAGGATAATATCTGAATAAACTGAGAAGACTAAAAAACAAATGTGTCATCCAGTGAGTTAGGAAAGTTAGGAAAAGAACACAGGATGTTGGGAAAGGAAAAACATAATAAACCAAAGGAAAGTAGATGTCAAGAATTAATAAAATATTGGGGGGGAGGATAAATCAGGAGCTTGGAATGAACATACATGCACTACTGTATGTAAGACAGACAATCAACAAGGACCTATGGTATATGTACAGCACAGGGAACTCTACTCAATATTCTGGGATAACCTATATAAGAAAAGAATCTAGAAAATAATGAATACTGTACATGCATATGTGTAACTGAATCACTTTGCTGTCCACCTGAAACTCACACAACATTGTAAATCAATTATATTCCAATAAAATTAAAATTAAAAAATAATTGATAAAGAAGAAATTAATGAGCTGGAAAGCAGAACTAATAAATGAACACAAAAAGTGTGTCTTAAAAGTGAACAAAGTAGGGTCAATGCATGATACAGGATGCTCGGGGCTGGTGCACTGGGATGACCCAGAGGGATGGGATGGGGAGGGAGGTGGGAGGGGGGCTCAAGATGGGGAACACATGTACACCCGGGGCAGATTCATGTCAATGTATGGCAAAACCAATACAATAATGTAAAGTAATTAGCCTCCAATTAAAACAAATAAATTTTTAAAAAATTTTTAATGAATAAACTAGCAACTAACTTAGTTAAGAAAAAGGTAAAGCACCAGCATACATAAAAAGAAATAACTTTTTATGAGAAACAATCACACATAAAGAAGAAATTAAAATAATCATGACAGTCTACTCCACTCAACTCTACACAAATAAACTTGAAAATCCAGACTGAAAGTATAATTTTCTATGAATATATAATTTAATAAAACACCAGCAGATGATATGATTGTATATTTTAAAAAAAATACAACTGACTATAAAGCCACTAGGTTACATAGAGAGGTGCTGAATGAATCCGCAGGAACCAACAGCTTTCATGTACGCAGATGATAACGATCTCGAGTATAACAGAAGAAAAGAGTCCACTTTCAATATCAAGAAAGTAGATAAAGTATCTGGAACAAACTTCATGAGAACTGTTTAAACGTAAACAAAAATTAAACAATACAGAAAGATATCAAATAAAGTATTTTTATTGAGCAGACGAAAAACATTAATTTGTAAATGCAACTAATATGAACCCAATCGGTAAATATACCAGAAGAGTTTTCTCCTTTTCTCTCTTTCTCTCTTTTCTTTTTTTGACTGCAAGGAAGCTCTGTGAAAAAAAGGAGCA
The DNA here is from genome assembly GCF_049115385.1 of Moschus berezovskii. Classification (NCBI taxonomy): domain Eukaryota; kingdom Metazoa; phylum Chordata; class Mammalia; order Artiodactyla; family Moschidae; genus Moschus; species Moschus berezovskii. The sequence goes on from NC_142473.1 coordinate 25,402,157, forward strand.
AATACCCCTATTAGACATTAAAACATAAGTCTCAATAATTTAAAAGGTGCTGTTTTGGTACATAAAAAGACTAATGGAACAGAATAGAAAGTCAAGAGATACATTAAAATGCATACAGGAATTTAGATTATAATAAGAGTCATCCCAAATTAGCATAGGAAAAACACACTTTTCAAATAATAGCTTTGCCATCTGAATTCCAAATGGATCCAAGATTTAAGTGATTAAAAATAATTAATTAAAATACTAAAGGAAAATATGGAAGAATTCCTTTATAAACCTGATATTTAAAAAGGTCTTTTTCATTTGAAAACTAGAAGACTTAGAGAAGATTGATACATCCTGCTAAATAAAAATTAAAATCCTGTAGGGAAAACAACTACAAAAATTAAAGCTGTAACAAAGTCAAAGACAATGATAACTTGGGGAAAATCATTTGCAATTCATATCACAGGAAAAAACTGATCTCAATTTATAAAATACTTCTATATTTTGATAATGAAAACAATCAACATAAAAGTACACCAGTCACAGGAAAGGAAATAAATGTATAAAAAGCAGCTCAATTTTATTCATAATCAGGGGAATGTATATTAAAACTGTTCTGAGATAATATTTATCACTTTTGATTAGCAAAGATCTATAAATTTGACAGCACAATGTATGTTTTCTATTGCTACTGTGACAAATTACACAAACTTGACTTGAGCAACACAAATTAATAACTTACAGGTTTCATAGGTTAGAGTACAGAATGGGTCTCACTGGGCTAAAATGAAGATGTCAGCAGGCTGCTCTTCTTTTTGGAGGCTCCAGGAGAGAATCCATGTTCTTGCTCTTTCTAGCTTCCAGAGCTGCCAACATTCCTTGGCCGGTGGTCTCAAGTCAGGATCTGCAAAGCCAGCAACATTGCATCTCTTTGTGCCTTTCTTCTCTGACAGACTCTTCTGCCTCCCTCTTCTACTTTTAAGGTCTTTGTGATTACATGAGACCCACCTAGATAATCCAGAAAAATCTCCCTATCTTGAGATCTGCTAATTAACAACCTTAATTCTTCTTTGATTGTTACTTAACATAGTCATGGCTTCCAGGGATTATGTCTCTACTACACACACTACCAATGAGGATGTGTTAAACAAGCGCTCCCATCATCACTGGCAGAAGGAAAATTGGTACAAGAACTATGTAATTTGACAATGTGTCTCCAGATTTAAAATGCATATAACCTTCTAATATATACATACATCAAATCATTATAGTGTATACCTTAGTTATAAAATGTAATATGCAAATTCTATTTTAATAAAACTATAAAAAATTTAATAGAAATAAAAAATTAAATAAATAAATAAATGCACATTACCTGTGACCCAGCCATTCCACTTTGAGAATCTACTCTATAGATATACTTGCATGCAGATGAAATTATGGATGTCCAAGATTATCTATCATAACAATATTTGTAATAGAAAATTGGAAACAGATCAAATGTTTATTAATAGGAAACTGACTGAACTAGTGGCGGTATATTCATACAGAAGAGTATTACGTAGAAATTTAAAACAATAATCTCCAACACAATTAAGAAACAAAAATTAGAAGTTGGGAAAATAGTGTGTCTAGTGTGCTAACTTTTTGTGGAAGCTGGGAGCCAGATAAGAGTTTATATTTGTACTTACTGGTAAATGCATAAAGAACCCTGGGGGCAGGGAACAAGAAACTAACAATGATGATCATCTGTAGGATAGAAAAAAATGGGTAAATAGGAAACTTTTCACTATATTCCAACACACACACACAAACATACATACATTTTTAAGATTCAGCACAAATGCTTCCTTCTCTAAGGGGCCTTCTTGGTTTCTGAACACCACATCTGGAACACCAATAGGCATTTTGTGCCATTATTAGAGCACTATGCTCTTCTTCGAATTGCCTTAATTTGAATAGAATTATTATTTTCCTCTAAGAAGAAAGTGGAAGAGCAGAAGAAAAGCAGAGGAAGAAGAAAGAAAGTGTGGGGAGAAATAAGGAGGAACTGCCACTTTCTGAATCTTCAGGAAGAGATTTTTAATATTTAACACAGTCATGAATTTTTAAATGGCGCAGAATAAAGACAGAAATATAGATCAATTGAACAAAATAGAAAGCCCAGAGATAAATCCACGCACCTATGGACACCTTATCTTTGACAAAGGAGGCAAGAATATTCAATGGAGAAAAGACAATCTCTTTAACAAGTGGTGTTGGGAAAACTGGTCAACCACTTGTAAAAGAATGAACCTAGAACACTCCCTAACACCATACACAAAAATAAACTCAAAATGGATTAAAGATCTAAATGTAAGACCAGAAACTATAAAACTCGTAGAGGAGAACATAGGCAAAAACATTCTCTGACATAAATCACAGCAGGATCCTCCATGACCCACCTCCCAGAATACTGGAAATAAAACCAAAATAAACAAATGGGACCTAATTAAAAGTAAAAGCTTCTGCACGATGGAAACTATAAGCAAGGTGAAAAGACAGCCTTCAGAAGGGAAAAAGTAATAGCAAATGAAGCAACTGACAAAGAATTAATCTCAAAAATATACAAGCAACTCCTGCAGCTCAATTCCAGAAAAATAAACAACCCAATCAAAAAATGGGCCAAAGAAATAAACGGACATTTCTCCAAAGAAGATATACAGATGGCTAACAAACACATGAGAAGATGCTCAACATTACTCATAATCAGAGAAATGCAAATCAAAACCACAATGAGGTACCATTTCACGCCAGTCAGAATGGCTGCTATCCAAAAGTCTACAAGCAATAAATGCTGGAGAGGGTGTGGAGAAAAGGGAACCCTCTTACACTGTTGGTGGGAATGAAAACTAGTAAAGCCACTATGGAGAACAGTGTGGAGATTTCTTAAAAATCTGGAAATAGAACTGCCATATGACCCAGCAATCCCACTCCTGGGCATACACACCGAGGAAACCAGAATTGAAAGAGACACATGCACTCCAATGTTTATCGCAGCACTGTTTATAACAGCCAGGACATGGAAGCAACCTAGATGTCCATCTGCAGACGAATGGATAAGAAAGCTTTGGTACAGATACACAATGGAATATTACTCAGCAATTAGAATACACTTGAATCAGTTCTAATGAGGTGGAAGAAACTGGAGCTTATTATACAGAGTGAAGTAAGCCAGAAAGAAAAACACCAATACAGTATACTAACGCATATATATGAAATTTAGAAAGATGGTAACGATAACCCTATATACGAGACAGCAAAAGAGACACAGATATATAGAACAGTCTTTTGGACTTTGTGGGAGAGGGCGAGGGTGGGATGATTTGGGAGAATGGCATTGAAACATGTATATTATCACATGTGAAATGAATCGCCAGTCCAGGTTTGATGCATGATACAGGATGCTTGTGGCTGGTGTACTGGTATGAACCAGAGGGATGGGATGAGGAGGGAAGTGGGAGGGGGGTTCAAGATGGGGAACACATGTACACCAGGGCAGATTCATGTCAATGTATGGCAAAACCAATACAATAATATAAAGTAATTAGCCTACAATTAAAATTAATAAATTAAAAAAATAAAATAAAATGGCTCAGAAACACTATACTATAAACACTTTGAGGGCAGTCATAATAATCTCCAAATAGCTCATCACACTGCATGCTAATCATTCATTTCTTTCGTATCTTCCCCACTAAACCATGAGTCCCTTAAGGGGATGGATTTTATGGTTTCTTCACACACAGCAAGTGATCCATTTAAGGACTGAGAGACTGGATTTGTGCTCCTTACTAGAGGAAAAACAGCTTGGGAAAATGAACACTCAAGACACACATATCTTATACGAGTTCTTTATTTTATGGATTCTAAAACATTTACCCACTCCAGTGCTCTTGCCTAGAAAATCCCATGGATGGAGGAGTCTGGTAGGCTGCAGTTCATGGGGTCGCTAAGGGTCAGACACGACTGAGCGACTTCACTTTCCCTTTTCACTTTCACACATTGGAGAAGGAAATGGCAGCCCACTCCAGTGTTCTTGCCTGGAGAATCCCAGGGACGGGGGAGCCTGGTGGGCTTCCGTCTATGGGGTCACACAGAGTCGGACACGGCTGAAGTGACTTAGCAGCAGCAGCAGCAGCAAGACATTTACATTTTCTGTTTTCTCTCTGAAACTGAGTGGCACCTCTCAGTCCCTGATGTTTGAGCAGCAGCTACCACTTTTCGTCCCTGCCTGTGTCACTGTAACGGGGTCACTTGGCAAGTCCGTTTAGCCTGCCACCCCAATGCAGCTAAACGCAAGGTGACCACAGAATCTGATCCTCCAAACTGAAACTCTCTTGAGAGTGAAAAGGGACACTAACCAGCAGGACACTATGATAAGAGTAATTGAGGAATGTCCCAGGCAAACGTGGGCAGAGAGTCACCAGGTAATACACCTAATTAGTACCATGCGTATTGGATATAAATGTCATTCAGAATGTCTTCAAATAGACTGGGCTGTGATAAGCCTGAAAGTTTAAAATACCATGTTCATGAGGATAACGATAACCCTGTATACGAGACAACAGCAGAGACTCGGATGTGTGGAGCAGTCTTTTGGACTCTGTGGGAGAGGGCAAGAGTGGGATGATTTGTGAGAATGCCATTGAAACATGTATGTTATCATATGTGAAATGAATCTGACGTGGTTGGGGGCTCCCCACCTCAACACTCTGTGGATTCAAGAGGCCGTTCCTTCTGGAAGTGTATAAATTAGGCTGGGATAGAACCTGCACGCTGAATTTACTAATTAAGAAATGAGAAACCAGAACTATAAAGGTGGCATAGAAATACAAGAAACCATTCTTAAGTAATCTTTTAAAACTTTGAACAGAGTTACAGATTTTACCATTTGTGATAAACTGGCATATATAATTTAACCAGAACCAAAAGAAAATTAGTATTGTGTGAATTCTGAAGCACTTTCAACATGTTGTAGGAATAATGTGGACTTTCTTGGGTTTTACACATTCATAAGTAAATGGTCTGTCCCTCGTGCCTTTGTTGGTTTTCTGTGAGCAGTAGTTTCTGGGAAGTGAGCAGCTCTCATTCCTGTAACTCTTGTAATCCAGTCATTCGTGTGCCTCCTTCATGAGGATTCAGTGCAGCTGTGGTGCTGTTATGCCTCTGATAGGAACTCTAACTCTGTGTAAAGCCCCAAAGGTCTGTTACTTATTTTTATTTTATATTGTACTATATTTCATTTACAGTGTTGTGTTTGTTTCAGGTGTATAGCAAAGTGATACAGTCATATATATACATATGAATTAACAAAAGCAGTTCCTGTCTTTTGATGGGGTGTTCATGGTTTATAACATAAATGGCATTATTTGAAAGAGGGATAACTTAGGTATGGCATTGGGTTTTTTTCTTTTTGCAGCTTGAGGCAGTTGTAAAATAACTTAATGCAGTTTTTACAACTGTGTATTCTATAGTATTTTTTAATTTGGTGAAATTTTAGCTGTTAATGTTTTTGGCATTGTGTTTTTTACCATTTATTAAATAAAAATTAAAAATAAATAAAAGCTATTGGAGAGCAACAAAAAAAAGGAAAAAAAGTTTAAAAAAAATAAAATACCATGTTCACACAAAGCACAGAAACAGCAGTAGAATGTAAATTTGATATCAGTAAAAACAAACACTCATTTTTGGAAAAATGGCCACAATTCCAGGTTTTTCCTACAAAGCAAAAACCCAGTGTCTGTGACACCCAAGTAAAGCATATATTTGTAGAAGCACATATTAAAGCCCATAGAGGCGTGTTACTTTTTTTTTGGTAGAAAATATGCAAAAGTATCTGACTTGAAGCTGTTGGTTGGGGGACACACCCAAGTCCCTGCATCTCCTCCCAATGGTGTGCTCCTGCCAAGCTTCAGGCACAGCTCTGATCAGAAAGCAAGAATCCCCTCATGGGCTTACATGCCCTTGCACCTAATACACGTGAAATAAAATCTCTAAATAAAATCTACTGAGTCTCCATCTTGACTTGTATAATCAAGATCTCTGCTTTCAAGTCACATTCAGGAACCTCAGTATATAGGAACTTTATGATGGAAAAATCCTGGTTGAGAAGAGGGCTTTTTCCATCCTTTCATCATTGCTTCTTCTCCCTCAGATGCCATGGCTGAAGGACGCAGAAGTGTCCTCTTTCATCAAAGAAAAAGGTTTGAGGGGCAAGGTGGGACAGGGCATTCACCTTCAATACTACCCGATCACCCCACTCAGCATTTCCTCAATCCCTAAAAGCCCTTCACTAATAGATTCTGGGAACAGCCTCAGGGAGTTGATTGGTTTCTATAAATGTAAGACTAAAGGTCCAAGACCTTCTTCAGTCCCTATGCATTGCTCAGCAAATAACCATCACCTCCCTGCCCTAAAGAGAGCCTCTCAGCAGTCTCACTGCTTCCTGGAGGATCCAGTGGTGCTGCAGAATAGTGTCACCTGAGAAATAAAATAATGGCATCCTGAAAGCATCCTTAGGCACTCTCATTCCTCCTCTTCCATGGCTCTAGTCAATCTCCCCTAGAGTATGTCCTGCTGCCAAAGCAGCCCCTAGGGGTCCTGCAGACCCCTCGTGTCTATAATGCCGGTGTGCCTGCTCTACCAGCCAGACAACCAGGGGCAATTCAATCATTTCCCAGGGAGGTGGTTTACTCTGACCCTGCAGGTCTAGGACTGTGTTTTTCTCCCATGAAAACTGAGGAGTGTGGCCACTGATCTCCAGTGTCCCTTCCAACATAAACAGCCTATCATCCATAATTCATTTCTCAACTGACCTTCCTTACACCCAATGCCAGAGTATTTGCAAAACTGTTGTTTTCAAATTTGAAGGAAAGCTTGTGGCCAGAAACTGGTCACATGTAGAAGGATTGGATGAAAAGTTGCAGGTCTCCACTGCAAACCCTTGGCAGGTCGCTCTAAATGAAAATTGACCTAGCTTTAAGTGGCCTTGCCAACACCTTCCCTGTCCTTTCTGTGCCTAAGATCTTTCACAGTTCTGTTCAGTTCAGTCGCTCTGTTGTGTCCAACTCTTTGTGACCCCATGGACTGCAGCACACCAAGCTTCCCTGTCCATTACCAACTCCCGGAGCTTACTCAAACTCATGTCCATTGAGTCAGTGATGCCATCCAACCATCTCACCATCTGTCGTCCCCGTCTCCTCCTACCTTCAGTCTTATCCAGCATCAAGGTATTTTCCGATGAGTCAGATCTTTACATCAGGTGACCAAAGTGTTGGGAGATTCACCTTCAACATCAGTCCTTCCAATGAATATTCGGGACTAATTTCCTTTAGAACTGACTGGTTTGATCTCCTTGAAGTCCAAGGAACTCTCAAGAGTTTTCTCCAATACCACAATTCAAAAGCATCAGTTCTTCAGCACTCAGCTTTCTTTATGGACCAACTCTCATATCCATACATGACTACTGGGAAAAACCATAGCTTTGACTAGATGGACCTTTGTTGGCAAAGTAATATCTCTGCTTTTTAATCTACTGCCTAGGTTGGTCATAGCTTTTCTTCTAAGGAGCAAATGTCTTTTATTTCATGACTGGTTCTAACTGTTGCTTCTTGACCTGCATATAGGTTTCTCAGGAGACTGGTAAGGTGGTCTGGTATTCCCATCTCTTGAAGAATTTTCCACTGCCTTGTCTAACTCAATGAAACTATGAGCCATGCCATGTCCTCAAGATGGACAGGTCACGGTGGAGAGGTCTGACAAAATGTGGTACACTTGAGAAGGAATTGGCAAAACACTTCAGTATTCTTGCTTTGAGAACTCCATAAAATGTATGAAAAGGCAAAAAGATATGACACTGAAAGATGAATTCCCCAGGTCTGTAGGTGCCCAATATGCTACTTGGAGAAGAGAAATGATTCCAGAAAGAATGAAGATATGGAGCCAAAGTGAAAACAACTCCCAATGGAACAAAATAGAAAGCCCAGAGACAAATCCACGCACCTATGGACACCATATCTTTGACAAAGGAGGCAAGAATACTCAATGGAGAAAAGAAAATCTCTTTAACAAGTGCTGGGAAACTGGTCAACCACTTGTAAAAGAATGAAACTAGAACACCCCTTAACACCATACACAAAAATAAACTCAAAATGGGTTAAAGATCTAAATGTAAGACCAGAAACTATAAAACTACTAGAGGAGAACGTAGGCAAAACACTCTCCGACATAAATCACAGCAGGATCCTCCATGACCCACCTCCCAGAATATTGGAAATAAAAGCAAAAATAAACAAATGGGACCTAATTAAAATCAAAAGCTTCTGCACATCAAAGGAAACTATAAGCAAGGTGAAAAGACAGCCTTCAGAATGGGAGAAAATAATAGCAAATGACGCAACTGACAAAGGATTAATCTCAAAAATATACAAGCAACTCCTGCAGCTCAATACCAGAAAAATAAACAACCCAATCAAAAAATGGGCCAAAGAATTAAACAGACATTTCTCCAAAGAAGACATAAAGATGGCTAACAAACACATGAAAAGATGCTCAACATCCCTCATAATCAGAGAAATGCAAATCAAAACCACAATGAGGTGCCATTTCACGCGAGTCAGAATGGCTGCTATCCAAAAGTCTACATGCAATAAATGCTGAAGAGGGTGTGGAGAAAAGGGAACCCTCTTACACTGTTGGTGGAAATGCAAACTAGTACAGCCACTATGGAGAACAGTGTGGAGATTCCTTAAAAATCTGGAAATAGAACTGCCATATGACCCAGCAATCCCACTTCTGGGCATACACACCGAGGAAACCAGAATTGAAAGAGACACATGTACTCCAATGTTTATTGCAGCACTGTTTATAACAGCCAGGATGTGGAATCAAGCTAGATGTCCATCTGCAGACGAATGGATAAGAAAGCTTTGGTACATATACACAGTGGAGTATTACTCAGCCATTAAAAAGAATGCATTTGAATCAGTTCTAATGAGGTGGATGAAACTGGAGCTTATTATACAGAGTGAAGTAAGCCAGAAAGAAAAACACCAATACAGTATACTTACGTATATAGAGAAAATTTAGAAAGATGGTAACCATAACCGTGTATGAGAAACAGCAAAAAACACAGATGTATAGAACAGTCTTTTGGACTCTGTGGGAGAGTGCAAGGGTGGGATGATTTTGGAGGATGGCATTGAAACCTGTATATTATCATATGTGAAACCAATCTCCAGTCCAGGTTCGATACATGATACAGGATGCTCTGGGCTGGTGCACTGGGGTGACCCAGAGGGATGATATGGGGAGGAAGGTGGGAGGGGGCTTCAAGATGGGGAACACATGTACACCCGGGGCAGATTCATGTCAATGTACGGGAAAACCAATACAATATTGTAAAGTAATTAACCTTCAATTAAAATAAATAATTTTTTAAAGGAAAATAAATAAATAAATAAATATGACCCTTACTGGTAAAAAAAAAAAAAAAAAAAAGAGTTTTAGAAGGATAGGCATTAACTCTTTTCTAAATGTTTGATAGAATTCTCATGTGAAGCCACCTAGTCCTGGGCTTTTGTTTATTGGGAGATTTTTTTATCAGAGCTTCAATTTCAGGGCTTGATTGGGTTATTCATAATTTCTATTTCTTCCTGGTTCACTCTTGGAAGATTGAACTTTTCCAAGAATCTGTCCATTTCTTCCACGTTATCCATTTTATTGCCATATATTTGTTCATAATAGTCTCTTATACCCCTTTGTATTTATGCATTGTCTGTTGTAACCTCTCCTTTTTCATTTCTAATTTTGTTGATTAGATTCTTCTCTCTTTTTTTCTGATGAGTCTGGCTAAAGGCTTGTCAATTTTGTTTGTTTTCTCAAAGAACCAGCTTTTAGTTTTATTAATCTTTACTCTTGTTTCGTTTCTTTTTCATTTATTTCTGCTCAGATCTTTAAGATTTCTTCTATCAATTTTGGGAATTTTTTGTTCTTCTATTTCCAGTTTTTTAGGTGTAAAGTTAGGTTGTCTATTCTATGTTTTTCTTGTTTCTTGAGGTAGGATTGTATTGCTATAAACTTCCCTCTTAGAACTGCTTTTGCTGTATCCCATAGGTTGTGAGTTGTCATGTTTTCATTGTCATTTGTTTCTAGAAATTTTTTTATTTCCCTTTTGATTTCTTCAGTAACCTGTTGGTTGTTTAGAAACATGTTGTTTAATCTCCATATGTTTGTGTGTTTTTGTAATTTTTTTTCTTGTAATTGATATCTAGTCTCATAGCATTGTGGTTAGAGAAGAGGCTTGATATGATTTCAATTTTCTTAAATTTACTGAGGTTTGATTTGTGACCCAAGATGTGGTCTATCCTAGAGAATGTCCCATGTGCACTTGAGAGGAAGGTGTATTCTTCTGCATTTGGATGAAGTGTCCTGAAGATATCAATGAGATACATCTCATCTAATGTATCATATAAGACTTGTGTTTCCTTATTAATTTTCTGTTTTGATTATCTGTCCGCTGTTGTGAACGGGGTGCTGAAGCCTCCTACTATTATTGTGTCACTGTCAACGTCTCCTTTTGTGTCTGTTAGTGTCTGTCTTATGTGCTGAGGTTGCTCCTATGTTGGGTGCATAGACATTTACATTGTTATGTCTTCCTCTTGGATTGATCCCTTGATCATTATGTAGTGTCCTTCCTTATCTCTTTATTTATTTCATTTTAAGGTCTATTTATTTTAACCTTATTTATTTAAGGTCTTCTTTATTTTAAGGTCTATTTTGTCTGATATGAGGATTGCTACTCCAGCTTTCTTTTGCCTGGAATGTAATTTTCCATCCTCTCAATTTCAGTCTATCTGTATTCTGAGGTCTGAAGTGGGTTTCTTGCAGACAGCCTATATATGGGTCTTGCTTCTGTATCCATTCAGCCGGTCTGTCTTTTGGTTGGAGCATTTAATCCATTTACACTTAAAGTAATTATTGATATATATGTTCCTATTGCCAAGCATTAATTGTTTGGGGTTTGTTTTTATAGATCTTTTCTTCTCTTATATTTCTTGACTATATAAATCCCTTTAACATTTGCTGTAAAGCTGGTTTGGTGGTACTGAATTCTCTTCTGCTTGCCTGAAAAGCTTTTCACATCTCCATCAATTTTGAATGAGATCCTTGCCAGGTCCAGTAATTTTGTTTGTAGATTTTCCCCTTTCAGTACTTTAAATATATCCTGCCATTCCCTTCTGGTCTGCAGAGTTTCTGCTGAAAGATCAGCTGTTAAGTATATGGGGTTTCCCTTGTATGTTATTGTTGCTTCTCACTTGCTGCTTTTAATATTCTTTCTTTGTGTTTAGTCTATGTTAGTTTGGTTAGTATGCATCTTGGCTTCTTTCTGAAGAGTTTATCAGAAGACTTCTTTCTCAAGGGTTTATCCTGAATGGGACTCTGTGCCTCTTGAACTTGATTTACAATTTCCTTTTCCATATTGGCGAAATGGTCAACTCTTCAAAATTTTTCTTATACACTTTCTTATTCTCTTCTTCTTCTGGGACCCCTATAATTTGAATATTGGTGCATTTGATATTGTCCCAGAGGTCTCTGAGACTATCCTCAGTTCTTTTTATTCTTTTTACTGCATTCTGCTCTTCAGAAGTTATTTCCACCATTTTATTTTCCAGCTCACTGATTCGTCTTCTGCCTCAGATATTCTGCTATTGATTCCTTCTAGAGTATTCCTAATTTCAGTAATTGTATTGTTTGTCTCTGTATGCTTATTCTTTATTTCTTCCAGGTCTTGTTTCATTGACTCTTTCATTCTCTCTATTTTGTTTTCAAGGTTTTTGATCATCTTTGCTATCATTATTATGAGTTCTTTTTCAGGTAGGTTGCTTATTTCCTCTTCATTTATTTGGACTTCCATGTTTCTAGTTTGCTCCTTCATTTGTGTAGTATTTCTCTGCATTTTCATTATTTTTTTTAACTTATTGTGTTTGAGGTCTTCTTTTCCCAGGCTTCAAGGTTGAATTATTTCTTCCTTTTGGTTTCTGCCCTCCTAAGCTTGGTCCAATGGTTTGTGTAAACTTCATATAGGGTGAGATTTGTGCTGAGATTTTGTTTGTTTATTTGTTTTTCCTCCAATGGACAAGACTGAGTGAGGTGGTAATCCTGTCTGTGATGATTTGGTTTGTATTTTTGTTCTGTTTATTGTTTAGATGAGGCGTCCTGCACAGGATGCTACTGATGGTTGGGTGATGCTGGGTCTTATATTCAAATGGTTTCCTTTGTGTGAGTTCTCACTATTTGATACTCCCTAGGGCTAGTTCTCTGGTAGTCTAGGGTCTTGGAGTCAGTGCTCCCACTCCAAAGGCTCAAGGCTTGACCTCTGGTCAAGAATGAAGATTCCAGAAGTGGTTTGTTATTGTGAGATTTAAACAAACATCCAGAAACAAGAAACAAAGATGAACCCCAGACAAATGGCAGTTACAAAATCAGGCAAATAATAATTAAAATAATGGAATACACACATATACATCCATAAGCAAAGTCAAAACTGTCCAAAAAAAATAAAGTACAGTAGATTGACCAGGGAAACAAAGAAAATCAAAAACTATATTTACCAGTTAAGAACAAAACTGACTAAAGCACAAACTGGAAAACAAAATTAGAGCAAGGTGCTGAGTGGGGAATAAAGCAATGAAAACCAAACTAACAAATATGTTGAGAGGAAAGGAAAGAAAGAATAGACATACAAAGTTAAATAGAAGTAGATGAATAAGATTTATGTACATTAAAGATTAACTGCAAGAGGAAAAGAACAGTAGGGAAGGCAAACAAAGGAATAAATGTAGAAAAAATAATAATAGGATTAAAAATTAAAATTAAAAAAAAAAGAAAAGAAAAAAGTGGGGGGAGAATGCCACAGAACTGCAAAAGTGGCAGAGGTTTATAACAACATTGAAAAATATGACTGAGGAAAAAAAAGCGCAAAAGCTTAATTAGATTTCATAGTGCCAATAAAATGAACAACTACAGCAGACTGGGGGGAAAGGAAGAAAAAGAAAAAACTCCAAAAGAATCTATAGAACAAGTCAAAACATAATAATAATGAATGTTTTTCTTGAGTCACTACTATCAGAGTCCTTTCCCTCGCTGGGAGTCACAGTCCACCTCACCTCCCTAGGATGCCCTCCAACACTGTGCTGGTCTCTGGACCTGCTGTGGGGGCAGCTCAGATTCTAATCTGGTCCTGCTCCTATGTGTTCTTGCCTCCAGTGTCCACAGCTATCAAAAGTAGTGTGTTTTCTTTTGTGGGAGCTCTACATAACCTTTTATATATTCTATAGACACAGAGTCTGGTTAGTTGGTTGTTTGGATATAATCTGCAACTTGCACAGCTGGTGGGAAGGTTTTGGATCTTCTTCCTTAGCCACACTGCCCCTGGTTTTAATTGTGGTTTTATGTCCACCTCTGCATGTGAGTTGTGCACTAAGTTTGCTCCAGAGGCTGCCCTGGAGAACTTGGGTTTGCCCCTGTGAGGGCCAGGTGTGGAGGTGGTGCAACTGCTTGGGTTGCAGGGGTTCTGGCAGCACCTGGTACTCAGGGTAGTTGGTGGCTAGGGTAGCAGGAAATATAATGCTCTAGAAGGGTATGGCAACCAGTATTGGCCAATGTGCTCCAGTATGCTTGCCTGGAGAACCCACCTCTGACAGAGAAGCCTGGTGGGCCACAGTCTACAGGGTCCCAAAGAGTTGGACACTACTGAAGCAACTCTGAGCGCATAGATGCAAGACTTTTTTTGCCTGTGGCAGCTCTGCCCCATTGAGAGTTAAGTGTGAAGATGGTGCAGCTGCTTGGCTTGTGGAGACCCTGGCAGCACCAAGTGTGCTGGGACATGGACTGTTTCTGCTGCAGGAGTTATGATCTTCTCAGAGTCTTTTCTCAAGCCTCTTGTAGATGGCAATCAGAAAGCCTCTTTGTCTAGTCTTTCTCTGTAGCTCCGCCATTCAAGCACTAAGAGGTCTCCCTTGCCTGGGGTCCTACTCTGTAGTTCATTGCATCAGTCACTTAAAGGAGCATCCTGGGTGGAGTCCTGCTCTGTAGTTCAGTGCATCAGGCATTTGATGGGCCAGCTCTCTATTGTTCAGCTGCCAATGCTGGCGTGTGAAGAGAGAGAGAATATGGTGATGGCTCCACCCCCTATGCATGACTCAACTGTATCACCTTGCTTCCATGGCTGCCTGGCTTTCTTCCACAGGCATTTCCCACCACAACCTCCTTCCTCACATCCCCTCAATCCATCTCTCTGCAGTCGACAGCAGCCCTCACCCTGGGATTGCTCCACAATCCCTAACCTCCAACTCCCAGCCACTGTGCCTTCCATGGGACCTGCATCCCTGTCTGGGGTATGTATGGCTGTGGCAAGGACTATCTGATTCTCATTCCATTTAGGCTGCCACAGATCAGCTGTTTCCCTCTCAGCCTTAAATATTTCTCTTCTGACTCAGACAATTGTCCCAATGTGGGGATCGGATCCCTGTTTCAGTTCCCCCACCCACGGAGGGCAGGTCCAGTCCTACTAACACTCCTGTTTTTCCCCCTAGTTCCTTCATCCTACCGAGTTTTGTGTGGTTCTATATATCCTTTTTCTCTGGTCTGGTACTCCTGTCCTCTCTCAGCTGTTGCTCTGCATGCACTTCTGTGTCTGAAGGTGCATTCCTGATGTACTGGTGGAGAGAGAAGTACTCCACATCCACCTACTCCTCCGCCACCTTGTTCTCTCCGGGGGATTTCTTTTTAAATGTATCTAATTCTATGTAAACAATTCTGGAGTTCCATGCAAATACAGCAAGTGTACTACAGCACACTTTTAAAGCTCAAGCCTGTATCAACTGCAAAGCAATTTCTCAACTTCAGTGCATCTCAGCTCTCCCAATGATGTCTAATCTCTGAAATGCTTCTGCAGTGTACTAGATATTTCTACATTAAAATTCTTCTAGAAAATCATCATGACTTTGAGCTATAGATGCAGGAGCAGCCTACAAGAAGACGGTTACAAGCTCTTTGGTGTTGTGTTCAGTTGTGTTCATTTTGTGGAAAGAGAAAGGTTATATTGGGTTGGCCAGAAATTTCATCCAGGTTTTTCTGTAACATCTTATGAACTTTCTGGCTAACTCAGTACTTGTAATAATATTTCTCTACCATGAAAAATAATGGAATTCCCTCTGCTATGCTTTATCTCTTGTTGCTACTTCTACCCAGTAACTGTCATCTCTGATGCATTCTGTGGCCGGGTTCAGCATGACAGGCACTCACTGGGGACTTTCTAGGTGTACAGCATGATCAACACATTTAAGAGCAGAATACAGAGCAGAATGGAGAGGCATTCTGGCTGGGGATGGGGAGTTACTATGCAAAAACCATTGACCAGAATAGAAAGCAGCATGGAATCAGTGCCATTAGAGACTCAAGCAAGAGAACCATGAAATGGGCCACTGAATCCATCTTGATGAGTATACAAACAAATTGCCTGGAGAAGGTAGCATTTCTGCTGAATCTTGAAAACCACGGGGCAGTCAGTTATAGCTAGAACAAGCCTTAACCTTCAGTATTTATTAAGAATCACAATTATAATGTATAATGCAGATTATCTGACAGGATGGCCAGATTTATCCTAAATTCAGTAAATCTAAAATAAACTGCATTGATTGGGTGTTGCAGGTAATTTTGAGGCAGGTGGTCAAGGACCACACTGTACACTGGGGTGGAGGCTGTGCTGGGGGAAGAAATGGTAGACAGGAAGAAAGGTATGATGGGCCAGACCATAGAAGTGCCATGCTGAGGAGGTTGAGCTCTTTTCTTTCAGCAGCGGGTGCTGTACCTATGTTTGTAAAAGGTTCCATTCTACTTGAAAGTTTTATAATGTTCCAGCTCTTTTAAAACTACAGTGTTGAGAAGAATATACATGTCAGAGAATTTGCCATGGCTTAAATTTTTATATTTTATTTTAATATAGAGCTATTGAATCAAAGAGTAAGCAAGAATGAATTTGGATGCCCACCAGGGCACTCCTGCTTAAAACAGGATACAAATCACAGGCTCCAAGACCAATGTGGCTATCCTCTCTCTGTGTCTTCTCATTTGCTTAAAAGAGCAAAGAAAACAGGTGCAGGAAACTGGAAAATTGAAATAAATGTTGCCATTTTGTTTTCTTATAGAAATGTGGAGACCACGAAGGGGTATTCTATCATTAAGAGAAACGCAGACATGACATTCTCAAATTTACTGTGAGTTAGAACATTCTAGAAATTCATTTGAACTACAGAGGAGAGTTTTCAAGCTATGTAGTCTCAGAACCCCTTACTGTTTTATACACTGTTGAGGACATCAACCAGCTTTTTATAGGACTTATATTCACAATATTTATTACATTGTAAGTTAAAATTAATAGTACTAAAATATTTATTATTCATTTTAAATAGTTGTGATAAACCATAATATGTCAACATAAATAACTTTTAATAAACATAGCTATGACTCCCAAGCCCCAAACAAATTCACTGAAAAGGGTAGCACTGTTTTACAATTTTACAAATGGCCTGACTGCCTGGCTTCAGAAAAACAGCTGGCTCTATCTGCTTCTCAGTTCAATATACTTCAGTATCACAGTTCATGTAGCTTCTAGAGAACTCCTCTGGGCATTCATGAGCGAATGAGAGAGTAAAGGGCAGATAAGTTTTTTTTGTTTTTATTGTGAAATCAGTTTCAACTGTGCTGATCTTCTGAACCAGTCTCCAGGACCTTGAACGATGTCCAGAACACACTTTGACTTAAACACAACCACTGTTGCCTGGATTCCACCTGTCTGAAACGTGCATGTGATGCAGAACTGGAGGATCACTAGTTGTCACCTATTTGAAGGCCTGGAGTGTCAGTCACTTCATCGTGTCCGACTCTTTGCAACCCTGTGGATCATAGCCCTCCAGGCTCCTCTGTCCACAGGGATTCTCCAGGTGAGAATACTGGAGTGGGTTGCCAACGCCCCTTCCAGAGGATCTTCCTGACCCATGGATCAAACGCTTGTCTCCTGCATTGCAGGTAGATTCTTTACTGTCTGAGCCACCAGGGAAGCCTGAAGTCTTGAAACACAAGTGTTCTACAAATCCAGAACAACCAGGAATTAACTTTGTTCAGGACTGGGAGACCAAAATTAGGTTAAGCTGCAATAGTGGCTAAAAATAAATAATGAAAATGTCAGAAAGGACCGCAAATTTGGTTTTTTAAATCTTGAGCTAGAAGATTTCATGCTGACTGTGCATTTTTTTAAAAATCTTTTTTTAAACTCAAAAAATTTTGTTTCAAAATATAGCTCTCTGAGCCCTAGTTCAAATGATTCTGAATTAGAATTGGCTGTGGGGTTGGGCAAAAGTATTTTTAACAAGCTCCACTAGTGATTCTGTAGTACTGCCAGGTTTTAGAAACCTCTAATATAGATAATATATTTATGCTTTATATATAATAAAAAGGCTATCCCATTGTATTAAAGTGACATTCATTTTTCTTTTTATTCCTAAACAAAAACAACTTCCTTTCTGAATTCTATATCTAAAAGATACCTAGCTTATAAAAATCATGTATTCATAATTATAGAATTAATAGTATAATACCTATATTTCCTACTGGGAAATATATTTTTTTCATACACAGTATTTTTCAAAACCAAACTTTATGTAAAAGGGATAGAAAATTCCCCTTCTATTCATAAAACGAATAATAGATTCCTTGTTTCCATAATAAATGTTAAAGAGAGTTTGTTCCTAATGGAAACTCATTGTTACTAAATAAAAATCTACTTGGGGAGGGAAAAAGTACCTTCCTATATAATCTACACTGGGGATGCAAATTGTAGAGAAACAGACACCAAAGGATTTGCATTTAATCAAATCTAAAGCAAGTCATTTCAGAAGCATCATTACCATGTACAGAAGCCTTTCCCATCAGAATCAGGCTGACCTTTCCAGGAGAGTGGCTCCCTTGTCAAGGAAAATCCACCATTCACCTGAAATCCTACATTGCCATTAAGAAGGAAATTTACCAGAACCATCCAGAATGGAAAGTGGTGAGTCAATACTGATTATCTAAAACTATTTTAAAAACTTTGACATCACAAAGCTATAACAGAAAGCAAAGTACAAGAAGAAATATCCCTAACTCTAGTTCGAACATAAAAAGCTTTCAAAACACAGACCAGAGACCAACAACCTAGAATTCTTGGTAATATTTTCACAATTTTGTTCACATTTAATTACTAATTGTTTGATTTATTTTGCTGTATCAAGTACATAAGGGTATGTTTTCTGAAAGATCAATTCTACTGAACATTATTTTTAAAGCATTCTTTTCCAGTGTAGCCATATAGTATATCAGATGTAACAACTTCTAGCAAGTTTTCAACTGTAAGAAAAGTGCAGGAGAAGAATCCACATTTATAGAGAGCTTGAAATATCTTTTATTCATACATCTTGCTTTTAAGATTAAGGATGACGGACTTTCCACATACACATGGTAAGGAAGAACTGTTATTACATGAATTCAAGCTGTATATAAGTCTTTCCCAGTTTGTTCACTCTGAAGATACAGATATTAGCGTCAACATAATAATATTAGTTTAATATTAGTGTCAAGTTTGTGTTTCAGACACAAACTTGAAATTTAAAAGTTAGCATTGCAAATGTTAATAAATGATAATAGAAGAAATATTCCTTAAATACTTTGTAAAGTAGCTTGAAAGTAAAATTAACATTTTTTAAAATTCTACAGCTCCTCAAAGACTGATCCCAAAAGATTTTTAAAAAGCCTTAAGAGCATCTGCCTCCTGCAATACAGAACTGGTTATAAACGGAAGTTTTAATTTTTGGATCCAGTTCTGAGGCTTTAAAAGTGCCAGGGGGTGACTACTGGGAGGGGTTCGTGGATGCCTATGGTAAAGGGTAAACCAAACTTCTACAAAATCCTCACATGTTAACTAATTTAGTTCCACTTCCTTAAAAGTTTTAATCTTTATTTCAGAGTAAAATTTCATAAGCAGTGTATATAAATTAATATACTGAACATTTCCCAATTAGTTGCTGAATTTGTTTTTCCTTGTGTTCTCCTGGGGGTTTCCCATAACAAACTAGTATAGTATCATTTCCCCAGAGCAGAAGCAAAACCACAGACTCTGAGCCTTGAGTGGGCATGGAGGCAGCACTGTATTCCTACCCAGGGATCTGCCTCCTCTTGGGGAGAGGGCTCTTGTCCTGAACAAGACAGGCTGAGGTTGGTGGGGATGGAGAGGGGTACTCACAGCCCCAGAACTGGCACCTGAGCCAGACTGTGGGCCCACACACTGTGTTGCCACTTGCCTGTCCAGGACCTCACTCTTGGGACTTCCCTGACAAGCAGAGAAACGGAAACACCATGGATGCTTTTCACCAGTAGTCCATTCAGGATGTTTGTTCTGTTCTACTTAAGTGAGAGTGTACCTGTGTTTCATACCATCAGGAACTTCAATTCAGAGAGACATCGTCTATTATCTTAACTTACCATTGTCTAATGTTGTAACTCAAAATATGAATTGTTTTCTAAAGTTATGGGATTTTTTTTTGTTTAATCCTCTGTTTCAAACTCTCTTTTTATTCCCCTACCTTATGTAACACATACCTACTTAGAGACTCTAAAGAATTTAAAAGCAAGAAAATGTATTCCAGAGACTGTCATCAAAAGTAGTAAAATAAGGTGCTTCAAATGTCATAAATGTATTTTATATTTCATAACTAAAAATAATCCTACATTTTTAATAACCAGTTGTAGAATGTATGTGCTTGATTTGACAGAAGAAACTTAAATTTTCAGAAACAATATTAAAGCAATAGCATCATTAAGTCTACTATGGGCCAAGCTCTTCAAAGTGAACAGGAGTGAGGAGAAGGCCTTACTGAGACAATCTGCTCAGTGTACACAGTCACAATATAATGCATAATTTTTTCCCAAAATTCGAAAGGGTACATGGATTCTCATTAACAGATTTGCTTGTGCTTTCTCTCCGGAAACACGTCTTTGTTTTCTCAGCAACTGATCTGAATGCAAGTCTGTATCTAGAATATTTGAATAAAAACTCTTCAGCATCTCCTGGTTTATGCAGGTGTGCATTCTTTAAATAGACACAGTGTACAAATGGAAAAACGTCTGGAAGTAGGAATACTGGCAATATTTTTAAACTCTAAATATCATTCCTTTTTTAAAAAGGAGGGTAGGGTAGGTTAAGGAACTTTCAGAATTCCCCAAAACAGAAAGAGTAATCTGGGTAATAATTTAAAGAATTGTTACAAGGTTCCATGTTTTAATAAGATGTATTTTAATTAACCTTTTTTGTATTCACCTCAGAACCTGGTTTATCCCCATTGTCCTTATTTTCTTACCACCCATGCTCCAGATGAAACTGATCTTTCCCACATTCTAAAGATCTCCAGCCTTCTTTTTGTGACCCCATTTTCCTCAGATTCTCTAAGGCATTTTATTTACTCCACAAGTAGTTATTAAGCACCTACCAGATGCCAGATTGGAGAAGGCAATGGCAACCCACTCCAGTACTCTTGCCTGGAAAATCCCATGGATGGAGGAGCCTGGTAGGCTGCAGTCCATGGGATCACTAAGAGTCAGACACGACTGAGCATCTTCACTTTTATTTTTCACTTTTATGCATTGGAGAAGGAAATGACAACCCACTCCAGTGTTCTTGCCTAGAGAATCCCAGGGATGGGGACATCTGGTGGGCTGCCATCTATGGGGTCACACAGAGTCGGACACAACTGAAGCGACTTAGCAGCAGCAGCAGGTGCCAGATACTTAACACCACTGATTATTCCTCTTTCTCTACACTCCCTCTTTCCTTCATGCCCCTGTTGCTACCACGCCACAGCATCACATACCTACATCTCTGCCCTGTCCCCCACCTGCATCTGCCTTGACCCTCCCTATCTCCTGCCTTTCCCTGGGCATCAGAACTATCACCTTTTCCCAGGGCTCAGGGCTTGGATTTCTACTCCTTTTGCTAAAGTCTTCTTGGAGAACTTTATTTCCATATTTCTAGTTAGCATAGTTTTAGAGAGGTTTCTTAGATGTACAGTTCTAACCCTGGTCAAAGTTCTCATCTATCCATAGGATAATTTCACTTGATTAAGCCACCAAAACCTCAGAGTCAGCATACTCAAAACTGAACTCTTTTTCCCATGTCAGAACCAATCTTCCCTGGCTTCTTGAGTTCTCTTCTTAATCATAGTAACATGTGTCTGTACATGTGTGTGTGTGTCTGTACATGTGTGTGTGTGTCTGTACGTGTGTGTGTGTGTTCTTTTGAAAGAGACCTTTAAGATTCCTTAAACCTGCCCTTTCCTGTTCATTTCCAAACTTTCTGGCTAGCCTGTCACTCTTTTATCATTTTCCATCCTCTCTGCATCTTCATCATAACCCATCCTGAGGTATGCCCTTAGATTAATCTTCCCCCCAGAATTCCAATTCTTCCTAAATATGGTAAAGTCATAATACTCCCCTATTCAAAATGATTAGTGGTGTTCACCATCTACAACCTGAAGAATAGACTTTTACAGCCTGATTTTCAAGATATTCAACATTTCCATTATTCTCAACAAAAAAAAGATACTTTCAACAAATATTTACTGGAGGGCTACTAATTGCCCTTCCATTACTCTGGCCCGGAGAATTCTGTGAGCTGTATAGTCCACAGGGCTGCAAAGAGTCTGACGCAACTGAGTGACTTTCACTTTACTAAGTGCCAAGTACTGTTCTAGGCATTGGCACTTAAAATGTTCCAATGAGTTAAAACAAGCAAAGATTCCCATCCTTGTGGAACTCACACTCTAGCAAGGAAAATAATAAACTTGATGAATAGGAAAGTACATAAGCTATTTAAAAAGTGACAAGTGCCACATAGAAAAAGTAGAAGAGGGTAATTGCAACTTTAAATTAAATATGTTTTCATTGAGAAAATGACATTTGAGCCAAATGTCTTGAGGGAGACAAGGGCATTTAGTCATGTGGGTGATGAAGGAAAGAATATTCCAGATAGAGGGGACAGCCTCTAATGCAAAGGTCCTAAGACAGAACTGGTGTGGTTGATGTGTTTCAGAAACTGTCTGAAATACATACAGTATCACAAGATGAGATCAGAGGTGTGGGGGCACAAGTTTATGTTGGGCTATCGTGAGGACCTTGGCTTTTATTCTGAGTAAAATGAAGAGCCATTGTGTAGTTTTGAGAAAAGAACTGAGGCAACTGGAATTTGTTTTAGAAAGAATCACTTTGGCTGCCAGGTTGAGATAGACTGGAGATGGAGGAAGAATAGAAGCAAAGAGATGGGTTGGAAGGCTACTGCAGTATCCTTATGAGAGATGACAGTCAACTGCACCTGGATATTAGCAGTAGGTGGCGGCGGGGGGCCAGGGGAGGCACTTCCCTGTGGCTCAGATGGTAAAGAATCTGCCTGCAATGCAGGAGACCTGGGTTCAGTCCCTGGATTAGAAAGATCTCCTGGAGAAAGGAATGGCTAACCACACCAATATTCTTGCCTGGAAAATTCCATGGACAGAGGAGCCTCGTGGGCTTCAGTCCACGGGGCTGCAAAGAGTCAGACACAACTGAGTGACTAACAAACGGATTACCAGTGGAGCTGGAGAAAAATCCGTAGATTCTGGTCTGTTTCATAGGTGGCACCATCAGAAACTCCTAAAGGATGGATTGTGAAGTATAAGAGAAGAGAGAGGAACCAACAGTGACTCTATAGCTTCTGGGCAATCAGAAGAATGGAGTTGCCATCCACTGAGATAGGAAGGGGTCTTCCCAGGCAGCATAGTGATGAAGAATCCACCTGCCAATGCAGGATATGCAAGAGATGCAGGTTCGATCCCTGGGTTGCAAAGATCCCCTGGAGCAGGAAATGGCAACCCACTCCAATATTCTTGCTTGGAAAATTCCATGGACAGAGGAGCCTAACAGGCTACGGTCCATGGGGCTGCAAAGAGTCGGACACGACTGAGCCCAGCACCACCACCACCAGTGAGACAGGAAGGTTTCAGATAAGCAAATGCAGAGGGAAGAACAAGGTTCAGAGTCGGGGGCGTGTGGGGCTTGAAATGTCTACTATACATCTGAAAAAAGATGGACATCGAAGTCTAAAGTCCAGGACAGGTCTGGGCTAGGGGTACCCTTTTGAACGTCATCTATATATTGATGGCATTTAAATCTATTAATTCCAATGACCTTAGTTTGTTCCCTTTCTTTCCACATGCCTTGCTCTTTCTCATCTGCCTCTGCCTTTGCTCATGCCAAGTCTAATATACAAGACCTTTCTCCCTCCTCCTAACCTATCCACATCAGTCTGAATCAAGCTTAAGTCCCATCCCTTCCCATAAAGTTTTCATCAACAAACCGAAATACACTCTTCCCCCTACCTTAATCCCTCACAAGTGAATGTCTATTTCCCTCACTAAAATAAGATGTCTTTGAGGACATCTGTTATAAGTTCTAAATTTATTTTGCATCCCCTGTGGCATAGAGCCCATATTTTACACTAAAGTCAGTGCCAACCGGTACATAAGACTAATTTTTTTATGGCAAAACTTCAGAAGTTTTGACCTGTTTGTTTGTCATCTCATGAATTTTATCTCTCTATTAGTCTCCATGTGGTTATTTGTTAAACTTATTTAGAATAGGTATATTTCCTTTAGGCTTCTTGGCATACACATAAAACATAAATAAATAATTCAGATTGAACCCATGAATTAAAAAGCCCTTCCCAAAAAAGTAAAAACAAGACAGTCTGCAAACACACCAAGGATCAGCCTGGACCTCTTCAACATCCACCCCAAACTTCTCAGACCCAAGTCCACACCTCCATTAATCAGCCAGACATTCCCCCTTTTTGCTCAGCTAGGAATGCCGAGGTTAGAGCTGGCCCCTGCCTCCACAGGAAACTTATAAAATCCCTACTCATGTGTATATCTTTGGTTCTCAGACTTCAGAGAACATCAGAATCACCCAAAGGGCTTGTTAAAACACAATTGCTGGGCCCACCCCTACAGCTTCTGTTTCAGTATATCTGAAGCAGGACCTGAGAACCTGCATTTTTAACACATTCTTAGCCAGTACTATTGCTCCTGACCCAAGGTTCACACTCTGAGGATCACTGGTGTGTACTCTCACTTGGACTTTGCTGTCTTGCTTTGACTCCTGTTTTGTTCTCAGTTTTAGTGCTTGAATCACTCTCATATACCAGGCTGCTAGACGGGCACCAGAGGCGTCTAGTTACTGATCACATGCTCCAACCACCCCTCCCCTGCCCTTCTTTATTCCAGGCTCAAAGGTTGAAAGCAAGCTTGTGCCCTTGACTCCAATTTCTTGCTTCCTCTTGAAGATCTCCTTCCATCATTTTTTCCATCTTTCCTAAATCTTCAGTCCCTCCCTCTTCCTGTTCAAATATTCTCAAATATCTCCTATCCAGGAATTCATTAAATGAATACAGAAACATACGCAAAGCTCTCCTTGACCCTGTAGTTCTCTCCAATGATCATCCAACCTCTTGTTTCCCTTTCTACTTCAAACTCCAAGAAGGGGTCTCCCTGTCTCCACCTCTGCCTTCGACATTAGTACCTGGCTTCTGGTGACCTCACCCTCCCAAAACTGCTCTTGCTAAGTCAACACCAACCACTGGAGTGAAAGCAATGGATGTTTTGCGGTTCTTATCTTCCTGGACAATTCTTCTGTATCTCATTTTTTCCCTTCTTTCTCAAAATTCCTTCCCTCAAATTCTGTGATGTCGTATTCTCTTGTTGTTGTTGTTTTTCTGGTTCTTCTTGGACCATTTCTTTTTCACTAGGATTCCTCCATCTCCTCTGATAGCTCTTCAAATGTGGATATTCCCCAGGCTTCTATCTTTGATCGTTTGGTCTACAGCTTCCCAACCAGTGGGTCAGGAATCATCATTGTAGGAGTTCCCAAAATATTCATCTTCCTGAACACCCCTTCCACATCCCTCCCCATCCCATCCCTCTGGTTGGCTGATCCAAGTCAATGTATGGCAAAAAACCACTATGATATTGTAAAGTAATTAGCCTCCAATTAAAATAAAGAGTATTTTTAAAAAAAGAAGAAGAAAATAAAATTAATGCAGAGGGAAAAAAAATATTGATCCTCTCAGCTGTTGGGAGTAGCCTGGCCCATTTATCCCAACACGGCAGAGGCATATGGTCTCTGTGTGCACCATGGTGCATGTGTGCTGAATTGCTGCAGTCATGTCTGACTCTTTGTGACCTGTAGCCCTCCAGGCTCCTCTGTCCATGGGATTCTCCAGGCAAGAATATTGGTGTGGATTGCCATGCCCTCCTCCAGGGGATCTTCCCCACCCAGGGATTGTCTCCTGCATTGGCAGCTGAGTTCTTTACCACTAGGGCTGCTGCTGCTGCTGCTGCTGAGTCACTTCAGTCGTGTCCGACTCTGTGTGACCCCACAGACGGAAGCCCACCAGGCTCCCCCGTCCCTGGGATTCTCCAGGCAAGAACACTGGAGTGGGTTGCCATTTCCTGGTTCTAATTTGCAAACACTCCAAGAAAGTTTATTCTCTTTCTTGGTTTCATTACTATTATCATTATGATGACTCTGAAGCTTGTATACCCAGACCAATCCCATGGTGGAAGCCTGAGAATCACCCTTGAATGTTCCCTCCCCTTTCCCTCCTACATCTAAATAATAATTTCCAAAGCTGTCCTCTCCTTGCCCTCCTATCAACCCTTACTCAGACCCCACAATCTCTTGGCTGAATTATCCTGGAATCCTGCTGACTGTTCTCCCTGTGGCTCTGTGGTTCTTAAATCTGAATCCACCCTTCATACAGCTGTTAGAAAAGTCTATCTCAAATGCAAATCTAACCACACTACCCCCATACTCAGAAGCCTCCAATGGCTCACTGCCGGCAGGGTAAAGTCCGAACTCCTTTACCTATGAGAAACTTCATAACTGAGGCCCATGCATTTCCTTTCCCCAACTTCATTTTCTCCCTCCTTCTGGTCTTGCCTCCAGGCCTTTGTCCTGCTGCCCTCCATACCTGGATTGTTCTTGCCAATTTATCCTCATACCCACCTGTTACCTCTGCTATCACCTTGCCTTCCCTGAATCCGTCTCCACGCTCATGAAGAATTGACACACTCTGTTTTTCTGAGTATTCTGGTCATGCATATTTTTGTACTTGTACTTAGCACATCTGCCTTATAACTGAGTATTTCTTGCCTCCCACAAGATAGCATGTTCTTTTGTATTCCCAGCTCTAACACAATGCCTGACACATAAAAAATACTCAATAAATTATTGATGAATAAATGTACCCTTAGAGTTTTCCCCCAAAATAAGGCCTCAGACACAATTCTAAGAGCAACACTTCCTTTGGAACAAAAATAAAATCCGTAAGCTTTCAATTTGAGGCTGATTTGAAAGAGATACTCCAAGCCTCTTTAAATAAAAGCTATATAGACCAAATCCTGTCAAAATAAGACCCAAAGGATCAGTCAAATAACTTTGTTTTTCCGAAATCAGATTGCATGTGAACTTTATTTGAATTGAGTGATAAATTGTCTTGAAATCTAGTTGTTTTTTTTTTTTTTTTGTCTCCCTCATTGTGTGCAGACATTTTGTATTTACTTCGGTACTTTTCACGACATTTTCATATGCATATCTTATAAAATCTTGCAGTCAGTTTTAGAGAGATTATTATACCCATTATACGGATGAGAAAAACAGGGCTGAGAAATTGTAGTTTTCCCAAGTCAGTGGCTCATACGAAGTCAGCAAGCATGACTGCCAGGCCAGCGGCCTCTTTCACCCAACGGTCCACTTTACCTCTCATTTTGGTTTGGATTTTTTCTTTCTTTCCTTTTTTTTAATTCTTTTTGTAATAAGATTTGACTCATAAGTCAATCCTAGACTAGAGAAGATTTTTTGGTTCTATGCTGTACAGACTAATACTGAGTTCTGTGCCAGCTGAAAGTGCTGGTAAGCCAGCAACACCTCAACTAAAATTAATTGGAACCAACCAACCTACTATAGAACAAGGAGTTCAGAGTTAGAAAACATCTTGTAATTCCTGTAGTTCAACTGCTAATTCAGTGCTTAAACGCTTTCTATAACACTCCAGACAAAAGGTGTTTCTGTCCCTGCCTGACCATCCTCAGTAACAATGAAGCCACTGCTTATAGAAGCAGTGCTGCCAATTTCAGAACATCAGGGAAATTATCTCTCTGTCATTTCATCATGGTGAAAAGTGAAGATATCTTTGGTAATTAGAGCTACAATATGACCTAAATCTGGATCCTAGCTCAGTTGTTTAGTAGCAGCTATGAAGCCTTTCAAATAACTTAGCCCCAGACCTCAGTTTCTTCATCTGTGAAGTGAACTAAATGAAATAACACAAGTAGCCTTGTATTTAATTTCAGAAATTAAAAATACATTAAGTAGGGGACTTTCCTGGCTGTCCAGTGGCTAAAGCTCCACACTTTCTATGCAGGAGGCCCCAGATTCAATCCCTGGTCAAGGAAGCAGATCCCACAGGCTGAAACTAAGACTAGTTGCAACTAAATTAATTAATTAATTTTAAAAAATAAAAATACATTAAGGATTAGTGCAGTGGAGAGATTAAAAATAACTTCCTTCTTTAGAACATTATCTTCTTAAAACAGCTAAATTGACCTGTTCACCCACATCAGGTAGGAGGATGATGCAAAAAGAATGTCACTCTGTAATCTGAATCATGCACATCCAACCTTTGCATCATATCCTAAGCATGATTTCAAGTTGCATCCAATCCTTGATCTTGTAATTAGAGCATAAATTATAATCTTTCAGGAATAAACCTTGGCAAATCAAGAATACAGAAAAGAGGACACTTTGAGGAGCTGTTGTGTAAAGGAAGGGGAAGTCTTTCTTTCACTTAAGCAAATCTTGGATCAGTTTCTGTCAGAGACCAGGCAATAGGACTAAATGACCTCTGCTGAAACCACTTCAAATTCAAGCCTACCATTCTAATAAGAAAATGGCATCACAAAAATCAGCCCTTGAATACGTCCCTAGAGAGGTGAACCGACTCACGCCGCCTACATCTGACTCTCACTCTTCCGTTTGCTTGAGCCCCAGGAGACTACAGCAGGCGAGTGTATCAAGGAGTGAGGGTGAAGCACACGGTCAAAGACCTGCTGGCAGAAAGACGGTCCAGGCAGACGAGCAGCTCAAGGGCCAACGTAAGTCTCCCTTGCACGCCTTCTGGAGTCTTCGGGAGCTAAGTCCTCTCTGAAGGCTAGCCGTCTCCCCTTCCTTTTATCTTCACACCAGTCTCTCACCTCTTGAGTCTCCACAACAAGTGTTAGCCAGGGCTTCCCTGGTGGCTCAGAAGGTAAAGAATCTGCCTGTAATGCGGGTGACCTGGGTTCAATCCCTGGAACAGGAAGGTCCCCTGGAAAAGGGAATGACTACCCACTCCAGTATTCTTGCCTGGAGAATTCCATGGACAGAGGAGCCTGGTGGGCTACAGTCCATGGGGTCTCCATTTAACTGGCACACACACTATATAATTACTATTATTAGCATTATGGCACATCTGTCAGTCGGAATCCAAGAGCTCTATGAATTTATAGGTTGCCCACTTCAGCTCATGGACATGAAAGGATGATGTATCCTGACATTTCCATTTACCCCAGTCAGGAACTAGCAAAGGTTCATTTGGTAGAAATAATGCTGACCTTCACCCATAGCAGCGGAAGTCACTCATTCGTGTCCAACTCTGCAACTCCATGGACTATAGCCTGCCAGGTTCCTCCATCCGTGGGATTTTATAGGCAAGAAGACTGGAGTAAGCTGCCATTTCCTTCTCCAGGGCATCTTCCTGACCCAGGGATTGAACGCAGGTCTCCCACACTGCAGGCAGACCTTCACCCCCATGTTATTCTAAATCTGATAGAGACAACTTATGAACAAACAACTTCTCTGTAACATGCAAAATCAGATTTTAAAATCCTGATAGGGGTTGTCTTAAATCTAAAATCTCTGCCTGTCACCCTTGTCTTCATAAATAGCTCCACCCTATACCTAAAATGTTTAAGTAGTTACACCAAATTCTCCAACAGTGATTTTTGAATGGAGACAGCAGTTGACTATCAAGTTGGGTATATAATCACTCACCTTATTGGGTAAAATATAACAACATGAATATCAAACATCCCCCAGGGCATTGCTGGGGTCAGGACATGGGAACAGATGACCAAGAATAAAGGAGGGGGCCACATACAGCACCAAGCACAGGGGCTGGGACTCAGTGCAAACTGGTTCTTCCAGGGTGTTCTGCTCTGAACATCAGCACCAGCTTCAACACTGCTGAGGAGTCAAACTACTGGGACATGTTTCAAGTGAACTGACTTCAGATTCAATTTCCTGCCATCTAAGAACCCCTTTTATTTTGGGGTCTTCATTTCTTTGGAACCTCCTCTTATCTTCTAGTTCAACAAATGGAGCTTAGTTGATTAACAGGAATCTGAATAATTGGCTTTTCGTCTGCTTCTAGCACCATGTTTCTCCTAGAACTTCCTCAGGATCATCTGGGTTGTGAGTTAAAAGTGTCCCTATGAATTGAGTCTCTTGAGAGAGAGAGAGAATTCAGAGTCTACTCTGAATGAACCACAGCTGCATGGATGCAATGTGGAGTGCTTGGCTACCACTACCACTAGGATTGTAAAACTTGCTAAAGTTCCAGGTGCACGGTCAGTTGGGACAATAAGAGTAAAATGAGCATGATGCCACATACAAGGAGCTGATAGTGTATCTACCCTGTGTGAGTCAGGGCATAACTTCCTCCTCGATATCGTCATGGATACACACACACACAATGATAAGGCGCTGTACCAGACAGAATTATATAACAAGACAAAGAGGTTCTTATTCAAATGGTGGAGGTAAATATATTTTTATTTAAAAATTCCCTAACATGATTTTTTTAAGCTCTGTGACTGAGTGTGTTCTCTTTATTTTTTTTTTTGATGCTTTTTTAAAAGACATAAAAATATAAATAATAATAAGTCATATTATATTGTAATTTTAAAATGCAGACTCCTTGTCCCTGTACCATGTCTACGAACACAGAGTTATTATAGGGCTGGGGCCCGGGAATGGTCATTTTTAACAAGCTCCTTGAGTGATTTCTTTGCACATCACAGTATAAGATCGCAGTATAAGAACCACAGAGCAAAGAACAACTATTAAACTCCCTCCCCCCAGCCAAGTTTCTTATCTCTACCCAGATAAGAATTTGCTGAGCTATTGCAACTGGCCCAGTGACACTGTGAATGTTATACAGAAGTGGGTACAGGAACCATGTGATACATGGTCTGTGCCATCAAACATCAAATAACCTGTGGAAAGGAAAAATGCTTATGTATTTTAAAAATATAAGACCATATAACCAAGCACTACACTGAATGCTCAAGACAAAAGATCAGGTAGCATTGCCACGTGATATGAAGACTGGGATACTATTTACATAAGCACAGTTTAAAGTGCACTTCCTGTGTGTTATCTCATTTGACAGACACACTAGCCCTTCGAGACTGATTTTGACGTGGTTTTCCATTTTATAGTTGAAAAAGTTGAGGACAAAAGAAGGGAAGGGATTATTTGCAGGTTACAGTTAACAAGTAGCAAGTCTTCTGATACTCAAGTCCACACCATTTTTAAAGGGAAAAACCAATGTGGACTGGAGTAGAATCATCTCTGATTCATGAAGTCTTCATCCATTTGGACTGTCATGACAAAATACCGTCGATTAGATGGGGTAGCTTGTGTGCATGCGTATTCAGTTGTGTCCAACTCTTTGGACCCCCATGGACTGTAGCCCACCAGGCTCTTCTGCCCACGAGATTTTCCAGACAAGACTACTGGAATGGGTTGTCATTTCCCCCTCCAGGGGATCTTCCCAACCCAAGGATTGAATCTGAATCTCCTGTGTCTCCTCATTGCAGGTAAATTCTTTACCACTGAGCCACCTGGGAAGCCAAGCTTATGAACAGAAAACAGTTCTGGAGGCTGGAGGTCCAAGTTTTGGTTGCAGCATGGTCAGGCTCTGGTGAAGGCCCTTTCCCTTTTCCAGTTTGCAGACTTCTCATTGTGTCCTCACTTGGTGGAAGAGCACAGGGAGCACTCTAGAGCCCTTTTATAAGGGCACTAATCCCATTCATAAGAGCTCCACCCTCATGACCCAGTCGATTCCCAAAGGCCACACCTCCTAATACAATACAATCACATGGGACCCTAGGATTTCAAAGTGAGTTTAGGGAGGACACAAACATTCAGACCACAGCACATGCAAAGCAAATCAAAGCGGAAGAGAATATATCATATAGAAAGGACAGGAAAGGGGCAAAACAGCTCTGACTCTGGTCATTCTCCTCAAGCATCCAGTACACAGGTAGTATGAACTTAGCTCTAATTTCCTGTTGTCATATACTACTCAGTGTCTCACTGCCAGTAACTTACTCTCATCTTCATTTCAAAGATATTTTAAATGTTTTATAATTGAAATGCACACAGTTCTAATATGTGACTATTTGGACTTTAGATATCTCCACGAATTGATTTTACCATCTACTTGCTCACGTTTCATCTCAACCACTCTTCCAAAATATCTGTATATTCCAAGAAAGATAGCATAATAATTAATCACCAACTCTTAACTTTTTCTGTCCTTGTGGTAAACACAACTCAATGAGCAGGAAACATGGAGAATCACATTACTGACAGCACATTTGGGGCTCAAATGGCTTGAGTAATACTGACACTCCATCCTCTTTCTCATCCCAGTTCACTAGGTGACAATGAGTCTGATATTTTAGATAAGTTCAGATAGGAAAGTCATCCTTACATGTGTTCAAAATTTGCTACTGATAATGTGGGTAATAACCAGTCAAAGGATAACTTGAGGAGATTGGAGGCCTTACCATACTGTTTTACTGTACATATCATCGAAGATCAAAAAACAGGGCTTTGCAGATGACACTAGTGGTAAAGAACCCACTTA
This sequence comes from Moschus berezovskii, assembly GCF_049115385.1. Taxonomy (NCBI): domain Eukaryota; kingdom Metazoa; phylum Chordata; class Mammalia; order Artiodactyla; family Moschidae; genus Moschus; species Moschus berezovskii. The sequence continues at coordinate 25,434,336 of NC_142473.1, forward strand.
CCAATGCAGGAGACTTAAGAAATATAGGTTTCGTCCCTGAGTTGGGAAGATCCCCTGAATGAGGGCACAGCAACCCATTCCAGTATTCTTGCCTGCAGAATCCCATGGACAGAGGAGCCTGGTGAGCTACAGTCCATAGGGTTGCAAAGAGTCAGATGTGACTGAAGTCACACATGCAGGCCAGAAGACAGACCCAAAAGATTCTACAGCAAATCCTGTGAGAAGAGAAGACACACAGGAGAGGAGGTGGCCTGTGACCAAGTAGGCAGAGTTGGAGCCATGTGATCACGTAACAAGGAAGGCAGGCAGACACCAAAGCTGGAGGACCCAGAGTGGGTGCTCCCCTCGAGGTCCCGCAGGGAGCAAGTCCGACCAACACCTGGATTTGGACTCCTGGCCCCCAGAGTAGGAAAGAATAAATTTTGGTGTTTTTAAGCCACCCAGGTAGTGATAATCTGTTTCAGTAACCCTAGGAAACTCGTACACAAATACAAAAACTGTGTCTCTCAAATAAGTACTCTCTAGGAAGCATCTATCTGATGCCCAAACTGCTGTTCTGCTCTCTGTGACAGCCCTTGGATAAGTTTACATTGGTTATGTTGGCTCATCTTTACCCCAGTTTCCTTCACGAACATCTGTTTTTGATACTATGAAATGTTTTCACATTTTTGCAGTAGGAATCAAAGAGGAAAAAATCTCTTGCCACAAAAGAGACTTTTACCAAAGATTGAAATTCTGTTCAATTTAGCCATAATCCTGTGGTTTCATAACTATTATCATGTATATCTGTTTTTAAGTAATTGCTTCCTTTTTTGTCTTTTCAAATTTTTTCCGGGTTACTCCTTACTACACTACTAGATTTCCGACTAGAACACTCAGAATAGGAGCTGCTCACCACCTTCTAGCACCAAAAGATGTGTATTTAGAATTTTGATGTAAGTTTATGTTGCACTGTTTTCAATTACACTATTTCAACGACATTTCATAAAAACTGTTCATTGAAAAATTTTAACAATATCAGCAAACTTCAGCGAACTCTCCATTATAGTTAGTAAAATTTAAATGAAGAAGAATTGATAGATGAATGGATAACAAAACTGGGGTACATATATTCAATGGAATAATACTCAGCCATAAAAATGAGGTGGATGAACCTAGAGACTATTATACAGAATGAAATGCCAGAAAGAGAAAAACAAATATAGTATATTAATGCATATATATGGAATCGAGAAAGATGGCACTGGTGCAGGACCAGAAGAGAGACACAGGCATAGAGAACAGCCTATGGACACAGCGGGGGAAGGAGAGGGTGGGACGAATTGAGAGAGCCACATGGAAGCATACACATTACCATATTTAAATTAGATAGCCAGTGGGGATTTGTTGTATGACACAGGAAGCTCAAACCTGTGCTCTGTGACAACCCAGAGGGGCAGGATGCGGTGGGAGGTGGGAGGGAGACTCCAGAGTGTGGGGACATATGTATACCTATGGCTGATTCATGTTGATATATGCAGAAACCAACACAACATTGCAAATAATTATCCTCCAATTAAAAATTAATCAAATTTTAAAAATAAACCTGGCTAAAATAAACACATATTTTTTTTAAAAAAGAAGAGGCAGTAAATCTAACAGCCACAATTTTTCGTTTTGTTTTGAAATTCAGTGAACAGTTTTCAGGCTATTGAACTGTCTGATCAATTTTTCCTCAAACTATGATTAAGATTCATTTAAAATTATTGAATATACAACAGTTGCAAGAGGGGAAAAAATTCTAAACTTGCTAAGTAGGAAATGGAGCTCAGCTTGGAGTTAAAACTGAGTAGTGGAGTGGGGGAATACAGTGCAGTGGGGGGTTAAGGATGGGCTTGGTAATCAGGGTCTGATGTTTACTCTATTTTATTGGTTTATGGACATCCTAGTAGTTATCCTGTTCTGCTCATTCATCAAAATGCTATAGTGAAGAACAATAAGGAAATAGATACAAAAGTGATTTTAAGTTAATATTCTACATAAACCAGAGGAAAAACAAGCGATGACTCCTGATGGTTTTTAGAAGACCCAAACTGAGAAAAATGTTGAGGAGCTATATCCCAAGTGAGAAATATATTTGGATTAGAACAGCCTTGAATTATATATCATATACATACACAGACCAAAATCTTATTTCCACTTGACATGATCCTTTTTATATTAAACTCAAGTATCTGCTTTCCAAATAGTAAGCATCAATAGTTACAGTTATTTTCTTTTTCTGTATTTTCCTGAATCCTTACACTTAAATTAGCTGCTAAAATCTCCACATCAATAACATACAGGATAAGGCTGCACTGTCAGCTGGCTATCTTGGTTAATCACCGTTTCCTGATTATTTTTGGAAGTAAAACATTGTAAACACAAAAAGAAGCATGACAATAGTACATACTGATGGGAAAAACTGGAAGAACAGAAGGTGAATGGAAGTCATATAATACGTTTATGGCATAGATTATATGAAAGTGTTTGATCTTCCTCAAGAGGTCGGTGACCTCTAACTGTAGAACAGATGCACATTGCCCAGCTCCATCTGCAACAACTGTCTTTCCGTCAGGACTGCTAGTTAGAGATTTGTTTTGTTCTATACCCAGCTGCTGTTTTGTGGCACCAGTCACATGCGCATTTCGGTTACCACCAAATGTAAACATGACGTTCATATCTGTGATTTGCATTTGAGTTTCTCATGAAGTATTAAAAAATGAAAATAAATTGCATGTTATAGCATCTCAAAGTTTCTTTGATTTCCCTGAAACTTTGGAAAACACATCTGAGACTTCTCTTTCGCATTAAAAAAGAAATTGCTCCCTCCTCGGTCTGTTTGAATCCCCTCCTTCTGGCTATCAGTGGTCTCCAGGAATTCCTTTCTCTTCTCTGGGCCTCTGTCCTTGTCAATAAAAGTAGAGTTTGGTTGGTCCTGTTTCAGTATTCAATTTTAATACTCAAACTTTTAACAGTTTATCCCATCCCCTTCCTTCTTTACTAATTGTATTTCAAACGTTTGAAATATATCTCAGTCTCTGAGAACTAGCTCATATTCCTATTCCAGCATCCTTGAGCTGAAGTTTCAGATCACTCCGTCATCTGAGAACCTTCAGCACTTAGATTCACAGGGGTTTCTCATCTAAAACACAGGCAGCATAGCATGATGAAGAGTTTGGACTCTGGATCCAGATGACCTGAATGCAAATCCCAGCACTGCCATTTGCCAACTGTATGATGACTGTCAGTTCAGTTCAGTCGCTCAGTCATGTCCGACTCTTTGTGACCCCATGAATCACAGCATGCCAGGCCTCCCTGTCCATCACCAACACCCAGAGTTTACTCAAACTCATGTCCATCGAGTCGGTTATGCCATCCAGCAATCTCATTCTCTGTCATCCCCTTCTCCTCCTGCCCCCAATCCCTCCCAGCATCAGAGTCTTTTCCAGTGAGTCAACTCGTCACATGAGGTGGCCAAAGTATTGGAGCTTCAGCTTTAGCATCAGTCCTTCCAATGAACACTCAGGACTGATCTCCTTTACAATGGACTGGTTGGATCTCCTTGCAGTCCAAGGGACTCTCAAGAGTCTTCTCCAGCACCACAGTTCAAAATTATCAATTCTTCGGCGATCAGCTTTATTCACAGTCCAACTCTCACATGCATACATGACCACGGGAAAAACCATAGCCTTGACTAGATGGACCTTGGTTGGCAAAGTAATGTCTCTGTTTTTAATATGCTATCTAGGTTGGTCATAACTTTCCTTCCAAGGAGTAAGCGTCTTTTAATTTCATGGCTGCAATCAGCATCTGCAGTGATTTTGGAGCCCAAAAAAAATAAAATCTGACACTGTTTCCACTGTTTCTCCACCTATTTCCCATGAAGTGATGGGACCAGACGCCATGATCTTTGTTTTCTGAATGCTGAGCTTCAAGCCAACCTTTTCACTCTCCTCTTTCACTTTCATCAAGAGGCTTTTTAGTTCCTCTTCACTTTCTGCCATAAGAGTGGTGTCATCTGCATATCTGAGGTTATTGATATTTCTGCCAGAAGTCTTGATTCCAGCTTCTGCTTCTTCCAGCCCAGCGTTCCTCATGATGTACTCTGCATAGAAGTTAAATAAGCAGGGTGACAATATACAACCTTGACGTACTCCTTTTCCTATTTGGAACCAGTCTGTTGTTCCATGTCCAGTCTACATTTCCTCAATTACAAAGGATCATATAATCATATGAGTGGTATGGGTGGGAGAGGACCAGTACTCATAGTGTTTCTGATGTGTCCCCCTTCTCCCCACTGGGTACAGCTGTTTATCTTCCTGCTTTGCTAGATTTTCCCTACCCCAGAACGTGTTCCACTCTACCCCTAACCTGATGGGTCTACCCAAAGCCAAGCTGTAATCCCTTCTTTATTCTGAGAAGATAAACCTCCTTTCTTCTAGTTCAGCTAGAGTTGCAAATTGAGTTTGCAAGGGAAATAGGCAATAGAAAACTCACATAAGGCACAAGAACAATCACACGGAGTGCAAATGTTCTGCGCTACCTTAAATATCTAGTCAAAGATTGGCACGGATAGAACCGTTGAGGTGACTTCTGGGCCTGAGTCCTCTTCCGTCCCCTCAATTTTCTTTGGGGTAAATAAGAACTCTTAATAATAATACCTAACATTTCTTCTAGGCTCCAAAGTAAAGGTGTCACAAATATTTTCATTTATTCATTTTAGAGTAAATTTCACTTATCAACAAGGAGCACAATAGTTTTAAGAGGGCGACGCTCATAATCTATTTTTTAGATGAGGAAACTAAGAATCGGGTAGGAATCAGTGGAGCATAGATTTGAAACCAGGTTTGTTGGACTTCATAGTCTTTATTTTACCCACCATATTGCCTTCTCAAGTTTACACTTCTGGTCCAAGGAATGACGAGCTTTGGGAATAAATAACCACTTTGCTTCGGGTCCTCCGCTCAGTCCTGAGCTCACCCTCCACACTCCACACAGGCCGTTGCCCCATCATGTCTTTCATGCCTTCTCAGCCACAAGTCTGTCTCCCTTCCTGTCCCTGCAGTGATTCTGTATACCTCTCAGATGATGACACACCGAGTCCAAACCAGAGCCAGGACCTTCCTCTCCTTGGATCCCCAGACATCTTGGAAGAAACTGGACTTAATTTCCTTCCAGAACTTATCTCTAGCTCCATCCCAGAACCTGCTACCAGAGTGTCATTCCTCTCAGCCATCCCCCACCTCTCCTGGACCCTTGTTCTGGGCTCTGCATGGCACCTGACCCTCCCTGTAAAAGAGGAAAGCATTTCCAGAGCCAGAGTCCAAGCACTCCACACGGACCTCACAGAAGCCTCTCTGTGGCTCTTCTTGAGCTCTCTAGGTCTGCCTCAGCCAATCCATTTCACTCTGACCTCCTCTTCTTGCCTGAAGCCTGCTGCCCTGCTCTGCCTTCAGCTGAAGTCTGATTTTTTTCTGAAAGTTGCTGGCCTGACCTGAGAAGCTGGTAGTGGAAGACTCACTCTTGGGACAAGATGTAATATACCACTCTCCCACTCAAGGAGGAGGAGATCCATCTCAGCTCCTTTCTGAAGGCTGGAAGAGACCCCAGGCTCAGGGAAATGCCCAGCTTACCAGTTCACTCCGGTCATCCACCTCTTAGATGTTCTCCCAACCTACACGGTGTTCCAGCACTCTCTCACAGTTGTACACACTAAAGGATCATATGCATACACTGAATAAATAAAATAACTAGTAAGGAAAGGGGAGGGTAATTTCCTTCTGCTCTTATCTTCTTATGAATATATGGTAAAAGATGGAGAGAGACAGACTACCAAGAATCTCATTTCCTGGGTGGTTCTTAGAATTCTATGCTAAAGACAGATATAATCAAGATATAATTTCCAAACTTTTTTAAAACTTGGGCAATTTATATATATTGTGTTATTTCTCTTTGATATTCTAATGGTGGTATTAAATAACAGTGAAAATTCTAAGTGAAAGGAAGAGGCAGAGTGTAAATAAGCCCACAAACTGATTTGTGCTTGTATCCTAAGTCGCCTCAATCCCGTCTGAGTTGGCATGACCCTATGGACTGCAGCCCTCAAGGCTCCTCTGTCCATGGGGTTCTACAGACAAGAATATTGGGTTGCCATGCCCTCCTACCCTCCTCCATGCTTTAAGTATAAATTGAGATTTATAAATTCAAGGAAGACATCAAAGTCATCGCAGCCCTCTCTGGACTTGTCAAGTCAAGAACAGAGAACAGGCATGTTCTGTTGATTCCATGTTCTGGTCAGAAGCATCTCAAGCTTTGAAGACATAAGTGCAAACTGGGCTTCCCTGGTGGCTCAGACAGTAAAGAATCCACCTGCAATGCAGGAGACCTGGGTTCAATCCCTGGATTGGATAGATCCCCTGGAGGAGGGCATGGCAACCCACTCCATTATTCTTGCCTGCAGAATCCCCACAGACAGAGGTGCCTGGTGGGCTGCAGTCCATGAGGTTGCAAAGATTCGGACATGACTGAATGACTAAGCCCAAGTGCAAATTATCTGGACCACTGCTATTACAAGAAATCTTCATGCTCTTTTATGATTTCTAAAAATTTACCATAAAAATTAGTTTCCATCTCTTCAACTCTTATAAACCCATCCTATAATGTAGTCTGGTTTTAGTAAGAATTTACTGCTTGCCTGGGCACAGCAAATGGTCGTCAGATGGCCCAATGTGTATCTTCCTGCTTTTCTAATTTCTAATTCCTGCTTTTTATTTTTCTTACTTAAAAAAAAATATTTTAGAAGTACCTATTCTTTTCATCTTTGAATGTTTAATTCTTAGGAAAAAATATGATTTTTCCTTAAGGAGTACATCTCACTTGCCCTTGTTACTTTTTTCTGAATTGCCAGCGGAAGGATCCATTCATTTGTAATGTTCGTATGGTAATCGATAAAGGGAAGCAGTGTCTACCCTGGGAATGCACCCCACACCTTTCACTCACTCTCATAGCACAGTGCTTTGCATATTGCTTGTTAACATTGCCAACTAACTCCCTTCTGCGCCCAGAAAGAATTTAAAAAGAAAGAAAGAAACATATTCTGAGCAGGCAATGCCCTGTAAACTCAAAACGCCAATGTTTGAATATAGAAGTACGCATTATATCCCTGGCATTCATTTGAATGAATGTTTTATCTAAAGCTTTCAAAATGGCCCATTGTTTGACTTTAATTAGCCCACAGTCCTGCCTGTTTGGAGAACTGAGCCACATTTCCAGGGCTGTCCATGTTCCCTACCCAACCACCTGCTCCTTCACAATTGCAGACATTTTTTTTTTTTAATAATATTAATAAAGGCAAACTTTTAGCAAGCACCTTATTTTTTTCAGCTGTCTTATTGGTTCTGTAGTGGTTGTTTTTAATGTCATGAAATTTAAAATATTTCCGGGTGGTGAATTCTTTTACTCAGCTTGCAAAAGTAATCAAGTTTTTCAGTGAAACAGCCATGGCAAGTCCATCTGGCAGAGCTGAAGTTCTGCACATTTCGTTCTGACCAAAATGTACGATACCATTTATTAATGTGCATCCCAGTAATTCCTGTCATTCTAACTTAGCCATTGATATACATAAATACAAATAGCACTACAAAGGCAAGCCAAGACCCAAGGGTGAAAAAAAAAAAAATGTGTTTCATTCTGTAACTCAGGCAACAGAAATAACTTTCTCACAGAGGCAGCCTGGACATAATTTTGTGCCAAGCAGGAAAGTTTTAACAGTAAAATTTTAAGAAACTGTCAGAAGTTTGGAATTCTATAACAGTGTTACTTTCCAAAGGGCATAAAATAGTTCATAGACCAGAAATGTAAGGCAGTTGGGACCACAGATTTTTTTTAATTTTAAAATCTACAATAAAGATATAAGACCTAAATTTTGGTTTTTAATTTTTATTAACTAGTTTCAATTACAAAAATAACACATGGTAAAATTTCAAACTTAATAAAACAGCATATTTTTTTTTAAAGTCTAATGACCATCCCTGCCTACTTGTTCTACTTCCCAGGGTCATGTGCAATCTTCCAGAATTTCTCTGTGACTTTTTATTATAGAAAAACTAAGTTGTTGCACCAAGGAAATCAATATCAAAATCTATGTCATTTACATGCACTGTTACAAAAATGCCTAATGTTCTTGTGGTGAATTCCCTTCTCCCAAGAGAAAATTTAAGCAGGTCTCTTTTACTTCATTTTACCTCTCTATGTTTGAAGGCATCAGGCAAAGCACTTCATACCTTCATGTCTCCATCCTATGTCAATTACATAGTCCCTACTGTCACCTGAGACAGTGATATTGGAGATAAGGTGCCCAAAATCAACTCTTTCTTTGTGAGATACTGTATAATCTAGGCTTTATAGAAGCAGGGCAAATGTTTTTAAAGATATATGTTTCAATATTACTTCCTCACAAATTCTTACAGGCTTTAGGATTGGACCTATACAATGATCTCTTAAATCATTTAAAGACATAGGGTTTTTTTCCCTCTGTAAATAGGGCCTTATGAGGGAGACATGCCAGGCCCCTCTTTACACACAGGTATCAATGAGGAGGCTGGCGATAAAGAAGAAAAGAGAGAAAGAGCCCTGGGAACTGGTACAACTGGGACAGGTGGCCAGCAGCCTTTAGCACCCACAGGGCGAGTATCAGCCTTCACCAGGCTCCAACACAAAGCCAAATAGAGGTGGATATAAACGTCACCTGCTGGCCTTCCCAACCCCGCCCCACCGAGAGCCCGTCAGACCTGTATCACAGATCTGGGAAGCTCCAGCAGCCCATACACTCACCGCACCAACCATTTCTGACCATCATTTTCAGCCCCAGATTAAATTTCCTAGATTGCCACTTTCAATATGTCTACACTGCTAATAGCCGTCTAAAGAACCACTTCCTGTTGGTGGACAAAGTCCAAGTTCCTTCAGCCTGGCTCAAAAAATGCTCTTTATAACCTGGCACTTGCTCCTTCCTCCAGCTTTCCTGTCTGCATATTTCCACATCTGTGACATGCTGTCCACACATCTGAGCCTTTGCTTTGCCCCTCAACGGCGCGACCCCTTATCGTATCTGCTTACTGATTTCCTGTCATCCTTCAAAACAGGACTCATATGTTACCTACAGTGTGATGTGTTCAGTCACTTCCCTCAGGACTGCAGCTCACCGCCAGTGCTACTTTCATCCTTACCCAACCTCCCCTCTCTACATGCATAACCCGAGCAGGTCTAGTATCAGCCTGAATCACTCACTAGTTCCGTGACCTGGACAGTCTTCACACTGCCTGTAAGTTTTCTTATCTGTAATCTAGAGATAATTACTTACAGCAGTCTATTTCGTTGGTTAATGGCAAGGCTTTAATGAAACAATGTGAATCACTTAGCATTATGCAGAGTATATGAAGGACACAAATGTTAATTACTAAAAGTGATGAAACACATACTAATATATACAAAGTGCATGGCACAGAGTCTGGCATGAAGTAGGTATTCATAAAATGCTAGTCCACATTCTACTAGCCAAAACAAGTCACAAAACCATCCCAGATTCAAGACAGTAGAGGTATAGATGCCAATTATTGATGGGAAGAGCTGCAAAGTAATTGTGGCCATATTTAATCTATAGCAAATGGCTTATGTCCCTAAGCAGATCCTAATCTAAGCCCTTTGGTTGCATTTTTTTCTAGTACCTGAGACATTCAACATTGTGCCTAGCACATTAGAGGTACCAGTAGATATCTTTGGTTTGATGGAAGGGCTAGTACACAGAACCTACTGGCTACATCACTGAGAGCTTGAGAGGGAATAAGCCTTAGAGTCAGAGAGCTTGGGTTTAAATCCTAGTCCTGCAATTTACAAGATAGATAATTTGGGACACATTATTTAACTTTTCTGATGCTTGGTTTCCTCTTTTGTAAAATTGAGATGATAATATCTACTTTATAATAAGATAACATTACATAAAGCATCTGGCACATGGTAGATGCTTAGAACTCTAGTTCCTATTCATTATGGAGCATTTCTCTTATCAATGCTACTGCTGCTGCTGCTAAGTTGCTTCAGTCGTGTCCGTCTCTGCGACCCCATAGACAGCAGCCCATCAGGCTCCCCCGTCCCTGGGATTCTCCAGGCAAGAACACTGGAGTGGGTTGCCATTTCCTTCTCCAATGCATGAAAGTGAAAAGTGAAAGTGAAGTCGCTCAGTCGTGTCCAACTCTTCGCGACCCCATGGACTACAGCCCACCAGGTTCCTCTGTCCATGGGATTTTCCAGGCAAGAGTACTGGAGTGGGGTGCCATTGCCTTCCCCGTCTCTTATCAATATTTATGACTAAGTTACTAGGTAACTCAGATAACTGGTCCATAAATCAAAACCTTTTTCAAACTTTGCAAAATTAATAAGACCTATTAGAATGAGTTTGTTATAGTTGAGTCACTGCATAAGAGTTCACACCAATCAGAATGCCCCGGTTCTACTACATACTTGTGACATTAGCTAAGGCACCTAATTCTCTATGCCCATTTTCTTGTGGAGAAAGAAGGTATTCCATCCTAACATGGGTACCTATTTAAAGGATAACAACATTATACTTGGCATTGACTTTACATTCATTTCAAAGTTGGAGAAAAATTGTTTGACTAATGGTTGTTCTCAATTCCGATATTAAAACATGGTTTTAAAATGTTCAGTATATCATCATCTTCACCTCTCTCCCAATCAAAGATATGATGACAGTGAGATATTAAATATGTTGTGAATTGCTTGAAAAAGAATCCAAGCCATTCAGAAGGGACTATGATTTTTATTTAAGCATTAGTAGCAATATCTTCAAGTTTAAAGAGACAATTTCAGACTATATAGTCAGAATTTTTTAAATATATCATGAAAAATCTTACACTCCTTGCAGCCCTCTTGTTTAGTACATTTCACATGGTCTTTCAATTTTCAGGCTGGCACCTAAAAATATTATAGGGTCATAAAAATGACAATAAATGTAATGAAGGGAAACTCCTGATCTTATCACTTTACTATCATGGTGACCTATTAGTTCAAATTAACTCATTTTCATGGAGGGGCTTTCGGGGCAGCTGTGAGGCTGCTGTGTTAGCTACAGGAAGTTGCACACTGGCAAATTTCATTCAAATGTAAACCTCTAAATTTGGCTACCTGGCATTGCAAGATCCTGTTGTTTGCTGTATGCAAAATAAAAATTATATACCATCTCGTTTGGTCAAAAGTTATGGGCTTTTCAATATTAATTTCAATATTATTTCTAAAGAATTCATATGGTGAGATGCAACTGAATGAATATAATATCTTGAACAAAGTAAAAAGAAATGTGTTTTCCCTTCACGTGAGCAAAGATATTTAGTACGCATGTTGAAGGCTCACATCTTAGGTTGTTCTTTCTCAACATATGAATCTGGTATACCAGCTCTGAAATCAGTCCAGTGAAACCCTTACTGGTCCCAGCATAGGCCTTTTAGAACTCTTTTATGTTCTGTGAGACGAACAGAAGTTGTGTGCTATCATTGTCTTTTATATGACTTATCCAATCTAAATATTTCCCAGGTCACCATAAGCACTGATTATAGCTATAAATAATTAATTGTGTGGAAATGTTTTATATCACGATGGGGAGATCATATAGGAGTTTTTTGAAATGGTCAAAATTGATCAAATTATATGCTTACAAGTTGGAAAATGTATTGTACATAAATTATGCCTTAATTAATTTGAACCTCCTCCCCACAAAATGGAATACTCACTGAAGGCTAAAAATGTATAGATAGATAGATATAGATATGGAAGTATATACATATATATATATACACACAAACACAGGGAAATATAAATCCCACTGAATCTTCTTTGTGAGCATTTATTTAATTATATGGTTTCTCTGAATGTCCTCAGTTCAATACAGTTCAGTCACTCAGTTGTTTCCAACTCTTTGAGACCCCACAGACTGCAGCACACCAGGCTTCCGTGTTCATCACCTACTCCCAGAGCTTGCTCAAACTCAGGTCCATTGAGTCAGTAATGCTGAATATTCTAAGTCTCCTTTATACTAAATTTTTAAACTAAGAAGTTTTCCCACTTTTATTTTCAAGTTATTAAAACTCTTGGAAGGCAGTCTGGTGTGGTAGTTATGAAATAAGTTTTGAACAGAAGTAGAGTCACAGATGTAGAAAACAAACATGTTTCACAGGGGATTGGGGAGGGATAAATTGGGAGATTGGGATTGACATATCCATACTACGATATATAAAATAGATAACTAATAAGAACATACTGTATAGCACAGGGAATTCTACTCAGTACTCCATAATGGCCTATATGAGAAAAGAACCTTAAAAAGAGTGGATATGTGTATATCTGTAATTGATTCACTTTGCTGCACACCTGAAACTAACATGATGTTATAAATCAACTACATGCCAATAAAAAATTTTTTTTTTAAATAAAAGAAACAGACCCTGAAATCACACCATTACCACCAGCAACAACCCTACCTGCAGAGAAACCTTAGTTATTCTCTATTTCAAGTTCCTCATCATTAAGATGAAAATAATGTTACTTACCTTCTGGGGTGGTTTGATAATTAAATGAGATCGTAATATAACATATTTGGTCGTGTGCCTAATAGTGTGCTTATAAAATTTCTACAAGTATGTGCCTATGAATTTTATTATAATTCATATATCTGCTAGAAAATGTTGGAAGTCATAGAAAAAATATTTTTAAATCTGGTGTGTGAAAGACAGGATAGCATCTACTTCTATTTTTAATCCTTAGGGATGTGATTTTGTTTCAGGCAGAGTCAATGGTCTGGAGGTGGGGAGATTATACCCACAACAAAACTGGATCCTGCATAAAAATTTTTTGGTGATTTGTTGAGCTCATAGGAAGTAAGGGAAATCAATAAAACTAGGGAGTTTGGTGGGGTGATTTGAGGGTTTACATGGAAGGGAGGGGAAATGTTTGCGCAGAAATAAAGACACCAAATGATGATAAAATGATCACACCAGAAAGGCAGATTCCCCTAAGGACAGGGGTCCAAACTAGCTTTCTAGGTGAAGACTGACTGGTCCTTGAGCTAATTTTTCTAAGTTTGGGGTAGCTGAACCTGGGACTGGGGAACCTGGAAGGCAGCTGCTTCCCAGGAACTATAAACATAAATTTTCAGGAGAAACACAACCTCACGTTAGGAACTCAGATTTTCACAGATTAAGGTCAACACAGATACATGTTTCAATCAAAGATCACCAAATGCATAAGGAAACAAATCACTAGGAATGAGAGCATAAACAATAAAGTTAAATTCCCAGGACTTGTGGGAATTTTGGTATTAGCATAACCAAATACAAAATTTTAAAAAATAGCAATAATAATAATAAATAGTGAACACTCAACAAAAGACCAACGAATATTGTTAATAGATCAAATAGAATTTCTAGGACTGAGAAAATATCTAACATTGATACTAAAAAAAAAAAAAATCAATGCATGAGCTAAATAGCAAAGAGAGTGAAAAAATTGGCTTGAAGCTCAACATTCAGAAAATTAAGATCATGGCATCTGGTCCAATCACTTCATGGGAAATAGATGGGGAAACAGTGGAAACAGTGTCAGACTTTATTGTTTTGGGCTCCAAAATCACTGTGGATGCTGATTGCAGCCATGAAATTAAAAGACGCTTACTCCTTTGAAGGAAAGTTATGACCAACCTAGACAGCATATTAAAAAGCAGAGACATTACTTTGCCAACCAAGGTCCGTCTGGCTATGGTTTTTCCAGTGGTCATGTATGGATGTGAGAGTTGGACTGTGAAGAAAGCTGACTGCCGAAGAATTAATGCTTTTTAACTGTGGTGCTGGAGAAGACTCTTGAGAGTCCCTTGGACTGCAAGGAGATCCAACCAGTCCATACTAAAGGTGTACATTGGAAGGGCTGATGCTAAAGTTGAAACTCCAATACTTTGGCCACCTCATGCGAAGAGTTGACTCACTGGAAAAGACTCTGATGCTGGGAGGGATTGGGAGCAGGAGGAGACGGGGACGACAGAGGATGAGATGGCTGGATGGCATCACCGACTCGATGGACATATGAGTTTGAGTGAACTCCAGGAGTTGGTGATGGACAGGGAAGCCTGGCGTGCTGCGATTCATGGGGTCGCAAAGAGTCGGACACGATTGAGCGACTGAACTGAACTGAACTGAACTGCAGAAGGAATTAGTGAACTGGATGTAGAGCTGAAGAAATCTAATCTGTTCCAAAATATAGAACATAGAATCATGGATAGAGGGAAAATAACAAGAAGTTGAGAATTTATTGGGGATAAAAGTAAAAGATTTAACAAACATCAAAGACTCAGAAGGAGAAAATACAGATAATACAGACAAGATAATATTTAAGAAAAAGATGACTGAAACTTTTCCAAAAGACATTCATCCCCAGTCACATGAAGCACATCCTATACAAGCAGAATACATTTTTAAAAATCTATCTCAAGATAAAAGGAAGTGAAGCTGAAAAATCTTAAAGCCAAAAAGAGTATACTTTAAAGGGTAGTCAGAAAAGAAAGAAAAATTGTTACATAGAATATCTGTAAGGTTAATAGCAAACTTCTCAACAGCAATCATGGAAGCCACAAGACAGTGAAGTGAAATCTTTAAAGGGCTGAGAGAAGAGTACTTATAAAGTTACAATTGTGCATCCAGAAATAGTATCTTTTAAGTGCAAAGGCAACAGGAATTATATTTTCAGTTACATAAAAGCTGGAAGTTGCCACCAAAAGCAACTTGCCAGGTGACTCAGTCAGTAAAGAACTCGCTGCAATGCAAGAGACGCGGGTTCGATTCTTGGGTTGGGAAGATCCCTTGGGAAGGAAATGGCAACCCACTCCAGTATTCTTGCCTGGGAAATCTCATGGATAAAAGAGCCTGGTGGGCTACAGTCCATAGGTTCACAAAGAGTCAGACACGACTTAGCGGCTAAACCACCACCACCACCTACAGGAAAGGAATTATCTAAAGGGTTCTTTCAGAAGAAGGAAAATGAACCTAGAAAAATGTCTGGAGGACAGATAAGCAAAGAAAATTATAAACATGTAGTTACATGGCAAAATGATGATGAAAATAATCATGATGTTTAATTTGTGGGGGTTTAAGCTAAAATTCAAGAAAATACATACTCATGTAAATTAGTGAAGTCTCTTGGTTGTGTCCAACTCTTTGTGACCCCATTGACTGTAGCCTACCTGGCTCCTCCATCCATGGGATTTTCCAGGCAAGAGTACTGGAGTGGATTGCTCAAACCCAGGTCTCCCGCATTGAGGCAGACGCTTTACCGCCTGAGCCATCAGGGAAGCCCTGATGTAAATTAGAATAGGAGCAAAAAGAGTTAACGTCCTAAAGGTCTTGTCTGTCAATGGGAGGCTAAAGAGGTAGGCTTTGTTAAATACGCAAGGTAAAATTTTATGACTAATCATAAAGCATGGAAATAGAATGTTTAATTTCCACAGCAGGTAAAGGGAAAAATTATGTAGGGGAAACGAACACAAGAGGCTTCTTTTCATCAAATAACAAATAAAATCAACTAGCCTAGTCATTATGAAAGTTCTTCAGGTGTTAAAACTGGTTTGGGGGTACAGGGCTGCAATTCCACAGCAATAAGTAAAAGCGGGCAGAAGGGCAAGGGATGGAAGAAGATTGTTCACGGCACTGGTGGTGGCAGACGCTGCAGGCACTGGATGAGCCCAGAGTAACCTTTGCTCAAGCTTCAAGCAGAGACCAGGGCAGGCCGGGCCAGCTGAGGTACAGGTGCATTACTGAGAGGCACTCATACTTCTGTCTGTCCAGCTGGACATGCACCCTGCCTTTCACAGGAGGCCTCCCTCCTGGCCCCAGCCTTGGCCAGAGCAGCTTAAGGGGAGCAAGCAGAGAGAAAAGGAGGCAAGAGCGCAACAGGACACCCCCCAAAGCAGCACCCGGGACGGCTACCACCCTGCCACACTCTGCTTCCCCAGGGAAGGAGGCTGAGGCAAGAGGCAGAGGGAGTGGGCCCTGGCACGGGCCTTTGAGGAAAAACCCAGCCAGAGAGAGATGGAAAGCAGAGGGGAACACTAGATAATATGTGCCTGAACACAAGCTCTTCTCTAATTTTAATCACTACCTCTTTTCCTTCCCTCCTGACCTTGGACCCCACACACACTGTTAACCTACTAAGAACTCTGGGATTAACAGAGGCAAACCACTATAAGTAGAATGGATGTTTTGCAAAAATAAAAAAAAAAAATCCTACTGTATAGCACAGGGAACTATATTCAGTATCCTGTAATAAACCATAATGGAAAAGAATATGAAAAAGAATGTGTATAACTGAATAATTTTGCTCTACAGCACAAACTAACACAACATTGTAAATCAACTATGCTGCTGCTGCTGCTAAGTCGCTTCAGTCATGTCCGACTCTGTGCGACCCTATAGGCGGCAGCCCACCAGGCTCCCCCATCCCTGGGATTCTCCAGACAAGAACACTAGAGTGGGTTGCCATTTCCTTCTCCAATGCATGAAAGTGAAAAGTGAAAGTGAAGTCGCTCAGTCGTGTCTGACTCTTAGTGACCCCACGGACTGCAGCCTACCAGGCTTCTCTGTCCATGGGATTTTCCAGGCAGACATCAGTAAAATAATTTTTGAAAAACTTTAACATCAAACACGGTGACATGTTTATTGGAATAAACCATAGACTGGAAGAAACTTAAAAATGCACCTGAGTGATAATGACTAATACTTATGCCCTCCTTACTCAAAACCAGGAACTATTCTCAGTGCCTGACATATGAGATCATATTTTATCTTCATGTGCCTAAGATCACACAGCAAACAAGAGGCAGAGCTGGGATTCAAATATAGACACTCATTCCAGAGTCTTCTCTTTCAAATACTGTGCTACCTCTGAGAGGCTGTTGTTCAGTCGCTAAGCCATGTCTGACGCTCAGTCGCGTCCCACTCTTTGCAACCTCATGGACTGCAGCACGCCAGGCTTCCCTGTCCTCCACTATCTCCCAGAGTTTGCTCAAACTCATATCCATTGAGTCGGTGATGCCATCCAGCCATCTCATCCTCTGTCATCCCCTTCTCCTACCTTCAATCTTTTCCAACATCAGGGTCTTTTCCAATGAGTTAGTTCTTCACATCAGGTGGTCAAAGTATTGAAGCTTCAGCTTCAGCATCAGTCCTTTCAACAAACATTCAGGGGCGATTTTTTTTTTAATATTGGTTGGTTGGATCTCCTTGCAGTCCAAGGGACTCTCAAGATTCTTCTTCAGCACCAGAGTTCAAACGAAACCATTCCTCGGCACTCAGCTTTCTTTACAGTCAAACTCTCACATCCATACATGACTACTGGAAAAACCATAGCTTTGGCTATCCGGACCTTTGTTGGCAAAGTGGTGTCTCTGCTTTTTAATATGCTGTCTAGGTTTTTCATAGCTTTCCTTCCAAGGAGGAAGCATCTTTTTTTTTTTAATTGGAGGTTAATTATTTTACGATATTATATTGGTTGGTTTTGCCATACATTGACATGAATCCGCCCTGGGTGTACATGAGTTCCCCTTCCTGAACCCCCCTCCCACCTCCCTCCTCCCTTTATCCTCCCTCTGGGTCATCCCCGCACACCAGCCCCGAGCATCCTGTAACATGCATCGACCCTGAACTGGTGATTCGTTTCACATATGACAACATACATGTTTCAATGCCAATCTCCGAAATCATCCCACCCTCACCCTCTCCCACAGAGTCCCAAAGACTGTTCTATACATCTGTGTCTCTTTTGCTGTCTCGTATACAGGGTTATCATTTGCATCTTTCTAAATTCCATATATATGCGTTAGTATACTGTATTGGTGTTTTTCTTTCTGGCTTACTTCACTCTGTATGATAGGCTCCAGTTTCATCCACCTCATTAGAACTGATTCAAATGCATTCTTTTTAATGGCTGAGTAGTACTCTATTGTGTATATGTACCAAAGCTTCCTTATCCATTCATCTGCAGATGGACATCTAGGTTGCTTCCATGTCCTGGCTATTATAAACAGTGCTGCAATGAACATTGGAGTACATGTGTCTCTTTCAATTCTGGTTTCCTCGGTTTATGCCCAGGAGTGTGATCGCTGGATCATATGGCAGTTCTATTTTCAGTTTTTTGAGGAATCTCCACACTGTTCTCCATAGTGGCTGTACTAGTGGATTGGAAGAATAAATATTGTAAAAATGAGTATACTATCCAAAGTAATTTATACATTCAATGCAATCCCTATCAAGCTACCAACAATATTTTTCACAGAACTAGAACAAATAATCTCACAATTTGTATGGAAATACAAAAAACCTCCAATAGCCAAAGCAATCTTGAGGAAGAAAAATGGAACTGGGGGAATTAACCTGCCGGACTTCAAGCTCTACTACAAAGCCACAGTCATCAAGACAGTATGGTACTGGCATAAAAACAGAAATATAGATCAATGGAACAAAATAGAAAGCCCAGAGATAAATCCACGCACCTATGGACACCTTATCTTTGACAAAGGAGGCAAGAATATACAATGGAGAAAAGACAGTCTCTTTAACAAGTGGTGCTGGGAAAACTGGTCAGCCACTTGTAAAAGAATGAAACTAGAACACTTCCTAACACCATACACCAAAATAAACTCAAAATGGATTAGAGAGCTAAATGTAAGACCAGATTCTATAAAACTCCTAGAGGAGAACGTAGGCAAAACACTCTCCGACATAAATCACAGCTGGATCCTCCAAGGAAGCGTCTTTTAATTTCATGGCTGCAGTCACCATCCTCAGGGATTTTGGAGCCCAAAAAAATAAAATCTGCCGCTTGGTGGATATTTCCCTAGAAAAGATAGAATTCCAATTTAGTCCTATGGATGCAAAGTTTGTATACCTCACCCCCTTCTTCTGTAATTCATATGTTAAAGCCTTGGTTCCCAGTATGATGGTATTTTAAGTTGGGGCCTTTGGGGTGGTAATGAAGTCATGAGGGTGAAGTCACATGAATGGGACTGGTGCTCCTATAAGAAGAGACACATGGAAAAGATGATCTCTCTTTGTGCCACATGAAGACACTGCAAGGAAACAGCCATCTGCAGGCCAAGATGAAGGCCCCCCAAAGGACCCAACCATGCTGGCACCCTGATCTCAAACTTCCCGACTCCATAACTGGGAGAAATGGGTTTTTTGTTTGTTTGTTTGTTTGTTTAAGCCACTATGTCTATGGTATTTGTTATATCATCCCAGTCTGATTAAGACTTTTGGGAAATGATGAGTTACTCTCAGATATTTGAAGAGCTATTTATGGAAGAAGGGTTTAACTTAATTCAGTATAGACCAAGGAGAGTAGAAATAAGTACAAGGCTATTTTCATCCTACTTTGTAACAGAGGTTGCCAAAGAAGAAATTGGCTTTCTGAGAGGGTGCTGTGTTCTCCATCACTAGAGGCTGAATGCACCCAGGGTTAATAACATTGGAGAGGATTTCACCATTGAGTGCTGGTCGAATAAGACTCTATAAAATCCCTCCAACTCTTGAGAGACTGTAGAATTATCAGGGTCAGGACAGAAATAAGAACTCAAATCCAAAAAAGTGGATGTTGGTACCTCTTCACTTTTACAACAGCTACACTTTCCACTTACTTTGTTCCTGGGCATCTTGGAGTCAGAATTTGCATTTTAAGACTCAACACACCTGGATACCCTTCCTTCAGCGGTCAGCTTGAGCATCTCCTCCTCCAGGATGTGTTCCCCACCCCATCCCTAATACCAACTTAATTGTCCACCTCACCCCATCTTACTCCTACAACACCACTTCTTGCACAGAAGTGAATTCTGTTTCATCATCAATCACACCCTGTATTAGGGCTGCAGTAACAAATTACCACAAACTAAGCAGCTTAAAAAAATAATCTGTTTTCTTAAAGATCTGGGGGCTAGAAGTCCAAAATCGAGTTGCCAGGAGGGCCAGGTTCCTCTGAAGGCTTTAGGGGTACACCCATCTTTGCCTCTTCCTAGCTTCCGGCGTAGGTGCTTTTGTGCCTAGTTGCTTCAGTCGTGTCCAACTCTTTGAGACCCCACGGACTGTAGCCCGCCAGGCTCCTCTGTCCATGGGATTCTCCAGGCAGGAATACTGGAGCGGGTTTCATGCCCTCCTCCAGAGGATCTTCCCAACCCAGGGATCAAACCCTCGTCTCCTGCATCTCCTGCATTGCAGACAGATTCTCTACTGCTGAGCCACTGGGGAAGCCCGCACCCCCACCTCCACAAGTTTCTGAAGGCTGTTGGCAAATCTTAGTGGTCCTTAGCCTGAAGTTGCAGCTCTCAAATTTCTGCCTCTTTCTGCAGATTGCCTTCTCCCCGCTGTGTCTGTGTTTGTCTTCCCTCTTCTTATAAGGGCACCTGTCATATTAGATTTAGGGCCCACAATCCTTCAGAGCAAATTCATTTTAAATTAACTAGTTACTGCGTCAAAGATCCTGTTTCCAGATAAGTTCACATTCACAGGTACTGGTAATTATGACTTCAATATATCTTTTCAGGCAACATAATTCAACTGACAACAGCCTCAACCTCCTATGCTCATTAAACTGCTATTTTTACTCCACATATTTTTATTGTGTCTACTATGAGTCACCCCCTGTTCCAGACACAGAGAACAAGCCACAGTCAAAGTTTCTACCCTCAGTGAAGCTTCCATTCTACAGGGAGGCAGACACTTCAAAGGGGGCCGTTCAATGGTAAAACCAAACACAACCTTATTTGTGTATGCATGTATGGACCTATAAAAATGTGTGTGTGGTATGCCTGCTAAGTTGTTTCAGTCGTCTTTGTAGCCCTCCAGGCTCCTCTGTCCATGGGATTCTCCAGGCAAGAATGCTGGAGTGAGTGGGTTGCCGTGCCCTCCTCCAGGGGATCTTCCCAACCCAGGGATCAAACCTGCATCTCCCATGTCTTTCACATTGGCAGGCGGGTTCTTTACCACTAGCTCCACCTGAGAAGCCCATAGCCCATTTATATAAATCACTGATACATATTTGAAAAAGGATATTGTGGCTCAGCTGATAAAGAATCCACCTGCAATGTGGGAGACCTGGGTTCGATCCCTGGGTTGGGAAGATCCCCTGGAGAAGGGAAAGACTACCCACTCCAGTATCCTGGCCTGGAGAATTCCATGAACCGTATAGTCAATGAGGTTGCAAAGAGTTGGACATGACTAAGCAGCTTTCATGTTCATTAACACAAACAGTAGAGAAAAAAATAAGGGTAAATTATTTCCTTTCATGTAGCCTATGATTTTTGTCATGTTTACCAGAATCTAAAACTTTGATTTCTTTCTGTCCCTTGTAGAAGTTTGTTTTCTGGTACTTGTATTCAACTTGTTGTCAACTCTCAGTTTCTTAGTAGTAGAAAATAAGCCTTGTGAAATGTATTCTTAATCTTTAAGTTCAAACTTGCAACTGAAGATGACCTGGAGGGACGGGGTGGGGAGGGAGGAGCAAGGACGGTTCGGAGGGAGGGCACACATGTACGGCTACGGCCGATGCATTCTCACGTATGACAGAAACCATCACAACACTGTGAAGCAATTATCTGCCAATTTAAAAATTTTTTAAAGAATAAAACACGCGTGCCCTTCTGTCTTCCAGGGCAGTGTCAGTTCTGCTCAGTCTCCATTTGGCCCGGTACCAGGTAAGTATTTCAGTTCACAGGGGTCGATTCCTTCCCTTTTGAAGTAAATCAGGCATTTAGGTTTCCATTCTTTCAAAGATGCCTTACAAGACTTTGAACATTCTGCTGCTTTAAAATACTTGTTTTTAAAATGTAAAATCAGGAAAGGCAGACCTCATGGCAGCCGTTCCTGAATTTGGAATGCATTCTGTCCAGTATAAGCTTATTGGGCAAAAACAATAGCAATTAGGCCCTTCATACAGTTTTTACAGCTTCCCTGGTGACTCAGATGGTAAAGAATCTGCCTGCAATGCAGGAGACCCCAGTTCCAACCCTGGGTTGGGAAGATCCCTGGAGAAGGGAATGGCAACCCACTCCAGTAGTCTTGCCTGGAGAATTCCACTTCCAAGCTCAGAAGTGGCATAGGTTTTCCCAGTAATCTGGGTCATCTTCAGAGCTGGGTAAGGGAAAGAAATTAAAGCAGGAGAAGATTCTGCATGTCTGAATGTCTCTATACCGTTTTTCCCAATAATATTTACTGTCATTGGAATTTGGCTGTATCTGCTCCATTCTACAGAAGAAAATTTCTGCAACCTCTCTCATCATCTGGAATGGCTCTTCCTCTTTTTAAGGAGAAAAAAATACATGTTTAAATAGCAAAATATTTTTTCTCTGTGCTTTTTTATTTGGAAATCGGAAATGCAGACAGGAGAGCCTGGTAGCCTTTTTTACTTAGTCTCCTTGCTGTTCACAGCCTTAACCACTACAATAGATATAGATTCATGGCATGAAACAAAACCTTATTTGTTGATAATGATTTTCACGGGCACAGATATTTTTTTCTAGAGAAGTATGCTTGTGATGAAACCTCTAACTTCAGCTTTCAAATTCATGAGCAGATTAGAATTCGGGGGTTATAGAATTTAAGAGGGAAACTGAGTGAGTGGAATTGTGCTGTTAAGTTTCTGCGAGGAATTTTGATTTCTTTTGAATGAATGAATAAATTTACATGAATTGTTGCACACAGTATTATACTACTGGGCTTACAGAAAATGTATAAGATGTAAGTTCTGCCCACATAGGGCTGCTGGGTCAACTGGAAAGTGGGCTGCGCTCAGATGAGAGAGTATTGAGCACAATACAAGGTGCTGCCTTGGGTAGCAGGGGTCTCAGTGCTGTGTCTGGAGAGTCGTGTGCAACTGAGTCAGGGTAACAAGGAGGAGGGTCCTGATGAGTCTGTCTTCTCTCCCTGCAGAAGAGTAGGCAGGGTGGGCAGGGACAAAGCTCAGAAGCAGTCCACTGCGTTTGTGGAAAGTAAGAAAAACAAGCACCTACAAATTCCTCCCAGATCAACTCTTTTGTGATTAAGGGAGTAGGTCTGAGCTAACTGGATCACACCCAACACCAGCTGGGGAGAAAAAAAAAAATTCTGTTTTACAGTCCTTCAGTCTATGCTCCTGAACACGTTCTAAATGATACAGGGTTCCCTGATACAACTGAGCTACAGGTTCGGAAAATGTTTAGCAAACACATCTCTTCTCCTCTGGGACTATTTCGCTGGCCTTTACCTTCAATGAGATTCTTAGTTTCAGCCTCTCCAGATTTCCACCATTTTTTCTGTGCCAGGTTTTCCCTTGGCAAGCTTGCAGGGCCCAGGGGAGCTGAGTGGAGACTGAAATTGGCCACGAGAGGGCAGCAAATAACACCAGACTCTTAAAATCAGGAAACCTTTATCGAGGTCCTCTAACTTGGCTTCCCAGAAGCAAAGCAAGGCAAACCATTTTCGGTTGCCTGCTAGATGCAAGTCACGGTCAGTGTACAAAAATTAAAAGGAGAGTACAACTTGCCTCTGATTCGGGGTGAGGTCAACGTCTCACCTTATCTAGAGAAACTGAATCTCACATAGCATGCCCCAGAAGCAGCCTCTTAATCAATGGGGACAAGGCTCCGAAGCTGTGAAAAAGATGCTTCATTAGATAACAGCAAATGCCAGGGGATTCTTATCCTGTCCTCTTTAGCCCAGCCCCTTCCTAGTAGAGTGCCTCCCATACAGAAGGTATACCCCCCAAAAAATGTGCATGTGACAGACACCAGGCAGTAATAACTCCATGTAAAGTGAGCTCATTACCAAAGGCAGCTCGAACCTTAAACATACGAGTTTTGGGGGCCAGAGTAGTAAAAAGCAATATGCCCCTCTATTTAATGCTTTTCAAGCCATCTATCTATTTAAATGTTGGCCTAGGCGTCAGGCCTGCGTTAGAAACACCATGTCACACGTGGAAAGACCAGGCTGCACAGACATGCCTTGACTTCCTCCAAGGAGACATTTGTCCGTCTGTTTTCCCCTTGGCAACAGGCTCACCGGTGATGTCAGGTTACTATGGTGTCAGGAGAGCCTTCCTCTCCGACCCGGACTTTCACAACACCAAGCAGTTTGCCAGCGACGCCTGCACGTCAAGCGCGGCCAAGCCCTTTGCCTGCGAGTCCTCAGCAGGGCAGGGCCACGCGGCCCTGCTGGACCCCTACTTCCCGGAGCCCTACGGGGACCACCGCCCCCCAGCCCTGACCCCCAACAGCGGCACCCTGTTCAGCGCCTCGCCCCTGCCGCCGCTCCTGCCGCCGCCCTTCCCCAGCGACCCCGCACACTTCGTGCTGGTGAGTACTCAGAGGCTCAGTTCAGGGGGCGGTCCCCAAGGTCGGGGTTCCCGCGGCCCTGGGCAGCCCGTGCGCGCAGCAGCCAGGGGTCTACTCGCCCCGGGAGAGGCCAGCATCCACGCCCAGAGAGCCTTCTCGGGGCTTCGGGCCAGCCACACGGTAGGAGGCTCTGTCTATCCAGGGGTTGAGGCGGGACGGCTAAATAGGACGGGGCGTACAGCCATTGTGTTAACACTCTAAGGATTTTGCCAGCCGTTCCCCCGTTATTCCGCCAGCGCCTAAGCTGAGACCCAGCGAGGCCGTCCCCAGGGCAGATGCATCAGGAAGCCTCAGACCTTCCCCGTCCATCCTCCCTCCCGGACGGTTTTTCTGCCGTTTAGAACCTGCTTTTCTCGCAGTTCTTCCGGAGATGAGTTCATAAGAAAGAGCACGAATAACCTTTTTATGCAAAATTGCAAAGCCCGCGAGCACAAAGGAATCAATCTGTGGACATGAGGGTTTAGACCAAACAGGCCGCAAGAGGGTGGGAATTACGTGTACGTGTTCATTTGATACTGGCAACAACTCAGCGTATAGTCATTAAAGCCCCATTTGATGGAAGAACAAAGTGAGGCGCTCAGAGTCAGGAAGCCAGTAAGTGGCCGAGCATTGAATCAAACCTAAGCCTTTCCAGCCCCCAACCTATGAGGCTCCAGGTCTTTGCTCCCTGGGAGCAGGGTAGCCCTCCCAGCCGCCTTAGAAGCCCACCCTGCAATTTAGAGGCTTCTCCTTTCAGGAGTAGATGAAAGGCTGCCTAAATGTTCGTTTTATTATTTTCACATTTACTCATTTAATGTTTTCTGGGGAAAGGACTCTGTTTACACACACACACCTAATTCTAGAGTGAGAAAGGCACTAAAACGTTTACTGTCCAACAGCAGAAGAGAGAGCCGCCTGTAAGGAGGCGCTGGACAGCACAGGGAGGACACCAAGCCTGCTTTGGAGGACACGGGCCCCTGTGTCGGGAAGGAAATGTGTCCCCATCCGACCATCACCTACTGACTAACCCCAGTGACCTTTCCATCCTCCTCAGAGGGACTCGTGGGAGCAGACGGTGCCCGAAAGCCTCAGCCAGCCAGACCCCGTGCCGGCGGATGCCCTGCAGAGCTTGGCACCCAGCACCAGCTGCCTCTCCCAGCTGGAGTCGGGAGGTGCCGCCCAGCACAGGAGCGCCGGCTGGGGGGGGGCCCTCACCGGGGTTCAGTCCTACTCGCTACACGCGCTGGAGGATCTGTACCACACGCAGGGGTACCCCACCCCGGCCCCCTACCCTTTCACCTCTTTCATGACGATGTCCAATGACCCACCGCCCAAGGTGGGGCCCTTCTCCCCAGACGAGGGGGCAGACACGTCTGCCCTCCAGGATGCTTCTCCGTGGACCAAAGAAGACGGGAGCCTGGCGTGGGGGGCATACGAGTGCCGCAGAGCCTACTGAGGGCACCAGAGGACTCCTGTGCTGTAAGTTAGTTCTCTGCATTCACAGACTCTTGTGGTGTGGCAGTTCTTTCAGAAGTGGGTTTTCAGGACAAGCCGTTGTGCCACCCTTTGTTAATAGACGACAGCATTTATTTGTGATCCACCCACCATAACCCCACTGAAACCCACCACAATGTGAATTCAGTCTGTCAGGGACCATAATCTAGGTAGACAGCCTGACAGTGAGGTTTGGGGGCTTAATAACCCATTATGTTTCGAATCTTCTGTTATCTTTGAAGTGTCATTTTAACACTGATAGTTTTCCTTAAATTACATTAAAAATTTTATGGAGCTCATAAAACATACTGATTTTCCTGTCTAATTTTTCTTAGTTATGTACCACATGTGTTCCTCAATAAAAAGAGAATGTATAGGGTATAAAATAGATTAGGGCACATAAAACAAAATGCACTTTATACCATGTGACTTTATAAAGTGTGAAGTATTACATACATTTCTCACCTTATAGGGACTTGCAAATAACAAATAATAACTTGCAAGTAACAAATGTAATGCCATAATAAAATGCTTTATTGTCCTTAAAGTAGCATGAAGCCAGGACACTACAGCTTCATAACTACATGGTTTTGACTCTGCACTAAAGCTCAGGATGTCCAAAAATTAGGCTAATCCAAAAAACAATAAAAGCCAAAAGCTTTCTTTGACCAATGGCCTCTTTGATCAGTTAAGCTAGATATTGTTTCTCTGATGGAATACACCAACAGTTATCAGAGCAGATAAGTAAAATGGATGTTCTATAATCAAATAAGAATGCATGCATTATAAGGAAAACACAGACAACAGGCCTGGACTGTCGGCAAGAAACAACAGACCGCAAAGGGGCTCTGAAGAAGGACATACTGTCGGGTGTACGCACACCTCCTGTTTGAAGAGAGACCTTGTTGGTGGCTCATTGGTCAGAAGTATATAGGTCTTACTTGTATAAAAGAAGAAACTGACATTTGAAGCATCAATCTGTCTCACATGTGTCTGATTGGTGTGGATTTCTTTGCCAGTTAAGCTATCACAGTGATTCCCACCATATACCATGCCTGTCTGCAGGCCACACCCATCATAAACACCCTGCACACACTTTAACTTGGCAAAGCCTGTGTCAAGCTCCACAGGTTACACCCAGAATCTTCCTTTTGTCTTCTTACCACCTTCCTTTCTATATTCCCTTCACCACATTTTTCTAACCCTTCAGGTTTCTCCTAATCCAATGCTTTTTCTCTCCATCTCCTGGGGGCCCAAAGCCACTCAAAATATGACAGGGTCCCACGCTCCGCTTAGAAGTCTAGAAAGTCAAAAACGAATATTAATTCACACTTAGAAGTGAATAATTGATGTTCCTCCTTCTCCGGGCGTTCAAGAGTATATTCTGGTTGAGCACACACACTCCTGATTTGTGGCGTCCCCACAGAAATGCTTGAATAGCAGCCTCTTTTACTCACACTCTTCATCCCACTCCTGGGAGGGCATCCTCAGAGGAACAGGCATTGTTGGAAGGAGCACTGGTGGTCCTTAGCTGCTGGACCGCACTCTCCCCTGGCTACTCCTTCCTCCCACACTCCTTCCCACAGCCTAATCTTTACTTTGCTCAGTATTCACTTTGAGCTACCGTGGAAGTGGGTAGCTTCTACAACAGGAGAGAGAGCTGCCCTTCTGAAGTCTGATCAAACTGGAGAATTTAGTCCTGATCACCAGTATCTTTGGCAGAGCCATCTGTCATCCAGCCTCACGCATACCTGGACGACAAGCCCCACATCAGAAGGAGAAGATCTGGCCATCCCTGGAGGTACAGGAGTCTTCACAAGGAAGGGTCTTAAAGTCACTTTTCTAGATTGACTGTATAAAATTGATAATAATTACAGTCATCTACTGCTTCTGTGTGATACCAAGTGTCACGCAACACAGTAATTATAAATGTATGTGTAAATCATAAATATATGTTCCTGTAACTTTAATTTTGATTTGATTATAACACTGAATATTAGCCATGCTTATTTCTCTTGGTTTGCTGCTTTCTGCTCACCTGTCATGTTCTTCTTCTCACAACCTGGCTCTCAGATAGGTAGAGTTCAGTGAGCAGTGGTGTCTACATCCTTCTTAGAGCACACAAGTCCTTTCATAGTGTTTGGGAAATTTAATTTATAAAAAAGGAGACACACACCAGCCTACAGGCTGCCTAGTGTCCTTTCCAGTTCTCCAGTCAAGTGGAGTGGGGAATGGTAGTAATAATTCCGAACAGTAAATAATTTTTAAGAATTCTATTTAGCTTGACAGTGTATTGCTATACTGCATATATTTTCATTTAATTCTGTTTTATTGCTCTGGGAATTTACAATACTTGTTAAAAAGTGAAATCAAGATATAAACTTATGTCAGGGAAGTTAACTCTATTTCCCTATTCCATTTCCCATTCAAGTACTCTCTGTTTCCTAGAGTATGCCAGAGACTAACTGTACCTTTTTGTAATAATGCATGATGTCAGAAAAAAAAAAATACACCTTCTCCTTTCCCTCTTCTTATTAAACCTGCTCTTTTCAGACTCACAGCTTTCCTGGGGAAATGAGGGAAAATTTAAGAGCTTAGGTTCAAAACACCATCCCTTTTAGGTCCCTTAAGCTGTGAAATAAGCAGAGATTAGTGGGAGAGGGATTGACATACACCCTGCTGCTGCTACTGCTGCTGAGTCGCTTCAGTCATGTCTGACTCTGCGCGACCCCATGGACGGCAGCCCACAAGGCTCCCCCATCCCTGGGATTCTCCAGGCAGGAACACTGGAGTGGGTTGCCATTTCCTTCTCCAGTGCATGAAAGTGAAAAGTGAAAGTGAATTCGCTCAGTCATGTCCAACTCTTCGCTACCTCATGGACTTCAGCCTACCAGGCTCCTCCATCCATGGGATTTTCCAGGCAAGAGTACTGGAGTGGGGTGCCATTGCCTTCTCCGATATACACCCTACTATATATAAAATAAATAATAGGGACTTGCTGTATTGCACAGTAAACTCTACCCCATACTTTGTAATGACCTATTGGGAAAAGAATCTAAACAAGAGTGCATATATGTATATGTATAACTGATTCACTTTGCTGTACACCTGAAACTCATACAGCAATGTAAATAAATTATACTCCAATAACAATCTCAAACAAAGTAAGCAAGCAGAGATGGTGATACCAAGTTCAAGCTAAGAAATCTCCCTAGAGGATAATGTCTGCAAAAAAGGGAAAGCAAACTTTGCCCATGCAAAAACTAAAATAGAGGTGATTGCCTATAAATCACTAAATACAGATATTATAGTTGAAAGTGGTTGTATTTCTCTTATAATATTATACAAATCCCAAAGAATGAGAAAAGAAAACAGTTGTTTTACCTCATTTATTTAATAACTGCTTATAAATGAGCATTGTGACTTGCTACAGCTCAGTTAATATTTAATACAATATGATGGCACTATATTGGAAAAGGGAGAGATTTTAGTACTAGAGTACTGTACAGAAAATTCCACAGAGGGAAAAGAATTACTAACCCCAATAGTAAACTAAATATTTGCATGTATATATATATGTGTGTGTGTGTGTATAAAGGTATTAGTAGTTTCTCTGTGATCCAATTTTACTAAGTTAATCTAAACAATACATTCATAAAAATAAAACATCAGTTATATTTAAAGAATTGAAATAACAATTGGTGTCCAAGGTTTAAGTCACATTACATTACATTCTACAAAAAAAAAAAACTAAAATTATATTCTTTTAAAAAAATTTTTATTTACTCATTCATTTTATTTTGGCTCCACTGAGTCTTCCGAGCTGCGTGTGGGTTTTCTCTAGGTGCAGCAAGTGGGGCTACTCTAGTTGTGTGGCACAGGCTTCCCACTGCAATGGCTCCTCTTGTTGCGGAGCCTGGGCTCTAGGCGTGCGAGCTCAGTGGTTGTGGTACTTGGCTTAGTTGCCCAGCAGCATGTGGGATCTTAGTTCCCTGGCCAGGGATCAAACACATGTCCCTTGCATGGCAAAGTGAATTCTTAATCATTGGACCACCAGGGAAGTCCCTATACTCATTCTTTCACATTCTGTCATTAAGTTCTTTATCAGGTAGCCCTTCTGTTGAAAACAATATTACACTGTTCATCTTATCTACCATACTCAATAAATGCTGACTCTTAAGGGGTTAAGTGCAAAATTGTACCCTCCGGCTAAAGAGGCTTCTCTGACTAGACTCATCAAGGAAGACTCCTGATTGTTTCAATTCTGTGTCCTCAGAAGCTGGCTTAGTGTCCAGCAGGCTGTAGGTGTTCCGTTAGTCTTTGTTAAACTGAACAAAAATAATGCCACAAAGATGAATAACAACTTAGATCCCAACACCGTGGATGACAGTTCTGATGTATAAGAAAATCCTCACCGGGTTTAGTGGTTAACTTAGTCATACTCTTTGCAAATCCAGGCAGTACTAGATATTGAGTTTTACTGGTAATATATTTAAGATGATTGATTTTGTATCTTTAAATGTCTTTAACAAGGAAAATTACTGAACCTTTGAAGTAGCACAGAAAATGTTTTATGAATTCATTTAGGATCTATGTAGACTGTAAATATTACTAAGAATTCTTAGAAATAAAAGTTACTCAATGTTTGGTATTATATCTGGTGTGATTAAAACAAAAAGGATAAATAGATTAGGAATTAGAATCCCTAAAGATTGAACTGAAAGATCAGATTAAATAAATAATAAGAAAATCTTTTATACTTATTTGTAAATGATGAGACCATGATTTATTTGATCTTTGATATTAAAGTGTCCTTTATTCATAATTTCTGATAAATAAGATATGTGGGTTTGCAATATGCAATTGTCAGTATATTACAAGCCAAAAGGAAAAGAGGTAAAAAATGTCCAAGTTCTGAAAGGAAAAAATGTGGATAAAACAAATAATATCTAAGAATTAGCTCCTCACATTGGGAAAATCGATAGCCTTCTCTCTTAACCAAATATCTTAGGTGGAAAAATCCAAAAATTTAAACATAAATGAGCGATTACTTATTTCTTAGCCTTGATAATATTTCTTAACCTTGATAATATAGTCATAGGTTTTTATCATGGTAATCTTAATGCTTTTGTATGTCTTAAATGTTGCATAATAAAAATGTTTTAAGTAAAAGATGAACTTTTCAAGAAGAATTTGATGGTATCTTCCTAAATGATAAACTATCAAATGCTCATTCCCCATGGAAGTCTCTTAAAGTAAAAACTTTGAATCTGTTTTATGGAAAGAGTTTGAATTACCACAAATCATTAAATAACCTTAGTATAATAGTTTTCCTGGTCATTTTCATATGGACCAAGCATTAACACTGGTCCCAGTAAGTACTTGTTTCCTCCATATTTTTGGAACTTGATATTACCCACAAGGTTTGGTAACAGTATTCCTCAGTAAGAATGACAAAAGAACTTTGCATTAATAAAGAGAATTTATAGCCATAGTCAAATTTAAAGGGAATAAACTCCTTCTTTTTCTTATACTGAAAGTCTTTCCATATCCATGTATCAAATGTGTGTAATTTAATAAAATCTCCTACTTTGGGGGAAAAATATAATGCTTTGCAGCGCCCTTTGCATACAAAAGCCTGCCAAAACTTTTCAGTTAAAATATTCAGCTTAAAACTTTAAAAAGAAATGTATTCTATGCCCATTATTCTGGTGCAACAGGACTTCAAGATGGTCAAGGACCGACTAAGAGTTTCTAAGATCAGTAGCTCGGAGATCTGAAATACTATAATGCATGAAGACTTAGAGAAACTATGGATGGTGAACCTCAAAAAGAAAGGGTCTGCAGTAGGAGTGGAAGGAAGTGTGATAACTTCTACAGGCTTAGCTCTGGGCCTGGTCAAAGCAGGTCATCATTATACACTCGTTGAATGAATGAATGAACCAATGAATGTACTGGACAGGCCCATAATGAAGGAGCAGCAATGTGGAAGTGGGAGAACAGGTAATCACTCACCAAGCAGGTGATGGCAGAAAGCAGGACTATCTGTCTTTATATTCCTGGTGCTTGATACCAGGCTAAGCATGTAGATGGTGCTCAACTAACACAACACATTGGATTTTGGCTCAGCCAGTCATCATTTTATTTAAAGCAGTGGAACAGGCTGCCTGACATGCAGTGAGCTCCCATGTCTTCAAGACTCATCTACAGGCCTACAGCTCACCCCAAGGGTAGAGGGAGCCTTGGCCGGACGACCACCAGCAGGGATGTTTGAAAAACACTCCAAGTCCATCTCAGTACCTCAGAGATCCCTTTAAACATCCAACCATCAGGACCCTGTGTTACATTTTGTGTTACAAGAGAACCTGTTAAAGTCCACAACATTTTATTTTTCAGTCTTTTATTAAAAACTCCAAAGGGATGATCAGGACCTCAGGGCAGACACTTAGCAGGTAACCATGAGGGTAGCTCAGCGGGTAAAGAATCCACCTGCAATGAAGGAGACCCCAGTTTGATTCCTGGGTCGGTAAGTTCCCCTGGAGAAGCAATAGGCTACCCACTCCAGTATTCTTGGGCTTCCCTGGTGGCTCAGATGGTAAAGAATCCACCTGCAATGTGGGACACCTGAGTTTGATCCCTGGGTTGGGAAGATACCCTGGAGGAGGGCATGGCAACCTACTCCAGTATTCTTGTCTAGAGAATCCCCACGGACAGAGGAGCCTGGAGGGCTACAGTCCATGGGGTCACACACAGTTGGACACAACTGAATGACTAAGCACAGCACATGCCCCCAGCAAGAAACAAGAGTTCCCAGTCTGAGGCACACAAGCTGTCATTAGCCTAATTAGCAGCTCCTCCTCCCCTCCAGGCAGCCTCTTCTCGGGGTTCCAGTGACCCCAGTGTTTACAGACCGCTCTCCAGCCAGTATGTGAACTGCCCCAGCCGCCCCACACATGCCAGCAGCACAGCAGACAGCACACACACTGTCCACACACAACAGCACGTGCTGTCCAAGCGCGACTCTGACAAGTGGGTCTGTACGCCTCACAGCCGGTATTTTCCAATTTTAGGCACAACTCATCAGCGGATCATTAAATTATCTCAGTGACTCCCAATCAACATAGATTTTTCCTAAATATGAGATGGAAAAGATGGAACAGAAAATTTCAGAACATATTACACGCATAGGTGTACACTGTTCCACAAAAATTTATTCTATAAACATATACTGTTACAGTATGTGAACGTGTAAGATGAATTTCTTAGTTGTGGGTTGAAGTCTAAAATGTTTGAAAGCATCTGCTATAAAAGATCTGGAAGATAACTATAATAGTTAAGAGTAAGGGATTTATGAAACTTTGATTCCTAATCCTGCCATGTACCTGCTCAGTAATCTTGATCATGTTGCTCATCCCTCTGACCCTGTTTCCTCGTCTGGGATCTGGGGAGGTTCTACCATTCAGTGCCTGACGTGCAACAAACACCCAGTGAAGGACAAACTCTAAAAAGTCCATGAGGAACATCCAAGGCTATGGGGTCTCAGAGCCGAGCTCACTGCTCCAGGCCACAAGACTCAGGTGGCCCCACAAGGTGCAAGTTAGAAAGAACGCTCCCTCACCCCTACAGGTGTAGCATCTGGCTCTTAAGTATCTGTGCTAGGGTTTTGCAATTATAGAAACAGTGAAAACCAAACTCCTTAATGTTAGGCTACAAACTGGGGCGGGAGGGGGGTGGGGGGGCTTGTTTCTCAAATCAGGGCTCCAGCCTAAGCAAATCCAGTTTTCCAAAGTTGCTAGCTAGCCACAGCACTGGAACATCCATCACTTCAGCCAGGGGCCAACGCAGAAGCCCCCAGAATTGCTTCTCTGGTTTGGGCAGATGCTTCTGGAGGAAGGGACAGAGAGGTCTCTGCTGTCCCTACAGAGCCTGTGGCCTCCACACCGCTCACTTCTCACCCAGCTCTGCCTGCCTTCTCCAAAGGGGAACCAGTTGCCACCATCAGTTTCCATGATGTCACTAAGGGCATTCTATGGCTCCTGCCATCCCCGCCCATCTCCACGTGAAAGGAGAAATTAGGAAGGCCACTATGCCTGAAAAACTGAGACAGAGCCCCAGAACACGGGAAGACAGACACACAAACACAAAGCCCAGGAGGAAAACAGCTATGCAGACAAGGAACGGAGGAAAGTGATGACAAAAAGACAGAAAAAAAAAGAAACCCTGAAAAAAAAATAATAACACAAAGGTCCAAGAGATTTTTTTTAAAGCAAACCAAAAGAAAATAAGTGTAAAACAAAAAGGAGGGCAAAAGAGAACAGAAGTCGTGGAAGAAGCTAGAAGAGACAAGAGACTGTCCCTAATTCCACGATGCTTGACTCACTGTTTCCTGAGAAGGGCTAGGGCATGGAGACAGGAAACAGGGGCTCTCCTCTCTAAACTCCCGGTGGCCTTCCCCTCCTCACCAGGCTGGTCCTGAGGTCCATCAGGAAAACACAGGCTCAGTGCCTTTGGAGAAAGAGACTCCAGAGCTGACAGATTCCAGGTGGACTGGTGACAAATCTACTGCCAGGTGCTACCTCAAGGGTCCCCAGCACTGCTCTCCTCCCCCAGAGTCATGGCTCCACTTGTCAGGCAACTTAGCCATCGTACTCTCGGCGTCCTGTCACTCAGAGAACTCCTTTCTCCACCTCTGCATGTGCCACCCTGCAACCAACACATCCCAGAGCATCTGGGTATTTTTTATGCTCAAATCCACTGTACGCATTTCACAGAACAAAGAACAGGGGCCTATAATTGTTGCCTGTCCTGGCAACATGGAAATGTCTTGGCTTACCTGGAAAGGGAACCCCACTCTGCCTTCCCTTGGGGGCTAGGAGAGGATCTGGCCTGGCACCCACTCCCTCTCTGGGCCACTTGTATCTTCTTGAGTTTCCAAATCACAGAGAGGTACAGCAGGTGGTTGGAGAACATAACCCAGCACCATCCCAGGTCATCGGTGAGGGGATTAGGCCGGGACCGAGGGGTCAGCTGACCTCAAAGCCCTCCCACCTCTCACCCAAAGTGTGAAGGCCTGAACCCAAATCCATATCCTTTCAGCTAAAATGAGCAGAAGCCAAGCTTGTTATCCTTTCTCAACGCACACTCCTGTGGCCAAAAGGCAGGGGTGGCTCTAGAGGGGAAAAGAGGAGAGGAAAATAAAACAAAAAGGAACTTCATTGTGAAAAACCACCAGACTCAGAAACTCTCCAGAGGGTGAGGCCCCAGAGGCATCCCCCGCTCTGTGGGGAGGAGCAAAGGGTCTTAATGTGCAGGCATTCTGTACTGAAACCCCAGTGTCTGGGGCACAGACAGAGAGCAGGGGGGAAAAGGGGAGGGAAGCCAGCACGTGGCCAGGCGGGGCCAGAAGGAGATGAGGCACAGAAGCGAAGGCCTCTGCAGGCCTCCAGCCTGCAACCTGGGCCCAGAGTGACTCCTTGCCAGGCCATACCTACCGGCTGCCATGTTCACTCCCCAAAACCTAAGATTTTCCCTTAAAACAGAGACTGAGGGGATGGAAACCAGTCAGCCCAGTCAGTCTGGCTCAGGTGGACATGAAGGGCAGCCTAGGTCACTCATGGATCCCAGAACTCCCTTTGAGGCAGAAACACAGAGCATCTTTGAGGATTCCTGCTCTCTCTGTGGGAAGGTGGGCAAAATGCTCAAAATACAGTAAAAGCAAGGGTCAGGACCCAAAAGGGTCTCACTCCCTGTTTCTGTGGACTCTCCCTGGGGTGCCTGTGTGCAGGATATCTGCAGAAGATAGTCCATTTTGTTAAGCCTTTGAATATTCAAATTGAAAGTATCGCGCAATCATTGATTGTCAAATCATGGGTTTCTAGAGGTTTTAAATACTTGGCATGAGGGGGAAAAAACTCAAACCTATACCCGAAGGTATAAAACATTAATTCTGTTTGTCTCCTGCTCCAGGAACCTGGGTGCAGCTGGATGCTTTGTGAAACTTTAAAAATGTTGCATCTCTGCTTCTCCCCCTGCACAGGAGCCCTCCTCCACGCTGAGTCCCTGCAGCTGCAGCATCCAGCCACCACCTCAGCCCTTGCTGACCACGATGTCGGGTAACTCGGCTGCTTCTTCTGGGGTAGGGTCACGAGGGCGAGGGGCGTTTTGATCCGGGTGTATTTCCACGACTTTTCCTGCATGGAACAGAGAGGCACAAAGTCAGGGCATGCAAGTAGGAGCCCGGGATCGGGAGAGGGCACGGGCCAGGCTTTGGCCGCTCCCACTCGGCGCCTGGTCCCCAGGGCAGAGGCCCAGAGACCCAGCTGGCCGCCGCGGCGGTCCGCGTCCCGCGGTCCACCACCGGCCCTCTCACTTGGCCACAGATGTGACCCTGGGACTTCTCGGCGGCGCGGACTCTGCGCGCGCAGCAGCGGCGGCGGGGGGAGCTAGAGGCTCGCGATGAGCCCGGGAGGCGCGCCGGCCGCCCAGAGCCGGGCCGTGGCGGTTCCTGCGCGGACCCCCGGCCGCACTCGCTGCCCGTGGGGCCGCGGGCCCGGCGAGGAAGTCTCCGGGAGACGGTGGATGGCGGCGAGGGTGCGGCGCCCAGCCCCGCGGGCCAGATGCGGGATCCCCCGGGTCTGGACGACGAACTGCGCGGCCTCCTTTCCCGCGGGGAGACGTCTAGCTCCGGGACCCGGCCCCGGGGGCTCCCACCAGTCCTGCGGCGGTCTCCGCAGTGGCCAGGCGAGGCGCTGGCGGCCCGACACGGTCGCGGGCGCTGCGGCCGGTCGCGCGGCCCGCCCCCTCCCCGCGCGGCTCTCCCGCGCTCGCTCACTCCCGGGTCGAGGTCAGGGCCGGAGTCGCGCCCGGACTCCCGCGGCCACCTCCGCCCGCTAACGCTCGCCCGGCGCGACCTACTCACCGCGGCTCCGCGCCCCCCACCCGCCACTCGGGGCCGCGGCTGCCCCGCGCTCCGGGCGCGCCGGACGCCCTCCCCGCCGACCCCTCGGGAGCCGGGCAGCCCGGGGCGGCCCCTTCTCGGGGGCGGCTTCCCCGCCGAGCGCGCGCGGTCCTGGGCCGCCCCGCACGCCTCCCCAGGGCTCGCGCAGCGCGGACTCGACTTGGAGTCTTCGGGCGCCGCCGGGAAATGCCAGCCCCAGACAGGGAGGGGGTGGGGAGAGACGAGAAAAGGGGCGAGCAGGAGCGGGGCCTAAGGAGGGAGGCGGGAAAGAGGCGAAGGCGCAGAAAGGGGGCAAGGAGAGCGGAGGCAGGAGAAAAAAGAAGGGAGGGAGGGGGGCAGTTCTCAGGCCTGGTCCCTTTACTGGGCTCAGCCTAGTGATCCAAGGACCAGGGTCGGCCAAACCCCACCCGCCCGCTGCTTGCCCCAAGGCTGGCTTCCAGACCAGGGGCGCACGGAGGTCAGAGGCTCCCCAGAAGCCACGACTGGTCCCGTGGGAAAGGAAAGGACTCGGAACTTCCACTGGAGTGGGAGTGGAGTGGGCTAGATCAGTGCTGAAGCATCCAGCCCCTCCCCGGGTCTCTCTTCCAGACCAGAACCCTGGGTTTCCCTAACTGAGCCAAGGCAGAGAGTTTCCCTAGACTGGTCTCCACATTCCTGAGCAGATAAACCTGTGCCCAGCCTGGAGTGGGTGGGCCCACAGATTTCCATAGGTTCTGTTTCCACTGGGGCCCTGAAATCTGCCCGTGGTAATCTCTTCATCCTTTCAAGTTTGAGAAATTTGAGTTTCTTTCCCATCTGCCTTTTAGCATTCTCTTTGCGTTATCCAGACCTAGAGATTTGGCATTAGATGCCATAGTTTATAAAGACCCCTGCACCCCTGCCTGACACTGCAGACCTTACACTTGACCGCTGACTCAGTTGCCTTTCCCCAGAAAAACCTAAGGTGTATCAAGGTGTCCGGGTGAAGATCACGGTGAAGGAGCTGCTGCAGCAGAGAAGGGCCCACCAGGCAGCCTCGGGGGGAACCGTAAGCATAAACCCTTCACTTGTTCCCAGATGGTGCTCAGCTTCATTCTGCCCTGTGTCTGGGAAAGTGTAGGAGGCCTCTCTGGGCCCATCACCATTCCCAGACCTGGCCTTCTTTAGCTGATCTTATAACATCTGTGCCCACCTTCATCCCCATTCACCACAGAGAACAGACATGTTGTGGGGCTCAGGACTTGGGGGAGTCCAGCCCTCACTGATCATAGTCAAGCGTGTTGGTCCAATGCGGGAGAGAAGCAGCCAATAGGTAAGTAGGTTCTTATTCTGTCGGAAGATAGTGTATGTGCCCTCTCATAGGCAAAGGAAATCTCTCCCAGAAATGTCCTTTTAGGGAGCCCTTCATGGGGCGATTTGCAGTGGAACCTCTGTCCTCATTCTTCTGATCCCAAGCACTGAAATTACCCAGCTGAAAGCGGCTGTGTAGCCTCAGAGGAGACAGCTTGGAATATAGAACCACCTCTTTATATATGATGAAGCCTTAAACAGTTCCAGGTTATAAGATAGACCTGGGCAGTCATAAGGTTACCTACCACTTTATGTACATCCTAAAGCAGAAGATACTAACAAGAATGCTCAGCAACAGAACCAAATAAACTAGGGTGGTTTCCCCCAAGAGACGGCAATTCATCGCTTAGAGCCCTTGATCACACAGTTGCCTTTGGGTTGCTTTGGGTGTAGATTCAGATACTAAGGATGGGATCCATATTGTCAGTGGTAAGACTGGTCCTGTCTTCAGCTTATTGGCATCTGTCCCACAACAGTTTTTGTGTCCAGTGCTATTTGTGTGCAATGCCTGATTTCATAAAACGGGCCTTTTGGGGAAGATGCAGATGCCGTAGCAGTGGTGAACACAGGTTCTAGAACCAGTGAACTGGGTTCAGACCTCAGTTCCTCCATTGTGTGAAGGCTTGAGCAAGTTACTCAGTCTCTCATATCTCGGTTTCCTCATCTTTAAGCTGGAGATAATGGGATTTTGTGAGGAGTGAATGGATTATTACATGTAAACACTTAGAAGAACACATTCCACTTAGAAAGTGCTCAATACATGTTAGCTATCATTATTATTATTTGTGAAAAGTAGCTAAAATAAAATTAAAATCAGAAGTTAAAAGCCAGATATTCACTAGCGTTCACTCACACCCTTTGCTCAGAGTTTAGAGGTTGCTGTGATATGGCATGGGCAGCACAAATTTTATATTTGCTGGATGTCAAGTCGGGGGGCTTCCCAGGTAGCTCAGTGGTAAAAAATTCCACCTGCCAATGCAAGAGACACAGGAGATGTAGGTTCAGTCCCTGGATCAAGAAGATCCCCTGGAGGAGGAAATGGCAACCCATTCCAGAACTCTTGCCTGGATAATCCCATGGACAGAGGAGCCCATGGGCTATAGTCCATGGGGTTGCAAAGAGTCGGACATTTCTGAGCCAGTGAGCATGCATGCAAAGTCAGTACCTCCATATGGAGAACTTCAGCTCATGCTAAAGTTTTAAACTTTCTTCCATTTGTAGAGGGCTTTCCAGTGGTTCTTTTAAAGCACTTTTGCACATTCACTGTTTCTTTTAGTTCTTATAATAACCAAGAGAGGTGAGTTGATCAGGGATCTGTATGCCTCTATTACAGCTAAAGTTCAAAGTCTTACAGTTGCTAATGGTAGAGCAAAAAGTGGGACCAAGACCTTCTTATTCTTAAAAAAAAAAAACCTTCCCACCTGTTGGCTCCCTAAATTCATCTTCCTACAGATCCAGCTGTACTGAGCAGGAGTCTGGTAGCCTTAACTACCAACTCCTTTATTTCAGAGATTATTTTAAAATTAATAAAACCAGGAACAAAGGAACTGGGATATACTAGTGGTGCCAAAAAAAAAAAAATCATCAGGATGTTCCTAACAAAATGTAATCTTTCATTAAGGGGCTTTGGTACCTTGTACAATTCTGCTCCAGCTGCAACCTGGAGAAGCCCCACTTGCACATAGCTACTGTATTATTCTTGGCCACTTCTGGGTTGGTTTGGCCACTGTTTCCCTGTTAGCTAGCTGCTGGAATGAAAGCAAGGCTGAAACATTTCATTTCTTTATCTGACCAGTATCTATTCCCTAGAGCAGTTTGACTTATCTAAATTTTTCTGAATTCCTCTCTGAAAAATAATCAAGCAGTACTTCTAAACTAGTGCCTTGCAGGAACATGCAGGGCAAAGCTGGCCCCAACCTTGCTTTCTGGGAGATGATATCCACCCAGGTCCTTGCAGGCATGGAGGAGTAACACAGAGATGATTTAACTTTGAGAGTCAGATGTAAAATTCCTCACTGGGAACCAGCAGAAGGATCTGGAAATCGAGCAAGTCTAGGAGGTACAGTCAGTAGACACGGATGGCAGGTGGCAGGGGATAGTGTATGTATGCCTGCTTCTGGTTTAACAGAGATCATCTCCAATTTGTTCAGTGGTTGACGGAGCCCTTTGGGAAGCATTAAGCCAAGGAAAGAGTTGATTTTTTATCAAATATGTAAAGCAGGAAGAAATTTATCATAATTTGTTATAAAGACAGAGTAGTATTCACAATTTGAAATTTTAAGAAGGCAACCCTGGATGGAAGTTATAGATTGAGACAAATGTTAAGGTATCCGGTAGTGCCAGGAGACACACATGCATGTCACATTTGTCAATTTCAAAAACGTACTTCAGCAGAATCAGTTTACAAACAGCCCTACACACATACACACACACACAGACACACACACACTACTCTCTCACCTACAGGATAAATAGAAACTTGAATTAGTACTTACCAAAAAACATAATTTACCCTTTTCTACTATTAATTTTTTTAAACAGATGATGTGTTTTTATAAATCATAGATTGTAGATTTTTGCACTGTTTGAAATCTAGAGAGAGGATAGTTTCTTTGTATTCTTGGAGCAAAGTAGAAAGTGAACCCATGACTAGCGAGATAATAATCACGTAGGATATTGTAAACATACCTGAGGGAGATAACCTGGGGAGGTCTACAAAGGGACCATTCCGGGGGAGGAATGGGGTTAACGAGAACTCTACAATGAAGCTGAGTTTTTAAAACCCACTCCTTCCAAGTGCTTGAGCTCAAGCTGTAGCCAAATATTTGCATAAAGAGCTGGTGAAGGATTCCAGCTTCCTGGTTCATGACATTATAGCATGGATCGTTTTCAAAATTAACACCACCTCCTATTTTATCAGCGACTGACTGTGCAGGCTCCCAGGGGCTCAGTGTACGGCTGTGAGTGTACCCCGCGAGACAGGAGACAGGCATGCGGAGCTCTGCTTCCTAGCACAGACTCGGAGCAAGGCTGGTCCCTCTAAACTTTAAAGCCACCACCTGAAAACTAAAACAAAAAAGTCCTAAATTACTCGATTAGTACGGTTATTAATTTAACCAGAAGACACAGGCTGCTTTACTTTGAATAGTTAAAAGGAACAGACTCATAAACTTCAGATATTTATTGTAGTGAAAAAAGCAACTTTTATAGAAAATAGCATAAAAAGTCCGGACAAGTAAAATATTTCCCAACCATTAACTACAATGTAGATAAGCTATAGATTACTGACTATAACTTTAAGAAAATATTTTCTGTTATATCATGGCTAGGAAGAACATGTGACTATTTTTAGCTATCCAGGAGTAAGCCAACAGATAGTATAAGAAAATTTTGAGGAAAATGATTGATTGAGTTATAGCTAGTTGGGATTAAATAAATGTTAGTCCTTATTAATTTTAAATTAAATAGTTTAATAGACTCTACTGAGTTTTCTTGAACTGTTCATTTATGTAATATAAAAATCATTTAAATTAATTTTTATTAAAATTAATAAAAATTTAAGTGGAAGACATTAGAAAAAATCCCCAAGCAAAAATAAAAGTTGAATCTGAATAAGATATAACATCGGTTTTATTTCACAACAGCAAGTTTTTTAGAAGAAAGGATCTGGCTTACCTTAAAGTAGAAGGCAACATAGTTCATGTCAAAATGTTTTAGCTTTCCCTTTAAAGAACTCTTATTTCACTTTGTTTTGTGGTCATCTTGCTTTGGCAGCAATCCGGAGGCAACAGTGTCCACCTTTCAGACCCAGTCCCACCATCTTCTGCAGGTCAGTACAGCCAGCCTTACAATTCCCTCAAAAACACTTGCAAAAGTCCATCTCGAAAGGCTTTTAGTACTTGATTCAGGGGTTAAGATAGGCACCACCATTTAATTGGAATCCAACCAATCAGAAGGTGAAAAAAAAGGCATGGTGACTCCAAATATAAGCCCAGCAAGGAAACAAGTGCTACATTTTGTCCTCATTTCTCAAGTGTCTATTCTCTGCTATCTACTCTGTCCCAAGAGCTTGTTCCTCACAATAGTTCCAGGTCCTCATTTCCAAGTAACTAATCTTGATTAAAAGATCAGAATTGCTTTCTGAAACCTGTTATCTTTTAAGTGTACTATTAGGTGGAAAACAGAACATCCCGAGGTCCTAGAATAATGCCTTTGCTCTTGTTTCATTTAGCTTCTAGCTGACAGGGGCTTCCCTCCCTTTCTTTTCTCTCTTCCCAGAAAGCAGTTCAAACAAGTGTGTTTTCTCAGCCCATTACGAATAACACTATTACATAAACACTCCTACATATGCCACTCGCAGCTCAGAGTTGACAGAGGTCATCTATAAGGAAACCTGTGCTATGGGAACTCCCCACTGAATGCGCTACTTTAACTTAACCTTAAAGGAGCCTTGAGGCTTCAAAACCTCCAGTGTTCTGTCATTCCCCTAAGCCTGTCTTCTTTGAGCATTTCAGGATAATAATCAGAATTGGGGCCTATTAATGCTAAAATGTTTTCAGAGCTATTCTTGTTTGGTATTTAAGCACTTAGATTAATTCCTTGATCACGTGTAGTGTAACATGTTCACTAAGGAAACATTTTTGCTTTTTGTAATATAAAACAAATAATACTAGTTTGTATTCTATATTCCTGGTTTCTCCCTTTTATGATTTGTGTTGCCATTTATAATACTCCTCAAAATATAAGTTCAGTTCAGTCACTCAGTGTGAAAACTTTTAGAAAGCAATTAACCCTAGATCAAGAGGATTATTTGCCATGGCATCAGTCTTCTTAAAGCCTCAAGCAACTCTCCAGGTTACTTTTGAGAGATGAGGCTCACTTGCAGATAGGGGTGGGTGTTGGTGCTTATAGTCCTAGAAAGTGGACGGTGAAAGTTTGAGCTTGGCTGTAACAGTTGGACAGAAATTGGATCACCATTCTTTCCTTTTCACCTTCTGAATAAATCTCCAAGTTATTAATCAGATTCATTTCACTGGGCTTGAATTAACTAAGGCAACTTAAAAAATCCAAATTGCCTGCCTATTTACTTTTCTCAAACTTTCCGCTTTTCCCCCTAGATATAGTAAATATTCAGAATATAGAATAGAACTCCATTCAAATATGTAAGTGCAGTTTTTAAACCAAAACTTCTCCTGTTCCTTTTTCTTCTAGGACTGTATTTTGAGCCTGAACCAATTCCTTCCATACCCAATTATTTCCAACCCCGAGAATTTTCCAGTTGTGTTTCTTGTGAAGAAAACCCCAGCTTTCTGGACCAGATATTTGATTCCTACCTTCAGCCAGAGACACACCCGGATCCTTCGCTCAGTTCCATGCAAAGTACTCCACACTATTTCCCAGACAGCTTCCAAGCTGC
This sequence comes from Moschus berezovskii, assembly GCF_049115385.1. Lineage (NCBI taxonomy): Eukaryota > Metazoa > Chordata > Mammalia > Artiodactyla > Moschidae > Moschus > Moschus berezovskii. The sequence goes on from NC_142473.1 coordinate 25,477,998, forward strand.
CCCTTTCTGCTTTAACCAGAGCCTGGTAATTTATCTCTGTTCTTTACAAGACCTGTTATTGCCTACTATGGGGCAGAGAGTTTGTATCATCTCGTGAGAAATCATACAAACGCTATCAACAAGGAAATCATCCAGGAAGCAAGCAAAGACCGATGTAAAACCCAATAGAGGTAGAAATAGCCACACATTGAAGGGCAAAAACCTCTGGAAACACGTGTAATCACGATTTCCTGAGTCAGCTATGCCCAAGTACATTGGTGTGTGGCCATACAAAGAGGTTTCCCAGCAATATTCATTTAATGTTTTTAAACTGTAAAATTCAGACTTCTCTTCATTGGAAATAACTGATTTAAAAAATGGCCCTTGGATTTTTGAGTTCTAGAAAATGGAATTAAGGCTATGTCAACAAGGCAAACTGTCATCTGATAAGGGGCTATTTCTGTTTTATTTTGACACTTAATTCGCTCTCCTAACTGGTCGTATTGGTCTGGTACAGGCACAAGAGCCCATTTTGGTCTGAGATGGTTGGTAAAAAATGAAGCCCTAATAGTTGAAAACATTTACATTGTCTGTTCATATCGGACCTTAAATTATTGAAAATGTGTTATCAGTTTAAGTGGAGTGAGGCTTCCATTGGTAGTTACCAGTTGTTGAAGATGTCTTTTAGATACTGTTAAAAACCTTAAAAATAGGGGTTTTTTTAATGTAAATTCCTTTTTGCTTTTGGTTTGTCAAAAGTAGATGTAGGTATCTAAGTGAATTTTAAGGGGATAAGAAATTAACTCTACAGGATATACACACAGGACTCCCCAAACATCCACTTCTCTTCCAGCTTCCAAGTTAGGCTTTCTCAGTAACAATTGTGGACCCGCCTAAGAAGGAGCGGAAAGTACCTTTCTCCACAGAGGACAAGACTTTAGTGCCTGTAACGGTAGCTTGGCATCTTGGAGCCTCCCAGACACTGGCTTCGTGAGGACCCCGGCTCTCCCTGTGTATGTTCACCTTCTTCTCCACAGTCAAGGGTGTGGAGAAACATCCAGGGTGCCACCTGCCCCTTCCATCGAGGCACACAGCAAGATTTGATGTGCAGGTGACCAGGCACAATGGGATTTTGTGGTTTCCAGAACAAAGCATCCTGTAAAGTATGCTTATAACAAAGAAAGCCAATGAAGCAGGGCAATTTATTGTTGGGAAAGAAATAGGTAAATAGAGAATGTGGTGTCATGAAATCACACAGCCAGCAAATAAAATTACTTCTGCAGATTTGGTTTGGGTCGGATGGTTTTGTTGTGCTTTTTTTTCACCCCTAATGTTCTTTTACTCTGAGTTAATAAATACGCTCTATTCAGTTCTTTTAATCCTGTCTAATTTATCACGCTTTTTGGTCCTTGGTTTTCATCTATCTAGACCCCAGATTCGCCTTCGGATTCCTCCACTCACTCTGGCTCCTTAGACTACAATTACTGTCCTGCTCAGCTGCCTTCATACGCCCCGGAGAGTCACACCGCTCTCCCCCAGCTGGACACCAGGAACTGTGGCCACCCGTCGGGAAATTACACCTACACTCACCCGCCTGCGCACGCCCAGTATGACAGCTTCTCCCCCACCTCCATCCACTGCTGTGCCTCCTGTGAGGCCGAACGCTTGGATGCCTTCAGAGCCTCAGACTGCTTTTCCTACCCCAGCACAGACTATGTGAACTTCACTCCCTCCGCAGCAAGCAGTGACTTCTATAAGAGGGAAACAAACTGGGACATCTGCTACAGTTAATAGAAATGACGCCTGTTTGGAACATGGCATGTGTACATCTATTTTTTTTTTTCTTTTTTACCACCTCTAGGTGACAACTCAAAATATGCAACCTGCTAACAAAATATCACAGGTGCAGTTTACATGTCACCGTTTTTGGTTTTCTGACACTAATTTAGGCATCAAGGTGGAGTCCTTAGGCTGTCATAGTGCCACTCCTACTTTGTATGCTTACAGTTAAAATTTTTGTAGGGAACATTTGGTTGTTTTACTTTTTTTGTGTAACGAACAAATGATAATTTTTTAACTAATAAATAATTTTGTATTACTAAAAGTTGGCTTGTTTTTTAAATTTTCCACTAGTCATTCCCCAACTAATATGAATAATATCAAGTTATTCTAGAAATCAAAAATTACTCTTTAGTATTTAATCCTACTTGTTCACATATTGAAAATTATTTTAATGTGGTAAGGTGCCTTGGCTCCCATGGGCATGGAGGGTAGACACAGCTGTGATGGCTGAAGAGGGACATTCAGCCTCCACTGCTGGACGAGGGTATACGTCTTGGGGTAACATCAGAAAAAGACATGTATGAATCATTAGTTTCTCATGTCTATCAGTGGTCAATAGAAGGTTAAGATGCCCCAGAAGCACATCTTACCTACAGCACAGTTAAACTGTAGATAATTCTTTTCATATCCAAAATCCTGGTTTGTAAACTTCGAGGGAAAATACTTAATCTTTCTCTTGAGAGCTGCCATGTGGTTGATGTACCAGAAAGGTTAGAATTCTTTGTTACCTTCTATTTCTGCATTTCTGCTTTAGGTCTTTAAATATGAATCACTTATTTACAGATTGATTTATAGGTTCAACCATGTTATTTACAACTGAAACTCCCTCTGATTAATCTGTTTGAACAAGGCCAACTGTCTTTCAAGATGAAGAGGAGCTGCTAAAGCTATCTGTCTTAAACTGTACTGTTGAATCCTGTTTGTTGAGGGCATGAAGTCACAGGACTGCATCTCCACAGTGAGGTCTGGGGGCATTTTCCATGTCCTGAGGTTCAGTACAATGGAAGCAATAGTGGTACCATTGGTACTGGCCACAGCTACCATTTTCTGAGCCCTTCCTCCATGCCAGAATTGTCTATTGATCTCACACATCAGCTCATTTAATCTTCACAATAACATTGACAGCAAAATGAGAAGTCTGAGGTTCAGAGAAGTTGTCACCTGCCCACTGTCACACAGCCAGTTGGCTGCGCTTGGGTCTGAAAAACACCAAGTGGTGCTCCCTACTCTCCACTGGCAAAAAGTTTGAGTCGCCATTTGTGAAAGACTTCAGGAACCTGAGGAATCATTCTCCTCTAAACCCCAACCTCCCTGTTGACACAAAACGGTGTTCCCAGCTACCTACAAATAGTCAGAGCTTTCCATCTGGGTCAGACTGTCCACGGGAAAGGAAGGTGTGAAGCACAAGAGCTGGGAGACAGAGGGGAAGAAGGTGACAAACCTCCACCTCAGTGGGTTTCTTTTGATCAGGAGACACGTTTGCTTTCAAATTGACACCATCTAACTGTCCCTTCCCTCGGGACTCTACTAAGGCTTGGGCAAATAGGACAAGTTACAACCTGCCTCTGGGAGAGATGTGCCAGGGGAACAGAACAATCACTGCCTTTCTGAGACACTAATAAAAATACAATTTTAATAGTTTCAAACCAAACTGAAACTGGTCTATTGTCAACAAATGTCTGTGCACACAGCCCAAAGCCCCTGCACACCTTGTACCCACCCCCAGCAGCTGCCCCAAAGAGACAAAGAGCAAAGAACACACAGATGTCCAGTGGTTGGCACCAAAATCTCTTTCCTGAATGCCATTCTTTTTTTCATTCCCCACTTCTATTCTCTGCTTTCTGAATCGGTGACCTTGCAGCATTAATGGAGAGCACTTCCTGCTTCCTTGTTTCTGGTTCTTTCTTCACATGCCCCTTAATTTTCCCCTAAATCTGGCATGGAAAAAGATTCATTTAAAAAAATGTAGGGGGTTCAGGAGGGGGAACTTATGTAAACCCGGGGCAAATTCATATCAATGTATGGCAAAACCAACCAATATAATATTGTAAAATAATTTGCCTCCAGTAAAAAATAAATTAACTACATTAAAAAAAAAAAAAGGAAAAAAAAAATAAATAAAAGTTAATCACATTTTCTTAAAAAAAAAAAATGTGATACAAGACCTAATATCTCTACTATGTATTATGATGAATAACCCCAATTTTAAAATGGGCTTCACAGGTGGTGCTGGTGGATAAGAATCTGCCTGCCAATGCAGGAGATACAAGAGATGCAGCTTCAATCCCTGGGTTGGGAAGATCCCCTGAAGTAGGAAATGGCACCCCACTCCAGTATTCTTGCCTGGAAAATCCCATGGGCAGAGGAGAATGGCAGGCTATATACAGTCCATGGGGCTGCAAAGCATCAGATACAACTGAGCACAAAGCACATAAAATTGTCCTTAAGACCTTTGTAGAAATTTGGGGCAACAGAACACCTGACACAGCACAAAGTCAATGGACACAGTCAACCTGCCTCTTACCCACTGCAGCTCACACAGTGGCATGGGAGCTCACAGCAGCACTGAGACAATCTAGAACGCTTCTCATCAATAGATGCCTAAGAAGCTGGATAAAATGCAGGTGCCCAGGAAAAGGTCAGTTTTCATTCCAATCCCAAAGAAAGGCAATACCAATGAATGTTCAAATTACTGTACAATTGGACTCACTTCACATGTTATCAAGATTATGTTCAAAACCCTTCAAGCTAGGCTTCAGAAGTTAATGAACTGAGAACTTCTAGCTGTTCAAGCATGATTTAGAAAAGTCAGAGGAACCAGGGATCAAATTGCCAACATCCGTTGGATCATTAAAACAATCAGGAGAATGCCAGAAAAACATCGACTTCTGCTTCATTGACTACGCTAGAACCTTTGACTGTGTGAATCACAACAAACTGTGGAAAATTCTTATAGAGATGAAAGTACCAGACCACCTTACCTGTCTCCTGAGAAGCCTGTATGCAGGTCAAGAAGCAACAGTTAGAACCAGACATGGAACAACAGACTGGTTCCAAAGTGGGAAACGAGTACATCAAGGCGGTATATTGTCACCCTGTTTATTTAAATTATATGCAGAGTACATCATGTGAAATGCTGGGCTGGATGAAGCACAAGCTGGAATCAAGACTGCCAGGAGAAATATCAATAACCTCAGATAAGCAGATGACACCACCCTTATGGCAGAAAGGAAAGAGGAACTAAAGAGCCTCTTGATGAAGGTGAAAGAAGAGAGTGAAAAAGCTGAAACTTGACATTCAGCTTGAAACTCGACATTCAAAAAACGAAGGTCATGGCATCCACCCCCATCACTTCATGGCAAATAGATGGGGAAAAATTGGAAACAGTGACAGACTTTATTTTGGGGGACTCCAAAATCACTGTGGATGTGATTGTAGCCACGAAAGTAAAAGATGCATGCTACTTGCTATGACACCCCTAGACAGTGTATTAAAAAGCAGAGATATCACTTTGCCAACAAAGGTCCACATGGTCAAAGGTATGATTTTTCCAACAGTCACTCACATACAGCTGTGAGAGCTGGACAGTAAAGAAGGCTGAGCACTGAAGAATTGATGCTTTCAAATTGTGGTGATGGAGAAAACTGTTGGGAATCCCTGGAGACAGCAAGGAGATCAAACCAGTCAGTTCTAAAGGAAATCAACTCTGAATATTCAATGGAAGGACTGATGTTGAAGCTAAAGCTCCAATACTTTGGTCACCTGATGTGAAGAGCCAATTCTTTGGAAAAGACCCTGATGCTGCGAAAGATTAAGGGCAAGAAGAGAAGGGGGTGACAGAGAATGAGATGGTTGATGGCATCACTGACTCAGTGGAAATAAATTTGAGAAAACTCAAGGAGATAATGAAGGACAGGGGAGTTGGTGTGCTGCAGTCCATGTTGTCAGAGAGGTTTGGGCAGGTCTGAGTGACTAACTAACATTACCTCAGTGTGAGAAAGCATGATCAGTAAGTCAGTGGTAGGGCCCAGGCATCTGCCTGTTTAAATGTATCTCAGTTGACTCTTTTTTTTTCATTCAGTAAGTCCTAAGTTGATTCTGATATAGGTGTTCTGCTGTCTACACTTAAAACACTGATATGGATGTATGGCAGAAACCAATACAATGTTGTAAAGCAATTATCTTCCAATTAAAAATAGAACGAAAAAACACTGATGTTCCATGTCTGGATTGTTCCCTTGTAACTTAGAAGAACTTAGAAGCTATAATAATAGCTTATATGGACTGAGTTCTTTCTATGGGCCAGTGCAGTGGGTCCTATCTCATTTAATCTTCAAATAACCACACAAGAGAGATACCATAATGGTCTCATTTTTCTCAATGATAAAATTGCTGTTTTGAGAGATGAAATAACTTGCCCATGGTCACACAACCTATAAATCAGGACAGAGTCCTTCAATTCTGTTTATCTGATGCCACAGTCAGAGCTTCTAATAGTTTAGCATACATTCCATGCATTAGACCTGGAGGTATAATCTATTTGGAATTTGATCTTTTGCCCTAAAAGTTGCATGTGTATCTGGACACAAATATTTGTAGCCAGTTCCTCATACCACAGAGACATTTAATAAGGTTACAAATATAAGTTCAAATGAATGAATAATTTTGTTATTCAGAACCATTGAAAATGAAAGTGAAGTCACTCAGTCATGTCCGACTCTTTACAACCCCATGGCCTATAGCCTATCAGGTTCCTCCACCCATGGGATTTTCCAGGCAAGAATACTGGAGTGGGTTGCCATTTCCTTCTCCAGGAGATCTTCCCAATCCAGGGGTTGAACCCAGGTCTCCCACATTGTAGGTAGATGCTTTACCATCTAAGCCACGAGGGAAGTCCATTCAGAACGATTAGGGACATTAATTAAACAAAATATTGATTAAGTGCTTATCATGTGCAAGGCTGATTACACGCCTTCAAAATCCAGTCAAAAATTTAAAAGAGAGACAGAGAGAATGGACTAGTGGGCACAGCGAGGGAAGGAGAGGGTGGGACAAATTGAGACCGAAACATTGACATATATACACTATCATGTGTACAATAGCTAGCTAGTTGGAAACTGCTCCATAACACAGGGAGCCCAGCTTGGCACTCTGTAATGATCTAGAGGGGCGGAATCATGGGGAAGGCTCAAGAGGGAAGAACATATAAATATGATGATGACTGATTTGCATTGATGTACAGCAGAGACCACCACAACATTGTAAAGCAATTATCCTCTAATAAAAAATCTAAATTAATTTAAAAACACACAAGAAATGATGATGTAATTCTTAAAATTTAAAACTGGGAGGATGGGCATGGACTGATTTTCAAATTCTTAGGAAATTTATATTAGGGTCAAACCTTAAAGCCTGAGAGAGATAAGATGAGATAAAGTTTAAAGTAGAAAACATTTGGAAACCATTACCTCAATCAATGGCCCAGAGCAGTGACATTTGGCAGCTGGCCTAAGACTGCAAGTGGACATCAGAGAGCAAGGTACAGATAGACAAAGATAACTGGAATGATGGAGCCGGGCAGAGCTGAGGAGAGGGGCCATGCAGTGCCTCTTTTCAGTAGAAAATGGTTTTTTAAGTGATTATTCATTCTAGAAAGATGAAGGTTAAAATAAATTAGAATCAAAGCCAATGAAAACTGTGAATATTATAGATTAAAATAAACATGGACTTACAACGATTTCTAAATCCTCAAACCCTCTGTGATGCCTGCACAGTGTTGGCATGACTGCTCAAGAAAATTAACCTTCACACTTCCTCGCTTCTTCATGTGGATGAAGAGTACAGATGCCCTACCAAAGAAACAAGAGTTGGTCAGGGGCGGAGTATCACAAAGCCCTAACGACTAGATTTTAGTGTGGCAAGACAGGGGTGAGGGGTATTCAGGGCTAGGCGGCTCTGTGCTTTAAAAGGCAGGGAAGGTAACCCATTTTTTATGCTCCTGGTAGGCCTCTGGACAAGAGGTAGGAGCTGAAAGATGAACAAATCTGAGAGGATACAGGTTCGCACAATAATCAAGTTCTAAACTCATTGAGGGCAGGAATCTGTGTCCATTCAGAAAACAGTTTCTCTTGCTTAATATGGATAGAGAACATGTACTTGGTCCCTGGAAAATATGTGTATGTGAGAGAGAGAGAGAGAGAGAGAGATCTGTCCATTTCCACCTGGGTGATCAGGAGCGAAGAGAAAACATTTGCCTTCAGCCTGTCAGGACTAGACCTGTCAAAGCCCACATAGGTCTGTCCTAGCGAAGCCCACATCTCTCCCGCATTGTGCAACTCAAGGATGGATAAGCCAGATTTTGAGAAGAGCTCTGCTGGGGGTTACTCAGTTACTAGGATTGCCCTGATAACTGAAAGAGATAAATTTGTATGTGGATGACACTTTCCCTGAAGGTGGATAGGGTAACAATTTCACTGTGGTTGTACCAAAAAGGTGTGTTCTCTGAAAAGACTGTTCATCAGAGGACAGGGGATTTAGCATTAGAACAGGGGCAAATCCTCAAGTGGACTCCCTGTGAGAGATTTAACTTTGAGGTGCTTTTTTTTCTTTTTCAAATGCCAAGCACAGTCCCAATCTAGCATTAGGCTTGAATCTTTCGTTCCCATGTTATAATTCCTATTGATTAACCTCAATGGTTCAGGAAAGTCTGGTTCGCCATAGAGGTTTGGGCAGAAGTACAGAGAATAAAGTAAAGAGGATTTAAATGGAAGCCTGCCTAATTTGCCCCTATCTGCTGAGACCTGTGTGGAGCTGGCCGCATCTAAGCAGGGGTTTGTGGTCTAGAGTGAATGAGAAATGAATGAACTGCCGCCCATGAATGTCAACCATGGCAGAGGCAAGAAACCCGGGGAAAGGACATCAGTTAGAAGCAGCAGTTCCAAGATCTAGCTAGAGGACGACAGTGCTTGAAAATGAAAGCTTAGGTCACTCAGACAAGGGGGGTAACTTTAGGACAAATTAAAGAACACCTTTATGCAGTGGGCAATAAAAATAAAAATGACCGCTACAAGTTGAACATTTAAATAGTTTGAGGAAGGGTTGAGATTAATTTGGCTGATAATATTTTAGGGCTGGAAAGGATTCCAGATATCATCTACTTCAGGAGCTCTGAACCCTGTGGCTGCATATTACAGTCACCAAGGAGGTTTTAAAAAACCCTGATATCCAACCCCTGGACAAATGAATCGCAATCTCTGGGGTGGAATTTGGGCATTAGGAGTTTTTTCAACTCTGCATTTTAAAAGTACAAGAAGTTGCAGAAATAGTACTAAGTACTTGCAGTCCTATGCACCCTTCACCTAGCTTCTCTCAATGGTGACCGACATCTTTTAACTACAGTACAATAGCAAATCAGGAAAGTGATATTGGTACAATGCTGTTAACTAGACTGCAAATCTTACACAGCTTTCACCCTTTATACGTGTGTGCATTTATGTGTCATGGGGGTATGGGTATCTATGAAGTAAGCATTCATATGTTTTCAGGACTCCCCCCAGGAAGATACTAATGCAGAGTCAGTGTTGAGAACCAGTGGTTTTGTCCAATCAACCCTCATTCCACAGGCGAGGAAACTGAGTCCAGAGCAGGACTTGGCCCAGAACAGGACTGGCTTTTGACAGAAAAGTTCTTTATTACACAAAAAGCCATTACAGGTCAACAAGGAGCTACTGAGGAAGAGACGACTGTGGGGCAGGAGGGGCGGGGGAGCAAGAGGCAGAAGGGACACGGGCCTAATTGTTTAGTACCCCTTAAGGGACAAATAGAAAATCCAGCCTTTGGCAGCCCTTCAAAACTCCTAACGTTATTGAAAAGCACTTTTTAAAGTTTCATAAGAAGCACAGACCCTGGCCAACAGTAAACATCTCCCACTCTGGTGGTTATTATCAGAGCATTCCGACCCGGAAGGAATCTGGGCCTGACATCATGTGGATACTCATTTCCTTTGAACTTCTCTCTGCATGGCTCCTTGCTTAATGTTTCAAAAAGACTTTCAGTGGCTGGGACACGGAATCAGATCTGTTCAGATGACCTCCTGCCACGCTTTGTCTGGGGAACCTTCCTCGCGTCTCCACTGAGTCACCAAACCAGGTGGTGGGAACATGCACCTACTCTCTGTGGGGCTCTGGGTCTCTATTTCATGTGTATTTGGGCCTGAGGAAGCCACAGGAATGTTTCTTCCTTCTGCGGTAGCCTGCTCCTACACCGCAAGCCTCCAACTGCTCCAACAGCCCAGCGAGGGGAGGGCATGGAGAGTGGCCCCATCGAGTGAGAGGGCTCCAGCCTGAGCACCTCCCCAGCCTGAGTAAACCCCCTGCCTGCCACCCTCGACCTGAAACAGAAAGACACAGCAAGGACATCCTTCTAACCTTGCACTGGAGTCCAGACCCAGGGCAGTGCAGTGGGTTGAGGACCTGCAAAAGGGTGTGGTAGGTGAGAACCGTGGGGCTCCTGACCCTAAGCTCCTCCCTCCAGGGCAGCGCACATCGGCTGCAGCCAGTCTGAGCTGGATCTGAGGAGCCAGGCTCGTCCGAGCCACTTGTCTCTGCCATGGGCTTAGCAAGCAGAGTTAGATGGTGGCAGAGAGGGTGGGGAGTGTCCTCCCTATGGGCTCTCTAAAGTTCTCCTCTGCAAGTTTTTAAGCACTCACTCACCGAGCTTTGTGAATAAGAAAATGAAAAGGCTGAAATTTTCTCTGTGTTCCCAGTGCTTTGCAGGAAGGATCAAAGCTACAATGGGCTTGGCTGTCCTTCCCTGAGGCTTCCTCTCCATGAGATGGGAATGGCTGGAAGAGGAACCCCTCCAACCTACCCCCTTCATCCCATTCCCTCCCTGTCCCAAGCAGGGCTGGGGGGGGGGGTGCAGGGTGGCTGGCTGATTGCCTGGAGGAGGCCAGCTGGGGAGGACAGAACTGAGCCTCCTGATCTGGGTAGCCATGCGGAGCTTGAGCCTCCTTGTTCCCTCCCACCTGTGCAAGGGAAGAAAGGAACATTGCCATCTGTCTCCTTCCTGCAGCAGGAGGAGGGCAGTGGGAATCCAGCTTCCCATACACCACTCCATACAGCCCAGACTTACGACCTCTGGAGCAGACCGACCTGGGCTTGATTCCTGCTTCTACCGACTATTTGCTCTGTGATAATGGACAAGTGTCATAACCTCTCTGGGCTTCAGTGACCCAAGCACACAAACCAATGGAATAAAACCTACTCATTGAGAAAAACTCTTCAAAATTGGTTTTGTCCTGGGAACAACTTGTGGAATGCTTTTTTTATTTTCAGTTGATCAAAAAGAGCTCATATTTGTCATCGGGACACAATGTACAACATGAGAAATACAGTCAATAACACTGCAATAACTTTGTATGGTGACTAGACTTCCTGTAGTGATCATCGTGTAATGGACAGAAATATAGAATCACTGTTTGCGCACCTGGGACTAACAACATAGTAAGTCAATTATACTTCAATTAAAAAAAAAAAAAGGCCCAGGAAGTCCGGTCACACTGCATGACCAGAGCATCCAAGTTCTTTCCCAATGCTCTAAGACACTGAGACAAGAGGCCGTCCATTCTCTTGGAGACAATGGGGATTGTGAGAGCTTTGCTGCTGCCAGGGTCTGAGAAGAGTCGTATCCATTCCTTTGGAAAGACTTCCCTAACTATCTGCTTTTTCTGTTCTCTCTGCTCTTTAGGAGAACACCATGGTCTTTCTGGCTTCAGCTGGTCATTGTTCAGATGGAGCACCCCAGGCACAAAATAAACCCACCTGCCACCAGCTCATTTAGTCCCCCAAACCAGCCAATAAGTATTAGTAACCCATTTTATTTACTTTTTTTTATTGGAGGCTAATTATTTTACAATATTATATTGGTTGGTTTTACCATACATTGACATGAATGCGCCCCGGGTGTACATGAGTTCCCCTTCCTAAACCCCCCTCCCACCTCCCCTTATCCTCCCTCTGGGTCATCCCCGCATACCAGCCCCGAGCATCCTGTAACATGCATCGACCCTGAACTGGTGATTCGTTTCACATATGACAACAAACATGTTTCAATGCCATTCTCCCAAATCATCCCACCCTCACCCTCTCCCACAGAGTCCCAAAGACTGTTCTATACATCTGTGTCTCTTTTGCTGTCTCCTATACAGGGTTAAGGTTACCATCTTTCTAAATTCCATATATATGCGTTAGTATACTGTATTGATGTTTTTCTTTCAGGCTGACTTCACTCTGTATAATAGGCTACAATTTCATCCACCTCAGTAGAACTGACTCAAATGCATTCTTTTTGATGGCTGAAAAATACTCCATTGTGTATATATACCAAAGCTTTCTTATCCATTCATCTGCAGATGGACATCTAGGTTGCTTCCATGTCCTGGCTATTATAAACAGTGCTGCAGTGAACATTGGAGTACATGTGTCTCTTTCAATTCTGGTTTCCTCGGTGTGTATGCCCAGGAGTGCGATCGCTGGATCATATGGCAGTTCTATTTCCAGTTTTTTGAGGAATCTCCACACTGTTCTCCATAGTGGCTATACTAGTTTGCATTCCCAGCAACAGTGTAAGAGGGTTCCCTTCTCTCCACACCCTCTCCAGCATTTATTGCATGTAGACTTTTGGATAGCAGCCATTCTGACTGGTGTGAAATGGTATCTCATTGTGGTTTTGACTTGCATTTCTCTGATTATGAGGGATGTTGAGCATTTTTTCATGTGTTTGTTAGCCATCTTTATGTCTTCTTTGGAGAAATGTCTGTTTAGTTCTTTGGCCCATTTTTTGATTGGGTCACTTATTTTTCTGATATTGAGCTGCAGGAGCTGCTTGTGTATTTTGGAGATTAATCCTTTATCAGTTGCTTCATTTGCTATTATTTTCTCCCATTCTGAAGGCTGTCTTTTCACCTTGCTTATAGTTTCCTTTGCTGTGCAGAAGCTTTTGATTTTAATTAGGTCCCATTTGTTTATTTTTGCTTTTATTTCCAATATTCTGGGAGGTGGGTCTTGGAGGATCCTGCTGTGATTTATGTCGGAGAGTGTTTTGCCTACATTCTCCTCTAGGAGTTTTATAGTTTCTGGTCTTACATTTAGCTCTCTAATCCATTTTGAGTTTATTTTGGTGTATGGTGTTAGGAAGTGTTCTAGTTTCATTCTTTTACAGGTGGCTGACCAGTTTTCCCAGCACCACTTGTTAAAGAGACTGTCTTTTCTCCATTTTATATTCTTGCCTCCTTTGTCGAAGATAAGGTGTCCATAGATGCGTGGATTTATCTCTGGGCTTTCTATTTTGTTCCATTGATCTATATTTCTGTCTTTATGCCAGTACCATACTGTCTTGATGACTGTGACTTTGTAGTAGAGCCTGAAGTTCGGCAGGTTAATTCCCCCAGTTCCATTTTTCTTCCTCAAGATTGCTTTGGCTATTCGAGGTTTTTTGTATTTCCATACAAATTGTGAGATTATTTGTTCTAGTTCTGTGAAAAATATCGTTGGTAGCTTGATAGGGATTGCATTGAATATATAAATTACTTTGGATAGTATACTCATTTTTACAATATTTATTCTTCCAATCCACGAACACAGTATATTTCTCCATCTATTAGTGTCCTCTTTGATTACTTTCACTAGTGTTTTATAGTTTTCTATGTACAAGTCTTTCGTTTCCTTAGGTAGATATATTCCTAAGTATTTAATTCTTTTCGTTGCAACAGTGAATGGAATAGTTTCCTTAATTTCTCTTTCTATTTTATCATTATTAGTGTATAGGAATGCAAGGGATTTCTGTGTGTTGATTTTATATCCTGCATCTTTACTGTATTCATTGATTAGCTCTAGTAGTTTTCTGGTAGAGTCTTTAGGGTTTTCTGTGTAGAGGATCATGTCATCAGCAAACAGTGAAAGTTTTACTTCTTCTTTTCCAATTTGGATTCCTTTTATGTCTTTTTCTGCTCTGATTGCTGTAACCCAAACTTCCAAAACTATGTTGAATAGTAGTGGTGAGAGTGGGCACCCTTGTCTTGTTCCTGACTTTAGGGGAAATGCTTTCAGTTTTTCACCATTGAAGATAATGTTTGCTGTGAGTTTGTCATATATAGCTTTTATTATGTTGAGGTATGTCCCTTCTATTCCCACTTTCTGGAGGGCTTTTATCAGAAATGGATGTTGAATTTTGTCGAAGGCTTTCTTTGCATCTATTGAGATAATCATATGATTTTTATTTTTCAGTTTGTTAATGTGGTGTATTACGTTGATTGATTTGCGGATATTGAAGAATCCTTGCATTCCTGGGATAAAGCCCACTTGCTCATGATGTATGATCTTCTTAATGTTTTGTTGGATTCTGATTGCTAGAATTTTGTTAAGGATTTTTGCATCTATGTTCATCAGTGATATTGGCCTGTAGTTTTCTTTTTTTGTGGGGTCTTTACCAGGTTTTGGGATTAGGGTGATGGTGGCCTCATAGAATGAGTTTGGAAGTTTCCCTTCCTCAGCAATTTTCTGGAAGAGTTTGAGTAGAATAGGTGTTAGCTCTTCTCTAAATTTTTGGTAGAATTCGGCTGTGAAGCTGTCTGGACCTGGGCTTTTGTTTGCTGGAAGATTCTTGATTACAGCCTCTAGTTCCGTGCTTGTGATGGGTCTGTTCAGATTTTCTATTTCTTCCTGGTTCAGTTTTGGAAAGGTGTACTTTTCTAGGAATTTGTCCATTTCTTCCAGGTTATTCATTTTATTGCCATATAATTGCTGATAGTATTCTCTAATAATCCTTTGTATTTCTGTATTGTCGGTTGTGATCTCTCCATTTTCATTTCTAATTTTATTGATTTGGTTCTTCTCCCTTTGTTTCTTGATGAGTCTGGCTAGTGGTTTGTCAATTTTATTTACCTTCTCAAAGAACCAGCTTTTGGCTTTGTTGATTTTTGCTATGGTTTCTTTTGTTTCTTTTGCATTTATCTCTGCCCTAATTTTTACGATTTCTTTCCTTCTACTAACCCTGGGATTCTTCATTTCTTCCTTTTCTAGTTTCTTTAGATGTATAGTTAGGTTATTTAGTTGACTTTTTTCTTGTTTCTTGAGGTGTGCCTGTATTGCTATGAACTTCCCCCTTAGCACTGCTTTTAAAGTGTCCCACAGGTTTTGGGTTGTTGTGTTTTCATTTTCATTCATTTCTATGCATATTTTGATTTCTCTTTTGATTTCTTCTATGATTTGTTCATTATTCAGCAGCACATTGTTCAGCCTCCATATGTTGGCATTTTTAACAGTTTTTCTCCCGTAATTGAGATCTAATCTTACTGCATTGTGGTCAGAAAAGATGCTTGGAATGATTTCAATTTTTTTGAATTTACCAAGGCTAGATTTATGGCCCAGGATATGATCTATCCTGGAAAAGGTTCCGTGTGCACTTGAGAAAAAGGTGAAATTCATTGTTTTGGGGTGAAATGTCCTGTAGATATCTATTAGGTCTAACTGGTCTATTGTATCATTTAAAGTTTGTGTTTCCTTGTTAATTTTCTGTTTAGTTGATCTATCCGTAGATGTAAGTGGGGTATTAAAATCTCCCAGTATTATTGCATTGTTGTTAATTTCCCCTTTCATACTTGTTAGTAATTGTCTTATATATTGCATATTGCGGTGATAGTATCCCATTTTATAGATGAGAAAACTAAAGTTCAGAAAGTTTGAGTCAAATACCAGGTCAATAAGTTAGAGGAACATAATTCAAACCTAAATCTGTCTAAGCCCATAGTCTATGACCCCCTTGCCCTAGGAAAGGCCCTAAAACAGAGTTCTCCTGAGGTTCATACCACTGACCCACTCTTCATCCATGGACAATAGCATCAGCAGAATGAAGACATCCCTGACTGACAAAAATACAAGGCTGAAATGTAAAGCTGTGGTTAAAACTTGATGCAGAACAGAAAAGGAACAAAGAGAATTTGACCAGCTATTGTCATGGTCTCTGCAAGGAAACTGCTCCAGTAGAGCTCTGTTTCAAATGATACCATGGAATAATTATTTTTAATGTCTTAAAGAAAAATCAAAAGGCTTCTTTAAGAAACATCCTTAGGAAGAGCTTGGAGTTGCTGGACCATCCTTTATTTTAAAAAATACTTACTGTGCAACTACTCTATATAAAATGCTGTACCAGGCACTCTGCAGGCAGAAAGATGACTAAAATAGTCCCTGTCAATAAAACCTCACAATTTTATATGAAATTCTCTTCTACAAAATAAACCAGAAGAGACGCAAAAGTTGAAGTCCCATGCCACCTCTAAAAATCATAGGGTTACAAATAACCACTATTGACCCCAGTAGGAAGTAGTCAGTAAGTGGTAATTAACCCTATTCTTTTCTCTAATAGTGTGCGCAGCTGGCTAAATGTTTCATTGAGCCACTTTCAAGGACTTCATCCTGTGGAGTGACTCAGAAGCTGTTAGAGAGCAGGTGATGTTCAGTGAACGAGGTACTTGAGGTATGCCCAGGTATGTGTATTCAGTTAAACTCCACTGTTTAACAGAAATGTTTTTAAATGGTTAGTTTTTATGAGCTAGTCAGGGTTATCAGCTACATCAGAAGTGGTTAAATATTTTTTAAATAATAAAATGTTGTGTTCCTTTGGAAAACTGGGTGGACTGAATCATAAATCAAGTAGCTCTGCCTTCAACTGCACAGGTAACCCACATAGGGCAAGGCTGTGAACCCAGCTCACCCTGTGTGTGCATGAGTCCCTGGGGGCTCTCCTTAGAGTGGAGCTTGTGCTTGGGCAGGTCTGGGGTGGGGTCTGAGACCCTGCACTTCCAGCAGGCTCCCAGCTGAGGCTGACAATTCTGGTCTTTCAACCACACTCTGAGTAGCAAGGGACTGAGATGTTTATTCATCTGTGGCAGCTACACAAACCATAGTAATAGTATCTAAAAGTAAAAACAGTATACTTTTCAGGGCTTGGTGATGGACAGGGAGGCCTGGCGTGCTGTGATTCATGAGGTCGCAAAGAGTCGGACACAACTAAGCGACTGAACTGAACTGAACTGAATAGACCCAAACATATAAACGTATACAGAAACAAACGTGATGATTTATTAATCTGAGATTTCATTATGGATTGGATTGCCTCTCTCCAGGGCCTGATTCCTGAAAGCTTTCCAAACTTGACAGTGTACTTGCTTTTGGAGGTAGTACAATGTAGTGGCTATGAACGTAAACACCAACCCGAGTCACCCCAGATTTAAATCTCTAGGCACATTACTTTGGCTAAACTGCTTAACTCTTCCTAAGCTTCAGTCATTTGTGTATAAAACGGGCAAAAAAATTAACACTCACTTGCCTCCTAGGATTGCTGGAGGACTCAGTGAAAATGCACATGAAGCAGCTAACCAGATGCCTGGCAATGAGCCTTTTACCTTAGGGTTTCAACTAAACCATCCATGGAGACTTCCTGACTGCCACCGTCACACATCTTCTGCATTTTGGTCTCAGTGTCCATCAGTCTCCAGCCATGAAAAGCCCAGATTTCACTGTTAAAGCTGGATAATGATATATGCTTGTCTGCAATAATATCTTACAAGTAGAGTTTGACAAATTCAGTTTTTATTTTGTTTGCGTTATTTTTTCAGACAGGCTGGGTCAGATCTTTTTTAGTGTTTCCAGTCGCCGAGAATGCTTATTGCCAGCAGAGGGATAAAGAAATGGCAGGGAATGGGGAACTTCAGCCTTGCCCAGTCGGCTGCTGAAAGGGGTCTGTGCGGTGGAGACCAGCAGCCGGCCTTGGAGACAGGGCTGAGGACAGGACGGACCATCCAAGGCAGAGGCAAGCCCCCGTCAGCTACTGAAGCTGCCCCAGAGGAGCCACAGCCCAGGAAAGCGGTCCAGGAGGGCTTGGAGAGGGAAGGAAGTACTCTGAAGTGGAGTCGCAGGCCGGGAGGAGTGCAGCCTCACTGAGAACCACCCTGACAATTGGTTCGAGCCGTGGTCCTTGGCCTCAGGGAGCCCCTAGCTCTGTTAAGGACGCAAGATTGTCAGGGGTAAGAAGCAAAATCAACACATCAAAACAAGGAAGGAGAAAGGGCCGGGGAAAGAGAATGAAGAGCAGAGGGACAGAGGTTAAAGGAAGAGGAGAAAGCTACCGATGAGAGCACGGGGAGGAGAGGGAGAAGAGAAGGCCAGGATCCTACTCCAAGCTCATCTCAAGTGCCGATTAAAAAAGAGAGAAGAATGAGGATATTAGAACATCCCCTGTGGGATGCCTCCTGACTCCTCTTGGAAAAGGGACAACCCACCGCCTAAGCCAGGAGGGAGAGGTAGACACTCAAAGAGAGACTGATGGGTTTGGCAGCTTGAGGGACTGGCAAGGCCAACTCGGCTACCTTTGCTTCAGGGAACACTTTGAGGAGTACTCCTGGTCCGCTGGTTCCCTTCACTTACATTCCATGAAGTGTCTGTGGGAAGAATGGTACCCACCTTCAGAGGGCTGAAACTAAGAGGTCAGCCAGCTCCCAAGTTCCAGTCTCGAAACCTGCCGATCACACCGCTGTGCCTCCAGTCTCGGCCTAACTCACGCAACCATTAGCTGCCTCTTTTGCCAATCTCATCTCCTCGTGTGGAGTGGGGATTGTCTGCCCCTGGCTCTCCAAGCTGGGAGCTGAGTGAGTTCAGATCGAGCAGAGGTCTCAGAGTCACCTCCCGATAAGTGCAATCCATCCTGTGGCTCCCCTTCCTCCCCGCTCCCCACTCAGCTGCCCTGCCGCGTGCTCCTGCTGGCCAGAGTAGGGCCCAAGTGGAGAAAACAGTGCTAAGGCTGCATCCACAAAAAGCACAGAATCTCCTCCAGCCACTGTGAATTGTTTGTTTGCTGGAGGAAAATAAAATTTTTGTTTAATCCGTGGGTCTGCCACCTAAGGGGTCATTCCACTTATTGAAACTCAGAAAAGAAGCCTAAATCTACCAGAACTACCCCTGCCCTCTCACAAAAACTGCCTTGAGTTCACATGACTGGGACTTCAGGGCTGTAGGCTGATCGACCAGGTTTTTGAGAATAAAGCTGATTTCAGACTGAATTGATCAGAATCAAAACCCCAGGTCAACCTGCACTATTCTTAGTGACTCCATAAAGCTGGACTTCCCCTCCCCAAAAATGTCTCTGTTAGAACCACCTTGCAGTCCACTTTAGAAATTTTTTTGGCAATAGCCATCCAGAGAATTTTTACAACCCCGAAAATAGTCAGTCTACCCTATCTGTTCCACGCTGCAGGCCGGTAGTGCCTTATAATTAAACAATTTCTCATAAAATGACAGGGTTTGGGCCTGAGATTGTTCTCAAAGATACACTATGCAAACATCCAGTTAGTGTTACCAGAGAAAAGGAATTTCATTTGGAAAAGCACAGTGATTAAGATGCCAAAGGAAGGACTCAAGAACTGGACCACTGGCCCAGAACTTCTTCCAGAGGATCCCGGGGGTTCTGGATGAAGTTTTCAACACGAGGCTCAAGCCTGGTGCGACACTTTGTTTTCACTCTGGGTTTCTTACAGGAGTGCTTGGGCAAGTCACTTAAGTGACCCAAGTTTGATTGCTCAGTAATAGTGGGCTTCCCAGGTGGCTCAGCAGTTAAGAATCCACCTGCCAGTCCACAGGAGACATGGGAGACTCGGGTTGGATCCCTGAGTTGGAAAGATCCCCTGGAGAAGGAGGTGATAACCCACTCCAGTATCCTTGCCTGGAGAATCCCAGGGACAGAGGAGCATGTCAGGATACAGTCCATGGGGTCACACAGAATCGGACACGACTGAGCTCACGCGCACACACACACTCACGCTCACACACACGTGTGTGCACACACACACACACAAACCATCATCATAATGCTGACCTCACAGGGCTCTTGTAAATGCCAAGGACAAGAGAGGGCAGAGGAATGCAGCCCTCCTGACGTGAGAAGGGGACTGAAAGAAGTGGAGGAAAGTGCCCCGGGTCACCCGATGGCAAGCTACAGTTGAAAACCCAGTGCCTCTGACACCAACAGTGTTCTCTCTCCACTGAGCCCCAGATATGACAGATGAGAAGTGGGCATTTGCCCATTATGGTCGCTAGAGTGCCCTATTGCATGATGCGTTTGAGCTAAACTCTCCTCAAGACAGAAGTCAGCCCAGTAGAGACTTTGTAGGGGCAAAGTTTTATTACAGTCACACAATCTTCCTGAGCAATCTGCTGGAGCGTAGGATTTCCACAAGCTCAAATTCTTCTCCCATTTGAGGATTAGAAGCTGGGTCTCTACCGTGTCTGCACAAGAAAGACACAGAGGCAGCCTCATACCACATACTTGTATTCATCCCTTCTGAGCACTATTTTAGAGCTCAGAGCTCTCAATATTCCAGAGGCAGTGATTATCATTAAAAATGATTATTAATTTTATGGAACACCTAGCAAGCTCCTTATAATATTTGATACTCAAAATGAAACTGAGGGTGGGTTTTTTTTTTTTTACCATTTCCATTTTATGATAAAGGAAAGTGAGGCCTAAAGGGATGAGGTGATCTGCTCCATGTTGTACAATCAAGAAAGATGGGCATGATTCAAAGCCTGGTCCTCTCTACCAGAATCACACTTGTCCCAGGATGCCGGATGCCTCAGTCATGCCAAGGACAGCAGTCAAGGCAGCACACCCCCAGTGCCGGCCCCAACATCACCAGGCCAGACTCTCAAAAATGCAAACCTTGCAGGACAGGCAGCGATGCAAATCCACACACAACCAGAAGTGGACCTACCCTGACAAGCAACCCAGGTGGTCACTTGGTCATGGAATGTGCCCAGCCTGATAAGAAAGCAAATGCCCAGCGCTTTGTGGAGCCAAGATGCGTGTCGGGTTTCATTGCTGGGCTGTAGCACAATAGGAGCCATATGTGGTCTCCACCAGCCAGGACCGGCTGGCACCAATGCCCATAGCCTGCCTGGCGTGGCTAGACCAGCAGTGGGCCCTAGGCAACACTTCTCGTGTCTTTCTAGGGGGCAGGGCACAGTTCCAAGGGAACAACCAAGGAATAAGGCAGCAAACCAAGGAATAGAGATCCCCTTCAACCTCTGCCTCTCTGCACCCCATCCCTCTCTCCAGGTCAGCTCAGGCCCACTCTCCGTCATCCAGACTCCAATGCCAACTCCAGCCAATTCTACCTGGAGGTGAGTTATTTCGTGTGTCTGAGCCTCAGTGTCCCTTGGTAAGTAAAATAAGGTCCAGTTGTGTGAAGCCAGCACATAGTAATTGCTCAATAAATCCTGGGCACCTCCTCACTTCTTATAGAGGCCTCCTTCCCTGAATTTCAGCTTCTCCTATCATCAGGTTCATTCAGCTTAGCATTTTGTTACACACCGGCTTGGCTGTTTAACACGTGATTTTCTGTTCTTGTGTAAGTCTTGTCTCTCCTAGAGCTCCTTAGAGCCAAGAAATAAGGCTGATGTTTCTCTTGTTTCCCCACAGAGCACTCAGCACCGTTTGGGACCACAACAGGACCCATCACCTGTTGGTGGGTTGGAGCTCCCAAGTTGGTTAAACATGAAACAAAGAAGGAAATATTCTGTAAGGGAGTTTTTAAGTATCATGTGCTATCCTGTGTGCATTACCTAATTAATGCATTTCACCCTGGCAAAATGAAGCAGATGCTGGTTTTATTTCCATTTTATAGGTATAAGTCTTAAGGTGGTGAAATGAAGTACCCAGAGCCACAAGAACAGGTAGTGGGAAAAGTCAGGATTTGAATCCACATCTTCCATCCCGAAAGCTCATGCTTTTAATCACTATCTTAATTCCAGTTACTCAGCCAAGGTCTGTTCTGTAGGGTCAGATGATCCCCCCAGCTCCCACCCCTCCCCCCACCACACACACAAATCCATGAGAAGTTAAAGAAAAAGGAAAACGTGACAAAAAAGGATCCAAACAAGTCCTAGGGGAAGGCCCGGAGTTGCCTGGCATCTTCCTCTCTGATCCAGAATTGACACACTGCCATCCAGAACCA
Source organism: Moschus berezovskii (assembly GCF_049115385.1). Classification (NCBI taxonomy): domain Eukaryota; kingdom Metazoa; phylum Chordata; class Mammalia; order Artiodactyla; family Moschidae; genus Moschus; species Moschus berezovskii. The sequence goes on from NC_142473.1 coordinate 25,499,881, forward strand.
CCGCCCCTAACCCACTCCTGCTAAACCGACACAAAAAACAATGTGCCACAACCCAAAGCAAGGAGAATCTTCCTTGTTCCTAGAAGCTTCTCCTTAAATGTTTTCCTCAACACCACAGCCTAGAGAAATCATAGGACAGAAGAGGCCAAAAAATATTCTATAAATTGAAAGAATCATCTTGCTTTTCAGAGATCAACTTTATGGCAAGAATCAAAAAACTGCTGTCTTTCTAGGGTCAATTCTGTTACACCTCAAATTAAAACCATTTGCATATTGCCTAGAGGGCTTTAAAATTTAGAAATGTATGTGCTATATCTTGAAAGTCAAAAAAAATCAGTCAAAACCAGCTAGGACTTGTTCCCAGGAGATATAACTGAAATGTACAAGAATCCACCCCAGTAGCATGGGGTGCTGTCCCTGCAGGGAGACTGTCACCACTGTCTGGGTCCCAGCCGAGTTTGGTCCCCAACTCAGGAGTCCAGCCTGGGTTTGTCCATCACCCTAAACCTAGACTCCAAGCATGGGGCCAGCCAAAGGTGCTATGAGCCCTTCTTGATGCTTCTAGACTCAAAGAATACAAAGCAGATGGTTAGAGAAGGTGGCCCCAGAGCAGCACTGTAAGCACATAAGAAGTAATTCCAAGCAGAGAAGAGAGAGGAGCCCAAGCCCTTTGACACGTGTGAGCCCTTGTAAATGAACCAACCAGTTCAGAGATCAGTCATATTACCCCCATTTTAGAGAAGAAAAATCTGAGGCTTTAGAGAGGTCAATTGGCTTGACCAGTGTCACAAACATAGTAAATGGAGTCAAGATCTGAGCCCAGACTTGCTGGCGCCAGAGCTCACCTCTGTGCCTTGTGTGGCTTCCCCTCCAAGTCTGCACGATAGCTTGCAGTGCAGATGTGAGTGTAAATGTTACCTGCACATACCACAGCCAGCAGTTCAATCATTTCATCCTGTCTCAGGTCAAATGGACCGATAACTGGGGTGGAAGGTCAGGTGAGGTGGCCTCAGGGATCACCGTCTGACCAGTTCTGCATTCTAGCAATGCATACGGTGTCTGGCAGCAGAGACCAGGCTGGGTGCATACCAAGGCCACAGGCTCCCAAAGGCCCCTGAAGCCACCTGGCCCCTCTCTCCCTGCTGGCTGCAGGGCCCTGGACTTTACAGACCGCCTCACACCCTGTTATCTTTCTCCAGGCTCCTGGCTGGTTGAGGGCTTGGCCCTGCTCTGGTTTAAAGACACACAGAAGAATGCAGGTCACTGACTCAGCATCCCCACGGCCTCCAGCCATCCAACATCACAAGCACGTGTAACACACATGCGCCCATGGCGAAAAACCCATTCCTCAGGGGAGCTGAGCCTTTTGAGTCTAATGGCAATAATAACCAGACTATCTGTGTCCACGTGCCTCATTTTTTGCAACAGAAAAGTTCAGGGAGAAGGCCAGTATTGAGAATCTCCTTTCTGCCAGTCACCAAGTACATAATGTATGTATTTTAATCCTTCCAAGAACTCAGCAAGGTAATAGTTACAGTAATATCCCCATATTACAAAGGCCATTTACAATAGTAATTAGGGGCTTAGGCTCTGAAGGAAAAATTGCCTGGGTTCAAATTTTGGCTCCTCTTCTTACTGCTGTGTGCCCTTGGGCAAGTTATTTCACTTCTCTGTGCCTCGATTTCCAAGCTCATCAGTTCTTTCCTGGACTTCAGCCTTCTGCTCCACACAGCCCCCTCCTCACAGAGTTTGGATTTCCCAGTCTCCTTAATCATGAGAGCCAATTCCTTAAAGCAAATCTCTTCAGTAGATACATAGACAGGTAGATAGTTAGATAGACAGGTAGATAGTTAGACTGACAGACAGATACACAGTTCTGTTTCTCTGGGGAACTCTGACTAATACAGATAATAATAATAATTCCTGATATCACAGACAATAATAATGCTCATGAGATTGCTGTGAGGGATAATGAGTTAAGACATGGAAAGTTCTTAGCACTTTTTCTGGCACCTGATGAGAGCACAATGTGTGTCATTTTAAGCCGTACGGATGAGAATACCTGGTCAAATAACTTCTCCAAGGGTCGAAATCCAGGACTGTCTGACTCTAGTGGGTGACAGAGATGACACTGAGCAGGTACAGAGGAGAGAAAGAAACCAAGCCCATGGGTAAGAAAAGCAAGGTCCAGCGCTGGACTCCAGTGGGTCAGCGCCAAGGGCGAGTGGGTTTGAACTTAGCCCAAGGCCAAAGGCACAAGGGTCCTGCCCTAGGCCTCTAGGAGGCGAGCTTGGGGAATAGTCAGGGTGACCAATCTAACAAGTTTTGCCCATCTTTCCCAATTTTACCCCTCAAAAAATTGCCTGGGCTCAAATTTTGGCTCCTCTTCTTATTGCTGTGTGCCCTTGGGTAAGTCACTTCACTTCTCTGCGCCTCACTTTTCATGTTCATCATTTTTTCTCTGGTCTCCAGCCTGTTGCATCCCCGACACCCTTCTGGGACTCCTTTCAGTTCAGTTCAGTCACTCAGTTGTGTCCGACTCTTTGCGACCCCATGAATCACAGCACACCAGGCCTCCCTGTCCATCACCAACTCCCGGAGTTCACTCAAACTCATGTCCATCGAGTCGGTGATGCCATCCAGCCATCTCATTCTCTGCCGTCCCCTTCTCCTCCTGCCCCTAATCCCTCCCAGTATCAGAGTCTTTTCCAGTGAGTCAACTCGTCGCATGAGGTGGCCAAAGTATTGGAGTTTTAGCTTTAGCATCAGTCCTTCCAATGAACACCCAGGACTGATCTCCTTTAGAATGGACTGGTTGGATCTCCTTGCAGTCCAAGGGACTCTCAAGAGTCTTCTCCAACACCGCAGTTCAAAAGCATCAATTCTTTGGCAATCAGCTTTCTTCACAGTCCAACTCTCACATCCATACATGACCACTGGAAAAACCAAAGCCTTGACTAGACAGACCTTGGTTGGAAAAGTAATGTCTCTGCTTTTTAATATGCTATCTAGATTGGTCATAACTTTCCTTCCAAGGAGTAAGCGTCTTTTAATTTCCTGGCTGCAATCAGCATCTGCAGTGATTTTGGAGCCCAAAAAAATAAAGTCTGACACTGTTTCCACTAGCTTTTCTTATAAATAGTATTATCATCCAGTTATTCAAAGGACTGGGACTTAAAACATTTGCACAACTTTCTCAGGGTTACCCATCCCAAGTGAAAGTCAGAGCCAAGATGATTACGCCATGCTGATAGGAAAATAAAACTCACCAAACAAAGCATTATTACTTTACTAACATTGCCATAATGGACTAAAATCCTGAATATTTGCCACACAGAATGTCAAGGAAGTTAGGATTTGAAAGTCAAGATGTTTCAAGGGCAAAAACAGCAAAAGCATTTCCCATGAATTTGTAATTTTTATAAGAACCGGGAGTTGGTGATGGACAGGGAGGCCTGGCGTGCTGTGATTCATGGGGTCACAGAGAGTCGGACACGACTGAGCGACTGAACTGAACTGAACTGAACTGAATGAATGTTCATACTGCATGGTCTTCAACCACTGCTGGGCTGATTGGTCAAGCTCAAGGTTATGGTTTGTGGCCTTTAGCTCTGCTTTTAAATTGGCTGAGCATCAGTGCACTGGAACCAAATTTTCTGTCTCAAGCAAATAGCTCCTGGGTCCAGCCCAGACATAAGCTTAGTGTCCTTAAAGATTTTCTAGAAAAAGACAGTGCTGACCCTCCACCATCCTCTTTTCCTTCCCCTGAAGCTAATAATAACTACATTAGCTTATCAAGTATTTGTATGGTCATACCCTACGAATTTTTCATGTATCATCTCACGGAATCCTCACGATAGCCCTCTGAATTACTGAAACCACTGTTTCCATTTTGCAGATGTGAAGACTGAGGCTCAAAAAAATTGTCATTGTCACCTCCCCAACTAGAAGTCTGTGAAGTCACATCACTCACTGCCTGTTACCTGTGTGTGTGTCCTATTACTGTTTAAGCCCATTTTTTCTCGTGCAGTCCTCACTAGATAAACAGTATTTTTCCTCCAACTTGTAAGTAACAATTGTTAAACTTATCTATTGGCACAGCCACTGTATCTATTGAAATTTGAAATTTTCGTACTCTATCACACAGCAATCCCACTTCCTCTGACCTAAAAAGTACTCACAAAATTGAACAAGGAGCTATGTTCAAGGATCTTGATTGAAACATTATGATAATGGAAATTTGATAACAACTCAAATGTTCCCTGATTGGGGAATGACCAACAAAACAGAAAACTATGGTATATACACATAACATGAACTTTTAGGCTGTGACAGGAATGAGTGAATCTGCTACGTTTACATGGAAAGAGAATCAAGACCTACTGTGAAATGAAAGCAGCGCCAGAGTGGTGCTTGTAAGCATGATTCTATGTGTTGTTGAAAAGCACATGTTGCTGATGTTTTCTATGCACGTATTTGTTTTCGTTTGTTGTTTTTAATCACTAAGTCATGTCCGACACTTTGCGACCCCAAGGACTGTAGACCACCAAGCTCATCTGCCCTTGGGATTTCCCGCTCAAGAATACTGGAGTGGGTTACCATTTCCTTCTCCAGGGATCTTCCCGACCCAGGTATCACCTTCATTGACAGGTGGATTCTTTACCACTGAGCCACCTGAGAAGCGCAAACATATATTTAGATATATGTAAATATATAGGACGGTGACTGCAGCCATGAAATTAAAAGATGCTTACTCCTTGGAAGAAAAGTTATGACCAACCTAGAAAGCATATTAAAAAGCAGAGACATTACTTTGCCAACAAAGGTCCATCTAGTCAAGGCTATGGTTTTTCCAGTAGTCATGTATGGATGTGAGAGTTGGACTGTGAAGAAAGCTGAGTGCCGAAGAATTGATGCTTTTGAACTGTGGTGTTGGGAAAACTCTTGAGAGTCCCTTGGACTGCAAGGAAATCCAACCAGTCCATTCTAAAGGAGATCAGTCCTGGGTGTTCATTGGAAGAACTGATGCTAAAGCTGAAACTCCAATATTTTGGCCACCTCATGGGAAGAGTTGACTCACTGGGAAAGATTCTGATGCTGGGAGGGATTGGGGACGGGAGGAGAAGGGGATGACAGAGGATGAGATGGCTGGATGGCATCACTGACTCGATGGACATGAGTTTGAGTGAACTCTGGGAGTTGGTAATGGGCAGGGAGGCCTGGCATGCTGTGATTCATGGGTCGCAAAGAGTCGGACACAACTGAGTGACTGAACTGAACTGAACTGAAATATAGAGGGAAAGGTCTGAAATTATATTAGCCAAACAGAATAATTACCCACTGAAGGAGGGAAAGTAACAAAAAATAGGGGATTTGATCAAAGAGGATTCCAGCTCTATCTAAGCAGTTTTAATTTTCCACAAGAATAACATTCATGTGTCACTGTGCAATTACAGTAAATTTAATATAAACTTGTTTTAATTATTTACATTAAAAAATTATAGCATGTGGTGGTAAAGGATGCAGTGTAGACTCAGACAGATCTGGGCTTCTATCCTGGCTTGACCACTCAGTAGCTCTGTGACCTTAAATAAATTATTTAAGGTCTTTCTGTGTGTCTTTATCCTCAGCTATAAAATGAAGTTGATAATCACACTTAGTTTAGAAGGTATAGTGAAGGATTAAATGAGGTCATGAATAAAGCTCTTCACCCTGTGCACACATAGTGATTAACCACTAAAGGCAACTTTTGTTGCTCCTGAAGATATGTAATCCTTCCTCAGTGATCAGTGCAAAGAAATAGAGGAAAACAATAGAATGGGAAAGACTAGAGATCTCTTCAAAAAAATCAGAGATACAAAGGGAATATTTCATGCAAAGATGGGCTCAATAAAGGACAGAAGTGGTACAAACCTAATGGAAGCAGAAAATATTAAGAAGAGGTGGCAAGAATATACAGAAGAACTATGCAAAAAAGAGCTTCATGACCCAGATAATCATGATGGTATGATCACTCACCTAAAGCCAGACATCCTGGAATGCAAAGTCAAGTGGGCCTTGGGAAGCATCACTACAAACAAAGCTAGTAGAGGTGATGGAATTCCAGTTGAGCTATTTCAAATCCTAAAAGATGATGCTGTGAAAGCGCTGCACTCAATATGCCAGCAAATTTGGAAAACTCAGCAGTGGCCACAGGACTGGAAAGGGTCAGTTTTCATTCCAATCCCAAAGAAAGGCAATGCAAAGAATGTTCAAACTACCACACAATTGCACTCATCTCACATGCTAGTAAATTCATGCTCAAAATTCTCCAAGTCAGGCTTCAACAGTACATGAACAGTGAACTTGCAGATGTTCAAGCTGGTTTTAGAAAAGGCAGAGGCACCAGAGATCAAATTGCCAACATCCGCTGGATCATGGAGAAAGCAAGAGAGTTCCAGAAAAACATCTATTTCTGCCTTATTGACTATTCCAAAGCCTTTGGCTGTGTGGATCACAATAAACTGTGGAAAATTCTGAAAGAGATGGGAATACCAGACCGCCTGACCTGCCTTTTGAGAAACCTGAATGCAGGTCAGGAAGCAACAGTTAGAGCTAGACATGGAACAAGAGACTGGTTCCAAATTGGGAAAGGAGTACATCAAGGCTGTATATTGTCACCCTGCTTATTTAACTTTTATGCAGAGTACATCATGAGAAACGCTGGTCTGGAGGAAGCACAAGCTGGAATCAAGATTGCCCGGAGAAATATCAATAACCTCAGATATGCAGATGACACTACCCTTATGGCAGAAAGTGAAGAGGAACTAAAAAGCCTCTTGATGAAAGTGAAAGAGGAGAGTGAAAAGGTTGGCTTGAAGCTCAACATTCAGAAAACTAAGATCATGGCATCCGGTCCCATCACTTCATAGCAAAGATGGGGAAACAGTGGAAACAGTGACAGCATGTTACTGTTTATTTTGGGCTCCAAAATCACTGCAGATGGTGAATGCAGCCATGAAATTAAAAGACGCTTGCTCCTTGGAAGAAAAGTTATGACCAACCTAGACAGCATATTAAAAAGCAGAGGCATTACTTTGCCAACAAAGGTCTTTCTAGTCAAAGCTATGGTTTTTCCAAGTAGTCATGTATGGATGTGAGAGTTGGACCATAAAGAAGGCTCAGTGCCAAAGAATTGATGCTTTCGAACTGTGATGCTGGAGAAGACTCTTGAGAGTCCCTTGTACCGCAAGGAGATCAAACCAGTCCATCCTAAAGGAGATCAGTCATCGATATTCATTAGAAGGACTTATGTTGATGCTGAAACTCCAATACTTTGGCCACCTGCTGCAAAGAGCTGACTCATTGGAAAAGACCCTGATGCTGGGAAAGATTGAGGGCAGGAGAAGGGACAACACAGGATGAGATGGTCGGATGGCATCACTAACTCAATGGAAATGAGTTTGAGTAAACTCTGGGAGTTGGTGATGGACAGGGAGGCCTGGGGTGCTGTAGTTCATGGGGTCTCAAAGAGTCAGACACAACTGAGCGATTGAACTCAACTGAAAAATCTGTGAGGAGCTATGATTTACACCTTGGAGTTGGCAGAGATCCTCTGGCAAGTAATAATACCTCATCACAAGTCCAGATTTCTAAGGGAAACAGCGAGAGCTCATGCCCCTCCCCTACCCCGTTCACAGGCACATGCAGGGACACACACCCTGTGGGAGAAGAAATGGGAGGGCAAGCGATATCCAAGAGGAGAGTTAGGAGGAGAACAGGTGAAAGCATCTGTTTGTTGAGATCAGCGGATGCTCATGGAAGCAGGGCTGGACCCAAGGGCTCAGCCTACCCCTGACTTCGCGGAGGCTCCTATCACTCTGAAGACAGAAGTTCACCACCAAGGAGACCAAATCCCTAGAATAAGTCATTTGGAAAGCAGGTCAAATAGAAAAACTTGAAGACAGTATTTCTTCCTTTCTGCGAGGCAACCACGCAGTTGACCAAGCTCAGCACTGGCAGAGCAGAGAAGGTGAACTGGGCCTGTGGGGGCAATCCATGGGGCCAGGGAAGGCCCGGTTAGGAGGACAGGGCTCAGTCCCTCCCAGCCCAGCCCAGCAGGGAACCCCAGCGTGGCTTTGACGAGGTAGGGGTCTGAGGCTGCTGTGCAGGATGGTGTATTCATCTGAATTCCTGCAGCTGACAACTGTAATCTTGCCCTAAATGTGCAGGAGAGACTAATACTTTCCTGGCACTTAGTCAGAGACTGCAAATAGAAGTTCTAAGTGTCGCCTTTGCAGAACTGAAGCCGTGTACCCTGATTAAATATTGACCAGAACTCTACATGCCTTATCTCTATTCCGTGGAAAGGCCGTCCTGGAGAAGGAGTGCTCAGGGCGCAATTCGGCTCCCACGCCACGCACCCACTAGTGTCTCTCCTGAGCCATCTCCGCAAAGGAGACGCTTCAGGATATACAAAATGCGAATCCACCCTCCTCGGGAAAAGAAGTTTTCTGAACTCTTAAATCCTAAAAGGAGTCTCCTTCAGCCATCTGAGTTTGGGGGCAAATAGCATGAATGTCATCTGCGGGACTTAATAAATCACTCATTAACTTCTACAGCCCGATACCCTGCAGGTGTTGGCAGGGGACTGGGGAGGAGTGAAGGGCAGAGAGCTGAGCCCTGCCTGAGGTTGGGGACCAAATCCAGGTTTAAATCTTGGCCGTCCATCCAGAGACAAGCAGGGTCTGCTGCTCTGAGGGCGTCCAAAAGTCCCAGACCTAAAAGACCAGCCTGATGTAAAGTTTCGAAGGGGCAACGGTGATTCTGTTCCAGGGTGCCAAGTTCTCCTGGTCACATGGGGCCCTTCAGTCTCTTCTGTGTCATCTAGGCCCTGGCCTCTTCACTGAGTCTTCCCTGGGGACCCCCTAGTTCCATGCTCAAGATTCTTGTCCTGATCCCTGACCACCCCTTAAGGGGCAAGAATAGAAAACAATCTCCTTGGAGACGAGGAGAAGGTGAACCCACATTCTAGATCTCCTTATTCACAGAGACCAGCAGGATCTTCCTGCTTCCTGCTTCTGATGGCAAGGATCCTACAGATCGATACAATATGGGTAGATATTGACAGGGGCAGAGAGCGTAGGTTCTTGTAACTCCCTGGGATGGAGCCCTGCTGGCAGGTGTGAGCTGGTGGAGTTTCTGCTCATCCTGACAGAGAAGTGAATCTGATCAGAGCACAAGTCACAGGACTGAGTTTTCTGTTTGTACAGTGTCCTAAGACTCTTCTGGTGGGATCTCTGACTCAGTGTCCTCCTTTGCTGCCTTTCACCCCTCAACAAACAGCAGATCATCTGAGCAGATGAGGGTGCCCCTGCAGGAGGGACTCCTAGCCACCTCCTGTGGAGCCGAGAGTTTAGTGAGAGGAGGCCACCTGTCTTTTATGTTGTTGTTCAGTCACTCGGTCGTGTCCAACTCTTTGCAACCCCATGGACTGCAGCACCCAGGCTTCCGCGTCCTTCACCATCTCCCGGAGATTCTCAAACTCATGTTCACAGAGTCGATGATGCTATCCAACCATCTCACCCTCTTTTGCCCCCTTCTTCTCTTGCCCTCAATCTTTCCCAGCATCGGGGTCTCTTCCAACTAGTTGGCACTTCACATCAGATGGTCAAAGTATTGGAGCTTCAGCATCAGTCCTTCCAGTAAATATTCAGGATTGATTTCCTCTAGAATGGACTGGTTTGATCTCCTTCCTGTCCAAGGGACTCTCAAGAGTCTTCTGCTGTCTCTAGAACACTGTAGATGGTCTTCTATGCAGGGTGAACATCAGATCTCATACCAGGCTTCAGGGAGAAATCTCTGAGAGTACTTTTCTTCCTTATCTTCACAGCCACAAATCACTCAAGACTTCAGGCCCTAGGCTAAGTACTTTGCATTATATTATATTATATTATTATTCCATCTAATCCTCATGGCAATACTTTGAGGACCCATTTTATAGATGGAGAAACTAGGGCAGAGGGGAACCAAGCAACTAGCCCTTGGTCACATGGCCACTAAGTGACAGAAGCAGGATTTGAAACCAGGCCTGTCTAATCCCATAGGCCAAGCTCTCGGACAGTCTCCTGAGCCTGACTGCTGATGTTACTATAGGATGAACTGAGCAGAGGATCACCTTGTGCATAACTCCAACCCTAGACAAATGAAGTTCTGTCTGTACTTTGCTTTCCCTGTGGCTGGATGGGGAAGGGTGACCTCCTGCAAGGGCTCCCAGCAACAGTCCAAACAGCCCCCCAAGCCTCAGAGGTTAATACAGCTGCAGTTCGTTTGCATTGGTATTGCAGGGCACTGCATTGTCCAGGAGATAAGTCTGCATTATGCAAATTACTTGTGCCAGGATTCTCCAGAAATTACCAAGCCTTTGGGGAATTGCCTGGCTCCTTAACCCTTTCCATCCATCTACAGAGAACGAACACTACTGATCAATGAAAGAGGTTCCCCAGGACACGACAACCTGATGAGCAGAGGGTGACCTCTCCAGGCTGGTGTGACAGGGACACAACTCATCCCTCGAGTTTGTCCTTACCATGGGTCTGAAGCCCAGCCCATTTCTTCAAATGTCTCGAAGGGGAAAGTGTTTCCTTGAGAGGATCCATGGGGCTCACTGGAGATGGAAGAATTTCTTCAGTGGGGCTTGAGAGCTCAGAATCATTTACTCTGACCAAATGGTGAGGGTTTCTCAGAGAAGGTGGTATTTGAACTGAGTATGGGAGATGAATCAACAGCAGAGATAGGGCGTGTCAAGGACACAGAGGCAGGAAAGTCCACAGCTCAATTTAGGAGCAGCAAGTGATTGAAGTGGGCTAGGTGACAAACAAAGGCAAAGTGCATTTTTTTGTTGTTGTTAGAAAAATCACTATAACAAAGCTGGGTATATTTTTGGACTTCCCTCGTGGTCCAGTGGTTAAGAATCTGCTAAATCTGCACGCAGGTTTGGCCCGGGAGGATCCCACATGCCATGGGGCACCTAACCTCATGTGCCACAACTACTGAACCTGTGCTCTAGTGCACCCAAGCCACAACTACTGACCCAGTGAGTCACAACTACCAAGTTTACGCACCTAGAGCCCACGCCCTGTCACAAGAGAGGCCACCGCAATGAGAAGCCCTCATACCCCACTTGCTGTAACTGGAAAAAGCCACACACAGCAGCAAAAGCCCAGCACAGTCGGAATTAAATAAGTAAATAAGGATACCTATAATTAAAAAATAAAACATTTTAAAAACAAAGCTAGGTATATTTTTTAAAGTCACAAATTCATGTCTTTGAGATATAAAATTCACCACTTAAGCAAAAACCAAACAAACAACAAGCTAAAACACACACACACATACACAAAAACACCACTGTCCAAATCCCCCAGACAGATTTCTTCTGGTGGGCTTCGGAGGTTTGAAAGCAAAAGGTGAGGTCAACACAAATACAAACTCATAATTGGTATTTGCATAGCTGAGCTCCTGGGTCCAGCTGGAGCAGTCCAGTCCCATGGGAACCAACAGATTGGCCACCTGGGGCTTAGACTGCCAGGTGAGAATTAGGGAAGGGCTCCTTCAGGGAAGGTCAATTTCCCTCGGTGAGAGGCACTTAAGACCTCAACTTCTCCTGTGGTTTCCATAAGAAGGAGTCATGGAATCTTTGGCAGGAGCCAACAGGTTGCCTTCAAATCTACTGCATGCAACACAGTGAAGACAAGTAGCCGATAACCATCAAATGTCTAACAATGTCTAACAGCCCAGTCGCTCCTCTGATACTCAGAGATCTCGATGACTCTATTCAGCATATGATAACGATGTCTCACAGCATTTACAACCAAAAGCTTTTTCCCTAGACTCAGTCTTGAGCCTGGAAGTATAAGCATTCATGGGTTTAGATGAAAAAAAATGAGTGCCCTTCTCCGCATATGCTTCCTACATTTGTCCTCAGTGATCACTTGACATACCACACTGAATCCCTCCAGTTCTCCTTCCACTCAGTCTATGAAAAAACCATACCATAATGGCCAAGAACCAGGCATTGAATAAAAGCAGAAACCAGTCTCTAGTATTCACAAACTACCGTGTTCTTGAGAAAGTCACTCAAGTCCCATAGACTCAGTTTCATCGCTGTAAAGTGTACATAGCAGCAACACTTTTCTGTAAGATTGTTGTGAAGATCAAAGGAGAGTATAGAAGATAAATCTCTTTATAAGTAATGCATTATATAAATATAAAATATTATAGTATTTCTGCTTACAAAGGAACACCAATACAACAGAGCAAACAGTAAGCATAAGAAGGCTAAAGTGGCTACATTAACATCAAATAAAGTAGACTTCAAAACAAACAGTATGAACAGAGATAAAGAGAGCCATTTCATAATGATAAAAGGACCTATTTATCATGAAGGGATAACAACAATAAATGTGTATGTACCTGATAACAGAGATTCAAAACACGAATCAGAATTCAACAAGATCAAATGCAGAAATAAACTCAGAATCATAGGTAGAAATATTATTACCCCTTTCAGCCACTGAGAATAACTAGACAAAACTAATCAGTAGGACTTCCCTGGTGGTCCAGTGGTTAAGAATCTGCCTGCCAATTCAGAGAACACGGGTTCAATCCCTCATTCACATGCCATGAAGCAACTAAGCCCGTGCACCACAACTAGAATAGCCCCCACACGCTGCAACTAGAGAAAGTCCACTCACAGAAACAAAGACCCAGTGCAAGCATTAATAATAATAATAAAACCCATCAGTAAATGCATAAAAAACTGAAGTAACACTATCAACCAGCTTAAATGAATTAATGTTTATGCAATACTACATCCAACAATTACAGAATTTTTTTTTCAAGAGAACATGGTATATTCACCAAGAAAAACCAAATGTTGGTCTAGAAAACAAATCTCAATACATTTTAAAAGATTACAATCTTATAGAGTATATTCTCTCATGTAGAATTAAATTGCTAACCAATAATATTGCAGTAACTAGAAAATCCCAAAATATTTGGAAATTAAACAAAATACATCAAAATAACCAGTGGACCAAGGATGAAATAACAAAAAACATTTTAATATCTCTAACTGAATGATAATAAAAATACAATATATTAAAATCTGTGGAATGAGCTAAGGTAGTATTAAAGAGAAATTTTATAGATTTAAATATGTATATTATAAAAAGGCATTTAAAGAAAAATTGATGACCTTAGGATATCTTTAAAATACAGATCAAATATAATAAATTTTGTTCTCCAAGGGATGTTTGGAAACATCTAGAGACATTTTCTGTTACAACTGGGGGAGGGAAAGTTATTGGCATCTGGTGGGTAGAGGCCAGGTTTGGCCCTAAACATTATGTGATGCAGAAGTCAATCTCCTCCTACAAAGAAGTATTCAGTTTCTCCAAAGAAGATATATATGTAGCCAATAGACACATGAAAAGATGCTCAGTACTATTAACTATTAGAGAAATGCAAATCAAAACCATAAAGAACTATCATGTTATACCAGGCTGAATGACTACCATCAAAAAGTCTACAAGGAATAAATTCTGGAGAGAATGTGGAAAAAAGGGAACCCTCCTACACTGTCAGTGGGAATATGAATTGGTGCAGCCACTATGGAAAACAGTGTGGAGGCTCCTATGGTAGATCTTCCTATCAGTTCAGTTCAGTCGCTCAGTCGTGTCCCACTCTTTGCGACCCCATGAATCACAGCACGCCAGGCCTCCCTTTCCATCACCAACTCCCAGAGTTCACTCAAACTCACGTCCATTGAGTCGGTGATGCCATCCAGCCATCTCATTCTCTGTCATCCCCATCTCCTCCTGCCCCCAACCCCTCCCAGAATAAGAGTCTTTTCCAGTGAGTCAACTCGTCGCATGAGGTGGCCAAAGTATTGGAGTTTCAGCTTTAGCATCAGTCCTTCCAATGAACACCCAGGATTGATCTCCTTGCAGTCCAAGGGACTCTCAAGAGTCTTCTCCAACACCACAGTTCAAAAGCATCGATTCTTCGGCGATCAGCTTTCTTCACAGTCCAACTCTCACATGCATACATGACCACTGGAAAAACCATAGCCTTGACTAGACGGACCTTGGTTGGCAAAGTAATGTCTCTGTTTTTTAATATGCTATCTAGGTTGGTCGTAACTTTCCTTCCAAGGAGTAATCGTCTTTTAATTTCATGGCTGCAATCAGCATCCACAGTGATTTTGGAGCCCCCAAAAATAAAGTCTGACACTGTTTCCACTGTTTCTCCATCTATTTGCCATGAAGTGATGGGACCAGAAGCCATGATCTTAGTTTTCTGAATGTTGAGCTTCAAGCCAACCTTTTTACTCTCCTCTTTCACTTTCATCAAGAGGCTTTTGAGTTCCTCTTCACTTTCTGCCATAAGGGTAGTGTCATCTGCATATCTGGGGTTATTGATATTTCTCCCGGCAATCTTGATTCCAGCTTGTGCTTTCTCCAGACCAGCGTTCCTCATGATGTACTCTGCATAAAAGTTAAATAAGCAGGGTGACAATATACAGCCTTTATGTACTCCTTTTCCTATTTGGAACCAGTCTGTTGTTCCATGTCCAGTTCTAACTGTTGCTTCCTGACCTGAATAGGTTTCTCAAGAGGCAGGTCAGGTGGTCTGGTATTCCCATCTCTTTCAGAATTTTCCACACTTTATTGTGATCCACACAGTCAAAGGCTTTGGAATAGTCAATAAAGCAGAAATAGATGTTTTTCTGGAACTTTCTTGCTTTTTCGATAATCCAGTGGATGTTGACAATTTGATCTCTGGTTCCTCTGCCTTTTCTAAAACCAGCTTAAACATCTGCAAGTTCACTGTTCATGTACTGTTGAAGCCTGACTTGGAGAATTTTGAGCATTACTTTACTAGCATGTGAGATGAGTGCAATTGTGTAGTAGTTTACGCATTCTTTGGCATTGCCTTTCTTTGGGATTGGAATGAAGACTGACCCTTTCCAGTCCTATGGCCACTTCTGAGTTTTCCAAATTTGCTGGCATATTGAGTGCAACACTTTCACAGCATCATCGTTCAGGATTTGAAATAGCTGAACTGGAAATCCATCACCTCCACTAGCTTTGTTCGTAATGATGCTTTCTAAGGCCCACTTGACTTCACATTCCAAGATGTCTGGATCTAGGTGAGTGATCACACCATCATGATTATCTTGGTCGTGAAGATCTCTTTTGTACAGTTCTGTGTATTCTTGCCACCTCTTCTTAATATCTTCTGCTTCTGTTAGGTCCACACCATTTCTGTCTGATCCAACAATCCACCCCTGTGCATATATCTGAAAAAGATGAAAACTCTAATTTGAAAAGAGATAGGCATTCCAATATGCATGGCAGCACTGTTTACAATAACCAAGACACAGAAGCAACCTAAGTATCCATCAACAGATGAATGGATAAAGAAGATATGGTGTGCATATACATTGGAATATTAGCCATAAAAAAAGAATTAAATATTGCTTTTGCAGCATGGACAAGCCTAGAGAATATCATACTAAGGGAAGTAAGTCAGACAGAGAAAGACAAATATTATACGGTATTATTTATGTGTCGAATCTAAAAATAATACAAATGAATCCATACATAAAACAGAAACAGACTCAAAGACAAATAAAGCAAGCTTATGGTTACCAAAGTAGAAAGATAGGATGAGGGATGATAACTGAAGAGTATAGGATTAACAGATACAGACTATGACATATAACATAGATAAGCAACAAAGATTTACTGTATAGCAAAGAGAGCGGTATTCAGTATCTTGTAATAGATTATAATTAGAGATAATCTGAAATATATGAATATGACTGAAATACCTAAAACTAACCCAATAACATAAATAAACTATACTTCAACTTACAAAGAGAATTATCCAGTCAGATACGTCAATAGTGCCACAGCTAAGGAACCATAAGGAAATATATCGTCAAAAACATTCCCACAAAGAAAATTATAGGACCAGAAAATTTCCCTGTTGAATTATAGCAAACATTTCAGGGAAAAATTAACACCAGTCTTACACAAACTATTATATAAATGGGAGAGACAACACTTCCCAATTCATTTTGTGAGGCTAACATGACCTATACCGAAACCTAATAAAGACATTACATGAAAATGAAATTGCACAGCAATATTGCTCATAAATATAGATGAGAAATTTACCAAAAATTTGCATTGTGGCCAAGAAGAATTTATCCCAGGAATACAAGGTTAATTTAACTTTCAAGAGAACCTATCAATATACTTCACACACAAACAGAATGAAGAAGGAAAAATGCATGAATACTTCAATGGATCAAAAAAATTCAAACTAAGCACTGGTGTGATTTTTTTTAACTCAACAACTAGGACTGTATGGGTACTTTCTCAATCTGATAAAGGTTACAGATAAAAATCCTATAACAAAAGTCATGTGTAATTATGATATTACCATATGAATACCATATGAAGAATTATGGATGGAGGTTTGTGACATTGTACAGGAAGTGGTGATCAAGACCATCCCCAAGAAAAATGCAATAAGGCAAATGGTTGTCTGAGGAGGACTGACAAATAGTTGAGAAAAGAACACAAGCTAAAGGCAAAGAGACAAGGAAAGAAATACCCATCTGAATGCAGAGTTGCAAAGATTAGCAAGGAGAGATAAGAAAGCCTTCCTCAGTGATCAATGCAAAGAAAAAGAAGAAAACAATAGAATGGGAAAGACTAGAGATCTTGTCAAGAAAATTAGAGATACCAAGGGAATATTTCATGCAAAGATGGGCACAATAAAGGACAGAGACGGTGTGGACCTAACAGAAGCAGAAGATATTAAGAAAAGGTGGCAAGAATACAGAAGAACTATGCACAGAAAAACTATATTAAAAAGATCTTCACGACCCAGATAACCATGATGTTGTGATCACTCACCTAGAGCCAGACATCCTAGAATATGAAGTCAAGTGGGCCTTAGGAAGCATCACTATGAACAAAGCTAGTGAAGGGGATGAAATTCCAGTTGAGCTGTTTCAAATCCTAAAAGATGATGCTGTGAAAGTGCTGCACTCAATATGCCAGCAAATTTAGAAAACTCAGCAGTGGCCACAGGATTGGAAAAGGTCTGTTTTCATTTCAATCCCAAAGAAAGGCAATGCCAAAGAATGTTCAAACTTCTGCACAGTTCAGTTCAGTCGCTCAGTCGTGCCTGACTCTTTGCAACCCCATGAATCACAGCACGCCAGGCCTCCCTTTCCATCACCAACTCAAAGAGTTCACTCAAACTCACGTCCATTGAGTTGGTGATGCCATCCAGCCATCTCATTTTCTGTCGTCCCCATCTCCTCCTGCCCCCAATCCCTCCCAGCATAAGAGTCTTTTCCAGTGAGTCAACTCGTCGCATGAGGTGGCCAAAGTATTGCAGTTTCAGCTTTAGCATCAGTCCTTCCAATGAACACCCAGGATTGATCTCCCTTAGAATGGACTGGTTGGATCTCCTTGCAGTCCAAGGGACTCTCAAGAGTCTTCTCCAACACCACAGTTCAAAAGCATCAATTATTCGGTGATCAGCTTTCTTCACAGTCCAACTCTCACATCCATACATGACCACGGGAAAAACCATAGCCTTGACTAGACGGACCTTTGTTGGCAAAGTAGTGTCTCTGCTTTTTAACTCATCTCACATGCTAGCAAAGAAATGCTCAAAATTCTCCAAGTGAGGTTTCAACAATACCTGAACCAAGAACATCCAGATGTTCAAGTTGAATTTAGAAAAGGCAGAGGAACAAGAGATCAAATTGCCAACACCTGTTGGATCAGAAAAAACAAGAGAGTTCCAGAAAAATCTACTTCTGCTTTATTGACTATACCAAAGCCTTTGACTGTGTGGATCACAACAAATTGTGGAAAATTCTTAAAGAGATGGGAATACCAAACCACCTTACCTGCCTCCTGAGAAACCTGTGTGCAGGTCAAGAAGCAACAATTAGAACTGGACATGGAACCACAGACTGGTGCCAAACTGGGAAAGAAGTACGTCAAAGTTGTATATTATCACCTTGCTTATTTAGCTTATATGAAGAGTACATCATGCAAAATGTCAGACTGGATGAAGCACAAGCTGGAATCAAGATTGTCGGGAGAAATATCAGTAACCTCAGTTAGGCAGATGACACCACCCTTATGGCAGAAAGTGATAGAACTAAAGAGCCTCTCGATGAAAGTGAAAGAGGAGAGTGAAAAAGTTGGCTTAAAACAACATTCAAAATGTAAAGATCATGGCATCCGTTCCCATCACTTCATGGCAAATAGATGGGGAAACAATGGAAACAATGACAGACTTTATTTTCTTGGGGTCCAAATCACTACAGATGGTGACTGCAGCCATGAAATTAAAAGATGCTTGCTCCTTGGAAGAAAAACTATGACTAATCTAGACAGCGGAGACATTGCTTTAGTGACAAAGTCCCATCTAGTCAAAGCTGTGCTTTTACCAGTAGTCATGCGTGGATGTGAGAGTTGGACCATAAGGAAAGCTGAGTGCCAAAGAATTGATGCTTTTGAAGTGTGGTGTTGGAGAAGACTCTTGAGAGTTTTTTGGACTGCAAGGAGATCAAACCGGTCAGTCCTAAAGGAAATCAATCCTGAATATTCATTGGAAGGACTGATGCTGAAGCTAAAGCTCCAATACTTTGGCCACCTGATGCAAAGAACTGACTCATTGGAAAAGACCCTGATGCTGGGAAAGATTGAAGGCAGAAGGAGAAGGGGATGACAGAGGATAAGATTGTTGAATGGCCTCACCAACTCGATGAACATGATTTTGAGCAAGCTCCCAGTGTTGGTGATGAACAGGGAAGCCTGGCATGTTGCAGTTCATGGGATTGCAAACAGTTAGACACGACTAAGCAACTGAACTGAATATCATATATTCCATTCATATGATGGAATATTGATTGATTTCTAAGATTGAGAATAATGCAAATACACTGTTTCTCATCACTTCTATTCAATATTTTACCAAGGTTCTAACCAATACAATAAAACATGGAAAAGAAATAATCCAAACAGATTGGAAAGAAAGAAGTAAAATGTCTGCTGCAACATGAGTGTTTACATGTGAAATCATTAGGAATCTACCAAAATAGCTACTAGACCCCACAAATAAGTTTAGCAGGACTAAGGAATGCAAGGTCAATCCACAAATAATGACTGTGTTTGTATATATTAGTATCAATTACAAAATAAAATTTAAAATACAATTTATTTTATAATAACATCAAAAACATAAGATACAGCAATTATTCACCACTAAAAAAAGAAAGACATGAAATACTTTTGTAATAAATTTTTAAAATGCATAAAACTTGTACACTGAAAACTACAAAGCCTTACTGAGAAAGTTTAAAGTTCTAAATTCATGGAGAGACAAACCATGTTTATGGATTAGAAGATGCAGTGTTTTAAGATGTCAATCATCTGCAAATTGACCTACAAATTTAACGCAACCCCAATCATAGTCTCACTTGTTTTTTTGTAGGAATTTATAAGCTGATTCTGAAGTTTACATGGAAATGAAATGGACCAATAATATTCAAAGCAATCTTGAAAAAAGGAAAACAAAGTTGGAGAACTTGCATATTTGATTTCAAGAGTTTCTATAAAACTATATTAATTAAAACAATGTGGTAGTGGTACAAGAATAGATAAAAAATATCAACAGATCAGAAATAAAAATCCTGAAATGGAATCACACTTACATAGTCACTTAGTTTCAACAAAAACATAATAGAAATCTAATGGAGAAAGGAAATGCTTTTCAACAAATGATATTAGAAAAACGGAATGCTCATGTAGGGGGAAAATAAAAGAACTTTAACTCCTATATCATACCCCACCCCATACACACAGAAAGTGGGTCTCAGGTTTCAATGTAAAGCAGAAAACTATCAAGCTTCTATAAGAAAACAGGGTAACATCTGCATAACTTATGGGGTGGGGGGCAAGAAGGCAAGAATTTCTTAGATAGACAGAAATAAACATCCATAAAAGAAAAGGTATTCTTGGGCTCCAAATTTTCTTGGGCTCCAAAATCACTGAGGATAGTGATTGCAGTCAACAAATTAAAAGACACTTGCTCTGTGGAAGAAAAGCTGTGACAAACCTAGACAGAGTATTCAAAAGCAGAGACATCACTTTGCTGACAAAGGCCCATAGAGTTAAAGCTATGGTTTTTCCAGCAGTCATGTATGGATGTGAGAGTTGGACCATAAAGAAAGTTGAGTGCCAAAGAATTGATGCTTTTGAGCTGTGGTGTTGTAGAAGACTCTTGAGAGTTCCTTGAACTGCAAGGAGATCAAACCAGTCAGTCCTAAAGGAAATAAACCCTGAATACTCATTGGAAGGACTGATGCTGAAGCTGAAGCTCCCCCAATATTTGGCCTCCTGATGCGAAGAGTCAACTCATTGGAAAAGACTTTGATGCTGGGAAAGATTGAGGGCAGGAGGAGAAGGGGGCAACAGAGGATGATATGGTTGGATGGCATCACTGACTCAATGGACATGAGTTTGAACAAACTCCAGGAGATAGTGAAGAAAAGGGAAGCCTGGCATATTGCAGTCCATGGGATTCACAAAGAGTCAGCCTTGACTTAGCAACTGAACAACAAAAGAAAAGAATAATGAATTGTACTGCATTAAGTTTAAAAGTTTATCCTCATCAAAATATACTATTAGAAAAATTATAGGCAAGCTTCAACTTGAAGAAAATATTCACAAAACATATAACTAACAAATGAATTGTATTCACAATATATCAAGAACTACTATAACTCAATAAAAAGAAGACAATTTACCCTATTAAAATGTGCAAAAGATTCAAACAGACACTTCACAAAGGAAGATGAATGATCAATAAATAAGTATAGAACAAAGTGTCCAACATCATTAGTCATCAAAGAAATGCAAATTAAAACCAAAATGAGATAGACCAAATGTTGGCAAGGCAGTAGAGGAACTGGAACTCTCATATGTTGTTGGTGGAAATGTAAAATGGTATAACCACTCCGGAAAAAGATCTATCAGCTTTCTTATAAAATTAAACATGTATCTACCATATGATCCAGTGATTTTATTCTTAGGTATTTACTCAAGAGAAATAAAAATGTATGTACACACACAAAATAAAACAACTTGTACAAGAATGTTTTTAGCAACTGTATCCATAATAACCTCAAACTGGAAACAGCCCAGGTGTCAGTTCAGTTCAGTTCAGTTCAGTCGTTCAGTCGTGTCCGACTCTCTGCAACCCCATGAATCACAGCACACCAGGCCTCCCTGTCCATCACCAACTCCCGGAGTTTACTCAAACTCATGTCCACAGAGTCGGTGATGCCATCCAGCCATCTCATTCTCGGTCGTCCCCTTCTCCTCCCGCCCCCAACCTTTCCCAGCATCAGAGTCTTTTCCAGTGAGTCAATTCATTGCATGAGGTGGCCAAAGCATTGCAGTTTCAGCTTTAGCATCAGTCCTTCCAATGAACACCCAGGACTGATCTCCTTTAGAATGGACTGGTTGGATCTCCTTGCAGTACAAGGGACTCTCAAGAGTCTTCTCCAACACCACAGTTCAAAAGCATCAATTCTTCGGCGATCAGCTTTCTTCACAGTCCAACTCTCACATCCATACGTGACCATGGGAAAAACCATAGCCTTGACTAGACGGACCTTTGTTGGCAAAGTAACGTCTCTGCTTTTTATTTTTTTTTTTCATATTTTTTTATTTTTATTTTTTTTGTAATTAATTTATTTTTTTTTGTCTGCTTTTTAATATATTATGTCAACCAATAGGAAAATGGATAAGCAAACTACAGTAGATATTCCTGCAAGGAAATATTACTCAGCAATAAAAAAGAACAAACTACCTATATATGCACAATACAGATTAATACAAAAATATTATACAGAGCAAAGTAACATTTACATAAGAGAATGTTCACTATGTCATTCATGTTAATTCTACAACCGGCAACTCTGATTAATCTGTGGAGAAAAGAAAAATGATGGTTCCCTTTAAGGAGGTAGGCATGGAGATTAACCAAGAAGGAGTGTGAGAAAATTTGGGGGTTGATAATAATTTTCCACATCTTGATGAGAGTTATGCAGATGAACTAACTTAATAGTACCCTTAAGATTTACCTGTTTCACCTTATGCAAATTTGATCTCACAATTAAAGAAAAAAAAAACCCTAATCTAATATTCATTTCATGTATGCATCCTAAAATATCTAGGGATTAGTATGCCCGAATCAGCAACTCACTTTGAAATCTATCTAAATACAGACATATTAAATGATAAATAGTGGGTGAGTAAATGAACCAGACTGATTTGTGATAGAATATTAATTGTAGAATCTTAGGTGGTAAGTATATAGATGTTTGCTGTACAATTCTTTAAATTTCTGTATGTGTTTGAACATTTGCATAACAAAATGATGAGTAGGAAAAAAGTAACACTCATGTCAAAGATCAAAACTCTCCCTGGTGACCTCAGGATATAAGCCTGAGAAATTCAGCCCCGGGTAGACATGCTCTCGCCACTGCATACTGGACCATCAGCCCACCTGTGCTACGCATTGGTTATCCAACACCCAGACTTCTAAGAAACCTAGATTATTCACTGAACTGAACTTTCCCAGAAAAAGAAAACACAGTAAGTCATTACTATTTTCAGCAAGTGTACACTCTAATCTTTAAAACTGTGATTACTAGTGACTAGTTATTATGACAACTACATGATTTATATTAAACAATAATAGCACTTTTATTTCAGACCTAAAACTGGTGAAAAAAAATGACAGCTATAAAAAGGAAGGTAAATTATTTCCAACCAGGAGATTCTATTTCAACATCAGCTATATGATAACTAATTTGCCTCTAAATTTTGTTTCTATAAAGTGTTTCTATAAAACCTGTGAGATGTTTTTAAATTTTAAAAGTTTAAGATGTAGAACCTTCTAACCTACTTAAGAGGAACTAATATTTCTGGAGGGCTTTTGAAATGTCAGAAATTACTGTAGGCTCTTTAATTATATTATCACATATATTATCCCCATTCAAGCAGAGTTTTGTCTGCACCAAACTATTCTTTCTTTCACTATGCTCCACCGCCTCATATGAGATGACTTTTGATACATGAAAGAGACGTGATTCCACTTCAAAAGCACACCTAATCAACACTTGGACATGAAAACACCAGCAACTGTACAGTGAGCTAGTCACTTTAAGCTGGTGCTGAGTCACTGTGGTGGCCAGACAAGTTCTGCTCAAAAGCCCCTGCAGCATCACGAGGATGTCTGGTCTGCCTTCTTGTCTTCAAGTACATAGACCAGAGTCACTGTTCCCAGGGGTGAACAGGAACAAATGCTGCAGCTCTGAAAACTCTTTATCCTGACTTACTTCCCCAGGCACAAAGAAAGCACACATCTAGACTAAGGTCTGCCATGGTACTAAGGCATTTTTAGTACATCTTAGCCTCAAAGCCCTTACTGGTTTGAATATAAACGATTAGGCGATTTCTTCTTTTTAATAAGAAGGCTTACAGATTTCTGTTCAAAAAGGGGAACATGACTATGTAAATCAAAGTCTTTTGGGAAAACAAATGAAAATCCCTTTCAGAAACACTTGAAATACCTATTTCAAATAATCTCTGTTAAAAACTTCATACTAATCATCTCCTTCCTCTGAAAGTCATTTTTAAGCATATCTACAGATTGGGGCTCTAACAAATACTTTAAAAGAACTGAATTTTGTTGAAATATTAATGCATTTTATTTCAGCCCTTTAATTATTCCAATTTGTGTTAAGTATGTCAAGTAACAAAGTGTCCTGGCACCAGGTCTGGACAGAATAGTTGCTCACTATGATACTGCAGGTCATGATAAGAAATAGATACATTTGGTCTCATCCCCAGTCTTTATCTCAAATCAGAAACCAAAGGATTATTCGCTAGTAGAATTCCTGGTGTTCTTAGACCTAGTACTGACTTAGAACCCATGACAGAGCTCTTCAGACTAGAGTCAGTGTTGTTGACTGAACGACAAAATGATTAAAAGGAAGAGCATCAGATAAGGTGGGCCACTTACTGACTGTGTGAACTTGGACAGATTATTTAGCTGCTTTAAATCTGTCTCTTCCTCCTATGAATGGGAATTAAAAGTGTATAGTCTTTATTTGTCTTTCGTGAGGATTAAGTGAGATGCAGTAACATTTTCATTAGTGAAGGTGGGAAAGCTAAAGACTTGTGTATAGATCTACCACCCCCACTTGTTTCACTTTACTGCACCCTTCCATTTGTCCTAACTCTGAGCTTCTTGTGGTCAGGGCTATGCCTGACTTTTCCTTGAATTACCCAAGTACCCAGCACACCATTGCTACTGCACCTGGTAAATGAAACAAGGCTCTCCAGTCTCATTACCCACAGCTGGTGACAACCTTCCTTAGACTCCTGGCTCCTAGTCCTCCAGCTCTCTGAGGCCCTCCAGGCATCAAGGTCTGTCTCCACTGAAATACACAGAATCTAAGATTGCAAATAGGGACATTGGTCAAGGCTTAGTTTTATTGGAAAAAGCAGATTTCTCAGTCCTACATGGCTCATGCTTTAATGTTTTGTTCAGTTTGAACATCACAAAGTCCTCTGCCCAGGGAGGCTCCTGAGTTGACCACACCATAAGCTTATCTGGGGTACTCTTCCATAGCTGTTGTCCCCATCGTATTTTCAGCTGGCCCAGGAGGCTCCATATTGAGTACGTCAATCCGTTACTGAAGTTTAACCCCACACAGGTGAGACAAAAGGAACAGAGTCTAACATCCTGCTCTTTCCTTTACATTTCATTTTTGCATTTGCTCGTGGAAACTACACATATGGAAAGAAAATTCTCATGCTGTCAGATAATGGGCATCTAAAATGACTTTAGCTGCTATCTCTCAACTAAATGGATCCACTCTACAGGTTTTATAGAGTGATTGCTAAGACCACTAAGCTTCCAGCCTCTGATGAAGAGATGGTACAGTACTATACCCCTGCCTGGCTTGGTAGGAAAACAACACTAATTGAAGAGAACAGCATCTCTTTCTGGCTGACTTCAGTCAGAAAGAGATGCTGTTCTCTTTAATTAGGGGTGAATTGAGAGATTCGATTTGATGCATATACACTACTGAGACTATGTATAAAATAGATTACTACTGGGTACCTAGTGTCCAGCACAGGGAACTCCACTCAGTGCTCTGTGATGACCTAAATGGGTGGGAAATCCAAAAATGAGGGGACATGTGTATGTGAAAAGCTGATTCATTTTGCTGTACAGTAGAAACTAACACAGCATTGTAAAGCAACTATACTATACTCCAGTAAAAATTTAATTTAGAAAAACAAAACAAAATAGTATAGCGTCAATTCTATGTATCACACACGAGTTGCTGAAATCTCTTGTCAGTTTTCAGACAGCCATCCCTAAACCACTGACATTGGAGGGTAGATGAGCAGTGGTTCTGGGCTTGGGTTCCATGTTGAAATCACCTGAGAGCTTTAAAATCCCTGATGCCCAGTTCTCACTCCCAGAAATTCTGCTTAGTTGGCCTAAGTCTTGGTTTAGACACAGGAAAGGAATTTTTCAAGACACCCCAAGTGATTCTAATGTGCAATCTAGGCTGAGACCCCTATTAAGAGTTTCCCACTTGATTGAATTGGGTAAAAGAAGCCATCATCCTGATTTTAGGGATAATGTGCCTTCCCTTAAGATTTTCCCAGAAGAGCTGACATTGACTTACTTATTAGTATGGGTGTTGCTTTAAGACCAGGTTGGATAAAGAAAACCTTTTGTGAGAAGGTGATTTTAGTTTTGAGACAGTATGTAACATGGGGTGTGTGGGTGCTCAGTTGTGTTTGACTCTTTGTGACCCCATGGACTATAACCCGCCAGGCTCCTCTGTCCATGGGAATTTCCAGGCAATAATACTGGAGTGGGTTGCCATTTCCTACTCCAGAGGATCTTCCCAACCCAAGAATTGAAGCTGCATTTCTTGCATCTCTTGCATTGGCATGCGGATTCTTTACCATATGCACCACCTGGGAAGCCCGAATGTAATATGCATCTCATGCTATTACCACTCCTTGTCTCAGATGAGAAACCCCAAGATCATTCCCTGTAGAATCCATGGTGTTCCTACATCTAGTACTGACTTAGAACCCCTTATGACAGGGTTTTTAAGGCCACAACCAGCATCCCTCATGTGTTCCCCAAGGAGCTTTTACCAAGAATCTCAATTACAAGCTGTGAAGTGGGGTACATGAAACCAAAGGATCACATGAGACAATCCATTGGTGTGCAGATGAAAATCTACTAATTTATAAGAAAAAAAACAGAGAAAGAAAAAATTAATATCTACTTGTATTTAATATGTGGACTAAGGTGATGAAAGGTCCCAATTTACTCCAGATTAAAGGATTTCCTGGAACACAGGACTAAATCCAGGAAGGTCCCAGGCAACCAGTACAAATTGGTCACCTAACATGGACTAATGCTGGCCCCAAACTTGGATATGTGTGACTAATGGCTCTGAAAGTATCCCTAGGGACAAGCAGAAGTTATGCATAGGAGGAGGGATGATGGTGACACCCTTGCTCAGCTTATTCATTTCCATCATTCAGCAACCTTTGAAGTTTACAGGGTGATTATCAGTGTGATTAATTTTATAAGTGCAACAGCTTTAAAGGATACAACCTTTATAGTGATATGAGATTCTTCCACCACAGAGAGAATTACTGATTATCTCAAGGTGGAAAATCCCAAAGAATTGTCAAGCTTAAATATAAATTACTATTAATTTTTTTAAATACAATAATACTAAATTTCTGATCTTTTTGGTTGATAAATTGACTGTCCAAAATATGCTACCTGCAAATTTAAAAAAAAAAAAAAAACTTAGCTTAAAAGTTTAAACACAATTTGTATTTAATCCAGGCCATCAGGGTATAGATGATATTTTAATAGTACTTTTAGAAAGTCAGTAACAGAGAAAACTTTATAATGGGAGACCCAGTGGATGTTTAGGAATGATTCCACCATTACGTGATATTATTGCTAACAACAATTAAGTTGAATGTATCACCTGTATCTTTACACATTTTTATAAAAGTAGAAATGGAAATTTTTAGTCTATTTAAAACTTTCCAAATAAAGAGTTTGAGGATTTTTACTCAATGTGTTAAATAATAAAAATTCAACATCTTCAATGAGTTTGCAAGACTAGTTGACATGAGCTAAGATTAAAAAGCAGAGACATTACTTTGCCAACAAAGGTCCGTCTAGTCAAGGCTATGGTTTTTCCCGTGGTCATGTATGGATGTGAGAGTTGGACTGTGAAGAAAGCTGATCGCTGAAGAATTGATGCTTTTGAACTGTGGTGTTGGAGAAGACTCTTGAGAGTCCCTTGGACTGCAAGGAGATCCAACCAGTCCATTCTAGAGGAGATCAATACTGGGTGTGCATTGGAAGGACTTACGCTGAGGCTGAAACTCCAATACTTTGGCCACCTCATGCGACGAGTTGACTCACTGGAAAAGACTCTGATGCTGGGAGGGATTGGGGGCAGGAGGAGACGGGGACGACAGAGAATGAGATGGCTGGATGGCATCACCGACTCTGTGGACATGAGTTTGAGTGAACTCCGGGAGTTGGTGATGGACAGGGAGGCCTGGCGTGCTGTGATTCATGGGGTCGCAAAGAGTCCTACACGACTGAGCGACTGAACTGAACTGAACTGAAGATGAAATTTACTAGCCAAATTTTAAAATAAAGCCTAAACACATGAAAAGATGCTCAGCATCACTCATTGTTAGAGAAATACAAATCAAAACCAAATGAGATATCATCTCACGCCAGTCAGAATGGCTGCCATCAAGAAATCTACAAACAATAAATGCTGGAGAGGGTGTGGAGAAAAGGGAACCCTCTTACACTGCTGGTGGGAATGCAAAGTAGTACAGCCACTACGGAGAACAGTGTGGAGATTCCTTTAAAAGGTTGGAATAGAACTGCCATACGACCCAGCCATCCCAATGCTGGGCATACACACTGAAGAAATCAAAATTAAAAGAGACACACGTACTGCGATATTCATTTCAGCACTGTTTACAATAGCTAGGATGTGGAAGCAACATAGATGTCCATCGGCAGATGAATGGATAAGGAAGTTGTGGTAGATATACACAATGGAATATTACTCAGTTATTAAAAAAAAAGAATGCATTTGAGTCAGTTCTAATGAGGTGGATGAAATTGGAGCCTATTATATAGAATGAAGTAAGTCAGAAAGAGAAACACTAATACAGTGTATCAATGCATATATATATATATATATGGAATTTAGAAAGACAATAACGATGATCCTATATGAAAGTCAGCAAAAGAGACACAGATGTAAAGAACAGACTTTTGGACTATGTGGGAGGAAGGGAGGGTGGGGTGATTTGAGACAATAACATTGAAACATGTATATTACCATATGTAAAATAGATGATCAGGGCAAGTTTGATGCATGAAGCAGGGCACTCAAAGCTGGTGCTCTAGGACAATCCAGAGGGATGGGGTGGGGAGGGAGGTGGGAGGGGGATTCAGGATGGGGGGACACATGTGCACCCATGGGTGATTCATGTTGATGTATGGCAAAAACCACCACAACATTGTAAAGAAATTATCCTCCAATTAAAATGAATTAATTAGATTTTTTAAATGGAAAATAAAATAGTCTTGCAAAATCGATTTTGAAATGAGTTCTGTAATTTATTTAGCATAGCCAAGTATATACTATTTTAATTTGGATTTAAATATCTTTGTATGGTATCATTTTCAGCTATGATATCTATACAAAAGGTACTGAAATAAACTGAACTTAGACCCAGATCTTCAAGTTGGTACATTATAAAGATTTTTAAAAGCAATTAGACATATTCAATAACATTTCTCCCTCTAAATATTATTTATAGTAAATGAGGTCAAAAGTACCTTTTATATCATTAATAAATAAAAGTTAAAAATTATCTATTTTTATACTTACCTCATCTTTTACATTTCTATTTTTGGAATCACCAAGATAGAAAACTTTTTTCAAAACAGAAATCTGTAATAATTCATGATGCCTGTGTATCCCAAAGTTGTTGCTTGATAAAAATGTTCAGTGAATGAATGAATACCTCTTGCAGTGTTCATTAATGTTGTCACTTATAGGATTTTTTAAGTTGAATAGTATTTCATTGTATTTATATGCATTTTCTTTATCCATTGAAGACATTATGCTAAGTGAAATAAGCCAGTTACAGAAGGAAAATACTGCATGATTCTACATACTTACATGAAATATTTAAAATAATCAAACTCATAAAAGCAAAGAATAGAATGGTGTTTGTCAGTGCCTAAAGGGAGGGGGGAAAGAGGATTTGCTAATCAATGGGGATAAAATTTTAGTTATGCAAGATGAATAAGTTCTAGAGATCTGATGTACCACATCATGCCTACAGATAACAACGCTATGTTGTAAACTTCAAAATGCGTTGAGGATAGAGACCCTTGAAAAGGGAATGTTGTCAGCCTGTTGTCTCACAAGACTTGCCAACTTGTTTTTTATTTTAAATAAAGGTTGCAATATTTTATTGTCAAAAAATGCTTTGAGGATAAATCTAAGTGTTCTTACCAAAGTTTAAAAATTTTAAACCCTCCCACAGCAGTCATAGCTGTACTTTGAAAAAACTTACAAATAGATTAGGAACACCAACTTACAAAAGTTCCTACCCAACATTCAAATAAAAAAAAAAAAAAAACACCTGAGAAACATCACATATCTGTAAGTCTACTAAAGGAGAATCTATTATAATCAATTGCAATTCTCCATTCAGTATTTCCTAAATGGAATGGAATGATCTCCCAAATTAATTAAATTCAATGAGGAATTATTGATTGCCTCATATGGGAAGTAAGTTTGTAAAAAATAAGTTACCTATGATGTCTGATTTCAAAAATTCATGCTTAGCTTGAGGATATGTCTTCAAACTTCCACTTGCATCTCGGTACAAACTAATGTTTGGAGAATTTGAGCCACTTGGCCGTGCAATTTCGATTTTGCATATGTCCAGGCTCTTCATCTTATCACACACTCATCTTCTCCTTGATCCCTATTTTCACGTTAAAGTGGACACCCTTGTGAATCAGAATCCTGTAGAGCACCGATCTATACAAAACTGGCCACTCTCTTCATGTCGTAGTGCAAGTGGTTCACCTTCTATCACAAAAGGGGTGAGTGAGGGCTGTGAAGCGTGTTTGTGAAAGGTCTGCCCCTTCAGTTGCACCTTAGGAAATCTAGAGAAAAAAGCCTCAAATCCCTTTCCTTCCAGGTCTTTTTTCTGGATTATGATCTACATGAAGAATAAACAAAGAAGACAGTGGTGGTGATAATGTAAAGTGAGGCAAATAACCAGATGTATTTTTGTCCCCCCCCAAACTGGAAATAAGGGACACAGCAGAATAAAGTAGATCACTAAAAAAAGACCATCACCCCAGTAAATAATACCAATGAAGGCAGTGAGCTCAGAGATTCTCAGTAACTCAGAAAATCACCAGGAAAAGGCGACCCCTCCAAAATGTGACTCATGACAAGGACTGGTGTTAGAGGAGGCTGGCTGGCTTCTAGAGATCCCATTTCATTGTGATGTCTGGTCCTAAGAAATTGGCCTCCTTTGGGCACAGCACTTGGCACCATGCCACATGTCTCTGGGTTCTGATCAGTGGACTCTAAGAACCTGCTGTGGAAGTGCCAGGGGCTGATTTATCCCTGGACATCCAGCATCATGAGCAGGTACTCATGTACCACAGATAAGAGGAAGAGTGATAGGGTTAAAAAGATTTTCTTCTTTTTCTCAGATCCCTACTCTTCCAGAGACCAAGCCTCCTGGCTTTGTATGTTTTGTTTGGGAGGACTGGGCTGTAAGCAGACTGGGGCTACACTTATCTTCCCTGGCAGCTGGTCACATTGCAAAGTCAACAAGACTAGTATAAGCTCCTTCCTTAAACGACACTGCCTGACATGGGACTGCAAGCTAAGGGGATTAATCTAATAAGAAATAAAACACTTCATCACAGAAAAGTCTGAGCAAATCTTTATTGAAAATGTTTCCAACTTAACAGAAAACCCCACGAAGAAACTTAGACGGATGGTTACAACCAAGATACCTGACCTCAAGAAAAGAAGAAAAAAAAACATGTCTTAAATCTTAGCAAATATGTCAAGTATTCTATTTTATTTCTTTGCTAGTTTTGCCAACTTAAACTCCCTAAGAGAGACTGCTTCTGCACCTTCTCAAAGCTTCAAATAGTAAGTGGGAAAATCTTGCATAGTGTTTTTTATAGGAAACCAGGGCTTTTGATCAAACAAGCCTGAGACTCCCTTCTCTCTTGCCTACTCACACCACTGCCGACAAAGATGGAAATTTGTTATCTGAAATGCTATTTTAACCTTTTAAATCTAAAAAAATTAAGTCTGAATAAAACAATTCAAGATATCTGTTTTGGGGACTTTAGGCAGATACCAGAAAGTTAAGTCAAAAATAAACCCAAAGCAGAAAAAAAAAATCCCCAAAAAAAGGCAATTTTTCTCCAAAATGTTGTTTAAAATGGCAAATCTATGTCATTCCCCAGAAGAGTCCACTACTTCTATATGGAGTCCTCCAACTAATGCTGCTGCTGCTGCTGCTAAGTCGCTTTAGTCATGTCCGACTCTGTGCGACCCCATAGACAGCAGCCCACCAGGCTCCCCATCCCTGGGATTCTCCAGGCAAGAACACTGGTTTCCCATGAATACAGCCACTGTCGGGAGATGAGCACACGGGTGGCAACTGTGCTCAGGCCCCTGCAAATCTGCTGTTTCTCCAGCAAAAAAATAAAAACAAAAATGGAAATGAAACCTGGCAGTCTTTCTGACTGAGGCTCTAGCAGCCCCAGGAAGGATGGTGCTTGGCGGGGAGGTCGTGGCTCCACATAAGGGTGGTCTGTGGAAGTTCAAGAGGCATATTGGCCGCACTCGGCCAGGACCCAGCCACCATGGTCTCGGTGGACCTTGGCCTGCACTCAGCCCCGCCAGGTCTGGACATGGAAAGACATATACAATCACTCTGTTTATGAAAGCTCAGCTCTCCTTGCAAGTATCCTCAAGGAGAACAGCAAAACCATCTATTAAAGCTATAGTTTTCTTAAGTGCATTCCCCTTCTTAATAACCAAGTAATCAAAGCAAACCATTCCTCAGTCTCTCTGCTCTTCCCTGCCCCCACGCCCTCCCCCCAGTATGCACTCCAAGTCCCCAGCCCTCCTCTGTGCCCCCCCACAGGTCCAGCCCCTACCCGCTCTGATGTTCTTCCCACCCCCCCCACCCCCCACCCATCACCTCGCTGAGCCCCAGGCCTTGAGACCCTGCTGCCTAGACGGTAGAGCTGGCCAAAGCTGAGAACAGCAAACAAAGGCACAATTGTGGGAACTGACACTCAAGGCCTCCAGCGTTGGTTCTGCCCTTGGAGATGCTGGCAGGGCTGGTCTTCCCATCCATCTCAAAATGACAAAGCACGGGACGTCACTGCCTGCAGACGGCTCAGTGGGGCTGCTGCTACCAAGAAGCAGGGGCACTGGAGAAAGGGGCCTTCTCCAGGAAGGGAACGTGACAGAAGTGAAAACCGCGGACCACAGAAATTAGGCAACACCCGGCATCAAATCTTATCTTTAAAATCCCTAATTCCTTCCCAAAAGGGAACCAAAATGGAAAAAGAAATAAGAAAGGGCGAGTGAGAAAGACGGGGAGGAACGGGAGGAGGGAGAGAGGGTGGGAGAAAGTCTGGTTTACAGTTCTAGTTTGGGGTAGAAAGTGTGGCAACTTCAAGCAGAAATGAATCTGAGGGTTTGATCCCAGGCTCATCTTTACATCCCAGTTTCAGGGAACAGGGTGCTGAACAGGAGGCTCTGGAGGGCGTAGCCCTAAAAGCCTTCCACGGAGAGCGTGTGGCTGAGCGCGTAGGTGTCGCTCTCTTCCTCCTCCAAAAGCAGCTTGTCGATGGTCAGGGAACCGATGGCTCTCCTGGGGTCCTCGGCGTCCGGGAGGACTGGCTCGGGGATGGAGATTGGGAGCTGGACAAACTGGGGCCCAGGCAGGGCTGGGGCTGGAGGCTGGTACTGCAGGGTGGAGGTGGGCAGCGTGGACAGCGGCTGAGGCCACGGGAAGTAGGTGAGCGGGGCCTGGTGCTCGGGGCCCTCCAGCGGGGGCCCCACGGTGGGCGCGGCGGCACTCCTCGTCTGTGATGGGGGAGACGCGGAGTGGTTAGCAGCCCCGGGTACCCACTGCCCACCCCGGTCCTTGCTGGGATCTCTGTTTGCCTCACCTCAGCCCTGTCCTGCCACCTCACTCCAGAGGGCTCTGCCTTCCCCTGCGAAAAGTCTCCCGCAAGAGAGAAACCAGACAAACTTCCACATCCCTTTCCCTGTCACTCACTAGGTATATGCCCTCTCATACTTCCCTACCTGAAGCCTCTGTTTTCTCATCTGTAAAACAGATGACCCAAAGGACTGACATCACCGGGCTGAGCGAAGAACATACGCTTTTCCAGATTTCTTTGAATATAAAATGCACCCAGATTTCAGAGATCTCAAAATATATGTGTGCAGGGGTGACATACATCTTAAAATCAATGATAAAATAGCATATTGAACAACAAGCCCATCACACAGCATAGCAGCTGTATTGCCAAGTGGCCACTGCTGTGCCTAGACACAAAGACTCTCCTGGCTCCACACAGCAGGTTTGGGATTCTGAGGACCCCTTGAGCTCAGCTCCACTAGCCTGCCATTACCTCAGCCTCTGCTGCTGCTTAGCTGGGCCCCCTGTGGTCTTTCCAGGGACCTCCAAAGGTCAGGGCCATTCTCCCAGGTGCTCTGTAAACAGTATCTTTCACCTGCATGGTGGCCATCCTACAAATCCCAGCTCAAGGAAGGAGGTAGGGAGAACTGTCTTTGCACGGAATGATGTGTGTGTGAGAGGCCAAAACCTCCCCCATCACCCTCTGTCCCCTGTCACATTTCCTCCAGTGGCCACTGTGTCTTGAGAACAAACTATTAGAGTCATTAGTACTGTGTGTTCAGTCATGTCCGACTCTTTGTGGCCAACCAGGCTCCTCTGTCCATGGAATTATCCAGGCAAGAATCATGAAGCAGGTTCCCATTTCCTCCTCCAGGGTATCTTCCCTACATAGGGATCAAACCCATGTCTCTTGTGTTTCCTGCATTGGCAGGCAGATCCTTTACCACTGGGAAAGAGTTTATTTCAATCTTCTGGGACCTTGCTGCAATGCATATTCTGGCACAGGAGGTCTGATCAGACCTGGATTCTGCATGTCTAATAGGATCCCAGGTGATGCCGATGCAGCTGGTCCAAGGACCACAGTTTGAGTAGCAAGGCTTTAGGGTATTTTTCGATAGAATAATAGAGCCGGAAAGGGTCTCAGAGGACTTTCAGCCTCCCAACAAAGCCTTATCACTTCTAGTATTTTAAAAATCCAAATGGAAATCCTACATAAACCTGGGCAGGTCAACGACCACTGCAGGTTTCTTGGCTCAGGGATAGAATTACATCAACCCATCATACAGGTCTTATCTCCTGCGGATCAGGAGTGGAAATTGTTAGCTCTAACCAGCTTTGATGAGTTAATTTACAAAATGGCAAGACAAATAAATTATTTCTTAATAAATACGGTTTGTTTGATACACAGAACTTTTCAAAGCAAGAGGTGGGATTGATGAAAACGATAAATAGTGAAAGGAATTCCTGGTCCTGAAATGGTTGGGAACCATTGTGTCCACCACTCCCAACCCCCACCCCAGGCCTCCGATATAGAAATGAGCTGCCTTGGAGGGGTGTTGAATGAACTGCTTCCCATCCACCATCATTCAGGTCCCATCACTGGTTTGCTGAGCAGCAGGTGGGCATGGAGGGGAAGGGGTCCTGCAACCCAGGCTTGGATGGTGCTTGAAGGGGAGGAGCTTCAGAATGACACTGGACCTTGAGGTAAACAGACGGGCTTGGGGGCCAAAGCAAGCTCCATCATCATGGGTGGGATCTGCAGTGACTCATGAGAGCCTTGCTCTGCCTCCCACAGCCTTCCTTGAACTGGTGCTGGATATGGCTGTAACCACTGGTCTTTTCCCCTCTGAATACCTGAGGGCTTCCCATTCCTTTGGTCAAAGAGGCACCATTCACATAAAACTATTTCTCTTCCTTCCTCCATTCCTAGGGGAGCAAACCCTTTCTTTCCTATCCAGCACTTGAAGATAGCACTTGGTTAATGCTATTGGTCAACTTTGAGGCAATCATAATAACTCGTATCTATTGAGTGCTTTCTGTATTCTGGAAACCAGGCTGAGCCCAAGAAGTGTTCTAAGCAGTCTAGGTGCATCAGGCCATCAATCATGACATCAACCCTTTCATTAGTATTCCCATTTTACAGATGAGAATGTTGAGATTCAGAGCATTAAGTCACTGCGCTTGGGGTCACATAGATAGTGAATGAAGGGGCAGAGTATCAGACCATCTGACACCAGAGGTGGAACTCAAAAAATTACCCTGCAGGTGAGTCTCTCTCCATCAAAACCACAGTTTTCTGAAAAGTTGTGTCACATGTTGCTCAGCCCAGAAATTTTCTGAAAAATTCCATTATTGGGTGGGTGAATAATCACACCCTAAATCATCTGATGCTTTTGAACTGTGGTGTTGGAGAAGACTCTTGAGAGCCCCTTGGACTGAAAAGAGATCCAACCAGTGCATTCTAAAGGAGATTAGTCCTGGGTGTTCATTGGAAGGACTGATACTAAAGCTGAAACTCCAATACTTTGGCCACCTCATGCGAAGAGCTGACTCACTGGAAAAGACTCTGACACTGGGAGGGATTGGG
This sequence comes from Moschus berezovskii, assembly GCF_049115385.1. Taxonomy (NCBI): domain Eukaryota; kingdom Metazoa; phylum Chordata; class Mammalia; order Artiodactyla; family Moschidae; genus Moschus; species Moschus berezovskii. Next base: position 25,535,950 of record NC_142473.1, read on the forward strand.
GGCAGGAGGAGAAGGGGATGACAGAGGATGAGATGGCTGTATGGCATCACCGACTTGATGGACATGAGTTTGAATGAACTCCGGGAGTTGGTGATGGACAGGGAGGCCTGGCATGCTGTGATTCATAGGATCACAAAGAGTCAGACACGACTGAGCGACTGAACTGAACTGAACTGAAATCATCTGAGTAGAAAGGAGAGGCTGGCTCTGGCAGGAGATTCCATGCAAACATCAGCTGGTTCCCCATTCAGTAAAAACTGAAACCCATCCCTGAGATTCACCATATCCGAGGCAGCAGGGGAGATAGGGCAGACTGGCAGGCCGGTGGGCGTGCCAGCTCAGGGAGCAGAAGGCAAGACAAAGGAGGCCGTCAGCCTTTGTATGGGAGACATTTGAAGTCACTGGGAATGAAAGAAGGCCTCCCTGGACCATTTACCCAATGATGGGGTTTGTAAGAAAATTTCTAGGCTGAGCAACACGTGACACAACTTATGAGAAAACCATACTTTTGGTGGAGTGAGAACCACCTACAGGGTAGTTTTTTGAGCTCTGCCTCTAGTGTCAGACCGCCTTACACCCCGCTCTGGAGGACAGGGGGTGCTTAGATGACCTGATTCTCCTGGGCATCAAGAGCAAGGAAGGTCAGGGGCAGGAAATCAGCCCAGGTGCTGGAAGGGTGCCCTCCACATACATGCCTTCGTGTGACGTACCGTGACGTTGGTGATGAGCGGCTGGGAGGCATAGGTCAGCACCGAGGAGGGCCCCACGACTGTGTAGCTGGGGCACACAGGCTGCACATACATGTCAGCCGAGTAGGGGCAGCTGACAGCCTCGTGGGACACGTACTCGGTGTAGGGCGTCCACGGGGCCAGGGGCTGGAGGGCGGCCGGGGCGGGCTGGGAGAGCCAGCCCGCACACAGGGCCCCCTCCTCCGTCACTGTGGAGGCAGAGACCTCCATGTCAAGGCAGGAAGGACCTGTGGGAAGGAGGAAGTTACAGAGCTTCACGTGACACCCAGACGAGGGGCTGGGAGGAGGCCGGGGCCGCGGGGAGCTCTTACCCACTGCTGTGTAGGTCGCCAGGGGCTGGTGGGGCAGCACCACCTGGGGGGGAAGGAAGATGGGGTGCAGGGTTCAGCCACCTCCAGCGAGCCGTCTGCAGGAAGCATGCCCAGGGGTTCCCAGGGCAGGAGAGGAGGGGGTGGAGGGCAAGAACCCCCCTCGTTAGAACAAGCACCTGCCCCAAGACCCAACCAGCACCACCTATACTTTCCAGGGGGTGGGTGTTTTCCTTGAGCAAGAAGGCTGTGCACTTAGGGACTCGGTCTCACCCTGTCCCAGGGGGACCCTCAAATCCTATCAGGACGTGTGAGGCACCTGCTGCTCAAGGGGGATTCCTCACCCCACTTCAAGTGACTCAACTTCTTCTGCCCTGGGCCCGATCTCCGGCAGCCATACCTCTGCGATGTGTGTTCCTCATGCCCTTGCTGAGGATCCAATGGAGCAAGACATACACCCCGCCCGACCCCCTTGGACCACTCCCCACTCCCTACACACACACGGACACACACACACACACTCCGACCACAGCAGCCCCCTCACCGCAGTCGGTGTCACCGATGTCCCACTGCTGGCATGGCCCCGTTTCCTCCGCAGCAGCTCCTTCACCGGCTCCTTCACGCGCACACCCTGGTACGGCCGGGGTGGGGCCGGGGCTTGCTCTGGAGCTGTGGCTACAAAGAGAGCATCACTGGTACTAGTCTCCCTGTGCAGACAGCCCCCAGCCCAAGGTGCCCGCTCTCCTCCAGGGTCTGCCTGCTCACCTAAGCTGTGCTTGAAGGTGCGGACCACAAGTGACTTCCTAGGACATTCCTCCCAGGGTTAGCACTCCTCCTGCCCCAAACCTTCTAGGCTCCCCTCCACCCAGACAATTCAGGCTCGAGCACTGCAGCATGATCTCAACCCAATTCCCCAAACTTTTTGCACACTAAACACCACGTGGAACGTGTCAGGCCAGAAGTTCTGTCTAGACTCCTCCTCTCCACCTTCTGGGAAGGTCTCCCCTCCTCATCTCTACCAGCAGTCTCCCAGGGTCAGGAGTCCCTCTCACTTTTCTCAACCTCTTGAGTTTCTTCCTGACCCAAGACTACCACTACAACCCTCTGAGCTGGCCACCAGGGCCCACAGACTTTGCTTCATCCTACTACCTCTTCAACTCTTCCAGACAGGTTAGAGTTCATCATAGGGGGCAGTAGAGGATGGCATAAGAGCAGGGACTCTGAGTCAGATGCCACAGGCCTCAAAACTTGCCTCTGACACTTTCTAGCTGTGTGATCCTGGGTGAGTCACAGGCACATCTCTCTGTGCCTCTTAACCGGCAATTTCTTATCAAAGGAGTATCATAAGGAGTCCCTGACACAGTAAATGGGAAGCATAATACAGGCTTCCCAGGTGTCGCAGTAGTAAAGAAACCACCTGCCAGTGCAGGAGACACAAGAGACACAGGTTCAATCCCCGGGTCAGGAAGCTGCCCTGGAGAAGGAAATGGCAACCCCCTTCAGTATTCTTGCCTGGAAAACTCCATGGACAGAGGAGCCTGGCAGTCCATGGGGCTGCAAAGAGTCAGACATGACTAAGTGACTGAGCACACACACACACATGGTACATGCTTAGTATAAAATCAGAGACAGAATTAGGGGCTTCCCTGGTGGTTCAAATGGTTAAGAATCTGCCTGCTATGTAGGAGACCCAGTTTCGATCCCAGGGTCAGGAAGAAGCCCTGGAGAAGGGAATGGCAATCCACTTCAGTATTCTTGCCTGGAGAATTCTAGGGTCAGAGGAGCCTGGGTAGGCTATAGCCCATGGAGTTACTAAGAGTTGGACATGACTGAGCGACTGAACACTTTCACTTTCACAGAATTGAAATACAAGCATTCAAACAAATCTTTAGTCTTCTATGTAATACTTAGTAATCCCTTTTTTGCTATAAATTTCTTATGCCCCTAGCTAGACTATAAACTTCCCAAGGTGAAAGAGTATACCTTATTTCTCCATATCTTCCCAAGTAGCATGTCCATAATAAACTTAATAATTTATTGATTGATTAATTGGTTGGATGGTTTCTCAAAATGTGCTGCCAACTCATTTTCCCTTCACTTTTCCTGGACATTCAGAATGGTCTGCAGTGAGTGCTTCCCGGGTTTTCTGTGGCCCCTAGGACAAATAACCAATGGTGACCCATATGCCTGGGGCCAGAGAGTGTCCAGCTTCATCTCTCAGAGAAGGTTCCCTCGGCCTTTTGTCATCAAGGCCAGGAAACTGAAGCACCGCGGGCTGGGACACGGGGCTTTCCCCGAACAGGAGAGCAAGTCCAAAGCATCTATGGCTGGGCAGTGACAGTCTGCCCTTCCAGATGGAAGCCTGGCACCTTGGACCCCTGGAGGGCAGACCTGGGTCAGCCCAGAAAGGCAAGTAGCACTGGGCCTTCAGCTCACATGGTATCACTGATAAGAGCCCAGGGACCTGGGCTCTGAATCAAAAGCCCGGAAGCCCAGATATCTATTAAACCCGGATCCGCAGCGCTGCCCTAACCGAACTTTGCTCAGTAAATACCCAGCTGATAACAAACACCCCAAGCCTGACCAGCACCAGACCTCCATCCCTGCTCCAGACACAAACATGGCTGGGCCTGGAAGCCCAGGCGGAGAAGCAGGGGGAAGAGGGAAGGGGTGTCCAAGAGCTGCAGGAATGCATGAAAGTCAGAGGACCCCAGACTCAGATGCATTCACATGGGCTTCCTAACCTGGCCAAGTAAGCTGAAGCGACTGGGGAGTGATACAAAACACAGATACCCAGACCCTGCTCCCGAACAGTCTGATTCTGGGCATTTGATGTGGGCTTACAAATCTGTATTTATAAATATCACTCAGGCGATTCTGAAGCTCTGCTGGGATTAGAATCACTGCTAATTCATCCCTGATCTCCCTTTAACATCCCAAGATGAGATTAATTATCTTCTTTCTAACATTCCCTGTCATAACAATGGGTCCTTACTGATATTCACTTATTCTTTCAAATATTTCTGGATGCTGGGAATACAGCACTGAACAAGATAGATGTGGCCACTGCCCACACGCATCTTGCGGTCTAGAGGGACAGACGAATGATAAAGCAGTTATAACTTGTGAAATTCAGGCTGAAGCAGGAACGTGTAGCAGAGAAAGCCAGCCTGGGACCTGCACCCTGGGACCCCCATGCACCATCATCTTTGTTTAAGCAGCAGTGACAACAGACTTAAGAGCCTAGGATACCTGGGCTATTAGTTTCTGGTGGAAAGATCTCAGTTGATTTACATCGCAAGCCTCAATTTCCTCATCTGTAGAATGGGGCTAATAGTTCCTGTCTCACATGGTTCTTGTGAGGATTAACTGAAATAATACACAGGAAGCTTCCAAAGCCATGTCCAGCGTGTGTCAGAAAGCTCTTCCTCCTACCTGACCTGCCTCATGGTGACAAGCAGCGTTTTCCCTTGCATTACCTTCTAATGAAACTCACAATACAGATCCATTTAAAGCTTTCTCGTGGACAGAATGAGGATCATAATGGTTTGTATTTGGTAAGGTAACTTGAGAATTACATGTAAATGCTTAGAATAGAGCTTACACTGAGAAAGCGTTAAAAAAATGCGAGCCAATACCATCATTGATATTTGTAGCAGGGTCCCCTCCCAACAACTGAAGACAGATCCCAGGTGCCCTATAGAGTTGGAACAAACATTCCATTCCTTCAGCTATTTCTTTTTTTGGATTCCAAGAAAGAATGAGAATATTAGAATAATTTATTGCAGACTAAATTAACACAATAGAAGTGGGGGAAATAATAGGCAGAACGCAGCAGGCACTGGCTGGTGATTTTTTAAAAAATAGCCAAACTTTATTATTAATATTTGAATTACCATATGTTGATTGTGATTTCCTCCCATAGTATCAAACATCAGTGTATAAATAAAAATTAAACATAGATTTGCAAAGAGCTTTGTGTTAAGACAGCCATAAAAAGCAGCCACTGTGAATCCATGTTCTGATTGCCTTTGTGCTTCTTCTCGGTGATCAACAACTCACTGAGGACAGGGCTCATGAATTTCAACCTCTCTCTGAAGTGCTTCAGGATGTAGTAAAATAGGAACTTGTTCATGTTTGTTCCCTCTGAACAGAGCTAGTTTGTTTCTGTTTGAAGTTAGTGATGACCTCTACAACTGATTAAGAGTGATTCCCATGCTGTTTCCTTCAGCTACTTCTCAATGAAGTGTTTTGAACCCCTCTAAGTTGACTCACTGGAAAAGACTCTGATGCTGGGAAGGATTGGGGGCAGGAGGAGAAGGGGACGACAGAGAATGAGATGGCTGGATGGCATCACCGACTCGATGGATATGAGTTTGAGTGAACTCCGGGAGTTGGTGATGGACAGGGAGGCCTGGCGTGCTGTGATTCATGGGGTCGCAAAGAGTCGGACACGACTGAGCGACTGAACTGAACTGAACTGAACTGAACCTTCCTTCTGTCTGCATCACTCCAGCACAAGTTCTGCCACTTCCCCTTATGAAGATGCCAGCGGTGACCGCAGGCCCCAGGTGTGGCCTGACACGGGGCGAGCGGGGACCTGCCCTCCTGCACTCTGGTCTCCCATTCTCAGGGTTACTCACAGCTCCAGCAGATTGGTTCACACCCATATCACTCAACCTACACTGGTCTCTGGTTGAGTTTCTAGCTATTCTTAGGCAGACAGTGCAGCCTGAGGCCTTGTGCATTCGGGAAAATGCAAATAACCCCCAAATATTTGGGGGTCTGAGCATGGTGGTCACACTCTTCATTCAGCTGGGGCACAAGAAAGGCATGATCTCCCACGCACACACCTCAGACAGGTGTACCATTCAGCACCCGCTGATCTGCTGATACACTTCTAGGGAAGGGCCAGAGGGACTCTGGATCCCACTGCCTCCATGGAAGTGGACACGGGGACCTCCAGGCTGCAAAGCAGCCACCTGGGCACTTCCCACTTCCCGGCAAGTGAGAGATTCCTGCCTCCTGTTGGTTTTGAATCAATGAACAAAGAGGGCTTGGGGAACTGCTGTGAGCAGAGGTCATCACACTCTGAGGTCTGGACTTCCTCGGAACCCACAGTGTCAACAGGTGTGCCCTGGAACACCATCTGGAGAGCAGTTTTGAGGTCCCCACCTCTTCCTACTGCAGTCACAAAACTCCCACAGCTCCCAAGGACTCCTGGCTGCCAACTCAGGAGTCCCCAAGCACTGCCAAGGAATTCTGTCACTGCTGTCATGGGAGCAGGCAAGAGTGAGGGTGCTTCTGACAGTGTCTTTGCAAAGTGCCCATGAAATATCAGAATCTGAAGCCTCAAGACAATTCCCACAGGACCCCAATGGCCCAAGTATATTTCCAAGGTGGAAAACCTGCAGTTGGCATCTTTCACACCAAACTTTGTGAAGCAGCAATAACCATCTATAATTCCACTGGACTTATACTGCCTTCCTACTGCCACTAGCATGAGAAATGAGCCCACAAACAGAAATTTGGAAGAGGAAAATAAGTTTGTCTGAAGTCATGATTGCTTTGCCTTGAGTCTTCTGGATCCCTCAATAAAATAACTAAAGAAAATTTTAAGATTATCAAAATAATTTCTTCAGGTAATAATACTAAATAAAAGAAGAGCCAAGGAACGTAAAACTGGAGATCAAAATAACACACAAACAGAGATGAAAGTCCAATTTCCCAAAGCAGAGTTGACCAGAGATTTTCACAGCCCCCAACCGAATTGCAGGTACAGGTAACACTCTCTCAAAACCTAAGTTTTCTCACCATTTATCCTGTGGTTTGAAGACCCTTTATGTCTCTCGGGGGTATCCACATGTCCAGCACTGAGAAAACTCTTTTCACCTAAACACAAGCCTCTTGACTCTCATGGGGAATCTCCAGTTTTAGTCTGAGAAGTTCAGCCATATTATCTTTCCACCACTGCAAGTCAGTCAGCAATGTTGTTTGGGAGAAAAACAAAATTCATTTACAGAAAAACCTATGAATGTGGCCCCACCGAGGGCTTCCCTTTTCCAAAATGAGCAACGAAAAAATCTGAAGGTATAAAAAGTCAGCAGAGGCTATTTCAGTTCCCCCTGCCACATACCCGGACATGCTCCACATCACAAAAATAAGAGTCCTGCAGCTGCTGTTCCACTGGAAAGCACAGACCATGACAGAGTCAAGCCCAAGGGTCACCTGAGAGAGCACGCTGGCTGCATGTGGGCCCTAGGCTTGCTTTGCCCCAAGCTTCGGGAACATAGGATTCTACTGATTTAAATAAACATGGCCCTTGGTTCCTTGATGAGGTATAATAAACATCACCAAGGAAACATGCAAAATCGCCAGCACTTGTTTATTTAATGACCCCATGCAAACCATGTTCACACCACAGTAAGAAAGCTACAACTAAAGAGGCAGGTCCCAGTGAAGCCAACACCCAGGCATCTCCTCAGGGCAGCTTGAAGAGAGCCCTCTTCAGGCAGGAGGTACCTAGAACAGCCCCCAAGATATTCTTGAAAGAATGCTCTTCTCCCAGCCATTGTCCGGTCACACATGTCCCATGAGCCAACGGGGGCCAGGCCGTGAGCTGAACCCCAGTCGGGACCGCTGCCGTAAGGGATTCAGGGTGAGCCTACATTTCCATCATCAGGGAACCAGGAAGGGGAACCCATCCCACCCATCTTGACAATCTCTCATTGACAGCGCTTCCCATTTACAACTGACTGGTTGAAACTCGAGGATGCAGCCACATGAGGCCATTTTGAACGACAAAACTTTTCTGGCCCAGGAGGACACATAACCTAGTATCGATCACTCCAAAATAGCCACTGTACATATTACTCTCTTTTGCTGATGAATCTTTAGTAATATTTCAAAACAGAAAAAGAGCCACTAAGGAGAAATACAATAATGTTTTTCTTTATTTATAGCAAAACCAAAGCCAAATAATTGAACAATAGGCATTCAAGGCATTCAAAGCCTAGGGCTAACCTAGCTTCTAACTAAAAACAAAGTCAGAAAAGTTGCTGACACTTTTCACTTTAATGAAAAGAAGCTTATTTGCGTTCTTGACCTAAGATAGTTGAGGACTCCCAGGAAAGCTTAACTCAATTCAGCTAAAGGATTATTCATATCCTTAACTGAACACTACTGCAAGTGTTGTTGGTGAAGGTCTGAGTCATATTTTTAAATTTGTTCTTTGCATTCACGGACAATGGCTGATTTTTTTTTTCCTAACTGGAAGAAAGAACTTGGGCTTTGGCCAAAGTTTGGACTTGACACGCTATAGAATGGTTTTCCCACCCAGTTTACACTAGATTATAGTTTACTTTTTTTTTTTTTAATATCGGCTAACAAAGAGATCCCATGTGCATGTAAATATAGGTTTTCTATTCACTAATGTCTGGACTGAGAAAGACCCTGAAGCCAGGAAATAGCAACATGTTACTCACATACTTTAGCAATCTACACAACAGGGCCAAGGAGAAACAGACAGATGGACGGCAAAGGTGGCTTTAAAGGTGGAGACAAGATGCGGGACAGTGAACTCTCAATTGAATTAGGATTTGATGTTGCTGGAAGGCTGTTGGTCGCCAAACAGGAGTGAGTCTTCATGTGTAGACTAGGGTGTCTCCTTCAGGATATCTCAAATATGGAAGCTGAGCCCATGTTCTCTGGTCCAGTTGCAGAAGGGAAGGGAACGGTCGGTATTCCTGCCCCCGCCAAACCTCCTATGTCCCCATTCTAAGAGTTATATTCCCATCAGCCCCCACAGAGCTCATTGAGCAACCATAAGCAGGTCACTGAGAATGCATCAGGAGGTCCACGGTCACTTAGGACTTCCCCCGACCTGGTCAGGCCTAAAGGACCCAAAGGAAACGCCCTGATAAAAGGAGCCAAGGACGCTCCTAAGGTACACTTGGGGTGACTATAGAGTCCCAGATCCAAGGGGTCTAGAGGCCAAGTAATCCCTATTTAAAGGAAGCTAAATTCGGCACTGAATGAACACCCAGGGTGATTCAGTTCAGTTCAGTCACTCAGTCGTGTCCGACTCTCCGCGACCCCATGAATCACAGCACGCCAGGCCTCCCTGTCCATCACCAACTCCCGGAGTTCACTCAAACTCATGTCCACAGAGTCGGTGATGCCATCCAGCCATCTCATTCTCGGTTGTCCCCTTCTCCTCCTGCCCCCAACCCTTCCCAGCATCAGAGTCTTTTCCAGTGAGTCAACTCGTCGCATGAGGTGGCCAAAGTATTGCAGTTTCAGCTTTAGCATCAGTCCTTCCAATGAACACCCAGGATCTATCTCCCTTAGAATGGACTGGTTGGATCTCCCTGCGGTACAAGGGACTCTCAAGAGTCTTCTCCAACACCACAGTTCAAAAGCATCAATTCTTCGGCGATCAGCTTTCTTCACAGTCCAACTCTCACATCCATACGTGACCACGGGAAAAACCATAGCCTTGACTAGACGGACCTTTGTTGGCAAAGATTAGACTCCTCCCAAATTCCCAGGTGGTGCTAGTGGTAAAGAACCTGTCTGCCAATGCAGGAGACTTAAGAGACACAGATTCAATCCCTGGGTCTAGAGGATCCCCTGGAGGAGAGCATGGTAACCCACTTCAGTACTCCTGCCCGGAGAATCCCATAGACAGAGAAGCCTGGTGGGCTACAGTCCATAGCGTTGCAAAGAGTAAGACACGACTGAAGCGACTTAGCACACCCACACCTGAATTATGTTAGGCTTAAGTAGAGACCCCTATTACCCAGAGGCCCCTCTCATTCACCAAGCTCCTGTCTGAACATTCCACTATGCAGCCTCAGAATTCCCTGAATTGTCCCAAAAGTTGTGGATGAGCCACCCATGACCTTGGGTGGAGTCAGCCACGTGACCTCTAGTGTCAGAACCTTGTGACTCTTTCCTCAGAGGCTCTACTGCTGAGGTGTCCCTCCCCAAGAGTGCTCAGCATCGCTCACACAGCCGTCCACCCTCCTCCAATCCTCCTGCAGAACAAGCAGAGAATGGAAGGCTCTTGGATTCTGCTCTTGACTCCCAGAGACAGTGTCACTGTGAGGTCTCTGTTTTTGGAGATTCAGGTATGTTGAGTGCAGGGCTCCCAAAGGTCTGTGTGTTTCCTACTCACGATCTTAACTCCCAGAAACTCAGAAATCACCACTCTCACCTTTGCATGATGTCCTGTGGCTCACAGAGAATTTGACACAAATGCTTTCATCACAACTTCTGAAACAGACAGGGAAGTCTTCCTCTCACCCTCCTTTCCATGGATGAGGAAAGTGATGCTCAGAGATGTTCAGTGACTTGCCCAGGGACTGCACTTGTGAACAGCAGTGTCATCACCTAAACCCAGGACCTCTGATTCCAAGTGCAGTCCACTTCTGCCTCACATTCTGCCTCCTCCCAGACCGGGGCAAATCTCATTTATTCCTCTGGGTGACACTGGAGGTCGGTGTCAAATGGTCCCCTGCTCAGTTCTAACCTTCCTGGCTCCAGGCTGGGAGTCTGGGCCTGTACCACTCCCTCGACTGCCAATTCCTGCAAGAGACGACATCTGCCAGCTGAGGAGGCAGAGCGAAGTCCATGAGAAGCTTACCGGCAGTGTGCTCACATGAGGAGTGGCGAGAGCTGAGACCCACACAATTCCCCGCAAAGTTTTATTTTTGGTATTTTCGACTGAAATGACAGCAGATAGGTTCACCTGAGAAACCAGCTGCATCTGCCCGCCTTTTACAGAAACTGGGGTCACCAGAGCAGAAAGGGCTCCCGTCTCACATACCGTGTCTCGGGTGCCAAGGAGACCCCTGGCAGAGGGGTCTTTAAACAAGGCAGAGCAAACCATGTCCCTGCCATCATGGAGCTTGCCATCTAGGCCGGTAGAGTATGTAGACTTAATCAGATCATAGCACAAGCAAACCTAGAATTACAAACTGGGACAGAGCTGCATCTGCCTCACAGCTGAAGGGTTCTGGGCTTGTTTGGCTCATTTTCACCTCAATTTGGTTCAGTAAGGCTTGAATGAGCAGCAAGTTGGGGGCCCCTGTCTCCAGGGGCTGTATGAAGAGGAGAGTGTCTGAGCACAACTGTTCTATCTCCAGTGCAATGAGACAGGGGTTGGGCTCAGCCCATACCATGCATGGATGCCTGACCCCAGATAGAATATAGTAGCCCCAGACATTCAGGATCCTTCCTCAGCCTAGGGACCCTGGACGAACCCCAAAGATGTTTCACTTATCCTGACCTGGCAGATTAGTCCCCTAGGGGAAAACTCAGACCTAGAAACTCAGATTCCAAGATGGAAATCAGCTGGCTTCAGGAGTTCCAAACAGTCTCAGATCTAACCTTCTGATATTCCTATCTGCAGGAAGCCTTTTGAGTCAGGCTGCAACAACTCTCAGTGAAGTCAGAGACCACCTCCTTCTTACGGTGGACTCATATCAATTAGGAAAGGAAGAAGCATCTAACACAAGCCTAAAATCCTTGGCACTGAAACGTGGTGTGGTGTTATTTGGAACTCAAGCAGATCTGGTTAGAATGTCTACTACACAGCTTATCACTGTGTGACCCTTGACAAATAATATAAACTGTGTGCGCCTCATTTCTCCATTTGCGGCATGAAAATGATGATCTCCATCTCATGGGAATATCATGAGGATTGTATGAAACAAACACCTAGTATGTAATAGGTTTTCAAGAAATGGCTGTTCCTCCTTTGTTCTCAGCCAAAAATCTGTGGCCCATCACTCATCAGAAGAGTAGCCTTGGTACAGTGACCCTGACATGCCCTCATCCAGCTGCATCCTAATACTGAATGTCTCTATCCTCAATACACCCAGGGCCTTCTCAACCTGCCTTCATTGTATTCCTGGAAGTCATCCCTCAGATTCTTGGGCCTGATGTCCCCAGCAGCAGGATGGCCTTGTTCAGGAGACAGGGAAGGCAATTATGCTGCAGAGAAATTGATCAAAGATCTCACATGCAAACAGAGCATGTTTAAATAGAGAAGAGACAAGAAAATCCTGGCACTGACCTCTTGTAAAGATATCAGGAGCCGAGCAGAAGATTTTTTTTAATTCCAAAGCCACCAGAGGATTAAATTTGTGGCATATTTTAGTTTTTAAGGACTACTCCAGGAAGGAGCACCTTGGAGATTTTTGAGTGGCAGACAGAGTAACCTGTATGTATCTCCGAAAGGACAGGGATGCAGCCATGACTGAGGCCATTGTCACAGATACATCTTTAAAGGGCTAGAAGCCTAGGAGCACATTTCACATGTGGGATGGAAACATGGAAGTATATGAGGGAGGGCTCTTTAGTGAACAGAGAGGGGAGCTTTCTCACCTATTAGAACAAGACAAACTTCTGGCTGACATACTGAGCACTGCCTCGCTTTATCTAGAGCAACAGGGATCAAAACAGGAGAAGGGACCTACACTGAGAGCACTAGACCAGACCCAGGGATGACCCAACCCAGGCTTCTCACCCAAATTCTATAGCAAGGCAGGACCAGAGTAAGGAGACGGAGCAGAGGAGACAGATACATCTTCCCTCTTCAGGCTGAGACCCAAAGCCTGAATCTAGAATTGCCAGTATAATCTACAACAGGAAAAACCTATAGTTAGAAGCTGGAGGAGGGGACAGTTGTTTGTTCCTTGATTTGAGCAATATCTAGTTTGGGATTTCTAAGAGCAAAGGGATTCCTATTTAAAAATAAATTTTTTTCCTGAGACCTTCAGGTGGGGACAATTTCCTTGGAGGAAGGACTCTTTAGACTCAGCATCAGCTATATATTTGGGTCAGACCCAACTGTCCAAGACATAAGGCTCATGGTGGCTCTGGGTACAGCCTACATGAGTGAAGGTAGCCCTAATAATTGACGCATGATGTGAATGTAACTGCCAGTCAAAATGAGCTTTTGTTTTAAGTCTCTGGTTTACTAACTGGTAAATTTATGATGTGGGGGAAATCCCTTCTGAAGGATACTGAAGAAGTTAGAACAACACGCTTGGGAAAGACATCACTTGGTCAAACTTTGAGGAATGTACCCCCTTCCTTATTCACAAGGTAGCTACAGAGACTGAAAACATGACTTTTTATAGCTTCAAAGCTTCATGGAGACCAATACAGCAAGTTCGACAGTGACTCACTTTTCTCTAGGAGTGAGGTCCTTACCCTGGAAGTATTTAAACCAAGGACCTGTCACCAGCTATCAGGGTTCTTGCTAAGAGTGGAGGACTGGTCCAGGGCAGAATTGTCAGGCTGTGATCTAAAACTCTGGAATAGATTAAAGGTGCCTATAAAGTGAATTTTTTGCTGAGAAAGGGAAGAAAGTGGGGGAGTCTGGAGGTGAAGGAGCAATCAGAGCTCCAAGATCGTCCTCAAACTGCTCCGGGTTTATTTTTGTATGAGTTCTGCAGTGATTTTGGTTGGAATAAAGGAGTTGGTGACAAAAATGTTTTAGACAGCAGCATACAGAGCCTTGAGTTTCCTTCCCAATGCTAGTATTTTATGTTCTGAGATGCCTCTTCTGTCCCCAGAATCTAAGCAAGAAGTCTAATCACCGTTTATTCTGGAGGAGGCACATCTGAAGCCACCTACATGCTCCACGACACCTTCCCTGATTCCATTCTCCTCTCCCTCCTGCTGAAGATAACTTATTTCATTGGCTGATTCCTCTAGCTGGAAATAATCCCATTATTGGATGGATGCAGGCTTGCATGGGATGATCAATGGACGGTTGATTTTCCTTCTATCCGCTTCTTTCTAGAGTTGGTATTGCTTTCATCCAGCATTAAAACTTGCTTCTGTCTTCAGCTTTCTTGCCTCCCTTTTCCTTCACTTCGCTATCTCCCCAGCATTTCTCAGTCCTGGAAGTCATATCAATCCTTGTACTCCTCTTCCAATTAAATGTATGATTCTTGCTAGAAAATCAAAAAGGAGTTCAGCTTTTCTTAAGCATGGTCAGATCCTTTCTGGTCCCAACACCTGGTCTGAGGATGATTCTGGTCTGTAATTCTTTGGCTCCCTGCTCTTCCCAGAAAGTGATACTAATGAAACCATTACTAAGAAGAGGAGGCAGCACATTGCTGTTTCAGTTTTCGGTATCATTTGTGCTATTTCTTGCAGACTTCAAGCTAGATTATGACACCTCAATTCCAATCTTGTGAATTTAAAAAACAAACACGAGTTTGCCAGTCAGTACAAGCCTGCCACCATTCCCCGTTATGAGGCTGGTAGGAAACTGCAGCCCAAGTTCCAAGTTTGGTCACAGAATGGCCAGCTGCACCATCGACCTTGACCACTAACCCCATCATGAGTTACAAGATGGGAAATATGCATCCTGCTAATTCACACAAAAAAGGCAGAACTCAGACGTCATACAGAGTGTAATCTAGGCTTAGCTGCATAAACTTTGTCCTCAGAGGTAACGTGAGAGAGAACAGGAAAATAATGACAGTTAACTAACAGCTGCTGAGTGTTAATGCCGGGCACAATAGGAAACACTTACCACAACCCTGTGAAGAGCTGCATTCCCATCGTGAGTATAAGGAAATGGCACCAGAGCAAGGAAGAGGCACTCGCCAGCATCATACAACCAGTGAGGCATAAATCCAGGATTCACACTCATATCTGCCTGCCCCAGGGGCTAAGCTTTAAAACCATTAAGAGGAAAGAAAGAACAGAGCTGTCACTCTCTAAATCAAAATAGTCCCCTAAACCTGGCTTTCCATGCCTTATTTATACACACAAACACATACACACACATGAAGGGACAACCTGAGTTTTTCAAAGTCTAGATGGTTCAGAATGAAAGAAGTGCTGAAAAAAGCCTGGGCTCCTAGCACAAGCTTCCACACAGAGCTGTCCAGAAAACACATTGGCTGTGTTATTCTGGGGAGATTCTGGTCCTTCCCTCACCTTTGGATCTGCCATTGCAGTTAAAATATCTGCAAAGGAGTATAGCAAGAAAGCAAAGACTTCATTTCCTTCAAGCTGAAACACATGCACCAAAAATGAGTTTTCAAAGTATGAACAGACATTTACCAGCTGGTGTGTTCCATGTGTGTCACGGTCCTTGCCTAACGCGAAAGGCCTGTGCTTCTACAGGGAGCAGGCTCCTAAGCCCCATGAATGAGACAAGAACCTTTGGTAAAGAGACAGGACAGGTGAGCAAGATAGCACTCAGGGTAAGTTACTAACTCATATTTAAGCTTCGTTTTCTCATCTATGAAATAGAGCTTAAAACAGAACCCACCTTGTGAAGTTTTTACAAGGATTAAATGAGATAATACATTCAAGTGTGGCAAAGACTGGTGGTTGCCACACCCAACACCTGCCCTTTCCTTCCTTGCTATTGACCCTTATGTTTTGGAGAATTGACAACATGCCCAGCTAAACAATGACCCTATTCTCCCTCAAAGAAAGGAGTGGCCATTAGGTGTCAGCAGAAGTTGTGTGTTGGTGGGGAGAGGCCATGATAGAGAAGCATGATTTTTTTTTTGCCTTTCCCTATTCTTCTTCTTCATGGTCTGAAGCACAGATGTGATGGCTGGAACTACAGTGCAACTAGAAAGCAAATTTGAGGATAAAGACCACATGCCAAGGCCAGCAGACCGAAAAGACAGAAGTAGCCTGAGATTTTTGGCACTTACAGCTTCCATATAGCCCTGCAGACTACTATGCACCACTTCCATGTAAGAGAAAGTATACCACTTTCCTATCTATTCAAATCCATGTATTTTCTGGTCTCTTCAGTAACAGTCAAATGCAATCCAAACTGATCAAACAGAATATCTGATAGACAGCATGGCACCAGGTAAGCACTCAGCACCCCATAGCTGATGTTTACTCCATGAAAAGGATTGAACTTGCTATGCTCATAGTAATGCAATGACCAAAAGTACATCAGAAGCCATCAATTTTAGCCTCCAAGTCAGTAGTTCTCAGCTTGACTGCACATTAGAATCACCTGGGATGCATTTGAAAATATGTATTTTTTCTTTTGAAAATAAGTATTTATTTCTAATAAGTACTCATGAAGAGTAAGAAACTTGACTTGGAAAAGGAT
Organism: Moschus berezovskii; assembly: GCF_049115385.1. Lineage (NCBI taxonomy): Eukaryota > Metazoa > Chordata > Mammalia > Artiodactyla > Moschidae > Moschus > Moschus berezovskii. The sequence goes on from NC_142473.1 coordinate 25,552,125, forward strand.
TTTAGTCAAGTTCAGTCCCCTTGCCCTCAGCCAGGAAAAGAGAAGTCCCATTTTATAGCTGACCAACTTACAACCCATAGTGGTTAGGGGGCATTCTCTAAAGCCCCACACCTAATTACCCAGAGACTAGAAAGTGGAATCCAAGTCTCCTTCCTGCAAGAATAATTTTTGCCATAGCCTCATACAACTAGTGAGGGATAGGAGACCCGGCATGCCGCAGCCCAAGTGGTTGCAAAGAGTCAGGCATGACTGAACAACAGCAGCAACATACAACCAGGACAGAGGGTTTCAGAGGCGGTCTCTCCATCCCAGGCAGGCCCACTCTTATCAAGGAGTTTTTCTACAAAATGAGAAAACCGCAATGTTGTTAAGCATTCCATAAAGCTGAAAATTATGTTCATGATCACAATTAGCAACAATAGCTGGCTAATGATCAATTAGCCAACTTTGGTTGTTTGGCTCAAAGTGAGAAATTGGTGGACAGCTTCATTTAGTGGGGAATAAGGCGTGCTGTGACTCATGGGGTCGCAAAGAGTCGGATACGACTGAGCGACTGAACTGAACTGACTGAAGCTACTTTAGAAATAAACTAGAAGATGAAAAACAACGTAATATCTTTACTTTGTAATGAGAATGTTTAAACACAAAAATTCACAGGACTTCTAAGTGAATTAAATGTCCAGGTATTTAGCTAATAAGTGTGGACAACCTTGATTCTTTTTTATGCCTCACAACAGACCAGATATGCAGCTTTGAATCAGAAGAGAGGTTTCAAAATCTCTGACTCAAGAACTTTGGAGCTGTAGAGGGGGACAAGGTTGGCTTTCTTATCTAATTAATATAGGGGGAAGAAGTAAAGTGTCCACCTTGAAGACATCAGCTCTTCCACTGATTAATCTGTATGTTTAGCTGATGTGTGTCACTTATTTCACCTCTTCCTATGCAGTGAATTCTTGACCATCTTTTGGATCCTAATTGTCTTTATCAACAAGAACCACTGAATCAATAGATAAACTTGGTAAGAAGCAAGGGTGTTTATTAGGCATATTACTAAATGTAACAGAATAGAAATATTAGAAGCAGTTCACAGACCTAAATTACTCCTAGTTATAAGTTCATCTGAATTTATGCAGGAGAGTTCCAAATACTATATGTATATAACAAGTTTTTCTTATCTTTAACTGTACTTTTAACTGCTGTCAAAAAGTTGACTATTTAGAGGAACCTTGGAGTAAAGTCTAGAATTCTATATTACGGAGAATTTTGAGATCTGAATTTATCTATTTGGGGAATCTCTGTTCAAGTTATCTGAAAGTAAATATTCATGCCATAATAATTTCATAAGACTTATATCCTGTTCTTAAGATGCCTCCTTGAGCACTACAATGAAGGAACATCAAAGCCAAATCTATAGGATATCAAGTCAAGCAGTCAGTTCAAAGAAAATCAGTCAAGCCATTCTTTGTTATAATGTAGATCTTTCTGTAACATGAATAACAATTTAAAAAACATTCATTCAATTCATTCATTTTCTAACAAGTAGTGTTGAGTCTACTATACACAGTTCCATCGCCTTTAAGAAGAAGTCAACCAGGTCAAACTTTTCAGCATTGTGTAAATCATATCATCAACTGACCGTTAGCTTTATCTCCCATGGCTGTTGTTATTGTGCAAGCCCCCAGCAACTCAGAGAAATGAACACCTAAAGTACTACCCAAATCATTTTAAACCCAGAGGTCAGAAAACCTTATTTTAAAGGGCCAGATAGTTATGTTTTTTGCAGGCCATATGGTCTCTGGGGCACCTACTCGACTGTTTCATTGTATCAAGAACAGAAGCAACCCTAGACAATATGTAAATGAATAGATATGGCCATGCCCCAGTTTTTTGTGTTTTTTTTTTTCTTTATGAACAACAGAAGTTTATTTCTATTTTTTTTAAACTTTGACTAGACGGACCCTTATTGATAAAATAATGTCTCTGTTTTTTTTTTATTTTATTGGAGGCAAATTAGCTTACATTAATATATTGGTTGGTTTTGCCATACATTGACACGAATCCACCCCGGATGTACATGTGTTCCCTTTCTTGAACCCCCCCTCCCACCTCCCTCTTCCCCATATCCTCCCTCCAGGTCATCCCGTGCACAGTTTTTATTTACAAAAGTAGGTTGTGGGACTGATCTAGCACTGAGGCCACAGCTGCAGACCGCTGTCTGATTTAGACCCTTGGAAAACTGTATGTAGGTCCTATCAATCAAAAATCTTTTGATAGTAAAATATTCTAATCAAAGTGTGGGAAATGACTGGAAAAGATTCTGCATAACCCTAAATTACTCAAGATGGGCCCACGGGAGGTGTCCTAGGAGGGATGGTGCTCTCATACCACTGTCATTAATACTCAGGAGATTTAATGACACTTTCCCTATTCTCTACTTTTGTTCTGACAAAAACCTTGTAAGGCAGGCATTAGAACCCTGTTTTCCAGATGTGTAAGAATGTGAAAAGGTTAAATCATTAAGCTGCAGAAACGACTTTCAGACCCAGGCCTGTCTCACCGCATCGTGCCTGCTATTTCTACAGCACTGTCACCAGTTGGCCTTAAGAAGGGCTTCTTGCTGGGTAGACGTCATGCAGGATCTGCTGGACCCAGTGCAGAACCTGAGGGGAGGGGGCAGCAAGTGGATCTGCAGGGAGCATGACTTCTTTGTTCAACTGACCAATCAAGCAAATGGCAGATTCGTGGCTGTGGCTTGAAGATTTCTGCCTCTGTGTGCCCACAGTTAGGAGCTGATCTGAACCAAAGACTACCTTCACATTTCGTCTACAAACAGGGGTCACGGACCGAGTAGGGAGGAGACAACATCCACACAGTAAATGTTTTCTTAACCCTTTCCAGAACCCCACAATACAGTCATTTCAGATCATGCCTCAAGGGTGTTTTCTGAAAAAAGAAAGTGCCTTTTCAGCACTCCTGGTGTCTGATTTCAAATTCTGACCTTCCATCAGGTGATTCGAAGTGGGCTGACAATGCTGCCCTGTTTTTACTGGTTTTCCCACAGGGTTTAGTCACCCAGGTACCCTCAGTGCCCTAGACAAGGGCCTCACTTGGGGTAAGGATGTGGGTCCAGTGCCCAGGGCCTTTCCTAATTTCATTTAAAGTGCCAAAGAGCAATTAATAAGAATTTTGATTATGTACATCTGAACATGTAGAATCATTCACTACAGGTATTCTGAGGACGAACTTACAACGTGGTCTCCCTGGGGATGGAGTTTTGCTGTACCTGACTGACCTCCAGGGAGTGAGCAGGAAACGCGCCTCTAGCATCCCCTTTAAAAAGAAATTGTTAATCTCTTAGGAGAAGTTAAAGAAGGAAAAATGCAGTGTGTAACCAACAGCGGGAAATATGGCAGCTCATGTACACAAGGAAGTAACCCATATCTCAGGCACTGAAGCAGAACCACAGCAGACAACATCATCTCAACGGCGTCTCAGCTTACTAAGGGTAGCCCTGTGGAACCGGTGGGTATCATTTTTACCCTATTTTACATAGAGAAACCTGAGGGTTAAAAAGAAGAAAGTGACTTGCTCTGAGCAGGTAGGAACCAAGGCAGAAGTCCCTGCAGGGGCTCACATAAAACCCACAGACTGACCTCTAAGGGTCAGGGTCAGGGCATATGGAGACTCAGCAGCTCCCAGGAGGGACATCATTGCCCACCTGCCACCATTAATGCATTTCCACGGGGCCGTCTGCCTTTGCCCCTGAAGGGGAGCATCTTGCTCCATCTTTCTTCTGGGAACAATAGCCACTATCCATACTAGAATATCCCTAGGTATCTTGGAAGGTTCCTATAATTCTTAAACCCAAATTAGAATTCACTTCTTTTCATTGAAGAAAAAAAAAATTGCATCTTGCCAACATCAAACAATGATGAGACTTCACAATCTCAGAAACTTTGAAATCGTTCCTTCACATTACACATTAACAGGCTCAACTCTTGGAGAATTTACACAAGAAATAAAGGAAACAATGAGCTGCTGATAAAGTGACTGTAAGCTATGTCTAAATGAAGATATGTTTTCAGAACTTCAAGGGCTCCAACAGACTATCTTGTGTAAAAAATAAAGCTTCCTAATTTATCTTTTTCTGTAAACCTAGGTTCTTTTGTATTAAGTTCGCTTGAGGTAGGGTGTACCTGAATTCATTAAAAGGCATTTTAAAGACCTAAGCACCTTTAAAAAGACAGAGCAAATCTTTGGTACCTCTTTCTTGAGGAAATACAGAACTGAGCCCCAGGAGGGTTCAGCTCTCATGAGGCTGTTGAGTTGACTTTGTTTTTCTGAGAAAGGAATGCTGCCGAAAAATTCTGTGTGACTTCAATTATTAATAACAGGAGTGTCTGTTCAGTCCCACATGTGGAAAATAAAGTTCACAGATGTTCCATCCAACTCCAGGGATAAACACTAGGGTTCCAGGTAAACCCACGCCCCCTTGCTCAGGAACCCAGGAGCTTTGCCACAGGAGGGGAAGAATGACGGGAGGCAAGACAGGAGAGCAGTTGAGGACAGGCTTGACAAGCCAAGTCTCCACATCCTCCCCATGCAGTCAGCGATACATCGTGACTTTGGCAGAAAGCTCAGTAACCCAGAGAGGAACGGGCCCACGGAACTGAACCACAGGCTGAAGAGTAGCTGTTTATAAAAGTAAAGCAACTCAGGTAAAGCGCTCCACTGCCTTCCCCTCCAAATTTTGTCCGGTGAATCATCAGCTGCCCTTTGTTCACCACCGTGATTCGTGTGGGAGAGAGGATGAGCTGTCCCACCTTGGAACACTCGTTCGTTCCTCTCCAGCCTGGAAAATCAGCATCACCTCTGACAGGTCAGTTTCTCCACTGGGCTCCATCTCGCCCACCTTGCCCTTCTGCCGCCCTGGCTGGGGATGGGGACCCACTGCCTGTCACCCCCAACACCTCCCTGCTCAGGCTGCCTGCTGGAGCCGGGCCCTCCCTCGCTGACACGGCTGCGGCAGCCACGGGCCAAACCACTTACGTTTCTGCCAGAGCATGGCCTGCGACAGGATGTTGCCTTTTCTCTTTGAAGCAGACAGTTTGGCTTCTTTAATGTGAGACCCGGGTGTGCTTGCCTCCAGTGGAGCCACCGCCTGCTCGGAGGCTGCTTCCTCGGCTTTTAAAGGCCGAGTTCCCGCTCCGGGGGCACCGCGTCATCACATCCTCCCACCCGGGCGCCACGGCACCTCTTCGCCGGTGGGGCGCCCTCACCCGCCCGCGCCCACCGGCCGCCACCCTGTCCCGCTCGCTCGCGGCCCAGCGGCCGCAGCTGCGCCACGGCCCGGCCCCGGGAGGCCGTGGGCGCCGGGACGAGGCCCGCAGAGCGGGCCGGGGTGCGCGGGGCATGGGCCAGTGTGCGTGAGTGTGCACTCCGTGAGCAGGTGTGTCCAGCCGGGCCCCCCTTCCGCGCCCGCGAGGGGCCCTGAGACCCCCTGGAAAGCTCCGGGTGTCCTGCGGAGCCCATTCAGGCCGCTCCACCACACGGGGGTGTCGGCAGCAGTCCCTCCGCCCTGGGCCCTGCTCGACGGGAAATGCGATTCCCGGGGGACACGGGTTCTCAACACTGGAGGAAACACCTGTAGACGCTTCAAGCCTCACTAAACAACCTCCTCATTCTTTTAATAATGCTTTTCTGTGTATTCCATTTTGAACCAAGTTAGCCCCTTCCCTTGTCCACCCCCAACCACCAGCGAAGTGGCCAGGCCTAATCACGCTGAAATCGGGGGAACACCAGCCCCGCTGCTCCAGGCGAGCCCATGGAGAAACAGGCCAGCTCACTCAAGGCAGAAGGAAGACCGATCCGGGCTCTTTGTCTGGAGCTGGTTACTCTAAGAGAGCTTGCTGAGGAGATGTGAAGGGAGTCTCCCTCCCAGCCTGCACCACCTGTTAGCAAGAAGCCTCAGGACGGAAAAGCAGTGGGGTACATACACCCTCCGATAGTGACTGGTGTGTCAGGCCACAGACTCCTTCCTAGTTCGTGGCTGTCTGCGCTTAGTTTCCTGAGTCCACATGCTCAGGCTCTGATGACCCCATACCTTTGGGTTCAAGACCCCCTGAGTAGAGCCCCCTAGGGCAGGGCTAGCGTCTTGTTGCTCTTCCTTCCACACTGGCTCAAAACCCGCTCACTCAACCTAGATTGAATCATGCCATTCTCCAGCTTAAAAAGCCTTCTTCACCTGCTGCCTTCAACCACAAAGATGGAGGCATAGAAGGCCCCTGGCGATCGAATCCTTATTGGCCTCCCCGGGCTCATGGCTCACTGCGCCGCCCCCACCACTGGCCCCCAGTGGTCTTCCAAGCACCTCTGCCCCCATGCAGCCCCCTGTCTTTGACACTACCGTCCTCTCTCCCTCAGTTCCTCTTCTCCAGTTCTTCACCTGAACATCACCTCCTTTTCCAGGATCCAGCTCAAACAGGACCTGTTCTGGTGAAAAAATGTTCTGATTCACCAAACCTCCTGGCACAGAAAATATGTGTCCCTCTTTTCTCAGGCCCTGGAGCATGTTCTGTTTGTCACATGGCAGTAAGTTGTGTGACTCCACGAGGTTTTTATCTTTGTCTTCATGGTGCCAACAAAGAACCTGGAGCACATGTATCGCTCCGTAAAATTTCAATCAAATGAAATGATGACTGTAATGAATTAGTCTCTAATGGATTATTGATTTGAGGGCTAGCCTTGAGAAGAAATGTTATCCCCTTAAGTTACTCATTCAAAAAACAGTAAAGTCTAGCTCCTGACTGAGTTATGAGCCCTCAACACAAAGCCTCTGGACTTTAGGACATGGAGGTCCACAGTCGTGGCCTGGCAGGCAGCAGTGCCATGAGGCCTCGGGCCACCCTGAGGAGTGTCCACAGAAACAGGGACATGACCATCAGGCCTGACTCCATCAGAAGAGACATGGGTTCCCTTCAAGGCTCTGGCACTCACTGACTGCTTCCCCTTGATCAAGTCAAGTAATCCTTGTTTATAAAATGAAGAAGCAGCTCTCTGGATGTCTCTTACGAGGAATGTGACCTCACTTGTCCTCTCTCATATTGCTCTATAGTTTGGGCATCTGTCTCATTCTCTCCAAGTTCCATGAAGTTAACAACATTTCCTTATTCATCTTTGTCTCTCCTCATAGGCCTCGCATAATGACTTCCATGAAGTAATAATAACTACTTACGCACCAAGCTCCATGTGAAGCCTTAGTTACGTCATCTCGTCACCACAGCTCTTTGAGAAAACTTCTACCCATGTTGTCCAGAACAAACAAATGCTTAGGAAATTTAACTTGCCCAGTATCACAGGGCTATTGGGGCTTTCCAGGTGGCGCTAGTGGTAAAGAATCCTCCTGCCAATGCAGGAGAGACAAGAGATGTGGACTCGATCCCTGGGTGGGGAAGATCCCCTGCAGTAGGAAATGGCAGCCTTCTCTAACATTCTTACCTGGGAAATCCCATGGACAGAGGGGCCTGGCAGGCTACAGTCCATGGGACCTCAAAGAGTCAGATGCAACTGAGCACACAAAGGGCTATTAGGTAATAAGCTAGGTGTAAGTTACAAGTTCTGTCTAGAACTGGAGCTTTAAATAGTTACACTTTATTTGTTAAGTTGAAATCAGTGAAAGCTGAATATGAATTATGCTTATTAGTGGAAATATATGATCACTAATTTTAAAACCTGGAGCAGGTCAGTAGAAGTTTATATCCCTTGGGATAAATCCTTGTCCTCTAGCAAGAGGGGAGGGAGAAAACAAACCCAGAGATGCTCTAAGAAATCAAATCTCATACAGTGGTAGAAGAAAAAAATGTTAGTAGGCAAGTCCACTGTCATGTCCAGTTTTAAATGTCTGTCTAGTCAAAGCTATGGTTTTTCCAGTAGTCATGTAAGGATGTGAGAGTTGGACTATAAAGAAACCTGAGCGCCAAAGAATTGATACTTTTGAATTGTGGTGCTGGAGAAGACTCTTGAGAATCCCTTGGACAGCAAGGAAATCCAACCAGTCCATCCTAAAGGAAATCAGTCCTGAATATTCATTGGAAAGACTGATGCTGAAGCTGAAGCTCCAATACTTTGGTCACCTGATGCTAAGAGCTGACCCATTGAAAAAGACCCTGATGCTGGGAAAGATTGAAGGTGGGAGGAGAAGGGGATGACAGAGGATGAGATGATTGGATTGCCTCACTGACTCGATGGACATGAGTTTGAATAAGCTCCAGAAGTTGGTGATGGACAGGGAAGCCTGGAGTGTTGCAGTCCATGGGGTCACAAAGATTCGGACACCACTGAGCAACTGAACTGAACTGATGGCTGACAGACTCAAAACTCAGAAGCAGAATCCAGTTCAGTGCTTCCAGCAAAGAAATTAGATGTATCAAAGTGGATATCAATGACCATATATAGGCAGGTATTTGGAAATCAAGACTTGATCAAAATGGCAAATATTTTCTGGGAAGACATTTTCTATAAGTCAGAATTAAAGTCAAACTACATGGCATAGTTGGGAAAAGGACAAGGTGCCCATGTTTATGTAATACGTCAAGAAGTGGAAGAAAAAAAATTCTGTTAATGCCATCCAGATGTCTTTACATACATGGGCTCACATTTTTTAACAAATTGATATGCCAAAATTAAAGCTCCTAAAATAATTCAGTAAAGAACCTTTTAGCTTTGCAAAAATGATTCACCACAGACCCCATTTCTTCATTCAACAAGTATTTACTAAGTGCTCATTATGCCCCATCATCTATACTAGATTAATTTTCCATTTTAATCTGGACTTTAATCATCCTCTTCATCCATGGCACTTTATCATCATTGGCTCTTGAAAGTTCCCTCTCATTTATTCACTCATTGTGTTATACATCTGTTCACTTTCCTATCACTTTCCTATCTTCCATGCCTATTCTTTTTTCTGACTTTCTTTACCTCCATCAGACACCCACCATTCCAATCCAAGCAACTATTTTCATCTGGTCAACATCTATCCTTTTTTCTGTAGACATTTGTACCTATTCTTACAAAATGTGTGTTCTTTTGTGCATATGGATTTTTAATTCATGTAAGTGGTGCTATAATACAGAGCTCAACTGTTTCTTCCTTTTCAACTCAGAACTATGTGTGTATACATTCCATCTGTCATTCCTAATGACTTGAAAGTATTCAGTGGAATGCAGCACCGCATCATACTTAACCAGATTGTCTCCAACCTCTCCCTCCACAAACAAAGCATCAATAAACATTCTGATATGTATCCTTTTACAAAGGCATGTGAACATTTCCTTGGGATTATATGCCCAGAGGTACGATTACTAGGTCAAAAGATATGCACATATTTAAGTTAACCAAATACAACCTGGACTCCCACCAGCAGTTTGTGAGGCTTTATATGTTTCTATTTCGCCACCAAACTTGGTATCATCCAGCTTTTTACTTTTTGCCACACTAACAGATGTAGTGCTGTTTCATCGTGGTTTTATTTTACATTACTAACGCTGATAAATTTGGGCATCTCTTCATATGTTTCTTAACCTCCTAGATTTCCTCTTCTCTAAAATGCCCTTCATTTCTTTGCCAGTTAATCTACTGGGGTTGCTGTGTTTTTCATGCTGATTGCCAGAGTTCTTTATATATTTTATATGTATAATTCTAGGTATTATCAGTTTTACTCAACAGAAATTTTCTTCTCCTAACCTGCCATTTAACTTTATTCTCAATGTCCTTTCTTTAAATATAAACACTTCAGATATGGGCTTGACTTTGAATTCTATTTTATTTCATTGATCTCGTTGTGTGTTCTTGTATTTACACTTTATAGTTTTCATTTTTATTTATTACAGTACATCTTAAAATTATAGAATAAGTTTATCAAGCCCCTCAAAAAAAGTCCAGCTGGAATTTTGGTTGGTTTTCACTTAATTTATTGATTACTTAAAGGAGGGGATTGATATCGTTATAAGAATAATTTGGCCCTGATAAGCAAAGGATAGCTTTCTATAAGTATCAACTGATATCATATTCTACATTCTTTATTATTAGAGTTTTAAAGTTTATCCACAGAAGTCTAGTGAATTCTTAGATAAGTAAAGTCTTGAAATTACAGTTTCTCTTGCCATTTTGAATAGTATCTTACTTTTTTATTATAGTTTCTAGGTGGTTATTTTTTTAAATAGAAAAATTCTAATAATATTTGTGATATCTTATTTTTGGCAAACTTGCTGAACTCTCTTAGCTTTAATAGTTTGTCTGTTGATTATTATGGTTATGCTAGGGCGATGATTATCTCTTCTGAAAATAATGACAGTTTTATCTTTTTCCTTTCCAATCCTTACAGCTCGTGCTTCTTTCCTTTCCTTATAATGTTGGACAATCTATGATAAACAGCAATTGTGGTAGTTGTTATTCTTATCTTGTCCTTCTCTTGGATATATGTTGAAAATAATTTCCTAAAATTTAAAAAAACTTTATGAAAAATCTAAGATTAAAAAGGGTTTATTAACAGTGAAACCATACAAGTAAAGAAAAATGGGAAACTTCCCCGGGGGCCTAGTGGTTGAGACTCTGTGCTTCATTTGCAGGGGACACAGGTTCAATCTCTGGTTGGGGCCAAAAAAATAACAAGAAGAAAAACTAAACTTGGACACCATAATGCAGTTTTTAAAAAATTAATACAAAGAGGAAAGTCTAAAACGTATTGAGAAGTTCATATTAACAGCTGAGAAACAAGAATCATATTGCTTAATATAGTTCTCAACAGCAAAACTAGACGATGCAAATAGACAATGAAAAAAATATTTTTAAAGTATGGAAGAAAAGATCATGTAACTTATAACTTTAAATCCAACTAAACTGTTATTCAAGTGTTGTGGAGGAGCCTGGTAGGCTGTAGTCCATGGGGTCGCTAAGGGTCGGACACGACTGAGCGACTTCACTTTCACTTTTTACTTTCACACATTGGAGAAGGAAATGGCAACCCACTCCAGTGTTCTTGCCTGGAGAATCCCAGGGACGGGGGAGCCTGGTGGGCTTCCGTCTATGGGGTCACACAGAGTCGGACACGACTGAAGTGACTTAGCAGCAGCAGCATAACAAAAGTATCCTCAAGCATACAAAGCCTCACATTAAAATTTCTCTTGGAGGAAGCAATCAGATAAAAGGGGCAACCCATAAGGATACTGCAAAAAATATGGGAGCAAAAGGTGGTCAAATACCTGGATAAAGTTTATTATAGAAATTATCTTAAGGCTGGAATAAAAAAGAGAAAATACTTCTATAAGACAAAGAACAGACTAGAGCATGGAAAATCTGATGTCTGCAGGTTGAACAACCCCTAGACTATAAAGATTTTCTGTGGCCCAGAAATTTGGAACAATTTGTAAAGTTACGTATCTAAAGAAAGATTTCCTGACATTAGAGGTGTGGTAGAAGGGGAAGGAAGGACCTGGGTGATTTTAAAGAGGAAGGGGAGGATTCCTACATGTATATGTACATTTTCCTTGGGACACAATCCATAGAGTTCATGAGAATTTCAAGGTTAAGAACCACTGTTTATTTTAAATAAATACTATGAGATAAAAATTTTTAACATATTTGAGATAAATTAACAGTTCAGCTGGAACAAGAATGAGACCCCCAAGTGATATGAATAGTTCTTGTGTATAATATCAAGTTCCATTGCTGCGTATATTCCATCTCCTGTGTTTTCTTTACACACTGAGTCAGCTAAATCCATTTCTTCTACAAATGAATATCATTACATTCTTCCACAGAATTTGCCTCTGGGCAAGACACAGGGCACTGTGGAGATTATTTAAGAGAATCAGGTTTGAAATACGGCTACACTGAGAGCAGTGTGTTCTTTAATTGTTTAAATTCTCCAAACTTTAGTTTTCTCTTCTTTCACATCAAAAAATAATAACATTACTTGCAATGATTAAATGTAATAGCCTAGTATACAACCTTTTATATATACTAATTTTCATTGTTTCACTTTGATCAAGAGACTACATAATTGAATTCTCTTTCACATTTTTGTTCTCAAATTCGATCACACTAGGGACTCCGTTGAGTTTCAGCAGTTTTTACTTTTCCAAGAGAAGAGCAGGTCCTGCCAAAGAAGTAGTGGGATTCACACCACATCACACCCAGTTCCCAGGATCATCCGCAAATATGGCCGATAGCTACTTGGCAGATCCTTATCAAAGAATGGCCTTAATGGTTGAGATTTCCAGCTTTATTGTGCTTTAAATAACTAGATATTATGATTAGGATCAATGATAAAAGGAAATTACTTTCATTCTGATCAAACAAAAATTGCAGAGACCTATGTCCGAATGGCTTGGGTGGATGCCAGTGTTTAGAAGCTAGGGCTTTATTATGTGTAAGAGCCTGGCCTCCGTGGCAGGCTGGAGGATGCCCAACTCTTTATGGCTATACTTGAATGCCTTCTGGCACTAGATGAATGGACTCTAGTCATACTGACAACCTCTCTTCAATACAGGCAACTGGCAAGTGTTCATGCTCCCATTTTGCTGATGAGAAAACCAAGGGTCAGGTGGTTATAACTATGATCTATGGCCCAAGACTGTCATAAAAAATCCTGGAAGATAGTCATAAAAACTAATTAAGTTGGGGCTAGCTAGCCATGAGCTTTGGAAAACAGCACTTGCAAAAGTCCTTGTTTGTGGAAAACAGCACTTGCAAGAGAAAATTTCCCAGATTATTCTATCCACCATGTGTTTCTTCCAACATTTGGCACTACACATTGAATAATAGGCTTAATTAATGTCACCTCCACATCACCAGCAATACTTTCTCCCACAGACTTGCACATTTGATGGCCACCTTCAAGAAATATCTTCCTTGATACTTCTACAAATACTTACGTTATTTCAAAGTGAGGAAGACACAGGCCTTGTGCTCAAGCAATTGTCACTGGTATGAAAAACCTAATTTTTAATAATGGAAATTCCTATAAGAGTTCCAGGAGATTAGCTCCCATCCAATTTTACAGAATAAATATAAAGATATATTTCTGGACCCCAACCTCAGAAAGGCTGGCTCAATAGATCCGGAGGAGCCATGACTCAGTTGGTTGATCAGTTGGTTCACGTGGAAAAAAAATTTAGGTGACATTACTCTGGGATTTAGGAAGCACTAATGAAGACAATCCAAATGTAGTCCTTCCTTTTTTCTCAAGATTTCTTTTTCTGTCTATCTTCTTTCAACTCTTATTCATTGGAATGCCCTTAAAAAGCTAATTAAGAAGAAAAACAAAAAGCTCCAGGTTAAGCATAGCACGGAAGATCCCTTGTCTACTTAAGCACATAACTATCACTTCCCACACACAGGAGGGAGCTTGGCACCATGAACACTCTGAGCCCAGAGACAATTCCTTTCCTGTGGTTCCCACCACAGGGAATAGCGATTGGGACCCTGTGACCTGCCTGGCACCCACTCTGCATGCCCATGAAGCAGACTGCTCAGTCTCACTACTTCTGTGCATGGCATTAAAAGACCCAAGTGACCAGAGGCCCCCAAACAACATATCTCAGGGATGCTGTCAAACACTGTTCCCTTGAGTTAAAGGCTCAGAGGAGTAAAGTGAAGGGAGTTTGCCCAGAGATTGAGGTGATGCTTGTCATCCACCCTTCCTTCTGAAAATGCAACAAAGCACCTCCTCCTCTTCCTGTTTCTGAAAACCAAGCCCTCCAGTGACTCAGGATTTTCACTAAGTGTAGTTCATGACTTGTGCTCACACACTATCAAAATAGAAATTACAATAAAGCCAAAGTCCATTTCCTTGTGAATCAAAGGTTTAGTTTACTACAAAAAGGAAAAGGCTCCAGCATGTCAAGACAAGTCTATTTGCATGCATGCCATGCTCCTGGGCAACTTTCGGTCACAGGTGGAGCTGCCGGGTGAACAGCTGTGCTGCTTTTTTTGAACTACCACTTCTTTAATTTGGAAGGAGAGCAGCTTGAATGAATGAATGAAGACATGGAGCAGATGAAAAGAAGAGGAGAATAGAAATGTAAATGAAGAGGGAAAAGGGTAAGAAAGGGAGAAAAATCACTCAGAATTTTAGACATCTTAAAGATCCAAAGAGAAAGAGCAGAGACAGAGCAGTTAATTCAAACAGTAACTCTAAGTGAGGCATGTGTGGTCAAAATAACACAAGTGAGGAACTCGTGAATGAAGCTCAGCCTGGACTCTGCAAACCCAGAGACAAAGTCAGATACGGCAGTCAGTCAATACTTGGCATGGCCCCTGATCCAGGCAATTACTTAGCCAACAAAGTTTGCAGCGCCCAGCACATAGACTCTACCAAGGGTAGTTATTATTGTTGTTAGTATTACTTTTATTAACAATGAAGATGGGAGCTTTTGACTTGAGCTCATCATTTCTACCACTATGTATGGAAGCACATACAAACAAAAGCAGGGCAAGAAATGTAACAGGATCACAATGACTATAAACTGATTGGCATGAGAACTTAAAAGATAAATAAACATTGGTGAGTTACTGTATTCCACAAATAGATACAGTCACACCACACACAAAAAAAGTATTGGAGTGGGGGCAGTCAGAAGACAGAGGTCAAACACCTCCAAGAGCCCCACATGTATTTTCCCATTCACAAAGCCAATGATGGCCAAGATTTTGGACACTCACTGTATGCCAGGAACTGTTCTAAATACTTGCACGTGTTATTTCATCTAATCCCCCTAGCAATGCTTTTCAGTATTAGCATTTTACAGATGAAGAAGTAGACAGAATGAGGTTAAGAAACTTGATTAAAACATATAGCTCATCAAAAAAGCCAAAGGTCCAACCTGGGCAGTGTGATTCCACACCTCTTAATCAACCAATGACACTACCTCCCAAGAGAGTTAGGTCTCAGGAAAACAGTGATTCATTTCCCATCCCTGAATCCATTCACCCACCATCCATTCAGCTATCTATTCATTTAGCGAGTATTTGTTGATTGTCCCCCTGTTGTCATGCAGCATGTATTTATGGCACTGAGGATATAGCAGTGAACGAGAAAGTGAAGTCCCTGACTTCAAAGAGCTTCCATTCTAGTGGGAGTTGGGGAGGGGGCGGAGGTGGAGGAGAGATAGTCAGCACAAATTTCTTTTCATCAGAACAACAGAAGCAGTGGATCAAAAAGAATCTCTTCAAATAAACATCTTGAGGCCTCCGGCCTGGTATTTACACAGGGCACATTTAGAAAAACAGTAAGAAAAGTTCAGCTAAGGGATACAGATAAAATCATCAATGACATTAAACTCAGATATTCTATACTCAGCAAATACCAACTAAGCACTAGCCATTGACTTCACAGTGGAAAAGTATAAACTGAACTCAGAGAGGCCCATGCTCTGTCAGATAAGCAGGAAGTGGGGTCAAGGCTCTGGTGAGCTTCCCACTCTCCCATGGGTGCCAAAAAAGATTTTACCAGGGGATGCTGAGCCCAAAAGCCTAGAACCTAATATGACCCAGACATCCTTGCCTGCCTTCTTTCTCCAAAGGCTTCCAGTCCTACATGCAGAGCCAAGGATGCAACTCAGAACACTTACCTTTTGGAAACAATGGGACTATTTTGTACCAGTGAGGTGGCTGTCATGGGAAGATGCTCAGACTCAGAGCAAATTCCAGACAGATGCTAAGCAGTCCCAGACCCACCTCACCTTGAGTGTGGCTTGCCCGGTGTATAGATAACAAAAAGCTTGTGGGCTGCAGAAATCTTGGAAGACTACCTCCTCTGGAGGAAGAAATGTTGAGATCCTTGGGGAAGCATCTCAGGTTTCTTTTGTACCCAGAAAAATTGGCACAGTGCCAGTTGTAGAGCGTGTGGTCACTAAACTCTCACATTTTCATCAACACCGGTCTCCTGTTCTTCAGAGGGTGAGACAAACATGTAGACAGTAGCGGCTGCACCTGAACAAATTCCCAGCCCATCGAGGTTAACTGCCGTCCCCAAGTCCCAGGGGCCTGATTCAGGCTGCTGATCAATGAGCACAATGGCTCCAGTTGCCACAAAAGACAAAACACACCATGAAGAGTCTTGAGCCATCACATCCATTTTCTTCCGCTCTGAAAGTTTTGTAGGTTTTGAAATGCAGGCAGGAAACTTAACCAGGTTTGTCTAGGGAAATGTCACATGAGCCCCAAGAAAGAGCAGAGTTTTGCCAAATGTTGCATAAGAATCTTATCCTTTCCTTCTTTCAGCCGTGAACTTGTGTGCCGTAGAACCTAGGACCTCTGCTGGCCATGAATCCTTCCTCCTAACCATCACACAGGCTTATGTCTGCTGAGCAGAGTTGTGTCGAAGCCTCTGACGTTTCCAAGGATCACAAGCAGTCTGGCTCTTCACTGCAATCCTCTTGGAAAGCATAGACAATAGGAAGCCATTGGAGATTTTTAACTGAGAAGCAATAAGGTCAGAGTTATACTCCCTTTAAATGTGGTTTTGGTAACAGTGGGGAGATATATCTGGGTTAGGAGAAAGAGGAGGTGTAGAGAGAAAGTCTTTCTGACAACTATTCCAGCAAGAATTAGCTCGGGTTGAATCTACAGTGGTGACCATTGATGATCCCAAGCCACCCGGTTATCATTTTATTCCATTCTAGAGGCCAGGTGTCTTTGTAGTCTCAGCATGTGTCACATGGTAGATACCTGTTGGATTAATAAAAAGTAAATGAATCTGGAATGAGCCTTTCATTTTAAAGATGAGGAAAGCAGAATCAGGGAGACGAAATTACTTTCCCACAGTCATTTAGATAGGCAAAGGCAGAGACGAGTTAGCGATTTTCACTTTATCACGTGTCAAAATCATGACTCTCAGAGTTCGCAATGTGGTAGATCTGAGGTAGGACCAGAGAATTTGCATTTCTTCCAAGCTCCAAAGGGTGATGTTTCAGCTGCTGGTCCTGGGATTACATTTGAGAACCTCTGCCTTACCCGGTTGCCCTCCACAATGTGTGCATGCTAAGTAGCTTCAGTTATGTCCAGTTCTTTGCGACCCTATGAACTGTAGCCCACCAGGCTCCTCTGTCCGTGGGTTTCTCCAGGCAAGAATACTGGAGTAAGTTGCCAAGCCCTTCTCCAGGGGATTTTCCTGACAACAATACCTAGCTGTCTTTTCTAAAAAAAGGGGGGCCTGGCCTGACTCTTTCATCTCTCATGGCTTGGCTGTGAACTTTGGGGAGAGCAGACATCCAACCTGAGCAATGGTGTATCTATAAGTTGTGATGGAGAGTCCAGACTCAGAAGCCAAATGCCTAGGTTGGATCCTGCCTCCACCAACTTTGGGCAAGTTTACTTATCATCTCTGAGTACATGGATGATAACATTTCTGTAACAGTTAGATTAGTTATATGTAAAACATACATGTACAACACCAGCTATGGTGAAGTCAAGCCAACACTCTGGCTTTCAGAACTAAGCACGATCAACTCTTTCCCTTGGCACAGAGGCCCTGCCTTTTCCGTACACAATGTTCAAATGGACGACAGAGCCATGTTCCACCTCTACTGCCCACTCATTTCCACTATTTGTCTCCATGTGGGCTCACCCCGACTCTTTCACAGACAATTTTGCCCAACCCACCACCTGTTCTGAGAGGCCTCCTCCCCAAGTCATCGACACCAGAAATGGTACCGTCTTGTCATACAGTTACTATTACCCACTGAGATATGGTTATACCTGTGTTGGCCCAAGGGTCTTCACACAATTGGAGAGCTGTGAAGAGCTCCTGAAACCATCTATTCCACTTGTGTCAATGAGAACCTATGAGGTGCCCCCGTCCTTGCGGGACCCTTTGCCCTGGATAGTTCTCATTAGATCTTAGTGCCCCACTTCCACCCCTGCTCAAGCTGTGTCTCCCAGACAGTGAAACTCTGAGGTGACAAAAAGAGAAGGTTGGGCAACTTGAGCACAGTGCAGGGGGCGACTGGGGGTGCGGAACAGGGTTGGGAGGCAGGTAATCAAGTACAACCAGGAAACCAGAGACGAATTGGCCCTGCCAGGTGGACTGGGGCGGGCTTCCCAGCTCAGCTCCTGCCATCCTCAAGGTGCCCAGGGCTCTGCCTCAGGTGTGGTCAGGAGATGTGCCAAGGCAGGCTGGCTCGGGATCCCCTGTGGCTTCCTGCCTGGACAAACACGCCTCCACAGTCCTGGTGGACCGTCACCTCCCTGGGCCCTCGGGCGCACTCACACTGGCCCATTGTTCCTCTTCCTGTCGGCAGTTCTCTGCCTCTCCCTCCCGCTTGCTGGCCCCCGCGACCCATGAGCAGGTCCTGGGGCTCATCACTGCCACCCCAGTGGGCATCGCAGATTCAAGGTGCTCAAAAAGCACCCTCCTCTTTGGAGGATATTCTTTCAAGCAGGAACCAAAACATCCTATTGTGGAAAGTCATTAACTGATAAAAGTTTAACTGATTTCTGGGCTTCCCTGATAGCTCAGTTGGTAAAGAATCCGCCTGCAATGCAGGAGGCTCTGGTTTAATTCCTGGACCTGGGTCAGGAAGATCCAGTGGAGAAAGGATAGGCTACACACTCCAGTATTCTGGCCTGGAGAATTCCATGGACTGTATAGTCCATGGGGTCGCAAAGAATCAGACATGACTGAGTGACTTTCACTTCACTAACTGATTTCTATCATCAGAGTCCTTTTTTAACCCCAGAGTGAATTGTTAAGCAGATCTCCATAAAGCAAACAGAAGAGGACCAGCTCCAGGGAAGATGGGGTGGGGTCCATAGGCTGTCTCTGGGTCTCCCCATTTTTTAGCTTCCCCATCCCTCAGTGCAGGCAGCCCCAGGGCATCTGCACAGAAAGCTCACATTTGGAAAGGCTATCCCCATGACATTCTCTTTGAGGTCACCTTGTGGACCTTGAGACACTCGCTGTGTTACCTGATCTCCTGGCACAGTCTCTCACCCTGGCCCACTGGCCGCAACAGGTGTCTTCCAGGAGCCCCCTCAGAGACATGCCTATCTTCTCTTAGCCTGGCCCAGACCTGACTCTTCTGTTACAGGGTTCCGTTTTTGGCCTTCTGCTCTTCAACCACCTCACTCCCGGCCCAGGACAGAGGCAGGTGGCCATCAAGTAGCAACTTGTCCCTGAAACGTGAGGGCAACTCAGAGCCGAATCTACCCCTCAGAGCAGTTGAACATCCCACTCAAGAGCAGACTCTGTCAGTGCGAAGGGTCAGTGCACTTGGGCTTCTGGGAGAGTGAGGGATGGGCTTCAGAAATGGCCCCTTCTGTTAGATGTAACTTCTAAATTGCCTTGGTATCAGGTAATGTTCTAAAAACCAGAGCACGCTGGTTTCTGGGCTGACTGGTCACTTAGGGAAGGCCCACTGTGTTCCCCTGTGGCAAAGCCTAAGCTGCCCACCCACCTTTCCCAGGCCTCAAGTCAACCCCAAACAGCTTTTCAGCAAGTCCAACCACAGGCCCCACTCTGCTGCAGTTCTAGCAGGTTTAGAAGAAAACTGACCAGTAATTAAGATGGCAACATTCACCACTCCCCTCTTCTTTGCCAAAAGCTAGTGTGCTTTGCTGTTACAGCTGAGGTTGGGTCGACTTTCCCTGAAAACCAAGACAAGCTGAACCCACAAATGTGGATCCAATCACTGCACACATTGCTCCTCCTACTCCCCAGACCTGGAATGTCCTCCCCATTCTTGTCTGTTTGCTCACTTCCCAGGATCCTCAAAGCCTTGCCTGAGACCTACATGTTCTGTGAAACTACTTCAAACACTCAGAGTGTATGACTCCATTCTCAGTTGTGATCACCCCTTACTGCTCGAATTTTCCATGGACATTGAAGTGCTCCTGTTTATTTTCATAACTCAGTTGTTGGTTTCTTGCAGGCAAAGGCCAAGTCTTCTTGGAATCCCCCATAATGTCTAGCACCATGTTTTATATTGTGCTTTGCGAGCAACTAGTATTTAGCTAGCATTGATTTTGTCACCCCTACACTGTCTAGGTCCATCACATGTTAGATATTTACACACTTTTTGAAGATAGCTGCCATAAACCTGCTCCATCCGAGAAACAAAACTGAAAAAAGCATATAAGCACAAATACAACTTTCATCTCATAATTTCCTAGTTCTTTTCAGATTTTTCCTAAGCAAACATTCATAAGTGGTCTGTGTAATACACACCTCCCAGCTCCCAACACTCCCTCTTCTCCCTTCCAATCCACTTTCCAAAATGCAGCCAAGAGATTTATTTTTCATGCAAATCTGTCATCTTCTTCCACTGTCATCTTTAAACCTCTCATAGGCTTCCAATCACCCCTAGGCCCTAGTGCAAATCCTTCATCCAACTTCCTAGGCCCTCGGGGATCCGGACTTGCTGCCTTTCTCACCTCACCTTCTATCATATGACCTGTGCTTTCTAGGATTGGCCTAGTTGGCTTGCAGTTCTTAAAACTTTCATACCATGCCATCTCTCGACTTGAGGCTTTCTTTCACATGAGCTCTTCTACTCTTTCATGTTCTTCTCACTCTTTCCTTCCCTACTCTGCATGCCTTCACCTGGTCAATTACCCTTAAGCCTTCAGTTTTCAGATTAAACATCACTCACCCAGAGAGGACTTACCTGTGCCCCATACCTAAGGTCAGAGAAACTGCCAGTTGCTCACACAATGTCTTTCCTATGTCTCCTCTTCATTAACAGTCTTTGCGCCTGTTTAGTTTTCATCCTACTCCCTGAGGCTAGGGAACATGTCCCTTTTGTTCAGCAATATATACCCAATACTAAGTGGTTAGATAAAACCAAAACACCCTCAGCCAATGCTCAGAACATGCAAACTTCAGGCCATGAAGACATTACCCTTCACGTGAGCACTTTAGGATCACTGGTTTTAAAACAAAGTTTATGATTAAAGAAATACTGTGCAGAAGAGTTCCATGGCCTCTAATTCAGTCCAATTTAGCTTCACAAATCAAATCATTTACTTCCCCTACCACTACCTTATTCTCTGCCTCTGCCCTGTCCACCAGCTCACTTGTGGTCTGTGGCTTGCGGGGTACAAGAGGAAGGAAGGGGGCCAGTCATGACCACCAACATAACCACCACCGATCAATACTACTACCCAGTGTGTTGCCATCACTTTAAGTAAAACTGCCCTTCTACTGGAAGAAAAGGTTCTAACTTGGCTAATGGTCTATGAATCTTAGCTTCAGTCAATTGATGAAAAAATAACCAGAGATGTCTTCATGTGTCCACAGACTGCTGCTAAGTTGCTAAGTCACTTCAGTCGTGTCCGACTCTGTGTGACCCCATGACGGAAGCCCACCACGCTCCCCCATCCCTGGGATTCTCCAGGCAAGAACACCGGAGTGGGTTGCCATTTCCTTCTCCACAGACTAGCCCCCGCATTTATATAGTGTGGTTTCAGAGGGCACTCCTGGCCTCCCTCCACATTTCCCCAACTCCTGATCAAATGTACCAGTTAGACCATAGTCCTTTTGCTTGAAAGCAGTGGAACTTTAATGCACATTGAAATCACCTGGAAGATTTAACAAAAGACAGTTGGCTGGGCCCCACTGCCAGAGTCTCCAGTCCAGGGAGCCTGGCTCAGGCCCCCAGCTCTGCATTCCTAAGTTCCAGGCAGAGCTGATGATGCTGGTCCACGGACCACACACAAAACCTCTCACTCAACCAGGGCTAGTTTCCAGGCCTGGGGGTGCATGAGGATCACCTGTGATGACTTTTAATGTTTCAGGGTTCCAGTGGGGCCTGGGCTTCCTCATTTCTCAATGAACCACCAGGGATGCTGACGCACAGCCAAGGCTGAGAACCACAAATAAATGTTTTTCACTGTTTAGAGGCAATCGTCTCTCTAAAGGGCTGAAGTAGAAGTGGAATCAGTGATTTACATGCTAGTGTGAAGGAGTTCCTATGATTTCCTGAGAGATTTTAATGAAGGGCAGGGATTGAGTCCTGAAGACCCTAGACCAGGGGGGAATTGTGGGTGCAGAATATCCAGGGGGAAAGATCCCTGAGAACACCTCTGACCAGCTGAACAGCCTCAGAAAAGCCATGCTTCTGTGTAGATATACCACATCTTTATCCGCTCATCTGCTGAGGGGCACTTAGATTGCACTTTAGTTCATATGTGCTGTGTTTAGTCGCTCTTTGTGTGTCTGACTCTTTGCGACCCCATGGATTGTAGCCAGACTGTAGCCTCCTCTGTCCATGGGGATTCTCCAGGCCAGAATACTGGAGTGGGTTACCATACCCTCCTCCAGGGGATCTTCTCAACCCAGGGATCGAGCCCAGGTCTTCTGCATTGCAGGTAGATCCTTTAGTGACTGAGCCACCAGGGAAGCCTTCCAGTTCATATCTTAGCTAATAATGCTGCTATGGACATTGGGGTGCACATATCTTTTCAAATTAGTGTTTTCTTTTCTTCAGATATATACCCAGCAGTGGAATTGCTGGGTCATATGGTAGCTCCATTTTTAGTTTTGAGAGGAAACTCTATTCTACTTTCCCTAGTGACTGCATCAATTTACGTTTCCACCAACAGTGTATTTATGGTTCCATTTTCTACACATCTTTGCCAACATTCTTTATTTGTATTATTTTTGATGACTTGTTGTTGAGTCCCTAAGTTGTGTCCAACTCTTTGCGACCCCATAGACTGTACCATACCAGGCTTCCCTGTCTTGCACCATCTCCCAGGGTTTGTCATTTTTTGTGACAGCCATTCTGATAGGTGTGAGGTGATATCTCAGTTGGTTTTTATTACTCAGCCATAAAAAAAGAATGAAATTCTTCCATTTGCACAAAATGGATGACCTTAGAGAGCATCATGTTTAGTGAAATCAGTCAACAGAGAAAGACAAATATTCCATATAATCAGTTATACGTGGACTTTAGAAAAAATAAGTGAGTGTATATAGAGCAAAAGGGAAGCAGACAAAGATGCAGAGAACAAACTGTTTTTATCAGTGAGGAAAGGGAAGAGGGAGGGGTGAGATAGGCAGATGGAATTAAGAGACAAGTGTGAGAGTGAAAGTGTCAGTCGCTCAGTCATGTCCCACTCTTTGTGACCCCCTGGACTGTAGCCCACCAGACTTCTGTCTATGGAATTCTCCAGGCAAGAAGACTGAAATGGGTTGCTACCCCCTTCTCCAGGATCAAACCTGGGTCTCCCACATTGCAGGCAGATTCTTTACCATCTGAACCACTAGGGAAGCCACAAGTTATATGTAAATAAGCAACAAAAATGCATTGGACAGCACAGGGAAATAGAGCTATTATTTTGTAATAATCTATAAAAATATTGAATTACTATATTGTACACCTAAATTAATCTAATAGTATAAATCAACTATACTTCAATTAAAAAAAAGAAAAAGAAAAGCTATGCCTCCTTGCAGGGTCTCAATTTCCTCATCTATAAATTGAGGAGGTTCAGTGAAATGATTTTTATCACACAGGCCCAGAGTTCTATGATTCCACTATTGAACTGTTACTGAGCCACTTACCCTAAAATACAATAAGCTTCTGGTAAAACTGCATTAAACTGAAGAAAAAGTGTTCCGTCTGTAGTACTGGAGTTAGTTTATAAGTAACAAGAACTTCAGAATCCTTCAATGAAAACATTCTCTCTCTCTGATAAAAATTTGTGTAAAATGAAGAAGGATTTTCTGTGCAAAGAGATTCGATTTATAAACTTTGGTGTCACTTAAAGAGGAAATAAAACCATGATCCCTAAAACCCTTAATTCAAAACGCAGGACACGTGAGGAAAACTGAAGAAGAAAGGAAGCCTTCTTTCAGGAGGTAGATTAATCCTGTCCCCGTGAGTACAGCCTGAGTGATTAACTTCTAGCATGCAGAGGATATAAAGCGGGGAATAACTATGGTGGAAAAAACTGACAGACACCACCTTCACCAGGCGACCAAGGTCAGTACAACCAGTAAGAAGTCATGTAGATGTTGTGCACCCTTGATGAGATGAGAAAATCACTTCACCTCTGTGACATTCTTCCACCAAATCCATAACGCTGTTCCTCATAATTATGAGGAAACATCAGGAAACCCAAATTCAGGGACCTTCTGCAAAATGCCTGAATGGTGCTTTTCAAAACTGTCCAAGTCATAAAAACAAGGAAAGACTGAGAAATTGTCACAGACCAGAAGAGAGTAAAGATACACGATAATTAAATGCCACAAGGTATCCTGGATTGGATCCTGGTACGGAAAAAAATTTTTAATTGAAAAAGTGGTGAAATACAAATAAAGTCTATAATCTAGTTAGTAGCATTATAATTATACCAATGTTCATTTCTCAGTTTTGATAAATATGCCATGGTTATATAAGATCTTTTAACATTAGGGGAAGCTGGGTGAAGAGTATTGAGGAATTCTCTGTATTTGATTTTTGCAACTCTTCTATAGAACTAAAATTACCTTGAAATAAAAAGTTAAAAAATAGACCATATAAGAAGTGGAGAAAGCTATCAAAGCTGAAAATGTGTCAACTAGCAATGAATATGGCATTACTCTTTGGATGTAAGGCATATCTTTTTAAACATAAGATTTTAAATCTGTACATCATTAAACCTGAATGAAATGCCCAAAGCCATAGCATCACTATCTTTGTCTCCATATTCACTAAATTATACTATAATTTGTATAAGGGATGTTCTATCTTATTCATCACTGTATCCCCATCATCTATCTCAGAGTAGACATTCAGAAAGAATGATTTGGGTGAATGAATGATGTGATTTCAGGCTTTGTACGCAGATAATTATAAATAAATTCAACCCCTA
Source organism: Moschus berezovskii (assembly GCF_049115385.1). NCBI lineage: Eukaryota > Metazoa > Chordata > Mammalia > Artiodactyla > Moschidae > Moschus > Moschus berezovskii. The sequence goes on from NC_142473.1 coordinate 25,576,983, forward strand.
AGTTCTTGGAATATGAAATCTAAGAAAATATATTTTAAAATATTTTATTTATATTTTATTATGTGTTATTTGTATATAAACCCGAGAAATCTAAGATTTACATACAAAATCTAAGAATATACATATATGTTATATATATGAATATACATACATGTAATATGTTACATATATAATCAGAGAGAACACAGCAACAATATTAAGCCAATCTGAGAAGCGAATTTATGTCAGGTGGGATTTTTGCCTGATTTTGCTCACTGTTGAATCCTCAGTACTTAGAATAGCTTTGGCATTAGCTGACACTCAATAAATATTTGTTCAATGGATGAATGGATCAAACCTCATGCACATGCCAAGGGGCTGCCTTCCAGTTCCTTTCAGTTGAGTGTGTAGGAAGAGCAGGGTTGCTGCAGAGAAGCCCTCGGTCTCCCAGCCTTGAGGCAAGTTGGCCTGTGCTGTGTTTGTGCTCAATGTTCCCCTGGGATGCCTTAGAGGTCCTCCCACTCTGCCTTCCATGGCCTTTCAGAATCCGTATTGTACACAAAGGTCTGACTGTGTTTTTATTCAAAGGCGAGAAAAGAAATGCCACATCGGAAATGTCTCTGCATTCATTACCACATTGCCATTCGTGTTGACTTGGTGAAGAAATTCAACGGAACTGAACAGCTCTTTGCAGAGTGGAACTTTACAAGAGAGCCCCCGAGCAAAAATTGCAGAATGAGTCCCCCTTCCCTTCTCAGTTACCAAATAAACATCTTTCCAGGGCAGGGCTTTACTGGTGGGGTCTTCACATGGTGTTTATATCCATACTCATGTGAACTCTTGACTCTGGATACAGCACAGGTAATTCTCTACTTCAGGAACCCTCAAAGTACAGCCACAGGTTCCAAAAATGCAACACAACTGTGTACGTAGAAATCTGCTTGAGAAGCCAAAGGAAATTAATTCTGCTTTTTTTGCTTCAGAATCACAACCTCAAACATTTCTGTTCTCCTCCAGGCACTCCCACTATTAGAGGTTAAAATTGAAAAGAAGCAGCCTCTCTTCATCAGGACACTGTAGTTAGTGGAGAAAAGGGAAATGATTTTAGTAGGCTAAGGTCTGCTTTACCTGCATTGTCCCCATTGTCATTCATGGGAAAACAGAACTCTGTGAAAGAATTTATCTTGGGAACAGATCTAACAGCTGCAGAGGAGGCGATTTGAGGAGTATCCAAAGGTCCGTCCATTTTCAGTAAGTCAATCCCTCATCACTGAAAACTTGAATAAAGATATTATCTGAGGGGGGGTGACAAATTAAGCCATTGTCTTGCGAGGAGAAGTTGATATTGATCATATTAGCCAAATAGTCATTTTTTAAAAGTCTTAAGAGAAGGGATTTCCTTTTCCTAAAGGTAATGAACCCTGAATATTCATTGGAAGGACTGATGCTGAAGCTCAAACTCCAACACTTGGCCACCTGATGCAAAGAGCAACTCATTAGAAAAGACCCTGATGCTGGGAAAGATTGAAGGCAGGAGGAGAAGGGGATAACAGAGGATGAGATGGTTGGATGGCATCACTGACTCAATGGACATGAGTTTGAGCAAGTTCCGGGAGATGGTGAAGGACAGGAAGGCCTGGCGTGCTGCAGTCCGCAGAGTCTCAAAGAGTTGGCTATGACTGTGAGACTAAACAACAAAGGGAAGGGACATGGGAATGTACTGGTTAGGTGGTGGGGACGCTGCTACTGATGATGATGATAGTGATGATGGCAATGATGAGGAAGAGGAGGATGCTGATGTAGATGATAGCAATAATACGGTTAATGATGGTGGGACAGTGATGGTGGTGATAATGGTTGAGGGTATTGGTAGTAGAGCTGTTAACAAAAAAACTATCATTTTTGAAAAATGTATGTACCATTCACTATAATAAGCACTCTGTTAATTGTTTCACTTCATCCTCATGTTCACTTTTTTTAAGTATTTACTTTTTCGACTGTACCAGGCCTTACTTGCGGCACTCGGGATCTTCCTTGTGGCACACAGGAGCTTTAACTGTGCCATGTGGGATCCAGTTCCCTGAACAGGGATCAAACTCTGGCCCCACTAAGAGTTTGGAGTCTTAGCCACAGGATCACCAGGGAAGTTCCCATCCTCACATTCATTTTTATGTATCTGTTGTACAGAAGAGAAAAAATGAAGCTGAAAGAGATTAGGCAACTTGCCTGTAGTCACCCAACTAGGAGATAAAGGGCTAAAGCTCCCCAAAGATTTCAGATGGTGCCCTGGCTGAAGAACCTACTTTTCCAGGGTTAGGAAGGAGATTCAAGTTTCCTGGAGAAGTAAGAGCACGCCACAAAAGGAGGAGAAGGAAGAGCATCTTCTGACTTAACCCCTTGACTTCCAGTCCCCTCTTCTAATGTCACTAAGACAGTTATTACAGGCGTAACAGACTCCTCAGATTGACTCCTCTACCATCTATGCTAAAAAAAAAAAAAAACAGGTAAAGACAAAGATACATCTTGGTGAACATGGCATGAGTGGCTGGGAGAAGAATATTCTTCTACATGGAATTTTCTTTTCTTCCCTGGAAAGGGAGGACAGGTCACTCAGGTTGCATACGTGTCTACAAAAACTCATACCTTTAAGAAAAAGACCGGGGGATGAATCAGACACAGTTAGTGACATGCTCCGTTCATCTCCTGTGGTCTCATTGTCAATAAAAATGATTTTATATTATCACATTATTACTTAATGGTATTATCTTCTTTATTAATTGATCTATTGTTTCATCTGTTTGATCCTCCCTACTAGGCTGCTAATGCTTTGCAAATGGAGATCATACCCTGCTTCTTTATACGGTATGCCCCCATGTCCCTATGCTGGGCATGGCATAGGTGCCAAATGAATACCTGTGTTCTGATTTATTGAGGAACCTCCACTCAGCCAGAGCCAGCACTGAAATGTCAGAACCATGGGAACCCAGAGAGTTTGGAGATTATCTGTTCTACCTGTAACAACAAAGATGACCCTCGATATTTTTCTGCAAGCATCAAGCAAGCTTTCCCAGGCTTTGGGACCTGTAGCAGACTCAGGATATTTCTCAAACAGGCAGATTCAGTTCAGTGTAAAGAACTGCCCATTTCCCCAGTTCCAAGGAGTTGTGCTGTACAGGGAGCAGAGAGGATTACCTGAGATGATGGATGCAGGCATACTTAATAAATGCTCTCATTCATCTTCACCAAATGGTAATTAAGAGCATAGACTTGGACCCAGACTGCCTGTTTTTGAATGCTGGCCATGCTACTTATCAACTGTGAGACTTTGGACAATTGATTTAACATCTCTGTGCCTTAGTTTTGCTTCTGTAAAATGAATATCTCATAAAGACTGTTGTGAGGATTCATATACGAAAAGCATTTGGAAGAGTTCCTGGCATATAGCAAATGCTGTATACAGGTTAGATGTTATTATTGCTATGATTTTTATCATTATCAAAACATGCTGCAGATATAAGGTATTTTTACCACTCTTCACAATGAAAATGTTTCACTTTCTCCCAATAAACTCAGGAGACAGATTTTATCATCATCTTCACTACCAAAAAGAGAAAAAATAAAATCAGAAGACTTAAGTGACTTGTTAGCAATGCTATACTCACTTGGCCACACAATTTCGGCTTTTGATGATGGTGCAGAGAGTGGTCCTCAGATGACCTCAGGTCCTACTGGAGAGGGGCAGGGGCAGATAGCTCAGCAGGGCCTCGCTGGCCCCAGTAGATTATTCTTTTGGATAGACTCCTGAGGATCATCTCTCTTCATAGGCAGACCAACCCCCACGTAATCAAGTCCATGCCTGTGCCCTATGTCTTGCCTCTGCTTGCTCCTCAAACACAGTCCCTAGCTGCAAAACGAACCTCTATTTTAATTGCTCTGATTAGTTTGATGGTCCTTTTGCCCCATTATTGAAAACCTGGTATATTCTAAGTGCTTTTCCCTGGGGATAAAAATCTGCTGCCAAGCTCAGATATAGCCAGGTTAACTAGGCCAGACATGTGCCAGGGGGCTTTGGGGACTAGGCACTGGGCTGCGGGCACATGGGCACCAGAAAGCCAGCACCCTTCCTCCCTAGGCAGTTAGCTACTGAAGAACTGGTGTTTTCACTCATGGCATCTCCTTTGTACAGGCACCCAGAACCAATGCAAATCTGCAGCAAGGCACTGGGGAGGCTACAAAGATGAATCAAACACAGGCAACACACCCGTGACACTTACACGGCAGGGATGGGGGCAAAGTACACACACAGCAAACTCTAATAGTGGAACCACAGTATTAGTATTAGCATGCTGTTCTTCCTCTTTACTAACTTCATATTCTTAAGCAAGTTTCTTGACTTGTCTGTTCCTCAGTTTCTGGTCTATAAAATCTGGCTAACAATTATGCCTATCTTGAGAGGATTCAGTGAATTAATACATATAAAGCTCATAGAACAACATTTGCACATAGTAGTTCAGTTCAGTTCCAGTACTCTTGCCTGGAAAATCCCATGGATGGAGGAGCCTGGTGGGCTGCAGTCCGTGGGGTCGCTAAGGGTTGGACACAACTGAGCGACTTCACTTTCACTTTCACACACTGGAGAAGGAAATTGCAACCCACTCCAGTGTTCTTGCCTGGAGAATCCCAGGGACGGGGGAGCCTGGTGGGCTGCCATCTATGGGGTCGCACAGAGTTGGACATGACTGAAGCAACTTAGCAGCAGCAGCAGCAGTTCAGTTCAGTTCAGTTGCTCAGTCGTGTCCGACTCTTTGCAACCCCATGAATCACAGCACGCCAGGCCTCCCTGTCCATCACCAACTCCCGGAGTTCACTCAAACTCATGTCCATCAAGTCGGTGATGCCATCCAGCCATCTCATTCTCTGTCGTCCCTATCTCCTCCGACCCCCAATCCCTCCCAGCATCAGAGTCTTTTCCAGTGAGTCAGCTCTTTGCATGAGGTGGCCAAAGTATTGGAGTTTCAGCTTTATCATCAGACCTTCCAATGAACACTCAGGATTGATCTCCTCTAGAATGGACTGGTTGGATCTCCTTGCAGTCCAAGGGACTCTCAAGAGTCTTCTCCAACACCACAGTTCAAAAGCATCAATTCTTCAGCGATCAGCTTTCTTCACAGTCCAACTCTCACATCCATACATGACCACGGGAAAAACCATAGCCTTGACTAGACGGACCTTGGTTGGCAAAGTAATGTCTCTGCTTTTTAATATGCTATCTAGGTTGGTCATAACTTTCCTTCCAAGGAGTAAGCGTCTTTTAATTTCATGGCTGCAATCAGCATCTGCAGTGATTTTGGAGCCCAAAAATATAAAGTCTGACACTGTTTCCACTGTTTCCCCATCTATTTCCCATGAAGTGATGGGACCAGATGCCATGATCTTCATTTTCTGAATGTTGAGCTTCAAGCCAACCTTTTCACTCTCCTCTTTCACTTTCATCAAGAGGCTTTTGAGTTCCTCTTCACTTTCTGCCATAAGAGTGGTGTCATCTGCATATCTGAGGTTATTGCTATTTCTCCCAGCAATCATGATTCCAGCTTGTGCTTCTTCCAGCCCAGCGTTCCTCATGATGTACTCTGCATGTAAGTTAAATAAGCAGGGTGACAATATACAACCTTGACATACTCCTTTTCCTATTTGGAACCAGTCTGTTGTTCCATGTCCAGTTCTAACTGTTGCTTCCTGACCTGCATATAGATTTCTCAAGAGGCAGGTCAGGTGGTCTGGGATTCCCATGTCTTTCAGAATTTCCCACAGTTTATTGTGATCCACACAGTCAAAGGCTTTGGCATAGTCGATGAAGCAGAAATAGATGTTTTTCTGGAACTCTCTTGCTTTCTCCATGATCCAGCGGATGTCGGCAATTTGATCGCTGGTTCCTCTGCTTTTTCTAAAACCTGCTTGAACATCTGGAAGTTCACAGTTCACATATTGCTGAAGCCTGGCTTGGAGAATTTTGAGCATGACTTTACTAGCGTGTGAGATGAGTGCAATTGTGCGGTAGTTTGAGCATTCTTTGGCATTGCCTTTCTTGGGGATTGGAATGAAGACTGACTTTTTCCAGTCCTGTGGCCATTGCTGAGTTTTCCAAATTTGCTGGCATACTGAGTGCAGCACTTTCACAGCATCATCTTTCAGGATTTGAAATAGCTCAATTGGAATTTCATCACCTCCACTAGCTTTGTTCATAGTGATGCTCTCTAAGGCCCACTTGACTTCACATTTCAAGATGTCTGTACAAAAAAAAAAAAGATCTTCACAACCAAGATATTTATATGTTACTAAATATATAATGGTATATACTATCTATAGTATATACACTATATACAGTTCTGTTAACACCATTAAAGCATACATCTACATATACTTTAGAGCATATATGTGTACACAGCATATTATTATGATATAAACTGTTATTACAATTACTGTATATTACTGTTACAATGTTCTTTAGCAACAGCAAGGAAAGAGTGGTTATTTCTAAGGTATATCTGAAAAAGATATAGCTATAAAACAACAATAATCACTAATTGTTATGAGCTCAAAATATGCTAAGCCCTTTGTAAGCATTATCTAATATAATCCTCACAAAAACACCATGAGTGGATAATATTTGCCATATTTTGGATAAGAAAACTAATCTCCAGAGAGGGTGAGTAACTTGCACAGCAGTCCATGGTGGAGCCAGGTTCACACCTGGGTCAGACTGCCTCCAGAGTTCAAGTTCTTAACCATCCTGCTTATTCCTCGGGATGTGTGACTTTTGACACAGGTCAGAAGGCAGGAAGAGTGTAGTGTGGGGGATATTAGGATGGAAAGGGACAGGGAGGAAGGCCTCTAGAGCCAGAAAACAGTGCTGGGGCAAAGAGGTGCTGTCAGGGCTGTGAAAGAACATTAAATGTCTCACACATCCACTGCAGTCTCACCTCTACTGAGGTCGGGCTCTTATAACACTCAGCCCTCCCCATCCAAAACCTCTAAGCTCTTATGGTATCCCAGATGGGCATCCAAAAGATGGACAAAAATGGGTGCACAGAGTCGCTGCGGTTGGGATCACACTTGATCAACAGGGTGGTAGGAGGCAAGAAGCCAGCCCTATCCCCTTCTCATCTGTCTCTCCTACATCCCCCACTGCCTCTGTCTCTTGGTTGCTTTGATACCAATCACCAATAGCAATTACCACCACCTACTCAGAGGCCCATGAGCTGGACTCGCTGGCCCTGGGGAGAGATTTTTTTGAGGGCAGAGGTTGCTGTAGCACCTCAGGGAAGGTTCCCAGCAGGAGAAAGAAGAAGAGTAGGCTCCAAGCTGAGACAACCAGAGTTTCTAACACTTGGTCAGGGCAGGCCTGCCTCCTCCAGAAACCACTCTCAACATCCTCACCTCCACCATCCGTAAGAAGATTTCAGACATACGGCACGGGTGCACAGTGGGGCAGAGTCAAGGAGAGCACCTCTGTTTCCATTTGTTTCCACCCAAGGCTAGAAGGTGCAGAGGACCCAGGCAACTTGGAGACGTTTCTCTCACCAAGATGCTCAAACCCATGAGGGACAGTAAAGGAGAAACATAAAGTCATCTTTATCAGTGACCTAAGAAAGCATCGCACATACATTCATTTATCCAAAAAACAGTTAGTGAGAACATATATGTACCAGACACCACGGAGATACAGAAGTAAATAAAATCCCTGTGTTCTAGTGAGCAAGGTTTCCAAGTAAACCAGTATGTAAGACAATGGGATTCATTCCTGCAGAGGAGACACAGGGTGATCTGGAGAACAGAATGGGTGCCAATCAGTCAAGGGAAGGTGGATAAGGATAGGTGCCATGACTTCTGAGTTGCATTACGAAGTCTGCGTGGAAATTGGAGTTAACCATGGGAAGAAGGGTGTGATAATGTCAGTTCAGAAACAGGAGAAGGTAAAGATGAAAGTTTATACAGATGTTTGTCTGCTGTAGTTATAGGTGACTGAACTCCCATTCATCAGCCAATATCTTCTCGGAGAACAACGGAAGAGGTGATGGAAAGGAGAAAGTTTTAAAAATCACCACCTTAAGAGCGGAAGGGAGCTGAAAAGGGAGTTGACTAGATCCCAGGTGGCACAGTGTTAAAGAATCCACCTGCCAGTGCAGGAGACACAAGAGATGTGGGTTCGATCCCTAGATTGGGACGGTCCCCTGGAGTAGGAAACGGCAACCCACTCCAGTAGTCTTGTCTGGAAAATCTCACAGGCAGAGGAGCCTTGTGGGCTACATGGGGCTGCAAAGAGTTGGACGCAACTGAGCGACTGAGCACACACACAGGAAATGAAGAGTGGAAAAAGGAGGTGACCGGATACGTGTGTGAAGTCCATGCATCTCTCCCGAGTCAGTGTCCGCGTCCTGACGCAGAAACAATGTGGATAATGATTACTTCCTCTCTTTTGGAAGTTTTGGCATAAGGAATGCCATATGTTATGGTAGGAAAAAAGGCAATTTCATAAAACGACCTTACGTAAAGCATTCATCTGATGAACACTAATTTGCAAACGATGAAGCTGAGGTCTATGGGGGAAGGTAAGGGACTTGGCTAATGGAAATGATGGGAGACAAACTTAGATCTTCCAACTCCGGATCTTAAATTCTGTCATGATTAAGGAGACTTAGCTCTGGGCTCTGGCCAGCTGCTAACCTGCCGTGGGACCTTGAATTAGTCACTTGACTTCTCTGAGCCTCAATTTCCTTATTTGCATGTGAATCTATGAGTCTCTCTGAAACCCTTTCTTAATCTGTTTGCCTGGAGCCCTCTTTCAGAGTTTTAGAAAAGAACTTGCACCGTCCCTGTCCCTCACCCCTAAGCACTCCTTGTTTAGGACACATATGATTAGAGATTCAGGATTTGCCTAGTGGGAGCCAACCCATGAGCCCTCTGACTTAGAAATGAATTTTTAACAGAAAATATCAGAAATGGATTTTCCTAAATTTCCACAACCCCATCAGGTTTGGGAATTCCCCTAAATAAACCAATTTGCCTTAGTAATTCACTGACCTAGACATCGTGTAAGAAAAGATGGGGTGTCACAAGCAGAAAACACCAAAAATAAGCTCTACAACCAACTAATTGTGTGGTTAAAGGCCTGTTCACGTCACACAAACTCATCTCATTCAACTATGAAACGATGTGGTTGGTAGAGATGCAAGTAAACATCTTGCTTAAATCTGAACTCATGGAAGCAGCTGCCTCTTCAGTATGTCTACTTGATTTTCTAGACACCGTTTCCAACCTAACATGGCCCACAGACTATACTTTGAGTAGCAAGGAGATAGTTTCTCTCTCCCCAAACTAAAGCTTTATGAGGGCCAGAACACTTTTTACTTCTACATTCCCTCTGACTTGTATCAGTGACTGGCACAGAGAAGACACAAAATAAATTTCATGGAGGGAATGAACGCGGGAAGAATGAGGGTATGAATCAGGCATGGAGAAAACGCCAGAAAGCCACCTAATAATGCCCTAGGAGTTCAAGTGGAACCAACAGGCTGATTTCCAGAAGCAGACAGAAATACCATGAGACCAAGAAGGCAAAAGGTTCATATCAGTTCAGCTGATACAGTCATTAGGTTTACAGATTGAGTTGGTCCAGCTTTAAGAGGTGAGGCCCAAGAGACAGGAGCTGAAATGGACTATAACACTAGAGCACAGGCAAAAGAGAAGCGAACAAGTTCAAGAAAATTGCTTCAGGCATGACTGCAGTGCTCAAAGCCCACTCTGGGGGATAGAGGCTCTCTGGTACCTCCATGGACTGTGCTGGTTTAAAGACACATAGTTTGGAAGGACAAATTCTATTCCATTTCACTCATGTTGGAAATACTTGATTTTTTCTTTAGTTTTTTATTGAAGGAAAATTGAAACAACAGAATTTTGTTGTTTTCTGTCAATCCTCCACATGAGTCAGCCATAGGTATGAAATTAAAAGACACTCCTTGGAAGAAAAGTTATGACCAACCTAGACAGCATATTAAAAAGCAGAAACATAACTTTGTCAACAAAGGTCCGTCTAGTCAAGGCTATGGTTTTTCCAGTGGTCATGTATGGATGTGAGAGTTGGACTATAAAGAAAGCTGAGTGCAGAAGAATTGATGCTTTTGAACTGTGGTGTTGGAGAGGACTGTTGAGAGTCCCTTGGACTCCAAGGAGATCCAACCAGTCCATCCTAAAGGAGATCAGTTCTGAATATTCATTGGAAGGACTGATGCTGAAGCTGAAACTCCAATACTTTGGCCACCTGATGCGAAGAACTGAATCCTTGGAAAAGACCTTGATACTGGGTAAGATTGAAGGCAGGAGGAGAAGGGGATGACAGAGGATGAGATGGTTGGATGGCATCACCAACTCAATGGATGTGAGTTTGAGTAAACTCTGGGAGTTGGTGATGGACAAGGAGGTCTGGCGTGCTGCAGTTCATGGGGCTGCAAAGAGTCGGACACGACTGAGCAACTGAAATGAACTGATACATATATCTCCTCCCTTTTGAACCTCCCTCCCATCTCCCTCCCCATTCCACCCCTGTAGGTTGATACAGAGCCCCTGTTTGTGTTTCCTGAGACATACAGCAAATCCCTGTTGGCTGTCTCTTTTACATATAGTCATGTAAGTTTCCATGTTACTCTTTCCATTTATCTCACCCTCTCCTCCCCTCTCCCCACGTCCATAAGTCTGTTTTCTCTGTCTATTTCTCCACTGGAACTACCTGATTTTAGAATATAAGAAATAAGTACTATAAACAACTTAATTGGTTCTAAATTTCTTTCTTTCTAGCTTATAAGTTGTACCATAACTCAAGTATTCCAAGATAACAAGATAATTTCATGGTCTATTGTATAGCACTTTAATGTCAACATAGTTGATGATGGTGATGACAATTGTACCCATCTTTCTTGTCAAAGGATTTGAAGCACTTTATAAAATAGCAGTAACAATAAATAACACTCATGTGGTGCTTACCATATGCCAAGCACTCTTCTAAGAACTCTACAGGTGTTAACTCATTTAATCGTCCCCAAAATTTTTTTGAGGTAGGTACTGTTATTATCCCCACTTCACAGGGAAGAAAACTGAATCCCAAGGAAGTTAAGTTACTTATCCAAGATCACTCTGCTAGCCAACAGCAATGTATACAGCAAAACTAAGAAATAAATTACTTAAGAACCAAGTCATAAAAGAAGAAAAGACATGATGTGGAAAGAAACTAACTTTTCATAAAACTTGGGTAGAGAACTGATAAAACGTACCATAAATTTAACTGTAAGCTTCCTGGCAGCCCAGGGGAAAAGGAAAGTAGGATGAGTTTTAGCCAAAGGTGACTTCTGGCAAATCATAAGAGAATTTTGTGAGAGGAAGCCAGAAACATTAAAACGGGGTATCTGTGGGAGCAATGCCACTCTAGGGAGCAAAATCCAGCAGAGAGAAGTGTAGAGTTGGAGACTGAAGGGGTCAAAGACCCAAGAAAGTCAGCAACAGGAATGGGACAAAACAGAGTCCAGTACGATGAGACAGGAAGTTCCAAATACAGCGCAGTCAGGAGTCAGTGTAAGCAGTGAACACCCAGGGAAATCCTGGAAATGCAAGATTCTAACCAGAAGTCTTTTAGTACCTTGCTACTACTCAGTGTGATCCTGGGACCAGCAGCATCTGCATCAGTGGGAAACTTACTGCTGCTGCTGCTGCTAAGTCACCTCAGTCGTGTCCGACTCTGTGTGACCCCATAGACGGCAGCCCACCAGGCTCCGCCATCCCTGGGATTCTCCAGGCAAGAACACTGGAGTGGGTTGCCATTTCCTTCTCCAATGTGTAAAAGTGAAAGTGAAGTCACTCAGTCTTGTCCGACTAGTAGCGACCCCATGGACTGTAGCCCACCAGGCTCCTCTGTCCATGGGATTTTCTAGGCAAGAGTACTGGAGTGGCTTGCCATTGCCTTCTCTGGGGAAACTTACTAGAAACAGAATTTCAAGCCCCACTGAGTTCTACTGAATCAGAATCTGCATTTTTAACGAGATCCCCGGTGATGAAGGCACTTGCAGGTTTGAGAAGCACCACTTTAGCATAGCCTGGTGAATTTCCACACAGCAAGAGGCTTGGAACACACTCCAGGTGTTTCATATTCACAATCCCTTTCAATCCCCGAAACAATAATACAATAAAGATATCATTTTTGTACCCACTTTACAGATGAGGAAATTGAGGCCCACAGTCGCAGCCACATGCCTAAACAATGCAGAGCTGGGATTTGCTACCAAACCAATTTAATTCAACTTCTGTCTGCATTCTTATGAGTAATTTGATGGAAATTCATCCTAGGGTCTGAGAAAAGGGCAGCCTGGTCAAGAAACAAACAGAGAAGCTGCTGCTGGCGGGGGTTAGTGTGTGTTGCAGTGGACAGTGGAGGAAGGGAAGGTTTCACAGGAGAGGAAAGAGTGAGGGCAGAGGCGAGCGGATGTTACTGACCCCTGAGAGGGTGGCAGACATGGCCCTGAATCCCTTTCGGAAAACAATTCCCTTCGACAGTGTAACAGGGGACCTGTGGAGGTAGCTGTAGCGTGACTTGCTGCCACTCGGGGCACCCCACCCCCAGCTCAGCTAGCTGCAGCCTGTGTTCCGTTCTTCAGCAAAATGTCAGTGTGGGAGCAAACCGAGAGTGAACATGTCTTTAATTTGCCAATTAGTCATGTGCCACCTTGTAACCGCTCCTGTGTGTTATTTCTATGAGTGTGTTGTGTGTTATTTAAGTTTTCCTCTCTCTGCGGTTGATCTCCCCATTTGTTTTTTTCCTAAGTTCCCTGTGGACCAGGACTATCTTGGATTTCACTGGGTTCCCCAGAGCCCTGGCAGAGACCGTGCGTATTTAACTAGTGTAACTAGTGTGGGGTGATGGACTGCCACCCTTCATCCCAGAGAATAGAAGCAGCCCAGCCTCTCTCAGGTCCCTCCAGGGAGAGCAGGCAGGTGGAAGTGATGGGTGCTGAGTGCTGAGTCTGTGCCCATGGACAGGCTCAATGGTCCCTCCTCGCCCAGCTGAGCCTCCCATTCGGGGCTCAGGGAATCCCTAGCAGGCCTCACCCTCCACTTTCATCTTCATGGGAAACGGCAACTTCACCACACGTGGGTGTGTGGTGTGAAGACACAGGGTGGCGTTCTCGGCTGGCAGCTGTTTTGCTGTGTTGTTTTCCTGCCCCTTCCTGAGGAGATAAGATCTGGACGGGCTTGTGGTTCTCCCCCCACCGACCCTCAAAGAGAGCAGGCAAGCCAAGTTCCCACTTCTCAGGCGCTTCCTCAGAATCACGCCCCATTTCAATATCTGTGATGAGATCCAGCTCACTTGAAAGCAGCAGCAAAGAAAAACGCAGCTTCCCAGAACACAGGGCAAGAAGATCAAGGTCTCTGAGCTTCCCTTTCTTCTCAGAAGGTCTCCAGGCAAAACTGATTTGCATAGGCTGCCAACTCCAACAGAGGGAGCCTGGAGCCCAGGGCTGGGGAGATGCTGCCACCTTCCTGGCTCTAAGGGCTGGGGGGGGGGGGGGGGGGGCGGGGAGATGAGTACTTAGAAGGGAACCAATGGTGGGGGTCTTTGGGGGGCCTGGGATGAGGAGAGCAGACAGCTCTGGAAAGACAGAGAGAGAGGGACAGCTAAAAGAATTCATGGCGATGCACACAAACCCTTGGCTCCGAGCTGGCATGCCAGCTACAAGGTGTCCTAAGAGAGGGACTAATTCTTCTGGAACCCATGGGAAAGCCAAGATGGTGCCTTCAGACGCTCACCCAGGGCACAGAGCAGAATGGGCCTCACTCAGGACAACCCGTGCCTGGTTTGCTAATTCCCAGCAAGCTCTGCCAGCTCCCGGGGAGGGAAATCTCACTGTGATCATTCCTCCTTCCTCCAAGGCTTCTCCTTCTCCACTCTAGACCCCCTGGTCATACAAGGGAGCAGCTGGTAACACTTGTCACCTTGAGGCTGTTTCCTGAGAAATCAGAGAGAGAGACTAAGAGGCAGCACTGGGTAGAAGGCTTGAGAGCACATAGGGTAACAGGGTTAGAGATTCCCCCTTAATTTACTAATGAAAAGAATCACACCCTCCTGACCTGACGTCCCGAGGTCAGGCTGGGGAAGGAGAGACTGGGATTTCTCATGTATCTCCTGGAAGGAAGAGGAAGGGATGAATTGGGGTTATGGCTTGTTGCCCTGTGGGACCCAGGGATGTCCTCCCCAGACGGGCAGCCCAGTAGCCTCCCAAGACACACTCACGTTAAACAAGAAAGACAATCTGGCTTCCAGAAAGGAAGTCCAGCTGGTCACAGAGCTGGAAGGAGTAGATGTCTGGGGGTTGGAGTTGGGGATAGGGGGTGGGGGTAGGAGCACGAAGTAGAGGAACCAGAGGCTCAGAGTTTGGAAGTATGATAGAATCTGGCAGCTCCCTTTGTTAGGGTTCAGGATATTTTCCATTCCAGGCAACCTGAGACATCTATCTGTGAAGGGAGAAGGGCTCAGAAGGTGTGGGGAAGGGAAAGCTGGAGAGGAGCTTTCGGGGTGGCCTGGTTGGGGGTTGGAATTGTAGACCCTGAGTTTACAGGACCTTCCTCGGTTCCTTTCTTGGCCTCTGGGTATAAACAACTGACTCACCCTCTCTCTCTAACCTCTTCTTGGTTATATCATTACAGTGATTCCTAGGTAAGGTGTGTTCCTCACTCGGGGTCCCCAGATATACATACCCTAGACCTGGGGGACTCGCTTCCTGAGGTCAGGTCAGAAGAATATATTCGAGAAGTTGTCAGTCACGCCAGTGGAGTGTAATGATTTGGAGTCCTTCGGGTAGATCCAGAGCACACCTTGATTCTAGTTTAATACTCATGCTTCCTCCCAGCTTGGAACCCTTTGAAGGAACAGAAGGTCTCTGCCCATTAAGAGGTCACACTGACCCACAGACTTTCGGGTTAGGGCTCCTGGATTTGCATTCTGGCTCCTCTGCATACTCTGTGATCTTGAGAAAGTCATTTGACTTCTCTGAACCTCATTTTCTCAAATGTAGAAAGAGGATTCTAATGGTCTCAACAGGACTGAATGAGCTGCTCTGACACCGGACACAGCACCTGAGCAGATCACTCAGTAGTTAATCGTCATTCTTATTAATTTTATTACTATTATCATGGATTTCCCCCAGATTGGTAGCCTCCCTGGGCTTCCAGTGAATTCTCTTAAAATAGATATTTGAGGCAGTCGGTCCCCCAGCACTTCCCAAGTCCCAATGAGCCCTTGAGGATGTTGAACTAACACGGTGCCTTGAAGGGCTCCAGCCCCAGGGCAGCCTCAGGGTGGGTTTATATTTCAGACAGAGTTTGGGACTCCAATGCCCCTGTCTTAGGCTCCCTGGGGTCTCAACCAGCATTTTGAGAGACTGAGAGATTAACTAAAGGACTTGCCCTTATCCAAGTTTTATCAACTTTTGTTGAAGGACTAAAGACGATGCTAACCAGCAGTTGTGACTAGGTTTCTGCTAGTCACTGCTCCACATGGCTGCCTCTGCTTGTCTTCCTCTTCCTCTTCCTGTCCTCTCTTTGCTGATCTGGATTCGGCCGGGTATTCTTGTCACAAGGTCATCGCCCAGGTGAGCTCAGCTCAGCGTGAAACAAAACAGCTCATCTGAAGTCACCACACCCCCTGACAGGGAGAGAGAGAGAACCCTCCTCAACTCCTGCCCTCTCAACAGTGGGCTCTCTCTGCTCCCTCTTGCAACAACCAGGCAGGTGGGCGTTTAGCGAAGTTCCTGCAGACCTCGGGAAGGGAGCAGATGCTTCCCCCAGGGTGCCGGACAGTGTCCGCACCCAGCCCCTCAGCGCACCGTCTAGGGGTCAGCCACTCAGCTTTAAAAGATGTCTGAGCACAACTTGGGTTTCAAAAGGCTTGGATGTTTGTTATTTTCCGAGTTTCAGTTTTAGATCCATTTGGGTGTTCTCCAGAGGACAGCCACGCTGATTTGGCATTCAAGCATCCCGTCTCCCACGCCCTCCTCCCCACTCCCAAGCACCCTGAATCCCCGCTGCAGCAGCTGCCAGTTTGTGCGCCTGAGGCGTTGTCATGTTCTCGGGCCACAGGGCATATTGTATAAACACACGGGCAGTTTACACTGCCTGGGAACTTAGGGGCTTTCCTCTCCACGGGAAACAGCTGCGAGGGGGCTTGACCAGCCCTCGTTTTGTGGAGAGGGAGACGTGGCCTCTGATCATGCACGTGGGGCAGGTGCGCTGGCTGGGCTTCTGTTGTTATGCCTGAGGATTCTCCCAGAGACGCCGAGATGGGAAGGACGCTCATGACGCTCTCCACCCTCCTCCCAGTTTAACTGCTCATAAGTGACTTTGCATGTGGCAAACCCCCATCTCTGTTCATCCCTCGTGTGGTCTGCCAGTAGCACCCTCCACCGTCTTACGGCTGTGGGCCTCCAAGACTGCAAAATCATAGACTCATGAAGCTGGGAGTCACTTCAAAAGGGTCATTCACCCGACAACCTAGATGAGCACTTGCTGCCGTTGTCTTGCGTCACTAAGTCGTGTCTGACTTTTTGCAACCCCCTGGACTGTAGTCGATCACAATAAACTGTGAAACATTCTGAAAGAGATGGGAATCCCAGACCACCTGACCTGCCTCTTGAGAAACCTGTATGCAGGTCAGGAAGCAACTGTTAGAACTGGACATGGAACAACAGACTGGTTCCAAATAGGAAAAGGTGTACGTCAAGGTTGTATAGGAGAAGGAAATGGCAACCCACTCCAGTGTTCTTGCCTGGAGAATCCCAGGGACAGCGGAGCCTGGTCGGCTGCCGTCCATGGGGTCGCACAGAGTCGGACACGACTGAAGCGACGCAGCAGCAGCAGCAGCAGCAGCAAGGTTGTATATTGTCACCTTGCTTATTTAATTTATATGCAGAGTACATCATGAGGAACGCTGGGCTGGAAGAAGCACAAGCTGGAATCAAGATTGCCGGGAGAAATATCAATAACCTCAGATATGCAGATGACACTACCCTTATGGCAGAAAGTGAAGAGGAACTCAAAAGCCTCTTGATGAAAGTGAAAGAGGAGAGTGAAAAGGTTGGCTTGAAGCTCAACATTCAGAAAACAAAGATCATGGCATCTGGTCCCATCACTTCATGGGAAATAGATGGAAAAACAGTGGAAACAGTGTCAGACTTTGTTTTTTTGGGCTCCAAAATCACTGGGAATGCTGATTGCAGCCATGAAATTAAAAGACGCTTGCTCCTTGGAAGGAAAGTTATGACCAACCTTGATAGTATATTAAAAAGCAGAGACATTACTTTGCCAACAAAGGTCCGTCTAGTCAAGGCAATGGTTTTTCCCGTGGTCATGTATGGATGTGAGAGTTGGACTGTGAAGAAGGCTGACCGCCAAAGAATCGATGCTTTTGAACTGTGGTGTTGGAGAAGACTCTTGAGAGTCCCTTATACTGCAAGGAGATCCAACCAGTCCATTCTAGAGGAGATCAATCCTGGATGTTCATTGGAGGGACTGATGCTAAAGCTGAAACTGCAATACTTTGGCCACCTCATGCGACGAGTTGACTCACTGGAAAAGACTCTGATGCTGGGAAGGGTTGGGGGCGGGAGGAGAAGGGGACGACGGAGAATGAGATGGCTGGATGGCATCACCGACTCTGTGGACATGAGTTTGAGTGAACTCCGGGAGTTGGTGATGGACAGGGAGGCCTGGCGTGCCTTGATTCATGGGGTCGCGGAGAGTCGGACACGACTGAGCAACTGAACTGAACTGAACTGAACTGGACTGTAGCCCTCCAGGCTCCTCTGTCCATGGGGATTTCCCAAGGCAGAGACCTGGAGTGGGTTGCTATTTCCTTCTCCCGGGGATCTTCCCAACCCAGGGATCGAACTCACGTCTCCTGCATTGGCAGGTGGATTCTTTACCACTGAGCCTCCGGGGAAGCCCAGATGAGCACTTATGAAAATACAAAGCATTGTGTCAGATTCCATGGGCGAAGGTGAACAAGACAAGGTGCCTATCTTCACAGAAGTAACAGACTTCCAGCTCTGTCATCACCTCCAAGAAGCCCTCCAGGACCTCCCCAGGCAGGCTCAGATTGCCTTCCTCTGTGGTCCCATATCCCTCTGCTGACACATACTATGCTGCAGTGAAAAGATCTCCATGACTTTCTCCCCCATAGAATGCAAGCTTCTAGAGGGTGGGACCAGACCTGCTGGTGATGCTGAGATCCTGTGGCTCATATCATTAGGTGTTCATAAAGAAACAAGAGGAGAAATGTTCTATTTGTTAGCCACCAATAATAGCGGCTATTTGGCCAACAACCAAAACAAGATGAGATCGGTGGTTGCCTGAAGAAGAACTAGAAAAGTCAGAGAGCTACCACCAATCTGGGCAGCCAGTGAAGAAGCCGGTCAAAACCAGATCATCCCACCTGCTGCACTCTCGGCTTGGCCCTTCTGCAAACTTTGCTATGTCTGGAGGGGGCTGTATTTGCTTGCTAGGGCTTCCATAACAAACTACTGCACCCTGGGTGGTTTAAACAACAAAAATGTGTTTTCTCACAATTCTGGAGGCTAGAAGTTAAAGATCAAGCTGTCAGTAGAGTTAGTTTCTTTGAGAGCCTCTTTCCTTGGCTTGGAAATGACTGCCTTCTCTTTGTCTTCACATGGCCTTTTGTCTAAGCTCCTCTTTTTTTCCTTTGGCTGTGCCCTTCAGCATTCGGGATCGTAGTTCCCTGATCAAGGACCAAACCCGGGCCCCCTACAGTAGAAGCGTAGAGTCCTACCCACTGGACTGCCATGGAATTCCCTCTTATCTCCTCTTTTAATAAAAACACTAGTCATACTGGTTTAGGGTCCATCTATATGATCTCATTTTACCTTGTGTGTGCATGTACTCAGTCATGTCCAACTCTTTGCAACCCCATGAACTGTAGCCCACCAGGCTCCTCTGTACACAAAATTCTCCAGGCAAGAATACAGGAGTGCATAGCCATTCCCTTCTCCAGAGGATCTTTCTAACCCAGGGACTGAACCCAAGTCTCCTGCATTGTAGGTGGATTCTTCACTGTCCAAGCCACCAGGGAAGCCCCATTTTACCTTAATTACCTTTTTAAAAGATTCTCTCACGAAATACAATTATTTTCTGAGATTCTAGGGTTAAAACTTCAACATATGAATTAGGGAGAGAGAGGACTCAATTCAGCCCATGACAGAGGTCAACCCTGGTGTTCACAGAAGCACCAGAGAATTCCTGATAAAAGCCACAGGTTATCAACCCAGGATCACCTCCTCTCTTGGCTGACTTAGAAGCCTGGAGATTCATCCAATACAGGTCACCAAACAGAACTCGATTTTGCCACCCCCACCTCCTACACGTCCCTTCCCTCACCCCAATATAGATATTATGTGAAGTTTTCAGGTTTGAGCCAAGGGCAAGAGAAGGTGTCCATGTGGAAAAAATAAAGACGTCTCGCTCAGAGTCGAGGATGGAAAGTGACATCGAAGGAGGCAGTTTCTAAGGAGGCCCACTGGCTCACTTCCCAAACTCCCAAGCAGAACATAGAAAAAGGTCCAAATGCCCTGGCTAGATGGAGGAGAGCCAAGCCACCAGCAAGCACCAGCGGGGGACTGCTGACTGCCAGCCAGAGCCATGGGCTGCTAGACAGGAAGCAAGATGGAACAAACGGGGAGGCCTGGCAGCAGGACGGCCTTGCCCCCAGCACTGCCCTGCCTGTCGGCTTGTGCAAGGTCATGAGTCCTGAGCAGCCTCCGTTCCCAGGGTTGCTCTTCACTGTTGGGAGCCAGTTGGCTAAATGTCATATTGGAAAAGAGTACAGGATGTTATCTTCCAGATGAACCGACTCATTGTAACCAGACTTGGCTTGGCTGGACTGCGTAACACCAAGATGGCCACAGGGGGCATGTTGCTGACTCAGCGCAGGGGAGCTGAAGGACAGGCGGGTGAGGGAGTCACTTGGGTGGAGCACACCGACTGCAGATAACAAGGGTGGCCTAGGGCTGCTCAGAGCTCAGCCAGAAATCCAGTCTAGTTCTCTGGGTGATGGGACACTCCGAGGCAGGCTTCTCAGCTGCCCCTGATCAAGGTCTCAAGGTACAGCGTCCTGGGGGACTTGCAGAAACCAAATGCTAATTGCTCCAGGAGATATTAAAGCTTCTTCCGATGTCATCCCAGGCAGTTCAGATGACCTGCACCTTGGTCTCCTGTGAGGCAGCGTAGACCAATCTAAGAAGCCTACCTCTAGAGTTAGAAGTCAGGGGATAAGAGCCAACATCCTTCCCTGAACCAGACAGCATTCTGGGCTTTGCCTAGAAAAAGCCACCTTCTTCACACAATGGTTATAAGGCTAAGAAGAGGGAGGAGAAAAGGCAAGGGGCATGGCAGGGATTGGACTCTATCTTAGCAAAGAGATATTAATAAAACAGGAAGAGATGAGACTAGTGATCATATCTTACAAGAGCCAAGCCTCAAACATCACAGGAGCATCAAGTAGAGCTACTTACTTTAGCTGTGGTTCTCCCCTTCAATGGGTAGTAAGGTAGAAAATCATCCACACAATCTGAGACCAGAAGTGAGTGTACTACAAGAAGAGAGGGATTCTAAAGGCAACCTGGCTATCCCCTCTTCACTCATTCATTCAACAGATATCTGTTGACTAGCTAATTTATGTTGGGTGGTGAACAAAATTAACTCACAAGCCTCACACTCATGAAACTTAAATTGTAACAGGGGGAAGAGAAAATAATCACACAACTCTAAGTATTTATGATTGTGGAAAATGCTACTGGGGCTTCAAAAGCATATAATAGGATCTAATCTGGGAGGTCCAAGAAGGCTTTCTTTCTAAGTGACACCTGGGCTTCCAAGCCTGGGGTGCTGGGGATAGGGGAGAGCATGCCAGGAAATAAGAGTAACATGTGCAAAAGCCTTGGGTTGGAAAGAACATGACAAAATCAAGAAACTAAGTGATCCTCAAAGAAATAGCTGCACTTCCATATTCATTGCAATAGCTAAGATATGGAAACCACCTGAATGTCTATCAGCAGATGAATGGATAAAGAAAACGTAGTATTATATATGTATAGATAGACAGATATGTGTATAGATAGATAGACACAGACATACACACAATGGAATATTATTCAGCCATGAGAAAGAAGGAAATCCTACCATTTGTGGCAACATGGATGGACCTTGATGGGATTATGCTCAGTGAAATATCAGGTAGCGGAAGATACTGTGTGATCACACTTTTATGTGAAATCTAAGAAAAGTCAAAGTCATAGAAACATAGTTATATGGTGGGTATTGAGGCTGAGGAGTGAAAGAAATGGGGAGATGTTGATGAGGGTCAAAAGGTACAAACTTCAGTTATAAGATGAAAAGTTCTGGGAATTTAATGTAAAGCAGGATGGTTATATTTAACAGAACTGCATTATACATATATTATACATAGTAGTTTGAAGGTTGCTAGGAGGGATTGGAGGCAGGAGGAGAAGGGGACGACAGAGGATGAGATGACTGGATGGCATCACCAACTCAATGGACATGAGTTTGGGTAAACTCCAGGAGTTGGTGATGGACAGGGAGGCCTGGTGTGCTGTGATTCATGGGGTCGCAAAGAGTCGGATATGACTGAGCGACTGAACTGAACTGAACTGAAGAGAGTTAATATTGTATGTTCTCATCACGTGACAGTAACTTTGTGACGTGATGGAGGTGTTAGCTAATGCTGTGGTAGTCATCATTTTGCAATATATGACATCAAGTATATCTAATCAACCCATTGTACACTTTGTTGTTTTTGTTGTCTAGTCACTAAGTCATATCCAACTCCTTGTGATCCCATGGACGGTAGCTCACCAGGCTCCTTTGTCCATGCAATTTCCCAGGCAAGAATACTGGAGTGGGTTGCTGTTTCCTTCTCCAGGGGATCTTCCCAACCCAGGGATTGAACCTGCGTCTCCTGCTTGGCAGGTGGGTTGTTTAACACTGAGTCACCAGGGAAACCCATTGTACACTTTACATTTAGATGATGTTTTAAGTCAATTATATCTCAATACAATTGGGGAAGAAATGGAAAAAAATGAAACTAAGAGATCCTGACTGTCTGGAGTCCTGAGAATGATGTAAGATAGGTCTGAAGAGCACCTTTCTCCAGAAAGTATGCCATGTGGGGGTCTTGTAGACTTTCTAAAGACTTTTATCTTTATCTAGAAGCAGTAGGGAGCCATAGAAGAGTTCAGGGCAGAAAGAGATGATGTAACCAGGTATGCTGACCTGAGCCCTCAGCCCTCCCCGCTTACCTAATGTAGATGCAGATAGGGAGGCTTGATCTTGAGTATGGGTTCATCATGATGTGAAAACTCTAACCCGGACAATTCAAGAGAGTTACTCTGCTTCTAGTGAACAGAGCTAGCCAACGGATTTCTAAACTTAAAGTCTGCACTTGCATGTGCTGAAGGGCAGGCTGTCCTTGTGGGCTCCCACCTGGACCACACATTAAATGGTACCCACACCACAGAGGGTCTAGACCACTCAGTGTGCAAGAAAGAGAAAGTGAGGCCAGCTTGGCCAGCAACGCTGCATCGAGGCCCACGACTGGTGGCGCATCACAGCGATTCCTCAAGGTGCCATTGAGACCAAACTCGCGGGACTCACAGAGCACAGAAACTGAAGAGTCAATACTTCTTCAACTCTGAAGCTCTGCGGTTCGTTGCAAATTCCATCACAAACAGGAAGCTGGTTCCTTCTCCATTCACTCAAAGGGAATCTCTAATACCTTTGTCCATTAGGATTCTCCAAAGATGCCCCAGGTCAGGCAGTCTTTTCTCTGACCCCAAGGAAGGATGCAGGGAATGTTCTTCTGGTCCCAGGGACCATCAGTAAGGTGTCTAGCAACCCCCTCCCCCACCTCTGAGCCAACAGCCCTCCCTGGCACCCCAACGTCAATCTTAGTCTCAGAGTTAAGGCATAAATAATTTGACTCAGAAGTCACCTGTAGGGGTTGGGAGGATCTGGACAAGACCACAGGGCCACACTTCTACTGGACTGCTCCCCTATCTGCCTGAGAGAAATGGCTCCAGGCTCAGCCTTTCACACTTTCCAGGCTCATCCTGCTCCAAAACCTGGACCCACACCACACAGAACCCACATCTCACACGTATGCAGGACTGGCAACAAACATGGTGTCCTGCCCTCAGCTTCCAGGGCTTCACCTAGCATGAAAATGGAGACAAAGTGACCCTGAGGTCTCCTGAGAGCAGGAAAATACAAGCCCTATCTGTACCTAAGACCTGCAGGAGATGGACATGTGTGCCGCCACCCTCCACCACAGGAGTCCTGAGCACACGTGCACACACTCAGCTGCCCACTAAGTGCTCACGTGGCCACCGCAAGCCCTGGAAGGGAAGGATTTCTCTTTTGACCCTTCCTCACCTCTTCCCCATCTAAGTGCAGTAAAGACAGTCAGCCTGAGTCAAGGAGGATCTACTACCACTTGGAAACCCTCTTGTTTAGAGCCTTTCTGCCACTGGGTGCAGCAGCCCGGCTGGGGCCAGGGCAGGCACCCCCCGAGGGCCACTCAGGGAGCATGGACTTGAGGCTCCCGCATAGGGAACACTCAGGAGCTCTGGGCTCCACACACTGGGCCGCACCGCAGCTGGTCCACACAGGCAGCCCTGTGAGGAAGAGAGGGCAATCCTAGTAGGTAGGGTCTGTGGCAGCTTCTTATGAAGCTACACCCCTCTATCCCTTCCCCCTAAGTCTCCCCAAGTCAGGACATTCATGCTTTTCCTTTGTGTGCTGAGCATCCTCCCAATGGAGGGCACCAGGCACTGTGGATTTCCACTTCCTTTCCAGCTATGGCTTCTCAGCCCTGACTCTGGACAAGGCAGCTCTTGAGCACAGGCCTGCGGAAGAGAATCCCCACTGGCCAGTCCTCAAACCCCTTCTCAAGCCCCCAGACAGACCCTCACCCCGGACAGATGCTCACCCCAGACAGATCCTCACCCCGGACAGATCCTCACCCTGGACAGACCCTCACCCCGGACAGACCCTCACCCTGGACAGATGCTCACCCCGGACACACCCTCAAACCAGACAGACTCTCACCCCAGACAGACCCTCACCCTGGACAGACCCTCAAACCAGACAGACCCTCACCCTGGACAGACCCTCAAACCAGACAGACCCTCACCCCGGACAGACCCTCACCCCGGACAGACACTCACCCCAGACAGACCCTCACCCCGGACAGACACTCACCCTGGACAGACCCTCACCCCGGACAGACCCTCAAACCAGACAGACCCTCACCCCGGACAGACACTCACCCTGGACAGACCCTCACCCCAGACAGACCCTCAAACCGGACAGACCCTCACCCCGGACAGACGCTCACCCCGCACAGACGCTCACCCTAGACAGACCCTCACCCTAGACAGACGCTCACCCTAGACAGACCCTCAAAGCAGACAGACCCTCGACCCCAGCTGCAGCAAAAGTAGGCACCATGGTGACAGAGCTCCCCCTGCTGACAGGTCACGGTGGTGGCCGGGCCAGGAAGGCTTGTGGGCTGAGTCACCTTCCCCTAAGTCATCCTTCTGTGAAATTAGGTTCTGCCCCTCAGTCCACTGCTCACAAATGAGCACAGCTTTATCCGGGAGATCTTGAGAAGCAAAGACCTTTATATCCATGCCAGGGCTCCCCAGACAGCACAGAACTTCTAGAAGAACTTGAAATGACACCCAGGACAGGCCCTTAACCTAGCACTGGGCCAGACTGATGGGACGTGTTCCAGGGTCCTCACCGCACCAAGCCCAAAGGATCATGTGTGCCAGGTGATTCAATCAAGTGCCCACACCAACTGCCACCCAGAGAGCTGGGCTACCCTCCCCAAGGAAATACTTAGACACTTTGCCCATCTCTCATGCCACAGGCAGCTAAACACAAGCCCACAATATCTAAGGGACCTGTTGATGTCCATGAAATGAGTAATAATACACTTGGTGCTTGCAAAGAGCTGACTCATTAGAAAAGACCCTGATGCCGGGAAAGATTGCAGGCAGGAGGAGCAGGGGACAACAGAGGATGAGATGGTTGGATGGCATCACTGACTCAACGGACACGGGTTTGAGCAAGCTCCAGGAGATGGTGAAGGACAGGGAAGCCTGGCGTGCTGCAGTCCACGGGGTCACAAAGAGTCAGACACGACTGAGTGACTAAACAACAACAATGGCTGATCCATGTTGATGTGTGGAAGAAACCAACACAATATAGTAATTATGCTTCAGTTAAAAATATATAATTTTTTTCAAAAAACTTAATGGAGAAGCTAGATAGACAAAGGGAATTAGCAAAGTCTCAAGGATTTGATTGACCTCCCCTGTCCTGTCCATGAACTTGAAATGAGTCTTTGGAAGGATCCAGGAGAGCAGTCAGCTGGGGGAATGCTAGAGGCCCTCGTGGATAAAACTTCAGGGCGTCTCCCATCCGCAGCCCAAGTTTATACTATCCAGCACCCTCAGAACTTGGCATGGGATTCACTTTGATGTCATTTTTGCTGTAAGACAACAAATGCTAATTTGTTCACATTTATTAGAGTGGATTAGTCAAGCCAGCAGCAGCCACGTAGGTGAATGCTAATTGGCCTCAAAGTCATTCATCACTGTTAAAGCAGTAAGACTGTGTGGTTACTAATCAACCAGGCTTGCAGATAAGAGCAAAAGATTTACCAGTCACCTAGGTATTCATTTATTGATTCAATAAGATTTACCTAGTACTTTTCAAAGAAAGACACTGTCTCAGGTACTTCAAAGAATGAATTTAAAAAAATAAATAATCCCTACCCTCGAGTAGCTCAAACCTTAGTAAAGCAAGATGTGAGAATAAAGGTAAACTATGCCAAGTGCCATGGGAGGGGACAAACTGCCACTGCAGTTCAGAGAGGGGTGGTCTTGTCTCTCCAGGGAGTCACAGAGGCTTCACGAAAGAGGCAAGGTTTGGCTGGACCTTGAAGAGTGGGTAGGAATAGAACGTACGTGGTGAGACATGCATTCTGAGGAGAACATGTGCAGCGGCAGAGGGGGGAAATGAAGGGTGTCTGGGGAGGCGGGGAGGCTCTGGCAGGCGGTAGCGTGCATGATTGGGGAGGTCGCTCACAGGCACCGCTTAGCCCTGCCGCAGGCCAGGCCCCGTGCTGTGTGCAAGTCCCATGCTGACCACAGGGCTACACCAGAAAACAAAACACACAGGATCCTTAACCTCACAGAGCTGGCAGTCCCTCCAAGGACAAGGCCAAAAAGGAAGATTGGGGAACCCCCAGTTCTGCCCTTCTGTGTAGACTGGAGATTTGGGAGTTAGTTCTAGGGAGTTAGTGACAGCTTTTAATGACAAGAGAAGATTAATCTTTTGGAAGATTAATCTGGCCCCAGATTAAAAGGTAAATTTAAGAAGAGGAGAAAAGGGGGACTTCTCTGGTAGCACAGTGGATAGGAATCCTCCTGCCAATGTAAGGGACATGGGTTCAATCCCCAGGAAGATTCCACATGCCGCAGAGCAACTAAGCCACAACCACAACTACTGAAGCCTGCACGCCTAGAGCCTGTGCTCCACAAGAGAAGCCACCGCAAAGCGAAGCCCGCGCACCGCAAGGAAGAGAAGCTCCCACTCGCCGCAGCTAGAGAAAGCCCACGCAAAGTAACAAAGACCCAGCGTAGACACCGCTCAGTTAGTAAGTCACGTCCGACTCCTTGTGACCCCATGGACTGAAGCACGCCAGCCCACCCTGTCCTTCACTGTCTCCCGGAGTTTGCTCCAACTCACGTCCGTTGAGTCAGTGCTGCCATCCAACCACCTGTTGCCTTCTCTTCTTGCTCTCAATCCTTCCCAGCATTGGGGTCTTTTCCAATGAGCTGGCTCTTCACATCAGGTGGCCAAAGTACTACAGCACAGCCATAAATAAGTAAATAATTTTTTAGAAAAGAGGAAAAAATTGAAAGTCCAGTTAGAAAGCTATTGTAGTAAGCAAGATGAGAGATTATGACCAAGACTAGTACAATAAGAAGAAAAATAAAGGAATATGAAAAATAATATATATATATATATAGAGAGAGAGAGAGAGACCAAGGTATAACAATCACTTTGCTATATACCAGAAACTAACACATTGTAAATCAACTATATTTCAATTTAAAATGAGAAAGGAGAGGATTGCTAGCAGGAAAGGAAAGTAAATGAAAAAAGAAATTGGTAAAGGAGGGCTAGATAGTGAACAGTTACATCTCCTCAAGACCCCAGGACCTACTGTTTTCTCTTGATGCTTCCAAAGCTCTTTAGAAAGACACTTCTCATAGAAAGCCCAGCATTAAACCCATGCACCTATAGATACCTTATTTTTCATAAAGGAGGCAAGAAAATACAATGGGGCAAAGACAGCCTCTCCAATAGACGGTGCTGGGAAAACTGGACAGCTACATGTAAAAGAATGAAATTAGAACACTTCCTAACACCATACACAAAGATAAACTCAAAATGGATTAAAGACCTAAATGTAACACTAGATACTATAAAGACTCTTAGAGGAAAACATAGGCAAAACACTCAATGACATAAATCAAAGCAAGATCCTCTATGACCCACCTCCTAGAGTAACAGAAATAAAAACAAAAGTAAACAAGCAGGACCTGATTAAACATAAAAGCTTCTGCACAGCAAAGGAAACTATAAGCAAGGTGAAAAGACAACCCTCAGAATGGGAGAAAATAATAGTAAATGAAACAACTGACAAAGGATTAATTTCCAAAATATACAAGCAGCTCATACAACTCAATACCAGAAAAACAAACAACCCAGTCAAAAAGTGGGGAAAAGACCTAAACAGACATTTCTAAAAAGACCTAAATAGACATTTCTCCAAAGAAGACATACAGATGGCTAACAGCACGTGAAAAGATGCTCAACATCACTCATTATTAGAGAAATGCAAATCAAAACTACAATAAGATACCATCTCACACCAGTCAGAATGGCCATCATCAAAAAGTCTACAAACAATAAATGCTGGAGAGGGTGTGGAGAAAAGGGGACGCTCTTGCACTGTTGGTGGGAATGTAAACTGATACAGCCACAATGGAAGATGGTATGGAGATTCCTTAAAAAGCCAGGAATAAGACCACCATGTGCCCAGCAATGCCACTCCTAGGAATATACCCTGAGGAAACCAAAACATGTATCACATTGTTCACTGCAGCACTATTTACAATAGTTAGAACATGGAAGCAACCTAGGTGCCCATCGACAGATGAAAGGATAAAGAAGTTGTGGTACATGTACACAGTGGAATATTACTCAGCCATTAAAAGGAACACATTTGAGTCAGTTCTGTTGAGGTGGATGAACCTAGAACCTATTATACAGAGTGAAGTGAGTCAGAAAGAGAAAGATAATAATATTTATCTTCTAACACATATATCGGAGAAGGCAATGGCAACCCACTCCAGTACTCTTGCCTGGAAAATCCCATGGGCAGAGGAGCCTGGTAGGCTGCAGGCCATGGGGTCGCTAAGAGTTGGACACAACTGAGTGACTTCACTTTCACTTTTCACTTTCATGCATTGGAGAAGGTAAAATGGATAGCCAATGGGAATTTCCTGTGTGGCTCAGGACACTCAAACAAGGGCTCTGCATCAATCTACAGGGGTGGGATGGGGAGGGAGATGGGAGAGAGCTTCAAAAGGGAGGGGATATATGTATACCTATGGCTGATTCATATTGAGGTTTGACAGAAAACAACAAAATTCTGTAAAGCAATGATCCTTCAAATTAAAAAAAAAAAATTTTTTTAATGACACTTCTCTTTGTGGAGTCCCCCAGGAGATCACACAATAGAGAACACAGCAGGAGTGTGTGTGACAAATGAAGCGGGGATATAGCAGGGAATTTGGATGTTGGTGGAGGCAAGATTTGGGGTCTTCATTTCCAGTGTCCCTCGTATCCCAAATATCTTTCTTGGTTTCTCCTCTGACAGTGGTTCTTCTTCCATACTCCAGAAACCCGACTCCTGGTCCAGAGATCCTGACTTATCTGTTTCCCAATGACTCCCAGAGCCCAGGTTGACCCAGATTCTAGACAATGACCCCCACTGGCCTCAGAAAGACTGGATCAGAAGTCACCCTCTTGGCCAGCAGTCAGTGCCTCTTACCTCCCCGCAGTGTCACAACATCAGAAGCAGGCAGGCCCGGGAAGGTACCATACGGCAGCTCCCAGGCTGGGGTGAGAACGTGGACATCTCTTGAGAATTTACTCAAAATGCATGTGCCCTGACAGGGCATGTTCTCTGAGACATCACAGGGACTCTGGGGCCCAATCACGACACTTCTCAGGCTTGCAGCAGCCAGATGCAAACACCTCTGACTTGCAATCCCACCACCAGGGTCTCAAAATCAGAATTAAAATCTTCCTTGGAGAGCTAGAATTCCCTATGAGGCAGGGTCTCTTTGGAGAAGGCAATGGCACCCCACTCCAGTGCTCTTGCCTGGAAAATCCCATGGACAGAGCAGCCCAGTAGGCTGCAGTCCATGGGGTCTCTAAGAGTCGGATACAACTGAGCGACTTCACTTTCACTTTTTGCTTTCATGCATTGGAGAAGGAAATGGCAACCCACTCCAGTGTTCTTGCCTGGAGAATCCCAGGGACGGGGGATCCTGGTGCACTGCCGTCTATGGGGTCACACAGAGTCTAACACAACTGAAGTGACTTAGCAGCAGCAGCAGCAGCAGGGTCTCTTCGTAAATGGGTAACAAAAATCACTACTGCCTTCAATTTTTTTTATTAGAACATCTGTTTTCTCCCATAATACCCATTCAAACAAATCCCAGAAAAGTGGAACTACTAAGTTGAAAAATAATTATTAAACAATCTACTCAACTCCGGCTCTGGAGATTACGGGGAGAAATGAGACCCATTCACAAGAGGATGCTCCTCTTTCTGGAGAAAGTCAGTCACTCTGTAGATGTCTCTGAGCTGTGATATTGAGCACGATTCTCCAGGAGCAACTGAGAAGGGTCCTCCACAGTTGGCAAGGAGAGCCATCACCACTCACCTGACGTCGCCAATAGCCCAGATATGGGACCTCTGCTCACGGTTAGCAGAGGGCTGCTTCTATTTCACCCAGGCAATATATGGCAGACTCCACATAAAGGGACCGAAGAATAAAAAGAGGGTTGGTTTTTTTTTTTTTTCTAATAAATATTCTTTTGCTGCTAATCCACCCTTTGTAACTGTCAGGCTTCATGGAGCTGGCACTGAGCCCATCAGATAACAATGCAGCTGTGACCCAAGAAACGTGAGAAGAGGAGCCGATTAATAAAGATGAAAAACATGTTTGTTAACTGTGTCTGAGGGGAGGTCCAAGGGGAGTCTTCAGAGAAGTTATCCTGGCAGCTCCAGGACCCCACAGCCAATGCCACCCAGAAGTCGAGGCTACCCCACAGAACAGGGGTCAGATGCGCGGGTCCTGAGAGCAGCAAGCTAGTTTCTCTAACCTTCTGCACAGGGGATGGCTCCCTGCGCTTTCCTGAGTCAGCTTAATGGAAAATGGATACAGAGTGACAGAGGCATCCTACCACATGCTTTTGGTACTTCCCCCACCCCACCACAGCATTAGGCTGAAGACACACACATCTCCAGGGAGGCAGCCCAAGGCAGTAGCAGGCTCCTCTCCTGCTCCCTGACAAGCCCCCAGCAAGCAGCCCCAACCAAAGGTGAGGCTGAAGGCAGAGGGATTTGACCAACAGCTGTGTTTTCCTAACCAAGAGTTAGGACAAGTGACCCGACAAGGCAGGTAAGATGGAGTGGTCAGGCGGAACACTTCTGAGTTAGGGCTGTCCTGAAAACTCTGGGTTTTGTATGAATGAAAGAACAGAGAATGGAAATACTGGTCTTCTAGGCTAAGAGATTTGAAAAGGACTATTCCATAGGTTGTATGCCTCTACATCTTTCTCCACTTTTCCTTCCTCCATCATCATCTATGATTGTATCCTACAGAAATGTCTGCCCCAGGCCAGCCCCCAAGATTTCTCCAAACCCTATCACACTGCTCCTGCTGCTTTTCCCTGCATCTCTGTCCCATGAGCCAACCCATCCTGCACTGACCACGGAGCTTTGGGAGCCTCCAACCAGGCATCTCCTCCTCCCTCAGGAGGAACTGGGGGCTGTGGGCGTGGCCCATAGTCACCACACTGGGACAGCAGACAGTGGGGAGGCCTGGCATCATCAGTGCTGGTCATTATCCATTTAAACTTTGGCCCAGAGCCCCAGAACCCCAGGACACAGAGCCCAGAACCTGACCCTTTATTTTGATTTTCCTCTGCTGTTCTCAACTATGAGGGGGTTACTCCCAGCCAGGCATCGGCTGTCTGGAGCAATTCTGGAGGAGTGAGAGGACAACTATTCATTCCATCCCTCGAGGATTCGACTGGAAAGACACCAGCAGGAGCCACAGGAAGAGCCCTGCAGCCAGGAAGACATGCAAGGGTCTCCGTAGCTCAGAGGAGAGCCAGACCTGTGATAGCCCACTAAATAATTCACCAAAATCACAGTCACCGTGGTAGACCACTCACTTTGTTCGGAGCACTATTCTAAACTTCTATTAACTAATTTGTCCCAGCTTCACAACAACCTTCTTATTTTATGGGTGGAAATAAATGTCACATGGGCTTTCCAGGTGGCATTAGTGGTAAAGAATCTGCGTGCCAAAATGGGAGATGTAAGAGAAATGGGTTCCATCCCTGGGTGGGGAAGATCCCCTGGAAGAGGAAATGGCAACCCACTCCAGTATAAGAATTGCCTGGAGAATCCCATGGCCAGAGGAGCCTGGCGGGCTACAGTCAGAGTCGGACACAACTGAAGCGACTTAACATGCATGCATGCAAACGTCACATAATAGAAACTTCACCATTTTAACCACTTTAAAATGTACATTTACGTAACATTCAGGACATTCACAATGTTACACAACCCTATCAGATTCCAGAACATTTTTATCACCCCCAAAAGGAAACCTCGACATATCTTTTAAATGATTACAGTAACCAACATCTGAGGTCGCGCCCTCTATTGGCAAAGTTTCACATCACACTTACCGGAGCGAGAAAGGCTCGGGGTCCAGTCAGAGCTGCAGAGCAGGTAGGGAAGGTGAACGTGTTGCTGACGGGCAGTAAACGGATTACTGGCACATTACTCACATTTTACACACGAGGAAAGGGAGCTGGGAGGTTAAGTAACTTGCTCGAGGTCATGCAGTTACTGGCGAAGCCAGGCTGTCTGACTCCAAAAGGAGGCAGAAACTTCTGTCTGAAAGATAATAAAGGCTGACAGCAAAGACGCTGCATAGCTTCTCTGAATAGCACAGATAAGGTTCCGCGAACTCGCTGACCAAATCTGAAGCTCTTAGGAGAAAGGGACATTTATAGCGCTGTGAACCAGGAAACTGAATGGAGGCGCTCAGGAAGAGAGAAAACCTCTGAAATTCACTAGCTGTGAAAGTCACAGTTCATCTAATTAGGCCAAGAGTTGCAGGAGACGGTAATCAGACCTGGCTGAGAGAAGTAAGTGCTGGGGCAGGCGGAGAAGACAAGGGGTCCGCGTCCGACTTCAGCTCTCCTCAAGCCGGTCCCACTGTGTGTCTCGTAACTTCCCGGCTCACGTTCTCCGCTGGAGTCCTGGTACACCCCATTAGTCTTTCTCGGCTCCCTGGCATTGTTTCTTTCGCTTTGTTTTCCACCTAGAGAGCATTCCCCTCTCCTCTTATCTAAACCCCATTCCTGCTGGTTCGCACAGGCCTCAGTGAGGTCTGTTTTCTGAATGCAGAAAGTGCGTAACAACAGGATCAGCACTTAAGAGGCGCTTGCTAACATGGCGAGCCGCCTTTTATCCTCACCAAGGGAGCCCAGGTGAGGACATCTAGAGAGATGACTTCTGCAAAGTCGTGCAAGCACCAGGGGGCAGAACCAAGATGAGAATCCTGGTGTTTGTGATTCCAGAACTAACCTCTTGACCCGCAGTGCTCAGTCACTCGGTCATGACTCTTTTCTGACCCTGTGGACAGTAGCCCACCAGGCTCCTCTGTCCATGGGATTCTCCAGGCAAGAATGCTGGAGTGGGTTTCCATGACCTCCTCCAGGGGATCTTCCCCACCCAGGGATCGAATCCAGGTCTCTTGCATCTCCTGCATTTGCAGGTGGATTCTTTACCACTAGCGCCAACTGGGAAGCCTCTAACCTCTTAACCACCATATAAAAGAGCCTGTAAACTGTGTTTGACCATCACAGTCTAGCTCCATCACGGGGAGCTAATGTTTCCTTACTCCCCACATGCAGACCTTTCCTTCCCACCAGACTACAAGCTCTCCAAGGGCAGGCACCGTGATATAAGGCACCTCAGCATACAGCCTCACATTCAGAGTCCTTTCCTTCTCTTCTGTTCCCCTGTAGTGTCTACGTCAGTAACAAAATATTTCCATATCCAGAAGCACAAATTAATGTACTTATAGGAAGGGAAGACTGACTGATCTTTGTACCTTGACCCAGAGAATAAAGGAAGACTGTGGTTTCAGTAGGGCTTACCAGGTGGCTCAGTGGTAAGGAGTCCACCTGCCAATGCCAAGAGATGCAGGAGACACAGCTTCGATCCCTGGGTTGGGAAAATCCCCTGGAAGAGGAAATAGCAACCCATTCCAGTATTCTTTCCTGGAAAAACTCCATGGACAGAGTAGCCTGGGGCGCTGCAGTTCAGGGGGTCACAAAGAGTCAGACATGACTGAGTAATTGAGCTCGCACACAGTATTCCGTTGAGAGATGAACTGAGGAGAGTAAACTACAGGGCAAGAGTTATGTACTGCTTTGTGGCTGGCCTAGAACCCCAGTCAGCTATTAATGTCACCCTATAATAAGAACAACTCCTATCTTTAGAGCCCTTGGTATATTTCAGGTCCTGTCAGTGCGGAATTTATAATAGCTCATGAGTCCACATACCAAGTTTATGAGATAGGAACTGCTATTATCACCACTTTGTAGATGAGGAAATTAAGACTCAGGGAAGAAACTTTCCTAAAGATTTGTAGCTGCTAAATGGTAGAGTTGGAATTTAACCCAGGGCTTTCGAATTCCAAAACTAGACGGAAGGGAAGGACCCCCCAAAGCCTATTTAGGGAACAGCATCTCACACCAAAGTTCAAATATTCAAACTCTTCATATTATCAAATATTTACTCTTTCTAAACAGATATTAATTGACTCACATAAGATATGGCCACTGCGGTCAAGAGGCTAATAATTTACACAAGAGGACAGATGAAAGGAAAGAAGGAAGATAAAGGACAACCAGCAGGTCCGGACAGTAAGGAGACGGGCTGCCCTGTGAGGGAACTGATGGGAGTGGAGAAAAGCATGGGAAGTTTAGGTAAGGGATCTGACTAGACAACTGCTAAGTTTTCTTCCATAGTTGATAGCCCTGTGATTCTGTTAACTGGCTGACAGTCAACAGGAAATGTAAGAACTTAACTCTAGCGAAGTTTGGAGGTTAGGGCACATGTTATACCATCAGCGTGAAAGAGGTAGATGTTGTCACAAAGCATGGCTAGGGGTCCCACCAGAGGACATGAGCGGGGTGCGGACAGAAGCCAGAGATCTGAGAGCCAAGGAGTCTGTGGAAGAGGAAGGAGGAGAAGAACAGGAGGAGGAAGACGGGAGGGGGAGAGGAGGGGAAGATAAAGAGGGAGGAGCGGGGAGAAGAAGGAAACTCCAACACCAGCGAAAGAGAGAACAGCTCAGCAAAGTCAGGAAGCACTTGTGATCATTTACTCTTCATGAGTTTGACATTCTACTCATTCAGCAAACACCACCGAGTATTACTGTGAGCCAGGCACTGTTCCTGGAGCTGGAAAGCGAGCTGAGCACACAGGTAAAGCCTGGCTCTCGGGCACTAACGCTCTTGGACAACTATGAGCAAGACATTTCATTGTGGGTGACATGAAGGAAAGGAGATCGTGGTCCCTACGCCCAAATCACTCAAAGCTGGCCTGTGGATACTAAACCAACACAAGGCAAGCTAAATTGCAATCCAATATTCAAATAAAACATGTAGAGAATAACAAACCGGAAAGAAACTAACAAGTCAAAGTTTTGTCCTGCCAGGTGGAAGAGACAGGAATATGCTTGGAGGCAGGGAAGTATACCAGCCAAACTTAATTACACCCTGCTTTATGCTGTTTGAAAAACATAGACTTTCATATTCCTCAGAACCTTAATCTTACTACCACTACTTCTCAAGTGATATAGCTGTCCCTCCTAGGAGTAGTTCTAGAAGTCATCATCTCAGCTGGGCCAAGCCTGGCAGACTACCCAGCAGAAGAGCAGGAAAGAGATGGTGTCCATCCTTGATAGTTCTGTTCAGTTCAGTTCAGTCGCTCAGTCATGTCCGACTCTTTGCAACCCCATGAACCGCAGCACACCAGGCCTCCCTGTCCATCACCAACTGCCGGAGTCCACCCAAACCCATGTCCATCAAGTCTGTGATGCCATCCAACCATCTCATCCTCTGTCATCCCCTTCTCCTCCTGCCCTCAATCTTTCCTAGCATCAGGGTCTTTTCAAATGAGTAAGCTCTTTGCATCATGTGGCCAAAGTATTGGAGTTTCAGCTTCAACGTCAGTCCTTCCAAAGAACACCCAGGACTGTTCTCCTTTAGGATGGACTGGTTGGATGTCCTTGCAGTCCAAGAGACTCTCAAGAGTCTTCTCCAACACCACAGTTCAAAAGCATCAATTCTTCGGTCCTCAGCTTTCTTCACAGTCCAACTCTCACATCCATACATGGCCACTGGAAAAACTATAGCCTTGACTAGATGGACCTTTGTTGACAAAGTAATGTCTCTGCTTTTTAACATGCTGTCTAGGTTGGTCATAACTTTCCTTCCAAGGAGTAAACGTCTTTTAATTTCATGGCTGTAGTCAGCATCTGCAGTGAAATTGGAGCCCAGAAAAATAAAGTCAGCTACTGTTTCCACTGTTTCCCCATCTATTTCCCATGAAGTGATGGGACTGGATGCCATGATCTTAGTTTTCTGAATGTTGAGCTTCAAGCCAACTTTTTCACTCTCCTCTTTCACTTTCATCAAGAGGCTTTTGAGTTCCTCTTCACTTTCTGCCATAAGGGTGGTGTCATCTGCATCTCTGAGGTTATTGATATTTCTCCCGGCAATCTTGATTCCAGCTTGTGCTTCTTTCAGCCCAGCGTTTCTCATGATGTACTCTGCATAGAAGTTAAATAAGCAAGGTGACAATATACAACCTTGACGTACACCTTTTCCTATTTGGAACCAGTCTGTTGTTCCATGTCCAGTTCTAACTGTTGCTTCCTGACCTGCATACAGGTTTCTCAAGAGGCAGGTCAGGTGGTCTGGTATTCCCATCTCTTTCAGAATTTTCCACAGTTTATTGTGATCCACACAGTCAAAAGCTTTGGTGTGGTCAATAAAGCAGAAATAGATGTTTTTCTGGAATTTTCTTGCTTTTTTGATGATCCAGCAGATGTTGGCTATTTGATCTCTGGTTCCTCTGCCTTTTCTAAAACCAGCTTGAACATCTGGAATTTCACGGTTCACATATTGCTGAAGCCTGGCTTGGAGAATTTTAAGCATACTTTACTAGCATGTGAGATGAGTGCAATTGTGCAGTAGTGTGAGCATTCTTTGGCATTGCCTTTCTTTGGGATTGGAATGAAAGCTGACCTTTTCCAGTCCTGTGGCCACTGTTAAGTTTTTCAAATTTGCTGGCATATTGAGAGCAGCACTTTCACAGCATCATCTTTCAGGATTTGAAATAGCTCAACTGAAATTCCATCAGCTCCACTAGCTTTGTTCGTAGTGATGCTTCCAAAGGCCCACTTGACTTCACATTCCAGGATGTCTGGCTCAAGGTGAGTGATCACACCATCATGATTATCTGGGTCATGAAGAACTTTTTTGTACAGTTCTTCTGTGTATTCTTGCCACCTCTTCTTAATATCTTCTGCTTCTGTTAGGTTCCTACCATTTCTGTCCTTTATTGAGCCCAGCTTTGCATGAAATGTTCCCTTGGTATCTCTAATTTTCTTGAAGAGATCTCTAGTCTTCCCCATTCTGTTGTTTTACTCTATTTCTTTGCATTGATCACTGAGGAAGGCTTTCTTATCTCTCCTTGCTATTCTTTGGAACTCTGAATTCAGATGCTTATATCTTTTCTTTTCTCCTTTGCTTTTCACTTCCCTTCTTTACACAGCTATTTGTAAGGCTTCCTCAGACAGCCATTTTGCTTTTTTGCATTTTTTCTTGGGGATGGTCTTGATCCGTGTCTCCTGTACAATGTCATGAACCTCCACCCATAGTTCATCAGGCACTCTGTCTATCAGATCTAGTCCCTTAAATCTATTTCTCACTTCCACTGTAGAGTCACAAGGGATTTGATTTAGGTCATACCTGAAAATGGAAAATGGTCTAGTGGTTTTCTCCATTTTCTTCAATTTCATTCTGAATTTGGCAATAAGGAGTTCATGATCCAAGCCACAGTCAGCTCCCAGTCTTGTTTTTGCTAACTGTATACAGCTTCTCCACCTTTGGCTGCAAAGAATATAATCAATCTGGTTTCAGTGTTGACCATCTGGTGATGTCCATGTGTATAGTCTTCTCTTGTGTTGTTGGAAGAGGGTGTTTGCTATGACCAGTGAGTTCTCTTGGCAGAACTCTATTAGCCTTTGCCCTGCTTCATTTCGTGCTCCAAGGCCAAATTTGCCTGTTACTCCAGGTGTTTCTTGACTTCTTAATTTTGCATTCCAGTCCCCTATAATGAAAAGGACATCTTTTTGGGGTGTTAGTTCTAGAAGGTCTTGTAGGTCTTCATAGAATGGTTCAACTTCAGCCTCTTCAGCATTACTGGTTGGGACATAGACTTGGATTACCATGATATTGAATGGTTTGCCTTGGAAACGAACAGAGATCATTCTGCCGGTTTTGAGATTGCATCCAAGTACTGCGTTTTGGACTCTTGTTGACTATGATGGCTACTCCATTTCTTCTAAGGGATTCTTGCCCACAGTAGTAGATATAATGGTCATCTGAGTTAAATTCACCCATCCCAGTCCATCTTAGTTCATTGATTCCTAGAACGTCGACGTTTACTCTTGTCATCTCCTGTTTGACCACTTCCAATTTGCCTTGATTCATGGACCTAACATTCCAGGATCCTATGCAATATTGCTCTTTACAGCATCAAACCCTGCTTCCATCACCAGTCCCATTCACAACTGGGTATTGTTTCTGCTTTGGCTCCATCCCTTCTTTCTTTCTGGAGTTATTTCTCCACTGATCTCCAGTAGCATACTGGGCACCTACCGACCTGGGGAGTTCCTCATTCAGTATCCTATCATTTTGCCTTTTCATACTGTTCATGGGGTTCTCAAGGCAAGAATACTGAAGTGGTTTGCCATTCCCTTCTCCAGTGGACCACATGCTGTCAGACTTCTCTACCATGACCCAGCCATCTTAGGTGGCCCCAGATGGCATGGCTTAGTTTCACTGAGTTAAACAAGGCTGTGCTTCATGTGACGAGATTGGCTAGTTGTCTGTGATTGTAATTTCAGTCTGTCTGCCCTCTGATCCCCTCTCTCAGTGCCTACTTGGGTTTCTCTTACCTTGGACATGGGGTCTCTCTTCATGGCTGCTCCAGCAAAGTGCAGCTGCTGCTCCTTACCTCTGATGCCATCCTTCATAAACCAGCATTTATTGTTCTCAATGGGCCAGGGATATAAAATAGTCCTAACATGTACATCAGTGTTAGAAGGGACCTAACTTATCGTCCAGCCTGATTTCCTTGTTTTAGAATTGAAGAAACTGAGGTGTGTGAACATGAAACGGTTTGTCCGTGGTAAATTAGTAGCCACTGGCAGACTCAAACCCGTTTCCTAGAGGTCCCTCTTCCTCCAGATAGAAAAAGGACTATGTATCCAGGAAGGCGTGGGAGGCAGGGAACCTCTGAGGTCCTCACCAGCCCAAC
The DNA here is from genome assembly GCF_049115385.1 of Moschus berezovskii. Classification (NCBI taxonomy): domain Eukaryota; kingdom Metazoa; phylum Chordata; class Mammalia; order Artiodactyla; family Moschidae; genus Moschus; species Moschus berezovskii. The sequence goes on from NC_142473.1 coordinate 25,616,163, forward strand.
CCCGGGACGATATCACTATTCACCCCTTCCCCTGTTGCTCACCCTACATCATTTTCATTGCATCCGCCAGCCCAGCTCCGGGATCTCACCTGGCAGGCCTCTCATGTTCAGACCTCGCCTGGTCCTAGGACTGACTCTCCAGCAAGATGCAAATCAGAGAGGCTGGTGCCAGCTTCCCCAGGGCTGCCTAGTTCTAACCAGAACCCAAGGGTAGCAAGACGAGTCCTGAAGAATCCAAAACCTGTCTGAGGTTCTCAAAGCAAATAGAGGCGAGGACACCAAGCCACAGACAAGGGCAAAAGGCATCTTTTGGTAGTTCCCTTTGCTGGAATGCACCAGCATCACCCAGCCCTGGAATGGAGACCCAGAAACCAGCCCCAGTCATCTCCATGGGGCCAAGAGGAGCTCCAAACCCAACTCTGCCCTCGAGGACTCAGACCCGCGATATCAAGGGTGGTGATGGAGAATCCAGGGCCTCTTGGGGGTAGTTGGTGACTGGGGAAGGCCGGCGACCACCACCACATGGGGAAGTGGGAGAAGGGCTCTGATTCTCCCAGAGAGAGACAATAATTCTCCTGAGAGAATTATTCTCCCAGAGACTGTGCCCTGTCCTGGAAGAGCAGCTCCCCAGGAATGACACTTGAGGAGCTGGCTCAGGGCCATGAAAGCATATAGCTCCGGGTTTTATTTCCCCTTTATAAATGGAGGCAGGGGAGGAGAGGAATTCTTCAGCTGAGTAACACAATACCTCTGGGTCCAGCCCACAGGGCTTGGCCCTGGGAAGAGCAAACAAGCTGGCGGCCCTGTCCCCGCAGGTTTGTGGACGCCAGCCTCCAGCTGCCACTCACTGCCCTGGGGCGTGGACAAAGGGAAGGGGAACCGCCCTGCTTTACCCACTCTCCTAGGGATGTTGAAGAAAGACTTCAGTCTAGCCCTCAACCTCCAGGGAAAGGCCAGGCCCAGCGTTCAATGCCATCAACCATCAAATGTAACTCTGTACCCCCACCCCATGCCGTCTCAGTTCCCAACTTCCCCACTGACCCAGGCCCCCAAACCCAGCTGCCAGCCCAGGGTTTCTTCCCCAAAAGCCTCTGCTCAAGGCTGGGAGCACCCCCCCCAAACCCCGCCTCCACTGATGGACGTGTGTTCTGCTCCTCACAAGCCCGGAGTGAGCACCTGTGATCCAAACAGTCAGCCGTAGCAGTAAAATGTTAATAGCAACCAGCGTTCCTGCAGAATTCAGCCACTGACAAAATACTTTTTATGGTTATCAGTTTTCTCGTGGTTGGACGGCATCACCCACTCAATGGACACGAGTTTGAGCAAACTCCAGGAGACCGTGAAGAACAGGGAAGCCTGGCCTGCTGCAGTCCATGGGGCTGCAAAGAGTCGGACGCGACCAAGCAACTGAACAGCAACAACAGCCTTCTAAGTCAGGCATCATCATCTCCCCATTTTACAGACTGGAAAGTAAGAGGCTGGTGGAGGCAGTCACTGAAATGACCAAGTCAGAATCTGAACCCAAACCACCGAACTCTCTGTCTCACAGTCCATCCACAAACCCAGCCACCTGATCGCTGATGCCAGTGATCTGCAGAACGGGTTAGAACTGATGCTGGCTTTGCAGCCCCGGCTTTTCAAAGCTGGCAGCTGGATGAATGAGAGGCTCTCACCTGGCAGCCCAAGGGCTCCAGGCCTCTCCTGACCCCCAGGGTCCCAGCCCCCCGGCCCCCAACAGGTGCCCCCTCACCTCGCCCTGCTGCCCTCCCTGCCAGGCTCCCGGCCAGGCCCGCGCCCTCTGCGTGCTGTTTGTTTTGCTGAGGGTTTCCGTTGGCTCCAGTGTGGGTGTTTGTTGTACCTCTCCCGCAGATGGCAGACAGCGTGCCCTCCCCACCATCACCCCACCCCGGGGGCTGTGTGGAAGCAGACGCCGCAGGCAGAACAAAAGCCTAGCAGCTGAACAGCCCGTCTGCCGGCATCTTTCATCCAATCCAAGTCCAGACATTATCTTGACAAAATTCCTTTTAACTCCTCCAGCATCTGGGACTCTTCGGCCTGGCTCCCATCAGTCTGGAGCCCCCCAACACTCCCCCCACCCTCACAGAAAACATCTGCTCCTCTGATGGAGCAGGACACACTGTTGCAAAAAGCATTTTGGTTTGGGCTGGGGGGTGGGGACGGGAAGTTATCAATATTTGGACTCTTGGCTTCCATCCATTATGCCCCCTCGGAACTCAGAGACCCAACGCTCACAGAAACTTCTGACAAAAGGCAAGGAGGCTACTGCTCTGTAGAAGGTGGAAGATAACGCTCATGCTCAGAACTCCCCTCAGCAGTAAGTCTTGCCTTTCACTGCCTCTGAGAGGCCACTTGAGACAGACAGGTGCTCCTGTGGGGAGTGGGGTGCAGGAGTGCTGGAGAAGGATGTGGTTTCTCTGTTTTTAAAGCAAAGGTTTCTCATTCCCAAATCTCTGTATTCCCATGTGGCCCTAAAAGCTACGCTCAGCTTGGAGACAAGTGCCTCTCCTTTTGGAAACACAGGGGCTGGGAAGGGCCTGGGGGTCCTTGTTGCCCATGCCTGAGGCTAGAACTCCGGGGGCACGCCTGCCGCCTTCCCCTGCACCCTCACCACTGTTCAGTGACTCCAGCTAGACTCCCCACAGTCTCTCCCCTGCTTCAACCGCTCTGCCCAGCTTCTCAGATGGATGACTCGGCTACCCAGCCTTCTTGGGTTTTCTTTTCAGCCCCGGACATGTCTTGAGTGATCCCCATCACTGGCAAAGGCCCACCTCACTCTACCCTCATGCTCAGACCTGCAGGACCCCAGCCAGGCCCAGAAGGGAAACATAATTATCACTCCTGAGCCTGCTGGACAACATATTATGTCCACATGAAAGTATGTCCTTGGAGACGTCCAAGTTGACTCTGTCTACAAGGACCTAAAAGCAGCTGAAGAGGCTGCGAAGGGGAAAAGCAAAGGAGCCTTCCAGGGCACCCGCAGAGGCATCGGGAGATGGGACATCGAAGTCTCATCGTGGCTGCCCCTTGGCCGTTCTGTAGTTCTGTAGGTGCTGACCCCGGCTCCCAGACTCCCAAGATCCATTCATTGGTTAGACAGCTAACTCCAGTTTGTGCATACCAAACTCCAGAACAAAAAAAGAACGTGGGCCTGGTGTGCAGAAGCGCTTTGCCCAGTCCCCTAGAAACACAGTGTGACCCAGTACACGTTGCCAGCCTGAGCTTTCCAGCCTGAACCTCTGGACTCACACAGGCCTCACCCCTTGCCTATCCGGGCCTCCAGACATTCAAGGTCTGGCTCTACAAAGCCGCCCCTGACCTCTTTTAACTGAAGCCAAGCACTCTCTTGGGGAATTTCTTCTAGCCCTTCCCAAATTCCACCAGGTATTTAGTTATCTGGGTACACATCTTATCTGTAAACTTCTGAACAACAGAGATATCTTGTTCATCTGTGCTCACTGACCACCCACTGCTGCCCGCCCCCAGCTCCTAGCCCTGTACCTTGCATACAACAGACATTAACCATTTTCTGAATCAAAAATCCAAGATAATTACCTCCCAAGTCCTTCTGATTGGCCACTAAGGGGTCCTGGCAAATGGTTGAAGGAAAAGAAAACAAGGCGTGTTTCCATCTCCTTGGCAACCGCGTGTATAGTTTCAAAATAGAAAGCTGTCAGCGATGAAGTCAGAGGGTCCTCGGATATAAGCTCTTCCCCCAACCTCACTGGTCATTACCTTAAAATTCCTCTTACACTTTCCTGGTGACACTTCTGTCCCTCACTCCTACCCATCCAACAAAAACCTTTGGTTGACACGTTAAACACTTTTTCAAAACCCCAATTTCCTGAACTCGAGGAAAAACAGGCTTCCCCTGCCTGGGGTGCTGGGTGCTGCCTGGCCAGCCTGTGGGGCTGGCCCCCTCTCCTGCACATGCGTCCTGGCAGACAGCTAAGCCTCTGCGGTCTGGACCCCAGTGAGGCCTCCCGGTAATTTGCATATAATCACACACAATGCTGGGCGCAACAAAGCCACTCCACACAGCAGAGCCTTCTCAGCTGAGTTTAAGGTTTAATCTCCTTAATACAAAAAGTTTCTGCTTTGCTTTGGATGGGCTCTTGGACTCTTGCTAATGATGCTAAACAAATAATCGCTCTTTATTCCCCTCTGGAGTCTTTGCCCTACACATTGTGGCCGCCCAGGCCCCGGTTGTTGTGGTTTACGGGCCAGGCCTGCACCTGCACTCTTTGTGTGAGATCACCGGATGCCCAGCAAAACTCTTTAAAGAGAGCCAAGCACAGCAGCAGGGGTGGGTGGGGCTCGGGAGGTGCCAGTCAGACACCAGCGCTAGGCTTCCCGGACTCCCCGAGCACCCTGTTCTTCCCCTCAGAAGCACTTACCCCAACACAGCCTTCAAAATCCAGCCCCTTGTTTACTAGCTTCCCAAGTTAACCATCTCCCTTTTCCAGGGTTCAGCCCCCTCATACTTCCCCTCCCAGGCTCACCCAGCCCCTCCACTTACCCACTCCTTACTCAGCCATCTAGGAGTTACTCTGAACATCACTTTGCTTACTTCAGCACTTCGCCCCTAGGACTCAGAATTTGCCCCAGCAGTGACCCTCTAAGACACTATTTCAGAGAGATGCTTACTATCTTTAGTCTTGGCTCCAATCCTCTGCCAGGTCATTTTGAGAATGAGCCATGATCCCCCATATCTTTTATTGATGCAGGATTTAGAGGTCAATAATCAGACAGGTGGCCTAGATGGGGGTGCCCTGGCTATCTCAGTTATCTACTTCTGTGTAATAAACAACCCCAAAACCTAGAAGCGTAAAACAACAACCATTTTATTCTGTCTCACAATGTTGAAGTTCAGAAGTTTGTTCAGGGCTCAGCAGGGCAGTTCTTCTGTTCCCTGTGGCATCCACAGGGATTACTCTGTAGTATTCGGCTGGCAAATGGGCTGATCTAAGGGTCTTATGCCTTGGTAGCTGCTGCTGGAAGGTTTGGCTCAGCTGGAACTGCTGACCAAACAGCCTCCATGTGGTCTCTGCAGCACAGCAATCTCAGGATAATGGTATTTCTTACAGAGAGGATCAAAGCTCCCAGACAGAATGTTTCAAAGAACTGGGCAGAAGCTTCAAGTCTTCACACGACCTAGGCTCAGGACTCCCAGAATCTCACTTCTACAACAGTCTATTGGTCAAGCAAGTTCAAGACAAGGGAATCTGCAGGCATATTTAATCTATCACACCAACCTCCCCTGTTGACTCAGACGGTAAACAATCCGCCTGCAATGCTAGAGACCAGGTTTGATCTCTGGGTCGGGAAGATCTCCTGCAAAAAGGAATGGCAACCCACTCCAGTATTCTTGCCTGGTGAATTCCATGAACAGAGGAGCCTGATGGGCTACAATCCATGGGGTCACAAAGAATTGGACACAACTGAGCGACTAACACTTTATCACACCAGCTAAAAATGTCTTCACAAGAGCCACCAACCCAATAATCAGTATGAGACCAACATCCTGGACCTAAACGCTGAATAGCCTAGCCTTGCAAATAAAACATCCCAGTTACCAACCTGCACACACTAGGTGCTGTACCACTTCCCCCAAAGACTTAAGCAAGCATACCAACCCTGACCTGGTGCATAGTCCCCAGCTGACCCCCTGCTTGGCCTGCCTCTCACCTGCCCTGGCCGCTGGCAGGACCTCTGGTTTTTCTTGGCTGCTGCCAGACCTGAAGCTGCCCTTTTCAGATTTTTGTTCACAGATGACTTTGGATGGGAGATAAGGAAGTTTGATTCCATTTTTATAGAGGCACAGATGCTGCCACAAGAAAGGGGGATTGGTTTAGACTTCAGGTCCCATTCTGGCCCTTTCAGGACAGCCCCAGCAGCAAGTTCTTGCAGAGGGAAAGAGATGTCACTCTGTCACTGCTCTAAGTCTCCCTGGGGTCAAATGTAAGCCTTGAGATGGAGAGGGCAAGGTGAATGGGGGATGGAGGGTTGGGATAGGGTTCTATCTGCCACACCACTGAGGTGCTGAGTCAAATCAACCTCAAGCAACTCCTGCTCAGACAGGCTTCAGCAGACCTATCTGGCCCAAACCAACCGCACTCTCCCCAGCTCCAGGCAGGGAGTGGCAGGCATCTGGCAGGGCAGTTGTCACCCCAGCAGCAAGGGTGCAAGGTCGCATAGGCTAGCGTCACTCACAGGTCTTTTTTGTTTTTTTTTTCAATTTTCATATGTTTCAATTTTTATTATGAAATATCCACACCATACAAAAAGGAATAACTAATACACAAACACCCATTCACCCACCCCCTAACCTAAGAAATAAAATGATACCAATAGCATTGAAGTTCCCGGTCCCACATGTATTTTCAGGACTCTGGAGAGCTGGGGAGGAAAAGGGGTCTGCTAATTTCTACACAGGAAGGGAAGGAGCATTGGTGGGGAAGAGGGAAGCTAACCTTGGCATTAGCAACCGCTGCTCCAACTAGAAAGGGCTTCTAATTATAGTAAGGTCTTATAGCATCAAGGGATATTTTATAAGAATCTGGGAATAGACTATAAAGAATTAGAACATTCTTTCCAACACCCAAATCAGAGAATTCCCACATCCCACAGTCTGAATTAACCGCCAACTCCTTAAGGAATCTTTACAGATTTGACTTTTACATCTCTATGTCCATCTACATCCCACCCTCGACTAAATTCCATGACTGTGTATTATTCATTTTTGATCTTTCTCAAAGTTCTTGCTCAGAGCCAGGATTTCTTTTGTTATTGACGTGAATGTGTAATTAACTCTTGGGTGATCCTCATGATCAATGGACAGGGCAGGGAAGACTTAACAGAATAGGAAAGAAAAGGTAGGTTGAAAACTAAGAGCCCAGAGCACACTTGGCACTCAGATCTTGGTATCTAAGGCCATTCTCCCATAAAAGGAACAGAAGCTCCTTGGAGAAATGACTGTTTCTAAGACTAGGAAAAGAAATACACAACATGAGAAGATGAGCCTCAGGCATCTGACAGTGCCACAAAAGAAAGTGTTTAAAAATAACCTAAAACCCACAAAGATGGGTTATAACAAAGGACCCAGGAGCCAACTGAGCAAGATTTCAACTGTTCACCACTGGATCATTTTGAGAAAAAACTTTCAACCTGAAGTAAGAAATCAATATCCATGAGTCCATCCATACTGATATAAATAATTGAATAAATGCATAACTAGGAAAGAAAAGACAAAGTTCCCACGCAGAAGAATTCCACAAACTTGTTGTAGGTGATCAACCTTCAGGGAGAGGGAAGCATAGCTCTCCCCTTCTTAAGTGTGGGCTGTACATAGGGACTTCCTTCCAAGGGACACAGTATGGAAAGGAGAAAAGAGAGTAACTTTACAATGGAGAAAATCTGACAAACACAGCCTCATCCAGGTGACCAAGGTCAACATGAATGGGAACTCACACAACATAGTGATGGTGTGCATCCTTGATATAAAGTGATGCAAACAGAACTTCATGGTCTTCCTCTCAAGAAAACGTAACTCCTGACCTATCATGAGAAAAGCATCAAACAAATCCCAGTGGAGGGACTTCCTGCAACATACCTGATGAGTTCTCCTCAAAACTGTCAGATCATTAAGAACAAAGGAAGTCTGAGACAGTGTCATAACCAAGAGGAGCCTAAGGGGACATGACAACTAAACAGAGTGTGGTGCCCTAGATGGGGTCCTGCAACAGAAAAGGACATTAGGGGAAACCTAGACAAATTGTGGGTGTTAGTTAATAATAATATATTCATTCATTGATTATAACAAATGTACTATATTAATTCAGAGAAGGCAATGGCACCCCACTCCAGTACTCTTGCCTGGAAAATCCCATGGATGGAGGAGCCTGGTAGGCTGCAGTCCATGCAGTCGTGAAGAGTCGGACACGACTGAGCGACTTCACTTTCACTTTTCACTTTCATGCATTGGAGAAGGAAATGGCAACCCACTCCAGTGTTCTTACCTGGAGAATCCCAGGGACAGGGAAGCCTGGTGGGCTGCCGTCTATGGGGTCACACAGGGTCGGACACGACTGAAGCGACGTAGCATAATAAGGGAAACTGAGTGTGAGGTGTTTGGGAACTCCCCATACTACCTTTGCAATTTTTCTACAAATCTAGAACTGTTCTTTTTTAAAAAGCAGCATGTTCCAGGAGAGAAAAAATTAAACTGTAAAAACAGAGGGGAAAATAGCCTGAGGGGACTTTGGACTCACTGAAGAAGTCCCCAACCTGTCAAAACCAGTGAAGAGTCAGGTAAAATCAAATCTGAAAGATGTAAACCAGCCAGGGGCAATTTGGGGGCCTGGGAGAGGGCAGTGCTGAGAGATGGTGACCATGGAAATCAGAGACCTGGGGGAGGCAGTTCAAGGACCTTGGGGCAACAACTGCAACCCACCATCTGCAAGCGTCCCTGAGGACAGACCGGATATGAGACGAAGCACACTTCCTCAGTTAGAAGCCTCAAACTAGACACACACTGAACAGCACAGGCTTTAAAACGGTGCTGAGGGAAGAAGGGAAAAGCAGGATGAGATGGTGCGAACAGTTTTACAGATGTTTTTAAAGTGCATGCACCGGGCTTCCCGGATGGTCCAGTGGTTAGGAATCCACCTTGCCATGCAGGGGACACCAGTTCAATCCCTGGTCTAGGAAGATCCCACATGCCAAGGAGCAGCTAAGCCCATGCACCAAAACTACTGAGCCTTTGCTATAGAGCCCATGAACCCCAACTACTGAGCCCACGAGCCTAAAGCCCGAGCTCTGCAACGGGAGAAGCTACCACAAGGAGAAGCTGGCACACTGCCATGAAGAGGAGCCTCCGCTCGCTGCAACTAGAGAAAGCCCAAACAGTGCCACAAAGAGCCACCACAGCCAAAAAAGTAAAATGAATGGATCTTTTTAAAAACATTTCAAGTAAATAAAATACTTGCATATAAACAATACTTGTGTTGCAAAAACACTCACAAATGCATGTCACATTTATTGGAATGATTGTCTATGGGGAGAAGAAAATGAGAATAAATGGGGGAAAATTAATGAATAAAACAGGAAGGAGTTCTTGCCCAAACCAGCAATGAAAATATGCCATAAGCTGAGTGTAATTAAATCAGATCTTTAAACCTCAGAGAACGTATATGGGTGTGTGTGAGAGAGAGAGAGAGTGAGACCTGAGAGTGAAGAAAGGGAAGGAAAACAGAACCGGTAAAGGAGTCAGGTTTTCTTCCAGCCTGGAGGAAAGGCAGAAGAGAAGAAATCATGCAAAGGCAGAGGGTGGTTCTACCCGGGAAGAAAGGCAGGCGGGCACAGTGCCTAACATGAGTTGGGGTTTCTCTGTGGAAGGGGGGCATATCAAAGTCAACTGTCAGCCCAGAAAGCTTTAAGGAACAACAAATATATATATACTGAGAAGAAGTTGTGGCTGAAAGGAAAGACGGGGAGCTCAAAAGAAAACCCAGGGATCCAATCATGGTCTTGTGAAAGGACACTGGTGGGGGTTTGAACAGTGACCAGCTTTCTGACCTTGAGGAAATCTCACCCTCTCTGAGCCTCGGGTTCCTCCTCTCTAAAATGGGGGTTTGGAAGCAGTGTCTACACTCCCTTCTCTGACTCCACAGTGAATGACATCTGTGACTTAGGGCAGGAAGGAAGATTACTTGTGTTACCCGACCGCAGCTGGTTTCCTACCCTGGTCTTTGTCATTTCTCTCTTGCTCTTTTTTGCTTATCACGCCAGTGAAGTCCTGGGAATGTCCTCTCTCTATGCCCTCTCAGCGAGTGTAATCACTCTCACAACTTACTGTGGAGAAGGCAATGGCACCCCACTCCATTACTCTTGCCTGGGAAATCCCATGGATGGAGGAGCCTGGTTGGCTGCAATCCATGGGGTCGCTAAGAGTAGGACACGACTGAGCGAGTTCACTTCACTTTCAACTTACCGCCCAACTGTAGATCTTTTCTTGTGCCTTCATTGGTCGTACATAAGGCCTGTGAGGGCAGAATCCTTTCATGTCTTGTGTTCCTTTTGTAGCCACACAGGACTGGACCTTAGAAAAGCGTTCATTATTTTGCCCCAAATATCCCCAGTAGCTAAAGCTTCTAAGGCCAGTCTTCCCAAAGTAGTTCTCTACAATGAGGATCAGACTTTTTTATTCAAACTTTGACCAACCTGAACTTTTTCCCCCTTTTCCAGTTGTTTCTAGAATCCAATCCAGTACCCTGGCTTCATGGAAATTTTCCACCTTGTCTTGTCCCAAGATAAGCCACTTTCCTTCTGTGGGCCTCAATTGCATCATTTGCAAAATAAGAGGAATGACGGACAAAACTCCTAGAACGCCTTCTAACAGTCTTTACCCACCCAAGTAATCTGATGCTAATTAGGCCCCCAGGATTGTCTCACCAGGCAAATACAACCTTACTGCCCCATTCACCAGGTAGGTAGAAAGTAAAGGTCGTTGAGGTTGATTTCACAGCAGGAAGTAGAATGAGGAGGGCTACTTGCTGTGACTGTTAGAGACGCAGGATGAAGAGAGTTCACAAGGTGACTGAATTTTCCATAAGATCTCAGAACAGGAAGAAGCTCATCTATCTTCTCACAGAGGAAGGAAGGTTGACAAAATAAGCCCACATTCTGCCACCTGGGAACTGTGTATAAAATAGCATGCTCGAGAACCAAAATGCCTGAATTCTACCCCTGATCACCCCTCTTATTAACAGGATGATCTCAGGCAAATGGTCTCCGAGCCTCCATTTCTTACATGATAAGATGGGTTAACTGCAATGTCTGTGTCACAAGGTGGTTGGAATATTAGAAATGATGCTGCATGTCAAAGTTCCTTTATAATACTTTTCTAGTTACCTCACCTTATCTGAGAGCTTGTTTGAAATGCAGAATCCTGGGCCCCACCCCAGATCACTTACAGCACTGACTCAGAATCTCCCTTTTAGGAGCTCACTCAGTTGCAAGAAAGCAAACAACCCTATTTTGCAAAATGGGCAAATGACCTGAATAGACATTTTCCCAAAGAAGACATACAAATGACCAACAGACACATGAAGAGATGCTCAGCATCACTAATCATCAGGGAAATGCAAATCAAAACCACAAAAAGATATCACCGCACACCTGTCAGATGACTGTTATCAAAAAGACAAAAGATAACAAGTGTTGGCAAGGATATGGAGAAAAGGGAACCCTTGTTCACTGTTGGTGGAATGTAAATTGGTACAGACATTATGGAAAACAGTATGAAGATTTCTTGAAGAAATTAAAAATAAAGCTACCATAAGATCCAGCAATCTTGTTTCTGGGTACATATCTAAAGGAAGTGAAATCAGTATGTTGAAGAGACAGCTACACTCCCAGTTCACTGCAGCATTAGTCATAATAACCAAGGTATGGAAACAACCCAATTGTCCATCAACAATATGAATGGATAAAGAAGATGTGATATATTTAGTTCTGTAAATCATTTTGAGTGTATTTTTGTATATGACATGAGGGAATGTTCATACACGTAGCTGTCCAGCTTTCCCAACACCACTGGCTGAAGAGACTGCCATCTCTCCACGGTATATTCCCTGTTGGAGATTAATTGACCATAGGCACGTGGGTATTTCTGAGCTCTCTATTCTGCTCCACTGATCTGTATGTCTGTTTTGTGCCAATACCATGCTGTTTTGGTACTAATGGTTTGTAGTATTGTCTGAAGTCTGGAAGGGTTTTGCCTCCAGCCTTGTTCTTTATCCTTAGGTTTGTGGTTCTATATAAATTTTAGGATTATTTGTTCCTGATTGGAGCCTTTCTTGATGGCTCAGACGATAAAGAATCTGTCTGCAATGCAGGAGACCTGGGTGTGATCCCTGGGTTGGGAAGATCCCCTGAAGAAGGGAATGGCAACCCACTCCAATATTCTCACCTGGAGAATTCCATGGACAGTCCATGAAAAATGTCACGGGTATTTTGATATAGATTGCATTAAATCACTTTCCCTTTTCACTTTCACACATTGGAGAAGGAAATGGCAACCCACTCCAGTGTTCTTGCCTGGAGAATCCCAGGGTCGGGGGAGCCTGATGGGCTGCTGTCTATGGGGTCACACAGAGTCGGACACGACTGAAGTGACTTAGCAGCAGCATTAAATCTGTAGATTGCTTTGGGTAGAATGACCATTTTAGTAATACTAATTCTTTCAATTCAAGAGCTTGAGATGTTCTATTTCTTTGCATCACCTTCAGTTTCCTTTATCAATGTTTTATAGTTCACAGCATATAGTCTTTTATTTCCTTAGTTAAGTTTATTCCTAGGGGTTTTTTTGGAGGGAATATGATTTTAAATGGTGTTGTTTTTTTACTTTCTGTTTCTGACATTTCGTTGTCAGTGTAAGGAAATGCAACAGATTTCTGTATGTTAATTGTGTATCCTGCTACCTTGTTAAATTCATTAATTTGTTCCGATAGTTTTTGTGTAGAGTCTTTGGGGTTCTCTGGGGCTTCCCAGGTAGCTCAGTGGTAAAGAATCCATATCCAATGCAGGAGACACAGGAGATGCAGATTTGATCCCTGAGTCGGGAAGATCCTCTGGAGTAGGAAATGGCAACCCGCTCCAGTATTTTTGCCTGGAAAATTCCATGGACAGAGGAGCCTGCTGGGCTACAATCCATGATGTTGCAAAGAGTTGGACACAACTGAGAACAATTAGCTAGCTGGCTAGTTTTGGGGTTCTCTTCATAGACTATCATGTCACCTGCAAGTAGTGACATTTTTATCTCTTCCTTTCCAAAGTGGATAACTTTTATTTCTTTGTCTTGTCTGATTGCTGCCCCTAGGACTTTCAATACTATGATGAATAGAAGTGGTGAGGTCATAAAAATAGAAAGGAAGAACATTATCAGACATAAATCATGTTTTCTTAGATCAATCTCCCAAAGAAAAATAAATAAAAGCAAAAATAAACAAATGAGACTTAATCAAACTTAAAAACTTTTGGACAACAATCATCAGCAAAATTAAAAGACAATATACAGAATGGGAGAAAATATTTACAAATGATGTGACTGACAAGGACTTAATATCCAAAATATACAAACAGATCATACAGCTCAGTATTTTAAAAAGCAACTTAATCAAAAATGAGCAGAAGACCTAAATAGATATTTCTCCAAAGAAGATATACAGATGGCCAGCAAATACAAGAAAAGATGCTCAACATTGCTAATTATTATAGAAATGTAAATCAAAAACACAATGGGGTATCACTTCACATTGGTCAGAATGGCTATCACCAAAAATATCTGCAAATAATAAATACTGAAGAGGGTGTAGAGAAAAGGGAATCCTTGTACACTGTTGGTAGGAATGTAAATTGGTGCAGCCACTATGGAAAACAATATGGAGGTTCCTTTAAAAACTAAAAATAGAGCTACCATACCAACCAGCGGGCTTCCCTGTAAGCTCAGCTGGTAAAGAATTCACCTGTGATGCAGGAGACCCCAGTTCAATTCCTGGGTTGGAAAGATCCACTGGAGAAGGGATAGGCTACCCACTCCAGTATTCTGGCCTGAAGAATTCCATGGACTGTATAGTCCATGGGGTCACAAGAGTTGGACATGACTGAGCAACTTTCACTTTCACCATCCAGCAATCCCACTCCTGGACATATATCCAGAAGATATAAAAACCCTAATTCAAAAAGATACATGCACCCTGACATTTATAGCAGCACTATTTACAATAGGCAAGACACAAAAATAATCTGAGTTAATTGCCTTAAGAATTTGTGATATATATATGTACATATATATATATATATATATATATAGGTTTCCCTGGTAGTTCAGCTGGTGAAGAATCCACCTGAAATGCAGGAGACCCCAGTTTATTTCCTGGGTCAGGAAGATCCCCTGGAGAAGGGATAGGCTAACCACTCCAGTATTCTTGGGCTTCCCTGGTGGCTCAGACAGTAAAGAATCCACCCACAATGGTTTCAGTCCCTGGGTTGAGAAGATTCCCTGGAGGAGAGCATGACAACCCACTCTAGTATTCTTGCCTGGGAAATTCTCATGGACAGAGGAGCCTGGCGGGCTACAATCCATAGGGTTGAAAAGTCTGACACGAGCGACTAAGCACAGCACAGCAGCATACACACACACACACACACACACACACATATATATATATACCATATACAATGGAATATTACTCAGCCATAAAAAGGATGAAATATTGCCATTTGCAGCAACGTGGATGGACCTAGTTAGTATCATGGTGAAACAGAGATAGAGCAAGTCAGGTAGAGAAAGACAAATATTATATGATACTACTTATTTGTGGAGTCTAAAAAAATAATACAAATGAATCTATATACAAAACAGAAAAAGACTTAGAAAACAAACTTGTGGTTACCAAAGGGGAAGCGGGAAGAGGTAGATTAGGAGTGTGGAATTAAAAGATACAGACTACTATACATAAAACAGGTAAGCAAAAAGTATTTACTATGTAGCACAGAGAACTATATTCAATATTTTATAATAAACTATGATGGAAAATAATCTCAAAATATATATAACTGAATCACATTACTATCTACTTTAAACTAACACAATGTTGTAAATCAACTATACTTCAATTTTTAAAGATATGTATATTAGAGTATTGAAATAATAATGGGATATTATTCAATTAAGAGAATAAAGGAAATCCTGCCTTAAGGGAAGTGAGCAAGATGGAGAAAGACAAATACTGCATGATCTCACTTACATGTGGAGTCTAAAAAAAGTCAAACTCATAGAAGCACAGAGGATATGGTAATTATAAGGGGTGGGAGAAATTGGGAAATGTTGGTCAAAGTGTACAAAAGTTTCAGTTACATAGAATGAATGAGTCTAACCAATGCACAACAGAATGACTATCATTAACAACGCTGTATTGAATACTGGAGACAAGTTAAGAGAGTAGATTTTAAAAGCCATTATCACACAGCCAAAAAGAAAGGTAACTAAGTCAAGAAAAGTGAAGTGAAGTGAAAGTCGCTCAGTCGTGTCCGACTCTTTGCGATCCCATGGACTCGTCCATGGACTTCTCCAGGCCAGAATACTGGAGTGGGTAGCCCTTCCCTTCTCCAGGGGATCTTCCCAACCCAGGGATCATATCCAGGTCCCCCGCATTGCAGGCAGATTTTTTTGGTTAATTAGCTTAACTGTAGTAATCATTTCACCATATGTGTGTATCAAATCATTTTGTACATCTTAATTACATACAATTTTATTTTAAATATATATATAAATAAAAGAGAAATATGTAAGTAAATAAAAATTAAAATTTTAAGTAAATATAAAGATCACCAGATGACTGGTAGGGATAGTCAAGTTTAAGAAGAATTGAAAAGCACTGTACAGACATTAATCTTAGTTTCCACCAAGATAAGATTAAAGTGGTGATGCTAATTTATACATGCACATGCACACACACTCTCCCTTGCAACTGCATTTCTCCACTGTCACCTTTTCCCACTCCCCATCACACACGCACACACACACACACTCCCCATCACGCACACATACACACACAATTTCCCATGAGCTCATAGTGCCACCTTCTGGAAAGAAAAGGGAAGGAGGAGACTGTGCCATTCAGCAGAGAACAAAGCAGATGACAGGGATGTACTGGGCAGGGGTCCCTCACAGGCCTACAGAACCCCTGAGAGAAGTGACTTTGGAAAATGTCATCCTGCGCTGTTCACTTTGGCAACCACTAGCCCCATGGAGCTCCTGAGCCCTTCAACTTGTCCAAATTGAGTGTGCTGTAAATATAAAATGGATTTCAAAGACTTAATACTAAAAAAAAAAAAAAATCAGGAATAACATATTATTAGTTTTACACTGATTACATGCTGAAGTAACAGTTTAGATACATTGAGTTAAGTAAAACATATTATGATTCAATTTATCTGTTACTTTTTACTCATAATGTGGCTACTAGAAAACCGTAGAGTACTTGATTCCCATTACATTTCTATTGCACAGCACTGATGTAAGCTATGTTGTTTCAGAATACATGTTCCTAGGAATCTTAATTTCTTCCACCTTCAATATATCTGTAAAAGAGCCTTTGCTTCTGCACCCCAGTAATTGTCCTTCCAGCCCCAGCTCCACAAGCAGCATCCAACCATCCTTTGGAGTTTGCTGCTCTTTCTGTTAGATACCATGAGCCCAGGAGCCCCAGAAGAGAGTGTGGACCACAGTTAAGACACAAGAAATATCTGTGGAATGAATAATGAATGATAAATAAGGGAGTGAGGAAGGCAGTCCACCACACAGGGACACCTTGTCCTAGAAAACAGATCCCTTTTTTAGAAGCAACCAAGCCAAAAGTCATTCAGTGGAAAATTTGCTGAATTATATCAGAGACACGATTTACTGTTTTCAAAACCAAGGCCTGATTACAAATCCGTGCAACAAGTTCTCTAAAGGCTCTCCCAATGCAACACTGTTCAACCTTGAGATCAGGGATCTTATTTAACAATTAAGTTCCGAGGACAAGCCGGGTGGCCTCGAAGTCCTGGAGCTTCAGTTCCCTTTCCCTGGAAGCCACACCTCATCTTACAACTGACTTTCATTAGCACTTTATGGCTTTCTAAGCACTTCCTCACCTGTTAGTTTGATGATTTTCACAACTGTAAGGAAGAAAGCCACAGAGTACTATTTATTTCCACTTTTTTTATAAGTCTTAAGTCAACTAACTGATTATCTGATTTCCAAGGGTAATTAACTGTAAGGCCAGGACTGGCCCTTTCTCTCCACCATATGTTGTGTGCTTTATCCATCACATCTCTTGGTTATTCCAAGGGCTCACCTGCTGTTTTATAGGTTTCAAGTGCTTCATGAATGCATATTCCTTAAGCACATGGTTTGACAAGTTGTGTAAATTTGTTCAGATTTTCCATCTTTCTGACCGCAGTCTTCCCATCTGTAAACTGGGAGGATAGAATGAAATGATCTGTAATGTTAAAATGGTATGTATCTCTGAAACTGGGCAGAAGCCTTGTGTTTCATTTCCTCGTCCTCTTGCAGGATTTTGCACATGGAGGGTGCTTAAATGAGGTTGACTGGCTTTGCCTCATGAAGGGAAGGAGCTGAAATGTTCCTCCCCAGCACAGAGTTCAGTTCTAAACACACACACACATAGGAGGCTGCTTTAGGAAGGAAAATTGTACGGAGAGAAGAAAAAGAGGGTGGAAATATTTCAGTTGTCTGGGCCAAAGCCTCCCAGAGGACCGGTATCTCGGATTTCCTTTCATAAAATATTCAGTGAGCGCTTCCTGCAGCTCCTGTGAGTGGCAGAGGCTGGCCCTCTGGGCATCTCTCTCTGCCTCCCCGGTCCAGGCCCAGGTCTCTCTACACCTCTCCTGTCCTGGGGAGACTCTGTTCCTGTGTCTCTGCCTTGTGCTCCCCTCTCTCTCCGTGTTTGTCCCCAGGGGTCTTCCCTGGTGTCTGTCCTCCCCCACCTCCATGTCCCCCTCCCTCCCTGCCACCATCACCCTTGCCCAGAAGGTGAAGATTCTCCCCTTGCGGAGCATCCCAGGGACATGGACCTGCATGCTTCTCTTTGGCTCCACCCTCCAGAACTCCGTGTGCCTGAGCGGGGAGAATCCTCCAGACTGTGGGGACCAGATGCCTTGTGCAGAAGAGCCGGACCCACCAGGGTGCCCAGAGGGTAGGGACTGGGGCTGCATCTGCACCAAAGGAGTTGGGGCTAAAGTTGAGGAGGGTGATGAAACACAGCCCTGAGGGAAGATGATGGCTTCAAGAGACCTCTGGGCTGGACGGGGGTCAGAAGCCCTTTACTGGGGGAAGAGAGCCCCTGGGGGGAATCAGCAGGGGACCCCAGCCCTGGAAGCTTAGTCTCAGCCCTGACTCCTGTTTGCCCTCCACTCCACAGGTGGCCTCTGTCCTGATTCCCCACCTGCCCCCTGCCCCCCCGGAATGTTCTTTTCTGGAGCGAGTCCCCACAATGCCTCCTTCTGCCACCTCTGCCCCCGGGGATTCTTCAACCCCTGGCCTGGCCAGGATGCCTGCTTCCCCTGTGGCTCAGAGGCCACCCAGCCGGAGGAGGGCAAGGCCACGTGTGTATGCCCGGGGTCTGGCCGAGTGTTCCAGGTGTGTCCCCTGGCAGGGAACCCAGGAACAAGCTGCATTGTCACGACTGTTTTGTTCCTGAGTCACATGCATCTCAGGAGTAACCCGATCAGGGTTGTTAGTTCAGGTTTCCAAGTGACAGGGTTGCCAGGTTAAACAGAGGATGCTCAGCAACACTTGAATTTCAAATAAATTATGGATACATTTTTAGTGTGTCTCAAGCATTGAATGGCACACACTTATGCGAAATTCAAGTTTGAGAGCTCTATATTTTTATTTGCTAAATCTGACAACCCTACTGAGAAAAGGGCAGACTTTTTGTTGCTCAAATTTGCCCTATAAGCCAACAAATGCACATGTCAATTCTTCCTTTCCTGAACTTTCCATGTCTTATTGACTGAAATGATAGCATTACCTGGACCCTAAGAAGCATGTATCAGTAAGCCCCCCTCTAATCCAACCCCCCTCCCCCCTGGTGATCCCTTACTTCCCCTCCCCCTGCCCTTATTCTCTGGTCTATCTCGGGCAGGGTCACAGCCGAAGGGTCCTGTGTGGTCCCTTGGCTTCACAGCAACCAAGTACCACCAGCCAACCTGAAATTGCATCCCTTCCCACCTAACCCCCAGCCCAGTGATGGGCAGTGCCCCTGCCTCCCAGGCTACCAAGATGTTGGAGAGCCAAGGGGCTGTGTCCAGCGGGAATACAAGACCTGCAAGCATGGGGCCGCCCGGAACCAGGAGGGGCTCTGTCTGACCAAGGATCAGTGGAATGACCACTGTGCCCATGAGGTAGGAGGCATCCATACAGGGCACCTCCCCCACTCCTGGACCTCTGCCCACCTGTCCACCTGCCCAAGCTCCTAGCCACTGGAGGCTTATTCCTCTAGCCCCCCTCTGGGAAGCCAGAGACCTATGCTCTGCACTCTGAAACTGGACAGAGTTGGGTGCAACTTCCCCCAGGGACATGTCGCCAAGAAGCTTGAGCCTTCCTGCAGGTTTGTGCCACTCCAGAGGACGCACATGGCTATGACCCAGGCCTGGGGCTCTGTCTGTGCTGGGGACCTCACTCAAGTGAGATGTGCGGTCCCCTGTGCCCCAAGAGGCAGAGACAGGTCCTGCAGCTCAGCTGCTCCGAGGGCAACCCGCAGATTTCCATCACTGAAGACACCGGAAGCCAGGTACAACGCCCTGGGTCTCACGTGGCTGATGACCGCAGACCCAGCCCGGCAGGCCCTGCCTCTTCCCTAAGAGGGGGTGGGTGACATGCTTGTGCACTGGGTCTGGGGTCCTGCCCATTGAGCTGCATCCCTGACCCAGCCTCTGCTGCTGGGAGAAAAGTCCCAATTGCTGATTTAATTTCATCCTAGAAGATGTCTTGAAAAAGTCATTGGGAAAGTGTTATGGAAATCTTCCCACATGGAAGCAAGGGACTGTATTCAGAGTCATGACTCGAGGTTACCCCTGCCACCCCCAGGGCTCGGAGACCTATTTCCACCGCGGCCTCCCCTCCAACCCCCTCAGGATACTCAGAGAGGGCTTGAGGAAGGACCTGTGCTCTCCCTGCCTCCCTGCCAGGTGAGGGGGTTATTTGCCAGGTCTTAAGGGAAGAGCTGACACCGCACCTCCTTGTTCCCAGGGGCTTTTCCTTCCAGACGGGCCTTCTTCACCCCGTGCTGTGGGCCACCCCTGCCACTTGGACCAAAGGCAGAATCCTGTCCCTCTGTACGTGGTCAAAGTGGACGGTAAGAAAGCAGGACAGAAGGAGGCCCCAGGGAGGCCCAAGTGGGCAAGTCTCACCCTTTTTATAGCATGAGCGTGGCCCTGGCATGCGGCAACTGGGGGGCGGTGGGCAACTCCTATCCCAGAGAGGGCTCCCCAAGAAGTGCATGTGGATCCTGACCTGCCTCCCCTGGTTTTATAGAAAGTTGACTCCTGCCTCGTGCGAGTCAAGGATGGACAGCTTCTGCTGTATCCATGCACCAGGGCCAGCTCTCTCCCCAGCCCTGCAGGTTCAGGAAGATTCCCGTCTTATTCCAGGGATCGGCTTCCTGGGCCTGACCAGACCTGGCAGGGAACAACTGCGCTCTCTCGGCCAGCCCCTCAGGAACCTGGGGCTTCCGGACCAGGAGGCAGGTGAGCATCAAGGCTGATGCCTGTTACCTCTCCTCTCCCTCCTTCCTCCCTCCTCCGCCCCTCTCTAGGCCCCCGAACAATGACTGTCCTTCCTCACATTCTGAATCTTGCCCAGGAAAGACAGGGGATGCACACCTGAGCTCTCCTTCATCCCTAAGCCTCAACTCCTCGCACCCTGGGAATCTATCATCCCCAGAGGTGGGCATCCGAAACCCCACGGTCTGCCTCCAAACAACGGATACACTGGCCTTCCTGGTGACCCATGAGCATTACCCTGAGTACGACCTGTGAGTGTCAGAGGGCCCGGCTCTGCTCCCACCAGAAATGCTCCTTGTGCCTCCAGCCAGGAGACAACATGTGCCCTCCTTCCTCCACCCCAGGGGCCACTTCTACAACACACCGGGGCAATTTGACTGGGGGCGCTTTCGGGCCCTGGCTGAGGAGTCCCGGCTCCAAGATCAAAGCCCCCACCTCTTTCTACAGCAGTTCCAGGAGCCTGGGGTCTATGTCTTTCGTCTGAACAGCAACTGGCATCGGAAGATGGTTTGTCTGTGACGGCTTGCCTTGTTTAAGACATTATCCCGACATTTCCCCTCTCTCTCTTTCAAAAATCCTGCCTCATAATGACCAATGGCAATTCACTCCAGTATTCTTGCCTGGAGAAGCCCATGGACAGAGGAGCTTGGTGGGCTACAGTCCATGGGGTTGCAAGAGTCAGACACAACTCAGCAACTGTACTACTACTACTAATCACTTCCAGACAGCACTCCAGGGAAGGAGTTGCCCCCAATGCCCCTACAACGTCTCACGGCCCTAACTGATAATTCTGGGGATGCCAAGATTCATCCCATGGCAACCCAACTTGTGTGTGTGAGGAGGGGATGATTGTGAGGATGCTGAAAATACAGTGTGTCTCAAAGGACATCAGAATGCCTAGCCATCTCTTACAGCCATCTACTTCATATTCCAGGCCAGTCTATGCAGGGTTGTATCTACATGACCTCTGCAAGATGCCACCACTGAGCCAGAACTGGTTACACACAGGATTTAGTATCTCGACCTGTCAGTTCAGCTTCCAAGAGGTTGTGCTGACGTAGCCCCAGAACATGCAGACTTCTCCCCCAGACAGCTATCTGATATGAATTCATTTCCCAGGGAAAATGCAAGTATGCACAAAGATCTGGGCTATGTCAACAGGCTTGGGTTCCCACTCTTTCCTCCGGGCAGGCTCCGGCAGACAGTGGAAAAAAGACTAAACAGATTTCTTTCCACCCAGTACGTCCGCACCCTCCCACCAGGTGGCCAGTGCTTTGGGGAAGGGCCGTTTGTCCCCACAACTCCCAGGTACCTCATCCAAACCGGTATCGCCAAGATCCCCAGGCCCCTGAAGAGGTCCAACTGGCCAGGAGTCCTGGGGGAGATTGTCCTGCTCCTGGGGCTCTGCCTGCTTCTGTTGGTGAGTAAAGCTGGACAGATGCTCTTAACCGCTATGCTGGAACCCCTCTCCAATGCCGTGGAAATGGGTCTTCCACTTCCCATCTGCAGTAGGCATTATCCTAGTGGCTAAGATACCGAAGCGATAAAGGTCCATCCAGCCTTTAGCCTCAAAGTTCAATAAGGAGAACATAGTCAGAAGACAAATAAATGCCAGAGAGTGTTGTAGAGCTCTGGAGAGGGTGTGCCAAGGGGCCCTGGCTGCACAAAGGAGGGGCATGACCGTTCCCCCTGGGTAGTAAAGACAGACCTTCCTAAGGAGGTGATCCCTGAAAGAGGCTTGAAACATGTTTGGTTCCTATTCGGACAAAGGGGTTGGTGAGTTGGGGGTAGGAGAGTAATACGCTTGGGAGGTGAGGTTGTGGTGAGGACGGCAGCGTTATGAGACAGGCAAAGCAGCGTGAAGCAACGTTCACCTGCTCAGGGAACCACACTTGGTCCCTGGGCCTGCAGCTTCAGGCGCAAGGACAGGGATGAGGCTGGAGCCAGGAGGGAGACCAGACTGTGGATGATCCCATGCACTTTACCCTCTAGGCAGTGGGGATCAATTAAGAATTTGGAGCAAGGGAGAAAACCTGGTAAGACTTTTACGCTTACTCTAGCAATACGGTGGAAGACAGAGATGGATTACGGACAGAGATGGATTATAGAGAGAGAGGGGCTGTTAGACTGGTCCAAGAGAAGATGGGGTACTCCCTAAGCACACTGAGCAGGATGCTCCTCCTCTAAGAGTCCAAGGAAACGACGCTTCTCCCTTCCCTTCACATCACCCGTGATGCACCCTGTAGATTCAGTGTCACAGCCTGAGCTGGGCCCGGAAGGCTGCTCCCCAGCCCATCTTCAGGAAGAATCAGCAGGGCTACAGCCTGGATGCCTACACTTCCCCAAGAACCAGGATAACGTCAGTGAGGAGAGGCCGACCACACCAAGACTCTGACGACCCCAGGGTTGAGGGAGATCACGGTGAGTGAAAGGCTTGGGCTGGAAGCCCAGAGATGCCCCCACATTCAACTAGCCAGCTCCTGCTTCCTTTGCTCATTGTTCCATTCCCCTCCACACACTCATTCATTCAATGAATAAGTCACTGTTTACTGGGTAGCCAGTGTATGCCAGACACTGCCAGGTTCTAGGGGTGCACAGTGTAGAAGGGCACAGAGCCATCTAAGCACAACTTGCCAAAAGAAATGTACAGTAACCACACATAACACCTAGCTGGGAAATGACCAGTCCCTCTACAGATGGTGTTATGAGTCATGCGGAGGTGTTCCACCTTCTACTCTAGCTACTCCAAGCATGGGCCTCAGAAAGAAGCAGTTTGCCCTTCTCAGCTTCAGGGTGATTGTGAATTATGTGGGAAACTCCTGCTGCTATAGGTCTGGGACGGGGGCCTGTAAGTCTACATTTTTAGCAAGCTCTTCAGCAAAGCACTCTCCAAATACCACACTTTTGGCAGCAAGACCGTGAGGATCTGAGGAGGCGGGTACACTGGGGCTACTCTGTAGGGAAGGCCCTAATTGCATTTCAGGGGGAATCATCCTGCTCCCTGCCCCCTCCCATCCCCTGCCCATAGGTGGGAGCTGGGAGGCCAAGGAGCAGGTGGATCTGGAGGGGTTTGACACAGAAACCTTCTTCAGGATCCTGCTCAGGCAGTCTCTGTCAGTGACAACCAAACTCAGCCAGACCAAGGAGGAGGTGAGCACGGAAGCTGGGCAAGCCAGCGAATTTGTCTCTGGGAGAGTTGGTGATGGGACAGAGAGCCTAAAGAAATCCTTAGTGTATCCATAATGAACCAGGGGGGCGAGAATTATTCAGGGAGGGGAAGCAGAAGATTTCAGACTAAATTTAGGGCTGAGCCCTAGGCCCTCACATCACCAGTAGGAATCTAACCAGGCCACTTCTTGAGTGTCTTAAGAGTCCCACTCGTGATCCAGGTAGCCCAGCCGGGTGAGCTAATGCAGACCAGTACGGGACAGGTATTGGGAGCAAAATGAGCACACTAGAGTCCAAGTCCTCAAGCCGGACCAGGGGTTCCCTAGGGGGAAGGTGCGAATTGTGTCTTGCCTGGGGCGGGTCTTCACCAGATCCTCCCAGTGGAAGGGCACTTGGTCCCCTGCAGCCCCTCTACAACCTGGCAGCAGGGGGCACTGCGACCACAGCCGTGAAAGTGGCTTGGCGCCTGGAAACGAACTCTGCGCTCCCTCGCACAGCTCAGACTGCTCTGCCTCCAACTGGGAAGCGAAGCGCTGTCTCTCCAGCAGCTGTGGGGTCCTGAGCATCGCATAGCAGCCTCCGCGGGCCAGCTTCTGGGGAGCCCCCAGAGAGAGCGACAGCAGGTCGGACCGTGTTCACGCTTCCCACCTCGTCCCTGTGCCCACATGCATCTCCCCCTGGCACTGAGGCCCGAAGCCCCTCAGCACCTGTTTCCCATCCCCCGGGCCCCCCGGGGTTTCAGCCCCTCCCACTGCGCCCCCGGAGCCTCAGCTGCATGCCCACTGGCAGTGCCCCGCAGCGCTCACGGGGAGCGCTCAGGGGGTCCCCGGAGGCTGTGGCGCCTGCAGTCTTAAGCAGGCAGGGTGGTCTCTGACCCCAGGCTGCAGAGGCAGTCGCCAGGGCCGCGGAGGAGGAGGCCAGGCGGAGGGGGCGCCTGGCAGGCGAGTACGCAGCAAGCCTCGGTCACCAACTGGTGCGCCTTCGCCAAGACCTCCGTGCAAGGCAGGAGCAGTGGGGCTCCTTCTGCTCGGCGCTGATGGCCGCTCGGCGGCTGCTGAAGGCACATTCAGGCTCCAGGCCCGCAAAGTCCTCCCAGGCGGGGCAGAACCCAGAAGGGTGTGTACCCGGTAACTCTGAATCAGGCTGCGTGGGATCGGGCCCAGGGAGGGGCTGCGTGGCCTCGTGGGGTCCCAGGGCTGGCCACGCCGAAGTGTCCTTCTTCCATCCCTAGCTGTCCCTCCCTCTGATTTGGTCCTCCCCCACCCCCATCCCCGCAGGGAAGTCCCCCATCTGGACGCTCTTCTGGGCCTCCTGTCCCAGGTCGTGCTGCAGGAGGGCCACCGCTTGAAAGCCTGGGGCGTCCTGGGCACAGGCACTGGGGCGGAGCTGCTGTGGCCAGGTGAGCCCTGCTCGGACTCAGCCAGGACCACCCCCTTCCCCCAAGAAACCTGGCCCTGTGTCGGGTGGGAGGAAGGCTAAACCAAGAGGAAATCCCCAAGGTTGGGAGGGGCTTCCTGTGCAGCGTCCTGGGCAAACGGCTGTGTGAAGGAAGAGGGAACCTCCGCAAGGGGAACAGCAGAGGAGGAGACAAAACCGCCACAAAGCGTAGCTTTACATATCAGGCAGCACTTCTGAGAGCAAAAGCCCGACTATTGAATGCAAAAGGTCAGGTTTGGAAGATGCTGGACTTGCCAGGAAAGAAAGAGGCGGCGTGGGGGAGGGGAGGGGGGTAGGATCCTACAATTTGATGATGTCAGGCTCACATCCCAAATGTGGAGCCCTGACCTGGACTCAGCAAAAAAAAAAAAAAACAAAATGTCCTTCCCAAGCACCTGCTACACCCTCCTACCAGGGTTGGTTTGGTTAGGGGGTCTCACCAGCTCTTTCCAGTCCACCCAGCCAAGGGATCCCCTGACCTGCCAGATGTGGCAGCAGACCCAGGGCTAAGCTGGTGTTTGCGTTCCTGCAGCCTCCGCAAGCCCTCCGGGGGGGGCCAAAAACATCGGTGTGCATCCTGTCACCAAGTTGATGGTCCCTGGCCCGGACTGTGTGATGCTCCCAGCCAGTGGCCAGGCAGGGCCCATACCCCCAGGCTACTTCATCCACCCTGACACCGGGCGGGTGCTGCCCGAGGCTGGAAATCTGGGTTACGATGTGCAGGAAGCAACCCTGGTGCCCACCACTGACTGCAGTTCTGGTGAGACCTCTACCACTCTGCAACTCCACCCAGTGTGGGCTGTCCGGAATGAACCCTCCAGGGGCACAGCATGGGAAGCAGGGCTCTGGTCTTGGGCAGTGGGGCTTGGGGACCAGCAGAGCAGTAAACACCTTCTCTTCCTCCCTGCCTTTAACATTCTTGTTACAAAGATGCCGTGCTGGAGAGAGCAGTCAGATGAAAGAAACTCATGCCAGAGGCTCTCTGCCCCTGCCCTGCTGGGCTCGGGAGGGATGCAGACAGCCCAGCGTGTGTTAACGCCTACCTATCTCCCTGTCCAGGTGGCGTCCGAACCTCAGAAGCTGCCATTCTCCCCTATGTGCCCTACCCGACCTGTCTCGCCACAGGCTCCCTGCCAGCCACCCACCTGCCTGTCCTGCAGCCGAGAAGGACGTCACAGTCAGGGGCTCTCATGACGGACCCCATAACGGGCATCGAGGTCCCTGTGCTGGCTGTGACTCTGCACCCACAAACGAGGCAGTGGCTCACTCTTGGGGGGATGTACCGCAATCCGCTCACCCAGACCCTGGCCCCTTTGGAGCTGGGGGGCCCCATGGAGGATCCGGTCACAGGAGGCATCTCGCCGATCCTAGGAGTCGGGTTGGATGAAAACACAGGTCTGCTAGCAGCCCTCGTGCCTTCCTTCTGCCCCTCCTCCCTCTGGTCTGGCTTCCCAAGCCCTTTCCCTCAGCACCCCAGACCCTCCACATTCTGGTCCAGTCCGCAGCCTCCACCCCAAGCCGGCCTGTATTTCCACCTTTCATGCTCTGGCCACCTTGCCTTTCCTTCCCGGTTTCCCTCACCCTCGTCTTCCTCACAGTGCCCCCCGCCCCGCCCAGGGTGGGGGCAGGGACAAGAACTGAGCTGCTTCTGCAGTAAAAGCATATGGATGTTTTTCTATCAAGAAAGACATTCCTTCTTCCCCCTGCCATCCCTCACCCCAGACTCTGCCCACCACCCGACCTCCACCCCCATCCTGTCACTCACTGTGTCCTGGGCACCCCCCCCCCTCTCTTTTGCCTCATCCACCTCCATCCCTTGCTGCATCCCCCTCTCTCTGGTTCCTGCCTCCAGGCCAAGTGCTCGCACTGGGAGGACTGCGAGATGCCTCGGGGAACCTCCTGCTGCCTGGTGACAGCTTTGTGGAGCCACTGAGCAGGAAGCCAGTCCGGCTCCAGGGGGCTTCCCAACAGGAGGGCCGGACTGTGCCCCATACAGGAGGGCCCCAGGCCCTACTGGACGCCAATGTGCTGGCAGCCCAGAGGCGAGTGATTGCAGTGCTCCAGAGCTCCCAGGAGAGGCCAGGGCCGAGGGGACAGGGGCTCCTGGAGGCTGCCTTCAAGGACATGAGACAGGCACTGGCCCTGAGCCTGCACCACCTCCTGCAGCAGGCCCGGCGGCTGCAGAGACAGCGGAAGGCAGCAGAGAGCCTGGAGGCCAGTGGCGGCAGGATAGGTATGGCTCCCCGGCCCCGAAAGCCCAGAACCAGAAGGACCTGGTGCTTTACTGCCCCTCAGCCCGTAAGCTCAGGGACAGGCCTGCAGTCCCACTGGCCAGCCACACATGAGATCAAGGGAAGAGAAAGAATTCGGTGATTTCATGCCGCGAGCTCATGAATGCTTGGCTTCCAATCTCAGTCTTTTAACCTCTGGCCAATTCAATTGGGTCTTACACTTGATGTTAGTAAAGTGGATATTCTCTGGTAATTTCATAGGACCCCCAAGCACCATAACATGTGATGATGCCCACTTTACATTGCAGAATCTGAAGTCGAGGGAGCTAAGAGACTCACCCACCAGGGTCCCGTAGCTAGTTAACTGCACAGCCGGGCCTAAAGCCTGAGTCTCCCGAGTCCCCAATCTCCTTGTCAACAGCCTTCAACTTCCTGTGAATAAACTCAGGAAAGGAGCCCACCCAACTCCTCTACCTCCTCTGCAGCACCAGCACAAGGAAAGGCAAGGAAAGGAAGTAGGAGTGGCGTCTTCCTGGAGCTTAGCTCACACACTCCTTCTAGAAACTTCTGCCCAGGATGTGTCAGAAAAGAACCAGGCTTTGGGATCAGAATTGACTTGAGTTTGAAGACCTGCCCCACCGTTTTTGGCCTCTTTGACCTTGGGCAAGTTACTAAACCTCCCTCTGCCTCTGTTTACAGTATCTTTAAAATGAGGATTAAAATAGTACATCCTTTAGAGATTTAGTTGTAGGACCAAATAAAATACATTTTATATGGTGTTCTGAGCTTAGATTCTGGCACATGTCGGTGTTTCAAGAAAGTCTGTCCCCTGTCTTCCACCTTTCCAGCCTAGCCTAGAAATTGCTCTCAGCTTCCCCCAAATACCTGCTGCCTTATTTTAAGTACTCAGTCCTTCCTTTATGAATTCAAAATGCTAAGGTGGGCAAACAGAGGCAGTCTTAGCAGGGATGGACAGAGACACAGCCCCTCTAACCTCGGTGTGGCCCTCTGCCCTCACCTCCTCCCCTCTGTGTCCCCTGCCTTGTGTTAGGGGTGATGTGCTATCCAGGGACAGTGCTGTGGGTCCCGGCCCTGTATGGGATGGAGATCCCAGACCCTGCGGGCTCAGGGCTCATGGTGCCCATCCTGGGCATGGAGAGTGACAGGGATGCTGGCCATGCCACACCCGTGGCAGGTTCGATGGAAGATGCAGACGGCAAAGGTAGGAGGGAACCTGCAGGTCTCTGAAATCCCTGGGGGGATGTGACTGAAGACCCTGTAAAGCTTGGGAGGGGTGCCTGCAGCCCGATCACTCAAGGAATGGGGTCATTCTGATGCTACCACCAGGGCTGCTGAGACCCAAAATAGAGGAGCTCAGAGATTCTAGAACCCTGGTACCACAGATCACTTACCCCTCAGTGAGAAAATTCAAAGATGAGCACTTCAGAAACCCCACTCCCCCCTCACCCTCAGGGTCCCGTGACTTCCAGGAAACCCTCTAATCCAGTTCGGAGCCCCTCAAAGGATCAGCATGTTTCTTGGGGCTCCTTTAGCTCCCTCACAGCCATATTTCCTTCTTCCCACGACTACCCCTGCCTCTTTCCCCATCTCTGGTTCCAGAAACCAGTGGTGGGCTTGGCATCCCACAGGTCTGGTCCCAATTGCAATTGGGGCACAAGCCATAGACCCCTTGACTGGGGAACCCGGTCCCGTCATTGGCGCTCAAATGGACCCTTCCACCAGGGTGGTGGCACCTGTTGTCCAAGTGCTGGAGGCCTTACCCCGGGGAGTAAGAGACCCTGGTCTGGTATGTAGGAGGCATTTATCCTATTTCTTCATTCACTCAGCAAATACACATCAAGAACCTCCTGTGTCCCAGGCAGTGTGTTAGGTGCTGAGAAGCAGACAGCTAGACGGGGCACTGGGCAGCCGTAGGTGCCAGCCATGGTCATGGTTTACAAGGGTGTGAAGGGAACACAGGGGAGGAGCATCTACATCACGGGGTGAGAGCTCTAGGAAGGCTCCCCAAGGGGCAGCCCTGCTGATACCTGAAGAAGGACCCGGAGAAAGGCCCCAGGGACCAGCAAGGGCAAAGGTGGCAGGCGTGAGGCCACGAGTGTCCCAGGAGAGTGACGGAGGCAGAGGGGCAGAGGCAGCAGGTGAGGCCAATGGGGAAGGCAGGAAATGAAGCACAAGCAGCCTTGGTGCTTGGCTGAAGCCAAGAAACGTGATTTACCATGAAAGCCATTGAAAGATTTGAAGAATCCAAGTGAAATGATCAGACATGCATGCTTTCAAGGCCATTCCATTTGGAAATTTGGGGACAATACAAAAAGAAAACAAATTACTCAGAATCCTACTATTAATACATTTTTTAATTATCCAAATGAAGATGAAAGCGCTTCTTGCTTCCAGTTCCTCTCACTCCATCTGCCATCCACAGCTCCCTCCCCCCAGTTTGCTCTTCCATCCAAACACTACACTCCTCCGGTCTCTCCCTCCAAATGCAGCCACTGTTAACAGGCTGGCACACCTCCTTTCAGACATTTTTATGCTTGATATGTGTATATATGGGGCTTCCCAGGCGGCACGAGCAGTAAAGAACCCACCTGCCAATGCAGGAGTCATTAGAGATGTGGGTTCAGTCCCTGGGTCGGGAAGATCCCCTGGAAGAGGGCATCACAACCCACTCCAGTTTTCTTGCCTGGAGACTCCCGTGGACAGAGGAGCCTGGCGGGCTATAGTCCATAGGGTCACAAAGAGTCAGACATGACTGAGTGACTTAGCACGCTCACACATGTGTACGTATAGTCAGCATTCTAGAAAGTTCCCTCTGGCAGCAGTGCAGAGAATGGATGGGAGCAGGGCCAGACTAGAACAGGAGGTCCCTGAAGTAATTCAGCCTTTGGCAGGTTCTCCACTGAAATGAAAATGATTTAGGGTCCTCCCATGCATTCTCAGCCTAGTTACACTTTCAGAAACAAAAAAGGACAAGTCATAAAAGATTCTGGTTAGAAGCCAAGAAATTTAATGCTAGCCCCAACTCCCAGGATCACAGACAAGCATGAAGGGGCAATACAAGCATCCGAGAACAGTTTCCCGCTGCCTCCTGCCCACCCCTGGCTCCCCAGGAGACAAGTGGACAGGGAACAGTGACCTGGGAGAGTCTAGGTGTTAGAAATAGGGAGAGAAGGCCTGGGAGCTTGCAGAAGGTGCGTGATGATTATTTTTCCATCTCCCACCGAGGCAACTGCCTCGCCAAGCTTAGTCATGGATGCCCAGAGGAGGGGCGAAGCCCAAGGCTTAAGAGGCTTTGAGGGGTCTGAAGCCAGACCCCAGGCTGGGAGGAGAGAAAGTGTCCAGGCCCTAAACAAGCTGAACATTGTAGCTGGACACCCTGGAGAAGGAGCTGAGAGCACGGGAGCAGTACTGGCGCTGCCAGGAGCAGGAAGAGGTTCAGCTGGCAGAACAGCTGGGCGCAGCGACCGGGAGACTGCT
The DNA here is from genome assembly GCF_049115385.1 of Moschus berezovskii. NCBI lineage: Eukaryota > Metazoa > Chordata > Mammalia > Artiodactyla > Moschidae > Moschus > Moschus berezovskii. The sequence goes on from NC_142473.1 coordinate 25,646,870, forward strand.
CTCCACGCCCCATGAAAATCCCAGGCTGTGGGTGAGCCCCGAGGCCCCTCCTCCCGGCCCCAGACCATACAGGTTTCTCCTAGAAGCGGGGAGCCCTTTTCTCCAGCCAACCACAGAAACAGAATCCATCTCAGGGCAGAAGATGTCCCAGCTCCAAGCCCAGACTTTGGGGCTTTTGGTGGCTCAGACGGTAAAACGTCTGCCCTCAGTGAGGGAGACCGGGGTTCGATCCTTGGGTCGGGAAGATCCCCTGGAGAAGGGAGTGGCAACCCACCCCAGTATCCTTGCCTGGAGACTCCCACGGATGGAGGAGCCTGGTGGGCTACAGTCCATGGGGTCGCAAAGAGTCGGACAGGCTGAGCGACTTCATGTTCGTTCACTTTTCTTCCCTAAGTGTCTCAGCAGGATGAGGGGTGGGGGGAGGAGCTGGCCCAGTCCCCCGCTCCTGCCTTCCCCTCCTGGACTCATCGCTCTGTGCCCATGATCTCCACCCCACTCCCCTCTCAGCTGAGGGCCGCTGAGGAGGCCTGCGCAGCCCTGGAGGCCTGCTGCCTGCGGGAGAGCCAGAGGAGAGCCAGAGCCCTGAGCAGCCAGAGCGGCCAGAGAGAGCAGGACTTGCTCGCTCAAGGTGGGGCACCAATCCTCGGAGCAAAGCCTCCTGGGAGGGGTGCCACCAACCCCAGGTCCCCAGCCGGGGTCCCTCCGGCCCTCTCCACGTGCTTCTGGGCCTCCCAGGTATCCAGCCAGTCCCCAGCTCTGACCCGGCAGGTTCCTTCCCTTGGCTGCAATAAACCACCATGTCCTTCCTTCTCCTCCCTCCTTCCAGAGGTAGGCGCTGCCACGTGGCTCTTCTCTCTGCCCCTTGCAGCAGACAGAGAGGAATGGGAGCAGGAGGCGCAGGTGCTGCTGTGCCTGCAGCAAGTCCTTCAGAGTTTAGGGCAGGCGGCAGAAAAGCTCAGGCAAGCGGTAGGCCGGCTGCGGGGCCAGGAGAAGGAGATGCAGCTACAGTGCAGCAGGGATCAAAGCCCACAGGTCTGGAGCCGCTCCAGGAAGGTGAGACTCAGGAGGCTGACTAGGGGATCACGTGAGACAGCACGTTCACTCGTGACATCAGATGTGGCTCTTCAGCAGGTGGGCTGGGAGGGGAGCAGGGAGAAAGAGAAAGACTCTCCCTTCTACTCAGGGCACTTCACTTCCTGTGTCCTAGGTGGTCCAGCATCTCTCCAATGAGCTTCAGGAGGTGGTGAGGGAGAAGCAGAGCGCCCTGGATAGGGCCCTTGGTCAGCTGCAGTACCAGCGGGAGCTGAGCCGCCTCCAACTCTTGCATATCCAGGTACTGACCTCTGGCCTTGGCCAAGGAGATGTGTGTGTCCAACTTTTGTTGGAGGCTCCCCAACATAGAGAAGCTCCAGAGAAACCATGTGGAACCAAGCACAGGACTAGGTTCTGTCTGTTTCATTCTAGATTGTTGCCTCGGGGACCCCTGTATGTTTGGAGAATTACCCTGGAGAAAGGTTTTATGGAACCATCACCACTTCTCTCAGGGACCAAGCTGCTGCCTGCCCCCTGCTGATTCCCTTCCTGAAGAGCCTCACTGCAGCGCTAGTGGGAGATCAAGGCCACGGCCTAGGACTGGAGGATGGAGGACCAGGAACAGGTGAGGTGGATCATGGGGCCAGCGTTTCCTTTTGCCCCCAGTGCTGATCATGTGTGATAAAGTACAACACTACAGAGTTTCGAGCTCTGTAAGGGTGTGGCCATGGCAAGTTCTTTAAGACCTTAAAGAAACTCAATGTATTACTTACACCTTGCTGTGAAACAAACTGCCTCAAAGTTGTGTGGCTTCAAACAATGAACATTATTATCTCACAGTTTTCTGTGGGTCAAGAAGCTTACTAGTGGCCTCTGGTTCAGGGTCTCATACCAGCTACATCAAGGGATCAGGCCAGGCTGCTGTCATCTCCAGGTTTGACTGCACAGTCCGAGTTCATGCTCATGGCTGTTGGCAGAACTCAAGTCCTCACTGACTTGTGTCCAGAGACATCAGTTCCTTGCCACACAGACTTCATAAGGCGTTCACAACATGGCAACTGGTTTCCTTCAGAGCAAGTGGGAGAGCCCCCCCCCGACCAAAATTGAAACAACAGCCTTTTTGCATCCAGATCTCATCACTTTTGCCATATTCTATTCATTAGGAGCAAATCAGTAAGTCCAACCCACACTCAAGGGGAGGCGATAACTGCAGGGCATGGACACACATAGGGTGCATGGAGGCCACCGTAGAGCTACCTGTCACACCCGATGCTCTTTTTGACCGGCCACAGTCCTCTGCCCTTACTCACAACAGCTACTTTCTTCTCCTCTGTTCAGATGCAGATAAAGCTGACTTCATATGGCCCTCACCACTCTTCTCTGCCCTGAGGAAAGCAGTAGACATCCGGTCCCAAGCTCACAAGGATGAAGCTGAACTGCAAGGACAGGTGCATCACAAACCAGGTGACCTCCTTCCCCTGGGGGCCCTGGTTTAGAATTACCATGACACACTGAAGGTGTTCAGTGGTGTCAGCCGCAGGACCAGAAGTACCAGAATCCCAACTTACCAATCATCCCTGTCTCCCCACCCCCATCCTAAGATCCAAGGGATTTTCCATATGAGGAGTAATGAATAAAAATCAAAAGTCCCACTGTAATAAAAACTTGGCCATTTCCTAAAAAGGGAATTCCTAAAGGCCCTCTATCTACCCACAAAACATTGAATCTTAATCTTGAGATTCCGTCCCAGTCATGTGTTACAAGCAATTAATGGAAGAGTGTGAGATACAGGGAGATAGAGGGGACAGAAAGAAGACCTTGCCCCAGAAAGCGACTCCAGTTTACTAAAACCACCCCCTTGAAATTGGAAAGGGAATATGGCTGGCCTGCCTGAACTGAAGACTTGAGTCTGTTTCAACTCACCTACATCCCAGGTGGGAGAGGACTGACAGGAAATGAGTTCCTGTCTTTCAGCTGACCATGATGCAGGCCACTAGTAAGCACAGTTCCAAAAACATCTTTGAATCTGACTTCACGTCAGCGAACCATTGCCCACAGGCCAACTCCAGCTTGCTATCTGTTTTCATGTGGTCCATAAGCTTAAAATGGTTTTATATTTTTAAATGATTAGAAAGTCAAAGTCGCTCGCTCAGTCATGTCTGACTCTTTGTGACCCCATGGACTATACAGTCCATGGAATTCTCCAGGCCAGAACACTGGACTGAGTAGTCTTTCCCTTCTCCAGGGGATCTTCCTAACCCAGGGATCGAACCCAGGTCTCCTGCATTGCAGTCAGATTCTTTACCAGCTGAGCCACCAGGGAAGCCCAAGAATACTGGAGTGGGTAGCGTATCCCTTCTCCAGGGATTAGGGAAAATGTCAAATGAATAACATTTCTACGAAGAGCTTTACAATATACCCTGTGGTATTCTAAATCTCTGGTTCTATTAACTCATTAAATCTTTACAACAACCCAGCCAAGTATGTGGTGCTAACCATTTCATAGATAAGGAAACTGAAGCTTCTGAATAGGTCAAGTAAACAGTCAAAAATCATATTGCTACTGAGGAATTCAGCTGACATTCAAGCCCAGAGAGTCTCACCCCAGAGCCTGTGTTCTTAACCTCTTCCCCAGAAGAAAAATTATCCAACATTCTAAAGGCAGTGCTGCAAGGGAGATGAAGGCAGCAATTTCCGTGAGTTCTCAGGAAGGCTGATCTTCATGTCAGAGAAGCAAGGGAAGGTTTTGTAAGGGAATAAAGCCACACTTCTGCCGTGATGATCGGAAACACTAAATGTGAACCCCAATATTGTCTCTTGGTTGTAAAAGCCTAAAATATTTACTTCTTGACCTTTTACAGAAAAAATTTGCTGTCCTCAGAACTTGACCATTCTCAATATTAATTCTGCCTCCCCTTGGGGTAAACTAAGAAGAATACGGGCAGAGTGGGCCTTCCTTTGAGAGGCCCCACCACTGCTTCAACATTCATTGTCTTTATAATGAAGTCTATATTGACTTTATAATGTAGAAAGCAATTTGTATAAAATGTCTTGTTTACACATGGTAACCCAAATTCTGATTCTATGAGACAGTAAAATATTTTTTTGAAGGTGGAATTTTTTTATACATGAGATAACTGATACTCAAAGTGGTTAAATGACTTTCCCAGAGTCTTACCAAACCTGGACCAGAAATCAGGCCCTCTGACTGCTTGTTCAGCATTCTTTCCTATATCAAGCTACTCAAGGCTTTTTTTTTTAACTGTCCTCTCAAGAATAAAAAGAGAATAGAAAATATTTAAAGACCCAAGGCTCAATAGAGACAATTTTGTGGGGAAGTGAGACTGTTAATACAACTAACATTTACTGAGTGCTTACTGGGTGCCAGACACTGTTCTGAGTACATTACATTTTAATGCTCCAAACAACCCTATGAAATAGAAGAAAATGTGTTGCCATCTTTTCTGGACCTTTATTCTGTTGTTCTGGTGCCTCTGTTCCTAATGACTGGGACTCAGTTTCTTTTCCATGAAGACTGGCAGAGGGCTGGAGCCACAATATATGTATAGGAGGCTTTAGCACAGGAGGATGGATGGATGGATGGATAGATCCAAATACACATTTTCCTAAGTTGAATTGTGTTGTTTTTTTTTAATTAATGTATTGTTACTGCACAGAATAGTCAGTGAAGTCTTACTGTTTTCTCTGCAGCCCTCAAAAGCTCTTTGCAAGATCTCCCCAAACCTCAGATAATGCAGAAGGAAGAGCTGATCACTGTGCCGTCCACAGACCTCTCTGCGAGGGAGTTCCTGGTTTACCAGCATGGCCTCTCCATCCTACAGCTCCTCATCCCCCAGCTTCAGGTGAGTCTGCTTCTGGTCTCTGTGGAGCAGTCATCCGTGGAGTTTAGAAGGGCAGGGTCACCAGGAAGGAGGTTTTGAGGTAGTGGATATTCCTTAGACTGAAGTACCGGGAACAGAGAACTTTCTAAGTCTTTCTTCTAAGTGAATCATTTTACCAACTGAAAGCCTAATCTCTCAAATGATAGGATAATGGGAAGAAGAATACAGGCAGAGAGCAGGCTCTCCTCTGATTTGAGAGTTCCCACCACTGCTTCGACATTCACTGTCTTTATAATGAAGTCTATATTGACTTTATAATGTAGAAAGCAGTTTTGTATACTTTGTTTTGTTTACACCTAGTAACCTGAATTCTGATTCTATGAGACAGTGGAATGTTTTTTTGACAATGGGATTTTTTATAGGTGAGATGACTGATACTCATAGTGAATGACTAACACGACTCAAAATGTCCTATTGCAAATGCGTATACATGCGCAGTCATGTCCAGCTCTTCTGAGACTCCATGGACTGTAGCCCACCAGGCTCCTCTGTCGATGGGATTTCTCAGGCAAAAGTACTGGAATCAGTTGCCATTTCACTGTTATATTAGTCTGTCTGAATTAACTCATTTAATCTTCATAAAATCCAAATGGCATAGAAACTATTTTTTTTTTCTCATTTTAAAGTGGAGGGAAGAAGATATAGAATGGGTGAGGAAATTTTTCCAAGAACACACAACCAAAAGGGTTAGAAGGCAGGCATCATGGCTCAAGAGCCTTCATGACTGCTACTATACCTCTCTTTAGAAAAGTGGCAAATCAAATCTCGTAGTTAGCATAAATTTCCATCACCAAGTTAATAAATACTCCTTCCACTTTCCTGTAGTCTATACTGAATCCACTTATCCTGTTATAATTTAAATTGATACCCCAGTTCATTTACTTCCCATTATTGGTTTGTGCTATGTAACTGAGCTGCATGAGAATATTTTAGCAAAGAGATAGGTTTTGTTTTTATTCTTTTCAGGCTCCAGAAATCACCCTGCAGATTGCTTCTTGTCTTCCTGCCATGGAAGCCTCAGACAATGCCTTCCAAGGTTCCTTCTTCTATCAGGTATTTCAAATTCCCAATCCCAGGTGTGAGGTTTGTCAAATTCTAGGTCTGGTAAAGACAGGAGCAAAAAGAGCAAATGTTATAGAACATCTTTCTCTCTGAGTCCTCAGATGTTTTATTCCCTCTAGGTAATAAGTCATCTGGCTAAGGCATAATAAATGTCCCCATGTAAGAGCTTTCTCTAATTAGTGAAATGACTATGTCCTGGCTTGTGCCCAGAGACTCTCAGTGGCTTTGTGCCCATTAATGAATCTGTCCTTATCGAAGCCAGTGGTTCCAGACCAGTGTTTCCCGTAAGAGGCATGGTTCCAAGCTCAGGAAACCCTGCACAGTCAGCATCTTTCTATGGAGAAGGATCTAAATTGTTCCTGTCCTGGTGGTTCCTCAAGCATGTAAGCTGGCAGTGCCGTGGTGGTCCTCTCAGCTGCTGTATATGGACCTTAAACACTACGGCAGAAAACAGTGATTATGAGAGGGGACCGCTAACCAAGGTTAGAGGACAAGGAGGTGGCTAATACTTGGCTAGTAAGTTGTTAGGGGATTTAATAAGACCAAAATTTACCCGTGTATGATATTCTCCAGGTACTATTTCACTTGATCCTCAAAGCATCTATGAAGTAAGCAATCTTTACTCCCATCTTACTGATGGCAAAGCAGACTCAGGAGTCATGGAGTGTTACGTGCCAGGCACTTGGCCATATGTCTCATATGCATTATCTCATTTATAATTTGTAGCCACCTAACCCCAAGGGTTAGGGAAGGGTACTCCTGTTGTTTCCATTTTATGCATTAGGAAATTGAGTCTCAGAGAGGCCAAGTTACTTACCCAAGATCACAATGTGGCAAGAGTCAAAACTCAAGTCCAGATGAATTTTACACCAAACTCATTTTTTAACCATGTGTCTGTGCTGACACCTGCAGCTAATTCCAGAAACTGATCTCACACTGTCTGATTCCAAATTATCTAAGGTTTTTCCATGCCAACCTATCACCTCTTAAGAGAATTAACAAGGATTTATTTCAAATCAATTAGGCAAGACAAGAGATTTGAGAACTTGATTACAAAAAAAGCATGAAAGACAAAGAAAACCTGAGAGCCCCATAAGACAATGCTTCTCAAACTGTGGTCCTTGGACCCTCGTGTATCAACCACCTGGGGAGTTTGGTGGCAAGTCCACCTAAAGCCCACAGAACCAGAAATTCTGGGATGGGTCCCCAAAATAGAATCACACCCAAATGATCCTTATTCACACTAAGTTTGAGAACCACTGAGTAAGGAAACAGTAATTGGAGTTCACGGATTAAAAATAAATAAACAGAGATACATGAATAGGTTTTCTCTGAATTTGCAAGTTTGTTTTCTATATTTCTGTAAGCCAGGGGTAGCAAAAAAATAAAAGATGGGAGATGATGGAGAAAATTATTTATTCAGACAGTTGAGCTAAAACAGTTTCCCCTTGCACTCTGAATCTTCCCTTCAATAAATTTCCATTTAACCCAGGGAGTCTCTAACTTTATGATTCCCAAAGTTGTTTTAGATCAGATAAAACCAGAAAAAGAGGAAATATTCCCTGAGGTTGACATACCCATATTTGGGTATTGTCTCCACTCAGAGAGCTGAAAACACACTGTTTGTTGAGAGAGAGTGTTTGGCGTCGGTGGGAAGCTTTGTTCTGCTGTTGATCCACTGCCTGGCCCACATCGCTGCCGATGACCTCCACCAGGACTCCAACCCCGCCTTTCTGAGGTCATTTTACAAGGTATTTATAACATGCAGAGGGCTTTTGCTTCTCTTACTCTGTGACTCATGCCCATTCCCCAAGAGAGTAAATGCTATAAGCTTTGAAATATTTCGGATCAACTTAAGTCCCACCGGTGGCCCTTGGTTCCTACTGCCTGGCTAAGATTTTCCCGAACAAATGTCCCATGGCAGCATGTGAAAAATGCATACAGCTCTCTAAGAATTCTGGAGAGAAGCAGCCTTCCTCTGAGAATAGCATCACCCCTTTCTGTGGATATTTCATTGTCAGTATTTGAACCTCACCAGAATTACAAACAGGCGAGTAAAGATGGTCCATCTCAAGCCCCATTTCTCCTTCAACTGTTATTTTAGAGCTTCACTAGCCATTTCCTAGAGGCCAGACTGATCTGCCACTCTCACTTTTCCTGACCAGGGGCTGAGGGCCTATTTCAGGGAGGCATTCTCTATCACTCTGCAAATGTCGACAGTTTCCCAGGACAGTAAACTTGGCCAAAGCGTAAGTGCTCTTCTGCTGGGAGAGCAGCCCATCTCTGAAAGAGGAAGAGACCTTCTCTCTAAACTCATTGTAAGAAAGCATGAGTCCCACTTGGAGCCAGAGTCATCGGAGGAGGTAACTGACTTCAATTTGTGTAGCCCGTGGCTTTGTTTTTGTTTGTGTTTTTTGTTGACACTTTCTATTTTATATAGGAGCATAGCTGATTAACAATATTGTGGTAGTTTTGGGTGCACACAGAGCGACTTAACCAAACATACACGTGAATCCATTCTCCCCTGAGCTCCCTGCCCATCCAGGCTGCCACGTAACACTGAGCAAAGTTCCCTGGGTAGCACATGGTTTTAAAACTGACTCCTTCAAAAAGTAAACGCCTCCATGAATGACCTATGCAGGTGTTTCTTGCCTCCCTAAATGGCATATTGCCTTGACATTCAGGCTGCTTCTCAAACCACAGATGACAGTATTTTTTAAACCCTGTGTTCTACAGGGCAGACAGTAGGGACCTGGCTCATGGGGATTGCAAATATGGCTCCACAGTTCATTCATGTCCCATTAACATATTATCAATAAATAAGCAGAATTCTATCTATAAAACTTACTGTGACTTAGAGACTACATTTAGATGCCCAATGGTAACTTGTTTACCCAAACTTACTGTATGCTCTTTCCTGCGCAAGTTTGACAGTGGCATTCTTAATACTTATTAAGTACTTTTATAACAATATTATCTCAGCTTTTTAACTATTAAAATATAAAATTTGAATCTACGATCTTAAAAAGACTTATCTTCTATTCTTCCATTAAAGGTCAATTCATTGTTGAGTTATAAATGAGCATATCTTTTTTTCATTATGTATATAAAACTTCATACATTTTCAAGGCATATATATGTGTGTATACACACACACACACATATACATAGTCTCATTCAAGCCACCCAGCAATCTTGGTAGTGTACATATTTTTAGTCACATTTGTATTTAAAGGCAGATTAAGCAGTTTGCTCCAAACCATACAGCTATTTGTAGTGGTAGAATTGAGACTAGATTCTTGATCACCTGAATGCTAAGGAAATAGTCCATATACATCTCCCTGTAATTAAATCTCCATTAGTTACCGATTTATCTTGTGGCTGTTGATGGTGATGGTGATGTTGGTCATCCAGATTACAAAATTGTTACAGTCTAGCACAAATCTCAGAAAACAGGCAATGCTCTGTCCTCAGCTAACAGCAGCATTTGACACACCTGATCACTTTCACCAATTAGATCCACCTTCTTCACTTAACTCCCAGGATGCTGGCCTCCTCTAGTTTTCCTCCTACCTCTCTGAATGTTCCTTCTCAGTCTCCTTTGCTGATCCTTCCTCTTCTCCCTGGCCTCTTAATGTTCAAGGGACAGGATTCAGTCCTGTTCTCTTCTATATGCACTCCCCTTGGGGATCTTGTCCAGTCTTCTAGCTTTAAATCTCATCTATGTGTCAACAACTCTTAAATTTTTTCTTCACCCTCAACCCAACTCTGTCTCAACTCATACATCCAACTGCTTACTCACCACCTGGGCTTCCCTGGTGGCTCAGTCAGTAAAGAACCTACCTGCAATGCAGGAGACCCACGTTCGATCCCTGGGTCAGAAAGATCTCCCAAAGAAGGAAATGGTAACTCACCTCCGTAGTCCTGCCTGGAGAATTCCATGGAGAGAGAAGCCTGGCTGGCTACAGTCCACAGGGTTACAAAGGGTAGGACATGACTGAGTGACTAACAGACACACTCACCATCTCCGGGGGAATGTCTTATAAGTAGCTCAGGCTCAACGTGCCCAAAGCCAATCTTCTTTAAAAACCTGCTCCACTTAAAACGTTCCCCATCTCCACTGATGGCAGCTGTGTTGTTCTGATTTTTCAAGCCAAAGTCTTCTCTCTCTCTATTACATACACCCCACAACCAACCCATCAGGAAATTCTTCAGAAATGCATCCTTCACAAACTGTACCTTCCAGAATATCTATAATTGATCACTTCTCATCACTTGCGCTACCAATCTGATGCAAGGCATCCTTGCTTGGACTACCATCAGACCTACTAACTCAGCTCCGAGCCCAAGCCCGTCTCTCTTCCGTCTATTCTCGGCACAGTAGTCACAGTCACCCTTTGAAAATGAAAGCTGGGACGGCTCAGAGTCCTGCTGTGCTCCTCAGTTCACCTGGGTGAAAACCCAAGACGTCAAGGCCCTTTGGGGCTCCCCCTGTCGCCTTCTACTCTTCCCTCTTTCACTCGCCTCCAACCACATTCCTCCTTGCTGTCCCTCAGACACTCCAGGGACGCCGTTCTTAAGGGTCCCACCTGCAATGCTCATTCCTCTAAGGCAGTAGCTCCAACAGAAGCAATTTTATTCTTGACAGGACGTTTGGCAACCTCTGAAGACACTTTTGATTGTCTGACTCACACACTCAGAGGAGGTGTTAACTAGTGGGTAGAGGCCACGGATGCTCCTAAACAGCCTACAGTGGATAGGACAGCCCCACAACCAGGAATCATCCATCCCCAAATGTCAGTAGCACTGAGTTTAAGAAACCCTGGTCTGTGCCTGACTCCCTGTCTTCTTCATGTCTTTGTTCAAGTGTCGCCTCAGTGACTATCCTGACAAGCCTCCCTCTTTACCTTGTTCATCAGCTTCTCTTTGCTCTACTTTTCTTTATCCTATATCCTGTCCTAACATATTACAGAATTTACTTTTGCCTGCGTGTGTGCTCAGTCGCTCGTCATGTCCAACTCTTTGCAACCCCACAAACTGCAGTCCCCCAGACTCCTCTGTCCGTGGGATTCTCCAGGCAAGAACACTAGAGTACGTTGCCATTTCCTCCTCCAGGGGACCTTCCGACCCAGCGACTGAACCTGTGTCTCCTTTGTCTCCTACATTGGCAGGCATATTCTTTGCCACTGCACCACCTGGCAAGCCCCTCAGGATTTCCTTACATTTGCTTATTCCATTTTTCCCCTGCTAGAATATAAGCTCCATGAGGGCACAGTTGTTTGCTTTGTTTTTTCTGATATAATCCACATTCCAGCCTCAGAGCAGGCTTTTAATATGTTTACTGTGCTAATGAGTAGATTTATGTGGACACTGATGCTATATCATAAAACTTTCCAATCTAGGAGGCAGATACTAGCAAACATTACACACTTGCCACATGTCAGGTGTTCTGTTGAGAGTTTTATATACTTTATCTCATTTAACCTTCCCCATGCTCTTATAAGCAAGATGTTACTTTTATTCTTAACTTACAGGTGAGAGATCTGAGGCTTAGAAGTATTAAAAAGCCTCTTTTCCAAGACAGAGATAGTTGTGGAGTTTGCATTAATTACTACTCTGCCAACCACCATTTATGAAGAGATCTCATTTTATTTTAAGAAAGTAGAACTGTATATAGTACTCTGAGGTACTGGCAAAGAAGATTCAAGAGTACTTAGAATAAATGAGAGCAAAGATCTTAAGTTTATTATAATTTATCTTTCATACTCTCTACAGTATATTAAGAAAAACAAAGATCTTCTCCTTTTTACCAACATGGAACACTTCCTAAAAAGCATCCTTGCTGCAGAGCAAAAACTCCCAAAAGAAACACGAGATCAGCTTGGGGATGAAGATAAGGTGAGATGTTCGGATGACCTACAGCACTGAGACCATACTTGGCTATATACTTCGCAAATTTTGTGTGTGTGTTTGGGACCATGTTTGAACGTTGAACATGTTAGCAGAACACAAGACTCTGGAAGTCAATGGTGGTGTGAACAGGTAATATCATCAGTCACTTGTTTTAAAACTTTATCAACTGATGGTGGATCTTAGATCCCAGAGTTAATCCCTCTGCTTTCAGGCAGGTCAGGTATTAATCTTAAAGAACTGGAACTGAGACTTGGACTTGCCCTAGTTCACCCAGATGGAAGAGAACAAATAGTCACCAGATCTATTGCCTTCTCATTCAGGATTTCTCCCACTGTTCCATAGTGATACCTACTACTGTTTTGTTTTTAATCTGAAGCATTTAAAACATTGTTATGAAGAGACACAGATGTATAGAACAGTCTTTGGGACTCTGTGGGAGAGGGTGAGGGTGCGATGATTTGGGAGAATGACATTGAAACATGTATATTATCATATGTGAAACGAATTGCCAATTCAGGGTCAATGAATGATACAGGATGCTCGGTGCTGGTGTGCGGGGATGACCCAGAGGGAGGATAAGGAGAGGAGGGAGGTGGGAGGGGGGTTCAGAAAGGGGAACTCATATACACCCGGGGCAGATTCATGTCAATGTATGGCAAAACCAACCAATATAATATTGTAAAATAATTAGCCTCCAATAAAAATAAATAAAAATAAAATAAAAACCACCAAATACTTTGGTTCCAAAGGACAAACATTAAAATTTTGTCACATATAATTAGCAAAGAGAAAACCCCAAGCATTGTTATACTCATGATTCTCATGCAGAACAGTGACCTAAACATGTTGAGATCAAGATCAGAAACAACCTAGAGTGGTGCTATTATCCCTCTCATAGGAACTCTAACTCAGTGTAAAGCCCCAAAGATCTGTTGCTTATTTTTATTTTATATTGTACTTTATTTTATTTACAGTGTTGTGTTTGTTTCAGGTGTATAGCAAAGTGATACAGTCATATATATATATATATATATATATATATATATGTGAATTAACAAAAGTAGTTCCCGTCTTTTGATGGGGAGCTCGTGCTTAATAATATAAATGGCATTATTTTGAGAGAGGGATAACTTAGGTATGGTATTAGGTTTTTTTTCTTTTTGCAGCTTGAGGCAGTTGTAAAATAACTTAATGTAGCTTTTTGCCACTGTGTATTCTATAGTATTTTTTTCATTTGGTGAAATTTTAACTGTTAAGAAAAAAAAGAAACAACCTAGAGACATAGCTGAGCACCAACTCTAATCCTGGGCTCCAGTCTATTTCAAAGTTATCACCAGTATCTGGGGTGAAAATTACATTTTTATTACATTATTTTATTGCATTGTTTCAATATCATACAACTTTCAGTTCAGTTCAGTCGCTCAGTCGTGTCCGACTCTCCGCGACCCCATGAATTACAGCACGACAGGCCTCCCTGTCCATCACCAACTCCCTGAGTACACTCAAACTCATGTCCACAGAGTCGGTGATGCCATCCAGCCATCTCATTCTCCGTCGTCCCCTTTTCCTCCCGCCCCCAACCTTTCCCAGCATCAGAGTCTTTTCCAGTGAGTCAGCTCGTCGCATGAGGTGGCCAAAGTATTGCAGTTTCAGCTTTAGCATCAGTCCCTCCAATGAACACCCAGGATTGATCTCCTTTAGAACTTTACAAGTGCACATATCATTAATGGATACCTCATGAAACCATCCAAATGAGCATTCCCATGTAAGCATCCAGACCAAGAAATAGAACATTACCACATCTCCCCTGCCAGTCACCCATCCCCTGAGAGTGGCCACCATTCTGACTCCAAATGTCACAAATTGTTTTTGCTTATTCATGAATTTTACATCAATAGAATCATAAAATATGAATTCTTTGTTGTTCAAGTTTATGAGATTTATCCATATTGTTGCAGGTAGTGGTAGTTTGTTGTTTCTCTTTGTTGTATTCTGTGGTACAGACGTATCTTGATTTATTCACCATATACTGATCTACAGGTGGGTATTTTCCAGCTTGGGGTTATATAAATAGTTCTATGCACCTTTTGATGACTATACCTGCTGCTGCTGCAAAGTCGCTTCAGTCGTGTCTGACTTTGTGCAAGCCCATAGAGGGCAGCCAGGCTCTGCCGTCCCTGGGATTCTCCAGGCAAGAACACTGGAGTGGGTTGCCATTTCCTTCTCCGATGACTATACCTAGTCAGGTATTAACTTAGGACAAGTGCTGGGTCTGAGGACATGGATATGCTCAACGTTAGTACATGCTATCAACCAGCATTCCGAAGTGATCACACATGGCCACCAGCCATGGGTCAAAGTTCTAACTGCTCTCCATCCTTATCAGAACTAGCATTTCCCATCTTTTTTACTTTATACATTCTCCTGGCTGTGTGTTTTTAATTTGCGTTGAATTGAGCATCTTTCATGTATTTATGCAGCATTTGAAAGTCCTCTCTCTAGAGATGCCTATTCAAGTCCTTTGCTGATTTGTCATTGGATCTCTTTTTAATTGATTTGCAGGAATTTTTTATTCTGCAACTATTTTTCCTCATTCTGTAGATTGCCTTTTTATAGAAATGACTACATGTTTCTTTTATATCTAGAAAAATAAAAATAAAAGTCTGCATTTTAAAAAGTTGTAAAATATGTCAGTATGACATCCAATGAAGCTGATAAGAGAACATGAATGTAAAAATCACATAAATATATAATTTGGGGTAGATATATAACATAATGGGCTAGTTCTTGACACAGAAGAAAAACATGCTGATATTTTCACTGTGACTAAAAGATTAGATCATGTATATTATTATTATATTCATTTAAAGATATAGGCTAAACCTCTTTACAAAATGTAAAATTTGTATAATCATCAATTTTCAGGCTGACTAACTTACTTAGAATTGTTTGCTACCAACACGAAAGGAGATGGATGCATTTGTAAAACATTTGGTGATATGTAATGAGAATACATAAAATAGAGCCTTTGTGGCATGTGCAAAATTCACTTTGGAGGCCCTGACTGGAAAATTTTGAATAGATAAGCAGGTATCTAAAACTGACGCTTCAGGGTAGATTTGAATACTAGTTAGGAAATATACAACCATCACATGAATTCAATGGAAGCCAAAAAAAATTTAATGCAGACTCCAAACCTCAGATTACAAATCCAGTGTCTGCAATTCAAGCTGTTTCTCACATGGATAAATTTCTCATTGTGTTTCAAGATGAGCAGTAAAAGGTTTTTTTTTTAATGTCTAAACTGTTACTGAGTCTCTGAAGCAATGTAAAGAAGGTAGACGAGTACAGAATTAAAAGTCTAATTTAAACAAGCACTTTGTGGGTGGAGTATTTAATTCACTGACCATCTTATAGTCAATATTTTTAGTCCTGCAGGTCTTTGTTCTAATTACATGTTCAGATATGGCTAAGGATTTAGCTCTAAATCTAATCAATCAAAATACTAATAGCAAATTACTTTAGAGAAAAATCAAATCACAGACAACATGACAAGAAAATTTATAATTAAGTTCTAAATCAAGCCATAAGGAACATCTGCTCAGAATCAGCTCACTGTATGCAGCTTCTCCATTTTTTCCACCTTACACTATCATTGTGTTCTCATTATTTGTTGCTAGAGACTGGTCACTTAGTCTTCCTAAATGATTCCATTTATATCATTAGATTAACCATCAGGCAAAGTAAGTACAAAATTTGTCAGCCTTTAAAACTGTTTCATTAGTTACGATCTCAATTAAAATTCTGTGCTACCTTCATAGAACAGATACCGATAAAATGACAGTCACCCTTAATAATGGACTATGTGGCAACTTTCCTCTTTTATGAACTAGGAATTCTAATATAAAGCATACTCCCCAAATCATTGCATAATAACTTTATAAGATTAAAGACTTCCCCAATACTTTGAGAAGGTAAATCTTATTTTGATATGATAAATATTCAGTATGTGTCAAGAACTTCATCTACTCACATAAATTATGAAATGTATTTCCCAGAAAACATAGTAAATATTAATTAAGTGAGACATGTAAGACTATTTAGAATAGTTAGACTAAAAGTCCAAGTCTTCAGAGAGGTAGCAAAGAAAAAGTCATGAAGAAATTAAAGATCTTTTTTCTATGTTCCTCATTCTTTACTGAACAAAGCACCTACTAAAACATGATTCTATTAGCTTCCTGGCTGACTTCTTGGGTCCTCCATTTGATTCTGTTAGTATACTAACAGCTGGGGGTTTTACTAAGCACATGCTTTTTAATGGAAATGCCACAGATTATAAGGCAGGGATCATGTTCTCCTTCCTGCTGCATTATGTGTGTTTATTTCTGAATCAAATCAATAGTACATTTTTGAAGTTTTGAGACTCTAATTATCTTTAAGGAATTAGTTTGTGTGCACACACATACACACACATGCACTGACCAGAAAGAGAATAAGAAAACCTCAATAGATATAGAAGCCATATTTTACCAACTACCAACAAAAAGAATAGTTTTCAAAACATTACAATGCTTAAAATAATTCTTTTTAAAACAATTTTTATTTCAAAAGTGGTACACAGACTTCTGTTTCCAGAAGGATGAAACAGATAAACTTTTCCCTACTCCTTCCACCAAGAACAACTAAAGCCTCTGGACATTATTTATGAAAACAAACAAGAGGATTCTGAAATGTGTAGAGAAGAAAATAGACCAGCTAGGGACCTCATAACTCAAGGTAGGATATGGTGGTGAACTCCACAGATTGCCTTATCCCATAATATTCCAGACTTCTAAATAAAGAAGTCAAATCAGTTCAGTCACTCAGTAGTGTCCGACTCTTTGCAACCCCATGAATCAAAGCATGCCAGGCCTCCCTGTCCATCACCAACTCCCGGAGTACACTCAAACTCATGTCCATAGAGTCGATGATGCCATCCAGCCATCTCATTCTCTGTCGTCCCCTTCTCCTCCCGCCCACAATCCCTCCCAGCATCAGAGTCTTTTCCAGTGAGTCAACTCTTCGCGTGAGGTGGCCGAAGTATTGAAGTTTCAGCTTTAGCATCAGTCCTTCCAATGAACACCCAGGACTGATCTCCTTTAGAATGGACTGGTTGGATCTCCTTGCAGTCCAAGGGACTCTCAAGAGTCTTCTCCAACACCACAGTTCAAAAGCATCAATTCTTTGGCACTCAGCTTTCTTCATAGTCCAACTCTCACATCCATACATGGCCACTGGAAAAACCATACCCTTGACTAGATGGACCTTTGTTGGCAAAGTAATGTCTCTGCTTTTTAATATGCTGTCTAGGTTGGTCATATGGAGAAGGAAATGGCAACCCACTCCTGTGTTCTTGCCTGGAGAATCCCGGGGACGGGGGAGCCTGGTGGGCTTCCGTCTATGGGGTCACACAGAGTCGGACACGACTGAAGTGACTTAGCAGCTTAGCAGCAGGTTGGTCATAACTTTCCTTCCAAGGAGTAAGCGTCTTTTAATTTCATGGTTGCAGTCACCATCTGCAGTGATTTTTGGAGCCAAAAAAAATAAAGTCTGACACTGTTTCCACTGTTTCCCCATCTATTTCCCATGAAGTGATGGGACCAGATGCCATGATCTTAGTTTTCTGAATGTTGAGCTTTAAGCCAACTTTTTCACTCTCCTCTTTCACTTTCATCAAGAGGCTTTTTAGTTCCTCTTCACTTTCTGCCATAAGGGTGGTGTCATCTGCATATCTGAGGTGATTGATATTTCTCCCAGCAATCTTGATTCCCACTTGTGCTTCTTCTAGCCCAGCGTTCCTCATGATGTACTCTGCATATAAGTTAAATAAGCAGGGTGACAACATACAGCCTTGACATACTCCTTTTCCTATTTGGAACCAGTCTGTTGTTCCATGTCCAGTTCTAATTGTTGCTTCCTGACCTGCATATAGGTTTCTCAAGGAGCACGTCAGGTGGTCTGGTATTCCCATCTCTTTCAGAATTTTCCACAGTTTATTGTGACCCACACAGTCAAAGGCTTTGGCATAGTCAATAAAGCAGAAATAGATGTTTTTCTGGAACTCTCTTGCCTTTTCCATGATCCAGCAGATGTTGACAATTTGATCTCTGGTTCCTCAGCCTTTTCTAAAACCAGCTTGAACATCTGGAAGTTCACAGTTCATGTATTGCTGAAGCCTGACTTGGAGAATTTTGAGCATGATTTTATTAATGTGTGAGATGAGTGCAATTGTGCGGTAGTTTGAGCATTTTTTGGCATTGCCTTTCTTTGGAATTGGAATGAAAACTGACCTTTACCCCATGACCAAGGTAAGAGAAACCCAAGTAAGACAGTAGGTATTGCGAGAGGGCATCAGAGGTCAGACACACTGAAATCATAATCACAGAAAACTAGTCAGTCTGATCACACGGACCACAACTTTGTCTAACTTAATGAAACTAAGCCATGCCGTGTGGAGCCACCCAAGACGGGCAGGTCATGGTGGAGAGGTCTGACAGAATGTGGTCCACTGGAGAAGGGAATGGCAAACCACTTCAGTATACTTGCCTCAAGAACCCCATGAACAGTATGAAAAGGCAAAATGATAGGATACTGAATGAGGAATTCCCCAGGTCGGTAGGTGCCCAGTATGCTACTGGAGATCAGTGGAGAAATAACTCCAGAAAGAATGAAGGGATGGAGCCAAAGAAAAACCAATACCCAATTGTGAATGTGACTGGTGATAGAAGCAAGGTCCGATGCTGTAAAGAGCAATATTGCATAGGAACCTGGAATGTTAGGTCCATGAAGCAAGGCAAATTGGAAGTGGTCAAACAGGAGATGGCAAGAGTGAACGTCGACATTCTAGGAATCAGTGAACTAAAATGGACTGAAATGTGTGAATTTAACTCAGATGACCATTATATCTACTACTGCAGGCAGGAATCCCTTAGAAGAAATGGAGTAGCCATCATGGTCAACAAAAGAGTCCAAAATGCAGTACTTGGATGCAATCTCAAAAATGACAGAATGATTTCTGTTCGTTTCCAAGGCAAACCATTCAATATCACAGTAATCCAAGCCTATGCCCCAACCAGTAATGCTGAAGAAGCCAAAGTTGAACGGTTCTATGAAGACCTACAAGACCTTTTAGAACTAACACCCAAAAAAGATGTCCTTTATATTATAGGGGACTGGAATGCAAAAGTAGGAAGTCAAGAAACACCTGGAGTAACAGGCAAATTTGGCCTTGGAGTACAAAATTCATATTGGTGGAGACTAAATGGGGAACCTGGACCTCTGTCTCTAATCAGGGAGGAACAAGGCATCATCCTCTACCCATCCCCCACAGTGGGTGGAATGGTGTCAAAGGAAATCAGGTAAAACCAAGTTTAAATAAGCTCTCAAACTTTATAATATCAAAAATGTACAGATTTTAGTCAGAGAACCAGAAAGATATAAACCTGAGTGGAAAAAAAGACAATAGATGCCAAGACCAAAATGGCAAAATATTAGAATTATATTTCAAAGAGTTTAAAGGAGCCATCATAAAAATTCTTCAACAAGCAATTATGAACATTCTTGAAACAAATGAAAAAAAAAAAGGAAGTCTCAGCAAGGAACTATAAAGTTAGCAAAAGAAATAGATGGAGAGGAATCAAATGAAAATTTTAGAACTGAAAAATAAAAGCCAATGAAAACCTCAATGGATAGGCTCAACAGTAAAGTGAAAGCGATAGAGGAAAAAAATGTGAATTTTTAGATGGAATAATAGAAATGACCAAATGTGAACAACAGGGAGAAAAAAACTGAACAAATGAATTTGTCAGTGCTTCAGGGACCTATTACCATAACAAATAATCTAAAGAATAAAATAAAGTAAAATAATCTAGCATTCAAGTATTCAGCGTCTCACAAGGAGAAGAGAAAGAAGGCAGACTATAAAAGTATTCAAAGAAATAATCGCTAAAACTCCTCAAATCTGGAAAGAGATAGAAATCTACAGATCCAAACAGCTGAGTGAATTCCAAACAAGATAAATCCAAAGACATCCATTCCAAAATGCACCATAATTAGACTTCTGAAAATTAAAAGCAGAGAAAGACTTTTGAAAGCAGCCAGAGAAAAATACCTTACCTATAGAGGGAAAAAAATTTATATGACATCAGACTTCTCATTAAAACCATAAAAGCCAGGAAGAAATGGCACATTTTTCTAACACTGAAATAAAAGAACTATCAACCCAGAGTTCCATACTTGGTGATCATATTTTTTAGGAAAGAAGAGAAAAAATCAATACATTCACAGATAAAGAAAAACTAACCCGAACTACCTTAAAAGAAAAGCTAAAGGAAATTCTCTAAAAATAAAGGAAACAAAAGAAAAGACCTTGAACAGCAGGAAGAAAGAACACAGTAAGCAAAAATAAGGATAAAAACAATCTTTGTTTCTCCTTTGAGTTTTCTAAAATTGTATTTGACAATAGGATAATGGAAAATGAAGGGGATTCAGATTTCTATGCTTCATTTGAAATGATAAAATAACAATGATAGACTATGACAAGTTATATACTTATAAATGCAATACCTAAAGCAACGAACGAAAAACAAAGCAAGAAGACAAATGAAAACAGAAAAAATAGAAAACAAAAATTAAACAGCAGACTTAAGAACTATTTATAATTACAATAATATAAACAGTCACTGAGTCATGTCTGATTCTTTGTGACCTCATGGACTGTAGCCCTCCAGGCTCCTCTGTCCATGGGGATTCTCCAGGCAAGAGTACTAGAGTGAGTTGTCATGTCCTCTTCCACAGGAACTTCCCAACACAGGGATCAAACCCAGGTCTCCAGCATTGCAGGTAGATTCTCTACCTTCTGAGCCACCAGAAGAGCCCCATACTACTGGAGTGGGTGGCCATGCCCTCCTCCAGGGGATATTCCCAACCCAGGGATTGAACCCAGGTTTCCCACATTGCAGGCAGATTCTTTACTGACTGAGTCACCAGGGATGCCCAAGAATACTAGAGTGGGTAGCCTATCCCTTCTCCAGGGGATCCTCCTGACCCAGAAATTGAACCAGGGTCTCCTGCATTGCAGGAGGATTCTTTACTAGCTGAGCTACCAAGGAAGCCCAAGATATTAAGAAGACCTGGCAAGAATACACAGAAGAACTATACAAAAAAGATCTTAATGACCACAATGCAGTGATCACTTACCTAGATCCAACATCTTGGAGTATGAAGTCAAGTGAGACTTAGGAAACATCAATATGAACAAAGCTAGCAGAAGTGGTGGGATTCCAGCTGAGCTATATCAAATCCTAAAAGATGAAGCTAGTAAAGTGCTGCACTCAATATGCAAGCAAATTTGGAAAACTCAGCAGTGGTCACAGGACTGGAAAAGGTCTGCTTTCATTCCAATCCCAAAGAAGGGCAATGCCAAAGAATGTTCAAACTACCACACAATTGCACTCATCTCACACACTAGCAAAGTAATGCTCAAAATTCTCCAAGCTCAGCTTCAAGAGTATGTGAACTGAGAACTCCCAGATGTTCAAGCTAGATTTAGAAAAGGCAGAGGAACCATAGATCAAATTGCCAACATCTGCTAGATCATCGAAAAAGCAAGAGAATTCCAGAAAAACATCTCCTTCATTAACTATGCTAAAGCCTTTGACTGTGTGGATCACAACAAACTGAAAAATTCTTAAAGAGATGGGAATACCAGACCAGCTTACCTATCTCCTGTGAAACCTATATGCAGGTCAAGAAGCCACAGTTAGAACAGGATATGGAAAAATGTCCTTTGGACTGGTTCCAAATTGGGAAAGAAGTAGGTCAAGGCTGTATATCATCACCCTGCTTATTTAACTTATATGCAGAGTCAGTTCAGTTCAGTTCAGTCACTCAGTCATGTCCAACTCTTTGTGACCCCATGGGCTGCACCACACCAGGCTTCCCTGTCCATCAACAACTCCCAGAGCTTGCTGAAATTTATATTCATCTAGTCGGTGGTGCCTTTCAACCATCTTAACCTCTGTTGTCCCCTTCTCCTCCCGCCTTCAATCTTTCCCAGCATCAGGGTCTTTTCCAGTGAGTCAGCTCTTCACATCAGGTGACCAAAATATTGAAGCTTCAGCTTCATCATCAGTCCTTTCAATGAATATTCAGGACTGTTTTCCTTTAGGATTGACTGGTTTGATCTCCTTACTGTCCACAGGACTCTCAAGAGTCTTCTCCAACACCACAATTCAAAAGCATCAATTCTTTGGCACTCAGCTTTCTTTATGGTCCAACTCTCACATCCATACGTGACTACTGGAAAAACCATAGCTTTGACTAGATGGACCTTTGTCACTAAAGTCTCTGCTTTTTAATATACTATCTATGTCGGTCATAGCTTTTCTCCCAAGGAGCAAGCATCTTTTAATTTCATGACTGCAGTCACCATCTGCAGTGACTTTGAAGCCCAAGAAAATAAAGTCTGTCACTGTTTCCATTGTTTCCCCAACTACTTGCCCTGAAATGAGGGGACTGGATGCCATGATCTTCATTTTTTGAATGTTGAGTTTTAAGCCAACTTTTTTACTCTCCTCTTTCACTTTCATCAAGAGGCTCTTTACTTCCTCTTCACTTTCTGCCATAAGGGTGGTGTCATCTTCATATCAGAGGTTATTGATATTTCTCCCAGCAATCTTGATTCCAGCTTGTGCTTCATCCAGTCTGGCATTTCACATGATCTACTCTGCATAGAAGTTAAATAAGCAAGGTGACAATATACAGCCTTGACCTACCCCTTTCCCAATTTAGAAACCAATCCATTGTTCCATGTCCTGTTCTAACTGTTGCTTCTTGATCTGCATACAGATTTCTCAGAAGGCAGGTATGGTGGTCCCTTTAAGGATTTTCCAGTTTGTTGTGATCCACACAGTCAAAGGCTTTATTGTAGTCAATGAAGCTGAAGTAGATATTTTTTCTGAAATTTTCTTGCTTTTTCTATGATCCAACAGATGACAATTTTATCTCTGGTTCCTCTTCCTTTTCTAAAACCAGCTTGAACATCTGGAAGTTCTTGGTTCATGTACTCTTGAAGCCTAGCTGGGAGAATTTTAAGCATTACTTTGCTAGTGTGTGCGATGAGCGCAATTGTGTGGTAGTTTGAACACTCTCTGGCATTGCCTTTCTTTGGAATTGGAATGAAAACAGACCTTTTCCAGTCCTGCAACCACTGCTGAGTTTTCCAAATTTGCTGGCATATTGAGTGCAGCACTTTAATAGCATCATCTTTTAGGATTCGAAATAGCTCAGCTGGAATTCCATCACCCGACTAGCTTTGTGCATAATGATGCTTGCTAAAGCCTGCTTGAATTCGCACTCAAGGATATCTGGCTCTAGGTAAGTGATCACTCCATTGTGATTATCTGGGTCATTAAGATCTTTTTTATATAGTTTTTCTGTGTTCTTGCCACTTCTTAATATCTTCTGCTTCTGTTATGTCCATACAATTACTGTCCTTTATTGTGCCCATCTTTGCATGAAATGTTCCCTTGGTATCTCTGATTTTCTTGAAGAGATCTCTAGTCTTGCCTATTCTATCGTTTTCCTCTTTCTTTGCATTGATCACTTAGAAAGGCTTTCTTATCTCTCCTTGCTTTTCTCTGGAACTCTGCATTCAGATGGATATATATTTCCTTTTCTCCTTTGCCTTTCACTTCTCTTCTTTTCTCACTATTTGTAAGGCCTCTTCAGACACCCATTTTGCCTTTTTGCATGTCTTCTTCTTGAGGATGGTTTTGTTCACCCCTCTCCTGTACAGTGTTACGAACCTCCATCCGTAGTTCTTCAGGCAATCAGTCAGATCTAATCCCTTGAATCTATTTGTCACTTCCACTATATAATCATAAGGGATTTGATTTAGGTCATATCTGAATAGTCTAGTGGTTTCCCCTACTTTCTTCAATTTAAGTCTGAATTTTGCAATAAGGAGTTCATGATCTGAGCCACAGTCAGCTCCCTGTCTTGTTTTTGCTGACAGTATAGAGCTTCTCCATCTTCGACTGCATAAGAATATAATCAGTCTGATTTCAGTATTGACCATCTGGTGATGTCCATGTGTAGAATCTTCTCTTGTGTTGTTAGAAGAGGGTGTTTGCTGTGACCAGTGCATTCTCTTGGCAAAACTCTGTTAGCCTTTGCCCTGCTTTTGTACTCCAATTTCAAACTTGTCTGTTACTCCAGGTATCTCTTGACTTCCTACTTTTACATCCCAGTCCCCTGTGATGAAAAGAACATCTTTTTTGGTGTTAGTTCTATGTCTTGTAGGTCTTCACAGAACCATTCAACTTCAGTTTCTTCTGCATTAGTGGTTGGGGCACAGACTTGGGTTACTGTGATATTGAATAACCATTTTGAATTTTTCAAACCATTTTCTGAAATATTTTTGAATATCTCAATGGTTTGAAACAAACAGAGATCATTCTGAAAAACCTAGACAGCATATTAAAAGGCAGAGACATCACTTTGCCATCAAAGGTCCATATATTCAAAGCCATGGTTTTTCCAGTAGTCATGTATGGATGTGAGAGTTGGACCATAAAGAAGGCTGAATGCCAAAGAATTAATGCTTTTGAATTGTGGTGTTGAAGACTCTTGAGAGTCCCTTGGACTGCAAAGAGATCAACCAGTCCATCCTAAAGGAAATCAATCCTGAATATTCATTGGAAGGACTGGTGATAAAGCTGAAGCTCCAATACTTTGGCCACCTGATGCAAACAACTAACTCATTGGAAAAGCGTTAGATACCTGATGCTGGGAAAAATTGAAGGCAAAAGGAGAAGAAGGCAGGAGAGGAGGAGATGGTTGGATGGCATCATCTACCCAATGGACATGAATTTGAGCCAACTCCAGGAAATAGGAAGGACAGAGAAGCCTGGTGTGCTGAAGTTCATGGGGTCCCAAAGAGTTGAACATGACTTAGCAGCTGAACAACATAGTATCTATACATGTAATTATATATTTCTGTTACATTTATATATTATTACTATTATTACCCTGATACCAAAACCGAAGACATCACAAAAAAGAAAAACTGCAGACCAATATCCTTTATAATATAGATGTAAAAATTCTAAAGATACTGTTAATATCTAGAATACACAGCATCTAGGAAATACAAGTAACTCTCAAACTCAATAATTAAAAATATAAAAGCAACAATCCAATTAAAAATAGAAAATATGCACAGACATTTCACCAAAGAGAAGACACAGATGCAAATAAGCACATGAAAAAAATTGTTCAACATTGCTCATCAGGGAAATGTAAATTAAAATTACAGTGAGGTACCTTTTTAAAGCCATTCTGATATGTGTAGTGACAATACCACAGACTGGCACAGATGTGTGGAAAAACTGGTCACTCATGCATTCCTGGCATGAATATAAAATGGTACAGCCACTCCATAAACAGTAATTGCACTCTGACACACTTATAAAAGAGAAATAAAAACTTATGTTATACATTATGTACACAAATGTTTACAGCAACTTTATTCATAATCCTCAAAACTAGAAACAACCCGGTTGTCATCCTTCAGAGGTAAATGGTTATACAAATTATAGTACATCCATACCATGGAGTATGACTCTGCAATAACAAGGAATGAAGTACTGCTCCACACAACAATCTGGATGAATTTCCAGAGAACTAGGCATAGTGAAAAACAGCCAGTTCCAAAATGTTGCAATATGATTCCATTTATAATATTTTTGAGATGACAAAATTATAGACAGGAAGAACAAACTAGTGACAGCCAGGGGATAAGGAAGGGATAGATGTGGGAGGAAGGTGGGTGTGGTGGTGTGGTGATGGAAATGTTCTGCATCTTGACCACATCAATGTCAATATCTGCTTGTGATGTTGTAGTACAGTTTCACGAAATAGTATCATTGATGGAAATGGGTAAAGGACACACAGGCTCTATTTCTTAACAGCAAGTGAATCTACAGTTCTCAAGAATTTTAATTTTTTAAGAGAAAAATGTAGTACATATTCAGTTCAGTTCAGTCACTCAGTCTTGTCCAACTCTTTGCGACCCCATGGACTGCACCACACTAGGCCTCCCTGTCCATCACCAACTCCTGGAGTTTACTCAAACACATCCACTGAGTCGGTGATGCCATCCAACCATTTCTGTCGTCCTTTCTCCTCCCACCTTCAATCTTTCCCAGCATCAGGGTCTTTTCAAATGAGTCAGTTCTTTACATCAGGTGGCCAAAGTATTGGAGTTTCAGCCTCAACATCAGTTCTTCCAATGAACATTCAGGACTGATTTCCTTTAGGATGAACTGGGTGGATCTCCTTGCAGTCCAAGGGAGTCTCAAGAGTCTTCTCCGACACCACAGTTCAAAATTATCAATTCTTCGGCGCTCAGCTTTCTTTGTAGTCCAACTCTCACATCCATACATGACTACTGGAAAAACCATAGCCTTGACTAGATGGACCTTTGTCGGCAAAGTAATGTCTCTGCTTTTTAATATGTTGTCCAGGTACATATTCAGAGAAATTAAAAATGCAGATTAGAAAGACCCAATCTGGTTATCATATACTGATATGCCAATAGATATATTCACTTATTTGGGGACTTGAACTATACTGACTACTTTTAATCACAGAAAAATATATGTTCCTTTTATTTTCCCCTAAACATTTGCTTCAGGACCACATGAGAAACTCTAGAGAATTTCATAGGGCTGGAAAGCTCACAGATGGCTCATTCTGGGTCAAGTCCTAAAGTAGTGATGGGATTGATTTCTTCCTGAAGACTGATTTGGAACAATGCATTCAGTGGCTGTCTCTGGTACTGTGTTACACAGAACTGTGAGACAATCTCTGCAACCAAACTAGAACACTGTGGTTGATTAGCCCATCTATCATGGGCAAGAGATACAGGAGCAGCCATACATGTGATGGTAAAAACAGAGATTTACCATTTCTGTTCAGTACAACCTCAAAACAACCTCACAAATTTCAAGAGACACTTTGCTAGTAAAATTCTCTGTGTAAAGGTTCTTAGAAACCCATTCTCTCTCACAGCCACGTATTAGATTATGTTTTAGATCAGTCCAACAAATTTTACATGTGACTAAAACCTACAGAAAAAATCATTACGTGAAACCCAAAATAACATCATTATGGAATATATAAGGTAGAAACAAAAAAGACTAGACAAGACTGAGAATCAAATTAATAGTAAGAAAGCTTAAAAAATCATGGTTTAAAAAAGAAAGATATGAAATCAAATAATAGTTATGACAAAGAAAGTGATCCAGCATAAAGAGTTGGTATCCCCAAAATGGACACAGAAAGCATTCAAATATAGTATTGCAAAAGATTGCTTTCAGTCAGTTCAGTTCAGTCACTCAGTCGTGTCCGACTCTGCGACCCCATGAATCACAGCACACCAGGCCTCCCTGTCCATCACCAACTCCCAGAGTTCACTCAAACTCATTTCCATCAAGTCGGTGATGCCATCCAGCCATCTCATTCTCTGTTGTCCCCTTCTCCTCCCGCCCCCAATCCCTCCCAGCATCAGAGTCTTTTCCAGTGAGTCAACTCGTCGCATGAGGTGGCCAAAGTATTGCAGTTTCAGCTTTAGCATCAGTCCTTCCAATGAACACCCAGGATTGATCTCCTTTAGAATGGACTGGTTGGATCTCTTTGCAGTCCAAGGGACTCTCAAGAGTCTTCTCCAGCACCACAGTTCAAAAGCATCAATTCTTCGGCGATCAGCTTTCTTCACAGTCCAACTCTCACATCCATACACGACCACAGGAAAAACCATAGCCTTGACTAGACGGACCTTTGTTGGCAAAGTAATGTCTCTGCTTTTTAATATGCTATCTAGGCTGGTCATAACTTTCCTTCCAAGGAGTAAGTGTCTTTTAATTTCATGGCTGCATTCACCATCTGCAGTGATTTTGGAGCCCAAAAAAATAAAGTCTGACACTGTTTCCACTGTTTCCCCATCTATTTCCCATGAAGTGATGGGACCAGATGCCATGATCTTTGTTTTCTGAATGTTGAGCTTCAAGCCAACCTTTTCACTCTCCTCTTTCACTTGCATCAAGAGGCTTTTGAGTTCCTCTTCACTTTCTGCCATAAGGGTGGTGTCATCTGTATATCTGAGGTTATTGATATTTCTCCCGGCAATCTTGATTCCAGCTTGTGCTTCTTCCAGCCCAGCATTCCTCATGATGTACTCTGCATAGAAGTTAAATAAGCAGGGTGACAATATACAGTCTTGACGTACTCCTTTTCCTATTTGGAACCAGTCTGTTGTTCCATGTCCAGTTCTGACTGTTGCTTCCTGAAAAGATTGCTTTAGAAAAATTAAAATCTACAGGTCAGAAAGAGGCACAATGCTTCAGGAAAAGAATGATATAGAATGAATGACTGAGACATAGACTCCAAGTACAAAGAATTTTTCAGACTATCAGGCAAAGTCACCTACAAAAATAAATGCACATGTTTCTGTGAGTGGTGGGGAGTTGCAAAAATCAGGCAGCTCTCGGCTTTCTCCATGGCAATGTATAATACCAAAATCATTAGATTAGAGCGATGGCTATGAAGCTACAAGGGAATGAAAACATGACCTAAGATTTTTTTTTAATTATGTATTTATATTTTGGTTGCACTGGGCCTTCATTGTTGCACATGGGCTTTGTTTAGTTGTGGCAAGTGGGAGGTATTCTTCCTTGCACTTCATGGGCTTCTCATTGTGGTGACTTTTGTTGCAGAGCACAGGCTCTAGACACACAGGCTTCAGTAGCTGTAGCACACGGGCTCCAGAGCACAGGCTCAGTGATGGTGGCGCACAGACTTAGTTGGTCTGCAGCATGTGGGATCTTCCAGGACCAGGGATCAAATCCATGCCCCATGCATTGGCAGGCGGACTCCTATCCACTGTACCATCAAGGAAGTCCATGACCTAAGATTTTAATGCTCAGACAAGTTGTCCTTCAAGTATAAAAGAATAAAGAACCTCAGGCATAAATAACCCCCCAAATAGAACACCTGTGAGTCATCTGTGGAAAAGTTGCTTAACAATAAAATGTAGCTAATCAAAGATGAATCACATATAGAAATCAAAGAGATTTCACATATAGAAAAGATTGATGAGCATTTATTGAATCAGTTGAAATATACAACTAAGCAAAAACAACCGTGGAGAATAATTATTCCAGGAGAGAACATAAATGTTAAACCTTGACATTAAAAAGTTTCATATTTGAAAGTTTCCAAGAGAGTAAAAAAAGTTCCCATCACAAGGGGAAAAAAAATGACTTAGGCTGACAGGTTAGACTTATTGTGGTAGTCATTTCATAATGTATATAAATAGGAAATCATGTTGTACAACTGAAACTAATGATATGTCAATTATACCTCAATTTTTAAAGTGACATGGAAACTAAGGGGCAAGGAAAAAATGAAGAATGCTAATTTATGCAGCTATCATAGCAACAAATAAAAAAATATATATAGCATTGCTTAAGTTTTAAAGACTCTTCTGGCTTTCTGGTGTTTCTTTCTTTAAAACTATAATAGAAGTCTTTCAAAAATAAAATACTTTGTGGTAGACAATCATACGAATATTTCAACAGTTTCAGTTTCACTTTAGGTTTCTTCATTTTTCTAAGATCAAGTAAAATTAAATCCAAATATCTAACAAATAGCTCATGTAGTATAGTTTTCTTGTTAAATTGTCTGTATATCAATTCTTACATTTATATGTATATTAAGAATGACTGGAAAGATGGTCATCATTTAATGTTAACAATGGTAATTTCTGGATGGTGGGAGGGATTTTTATTTCCTTGGTATTTGTATTTCCTGCTTCACTTGAATTCTTCATAATGAGAGCACTCATTTATAGCACTCATAAAATGTAATAACTAAGGCTACTAAGAGGCTTAGTAATAAACCAAACATTTTAAAGGGAATTTTGTGTTTTAAAATGTCATTTTAAAACACGCTCTTACTGACCTTATGAAGCAGAAGAGTTAGGGCAGATAAAAGAGTAAACCAGAATACTATTCAAATATTGTGAGGATCACTCTTCCCTAAATGAAGGTCTACTTTTTTTTAATGGCTAATGAAAAACAAGAACTTTTAAAACTTTCTTACAACAGACTCAACTAGGAAGGTATTAAAAACACAGCACATTTATTTAAACTGTTACTTTTGGCAATTCATTGACTCATGACAGGTCAGTATCTTCATTCTATTACCTTATTGGGTACATTCATTCATGTTACATAAAACTTCATGTAAAATTAAACAATTAAAAGTACAGTTAAGAACATAGTCGATCTGCATGAGAGGATTCACCATCATGTACCCTAGTCCCTAATGTGGTTATTTTTTCTGCTTCCTGGGCCTCTCCGCTTAGACTCATCTTCCTTTCAGAGAATATGGAAGCGGCTCCACTGAGCTCTGGCCCACGAGGGCCCGGCCGCTGCACGGTCAGTGTGTGTTCACCCAGTGGTACCTGTCCACCCGGCGCCCAGCAGCAGGCCTGTGACCTTTAGGGGTCTTATGCAACGCGTGATAAGCATTTCCTAGGAGGCCCATCCGGCCATCCCTCGTATTCTTTTTTCGGGGAATTTGGAACCAAGATTGAAAGGGCTGTTTCAAGTTTTCAACCTGGGGAGAAAATAAAAAGGAACATGATTATTTTCTAATCAGCTAATAAGCCAGCTTTAAGGATTAACTATAAACCCATAACTCACAGGTATTAAAACTTTTAAAAGCATAGCAAATACAAACAAATAGAAATCAAGTTAATTATCATCTTTGAAAAATTGACTTGATGGAGGTTATGAAATAAGTCACTCGTGTCTTTTAACAAAATTCTTTACTCCAACTAAAACTTTTAAAAACACATTTACTCAAATTAGTATATATTCTGTATTCTCTCCTATCCACCCCCCACCTCACTCAATCCAAAACCGTTTAATCACAATCTCTGGGGCTGAGGTGTAGAAGCACCCATCTTAAACATCCCAGATGGCCAATACAAATGTTTTGCAGACCACACTTTGGAAGGACATTGCTCTGAAAGAACATAGCTGACTACAGATCTGATCCTTAGATGAAGATGATCTTTCTAAGGATCAGAATAGAATTAAGGGCAAATATTTCACTACATAATTTTAAACTTTTATACATATAGAGGCTTCCCTCCTAGCTCAGTCGGTAAAGAATCTGCCTGCAATGCAGGAGACCCTGGTTTAATTCCTGGGTTGGGAAGATCCCCTGGAGAAGGGAAAGGCTACCCACTCCAGTATTCCTGGACTTCCCTTGTAACTTAGCTGGTAAAGAATCTGCCTGCAGTGCAGGAGACCTGGGTTCGATCCCTGGGTTGGGAAGATCCCCTGGAGAAGGGAAAGGCTACCGACTCCGGTATTCTGGCCTGGAGAATTCCATGGACTATGGAGTTGCAAAGAGTCAGACATGACTGAAAGACTTTCACTTTCACATACACAACTAAATACAAACAATATGTATAATTTAGAAAACCAAACAAGCTAGGGGAAAAAATTTGCCAGTAATATGACAAGGGGTTATGGGGACTGACCCTGTGTCTCTTATATCCCCTACATTAGCAATTTCTTATGTCTCCTTAATTAGCAGTTGGGTTCTTTACCACTAGTGCCACCTGGGAAGCCCCGAAAATATTCCTAACCCTTGAAAAGCTGTAACACATTAGGACCTCAAATGATAAATGGGTGAAGAAAAAATTCATTAGACAGATAGTACCTACAACATTTAGGTACATGGAATTTTTGTTTTAATGTTTAATTTAATTAGTAATATAATCAATAATAATTGTCAAAGCTATGTTTATTCATGTAGTCATGTGTGAATGTGAGAGCTGGACAATTAAAAACAACTGAGCGCCAAAGAATTGATGCCTTCAAATGGTGGTGCTGGAGAAGACTCTTGAGAGTTCCTTGGACTGCAGGGAGAGCCAACCAGTCAGTCCTAAAGGAAATCAACCCTGGATTTTCACTGGAAGCACTGATGCTAAAGCTAAAGCTCCAATACTTTGGCCACCTGATGCAAAGAACTGACTCATTGGAAAAGACCCTGATTCTGGGAAAGATTGAAGACAGGAGGAGAAAGGGACGACAACAGAAGATGAGATGGTTGGATGGCATCACCGACTCAATAGACATGAGTTTGACCAAACTCAGGGAGATAGTGAAGGACAGGGAAGCTTAGTATGCTGCAGTCCATGGGGTCTCAAAGAATCAGACACAACTGAGTGACAGAACAACATAATTAATAAAATACTATTTTTCAAGGATAATATCCAATCTTAGGGAAAATGATAAAGCAAACACTTTCACATAGAGCTGGTGAGACTACAAATAAAGACATCTTTTTAGAAAGTACTTTGCCACGTGTTAACTTGTAAAATGCCCGTACTCTGCTGCTGCTAAGTCACTTCAGTCGTGTCTGACTCTGTGTGACCCCATAGATGGAAGCCCACCAGGCTCCCCCGTCCCTGGGATTCTCCAGGCAAGAACACTGGAGTGGGTTGCCATTTCCTTCTCCAGTGTGTGAAAGTGAAAAGTGAAAGTGAAGTCGCTCAGTGGTGTCCGACTCTTAGCGACCCCACGGACTGCAGCCCACCAGGCTCAACCATCCATGGGATTTTCTAGGCAAGAGTACTGGAGTGGCTTGCCATTGCCTTCTCCGATGCCCATACTCAATGACCTAATAATTCCATGTCTGAGAACCAAATCAAGAAACAACTTAAGATTCAGACATCTCTGTAAAAATTAGCTTTTTTAATACCATAGCAATGTGAAAGCAACCTAGATGTCTGCCAATAATTTGTTAGCTAAATAAACTATAAGGTAAGCAAGTAGTTTAAAGTATTAAATAGTTAAATTGCTTTAACATGTCCATATATAAGTGGTTAAGAAAACAAATTACATACAAAATGTCAGAGAGTCTCCCTAAATCAGTGTTTTTTCAGCTGTAAATTGTCACCATTAGTGGGTCATAAAATCAATTTAAGTGGTTTATATTAATTTATTTTATCAAAGATTTGAGGCATTGTCCCTAGTAAGGATGTCATAAAACCTATTTC
This sequence comes from Moschus berezovskii, assembly GCF_049115385.1. Taxonomy (NCBI): domain Eukaryota; kingdom Metazoa; phylum Chordata; class Mammalia; order Artiodactyla; family Moschidae; genus Moschus; species Moschus berezovskii. Next base: position 25,679,960 of record NC_142473.1, read on the forward strand.
CAATATATAGATATGCATATCTTCCTATGATCATGGGTTGTGACTTAAAAAATAAAAAATTTTTGTTTTTTTTTTTTTTTTTGAAAACTGCTCTGGTGGTGGAGTCACAGATCTTTGATCATCACTTAATATTCCAAATGTTCTACAGGTGGTATGTTATTTTCCATTGTCAAAAACTACTAATTTTAATATCTAATTCTGAAAAAATTTGGTGAAAGGAAATTTGTGTTGTGTTGTGCTTAGTTGCTCAGTCATGTCTGACACTTTGCGACCTATGACTGTAGCCTGCCAGGCTCCTCTGTCCATGGGGATTCTCCAGGCAAGAACACTGGAGTGGGTTGCCATACCCTCCTCCAGGGGATCCTCCCAACCCAGGGACTGAAGCCAGGTCTCCTTCACTGCAGGCAGATCCTTTACTGTCTGAGCCACAAGTGAACCCCAAAAGAAAATTTACATATGTTCAAATACTATATGGAGAAATTCAACTAGAAAAGATGGTGTATATCCTGAGCACTCAGCCAAAATGAGGGAATGAAAAGAGAGAAGGAATAAAAAAATAGAAAAGTTTTGCCAGAATATCATTATTGTGATTTAAATCTTCATAATTTTTTCCATATTTTCCAATTATTTGTTTCTTTGCTTTTACAGTGAGCCTACTCTTTTTAGAATTAAAATAGAAAAAAATGTGGGCTTCCCTGGTAACTCAGGGGCGAAGAACCTGCCTGCAGTGCAGAAGACACCTGTTCAATCCCTGGTCTGAGACGATCCCACGGGCCTGGGAGCAGCTAAGCCCCTGCACCACAACTACTGAGCCTGTGCTCTAGAGCCTGGGAGCTGCAACTACTGAGCCCATGTGGCAACAAAGACCCGGCACAAATAAATAAATAAAATTATATTTTAAAAAGAAGGAAAAAGTACAGAGGAGAAATGGAAATGCTTTACCTGATAAATACTCTTTGGATTGCTGACTTTAGGAATTATCTGAGGTTCTTTGTTACAACTTTCTTCATCAGAGGAAGTGCCGGAGGAGTAGTCTAACGTGGCTCTATTAACAGCATCAATGATTTGTTGGGATAATTCCCATTCCTCCCATCTGCCTTTGAAAGAAGCAATTGTAAATGGATGATTTTTCTCACCATACCTAAGAAAGAAAGGAAAATAAAGCATTCATTAGGGACTCAAATTCTCACAGGTTTTTATTTCTAATCTTTTCTGGAAACAGCTCAGTAATTTACAAGAAGAGTTACTCGAAAAAAACAACAATAAAGTGTGAGAATTAGGCCAAGATAGTGGAGTAGCAAGACCCTGAGTTTACCTTCTGTCATGAGCACACCAAGATTACAACTATTTAGACAGCAATTATTGATGAGAGACTGAAATCTAGCAGAAAAGATCTTCTACAATAAAGTGATAAAGAAGGAACCGCAATGAGACAGGTAAGAGGAGTAGTCCAGACACATACCTGCCAGTGGGCAACACACAAACGGGGGATGATGACAGAGGTTCTCCCAGACAGTATTCAGTGGACGAGCCCCACATCACACTCCCCAGACCAGAGAGCCAATCCCAGGAAGATGAGCCCCCAGAATGTTTGGCTTTGAAGGCCAGGGGGCTTAGTTTCTGGAGAGCCAGATGGCTATGGGGAAATAGAGACACTGCTCTCAAAAGGCCCACACAAAATTTCACATGCTCTGGGACCCAGGGCAGAGGCAGCAATTTGAAAGGAACCTGAGTCAGACCCACCTGCTGATCTTTGAGAGTCTCCCGCAGAGGCAGGAGGCACTGGAGCTCACCCTGGGGACACAGAAACTGGCAGCAGCCATTGAGAGGAGCTTGATCCACATACGAATACTGGTGCCATTTTGAAATCCTCCCTCCAGCTGACTAGAACTAGGACCCAGACCCACCCACTAGCCCGTCAGCACCAGTGCTGAGTTACCTCGTGCCAAACAACTAGCCAGGTGGGGAAACAGTCCCAGCTACTGTCAGGCACACTGCCCTAAGACCCCCTGAGCCCATAGCTGCCCCAGAACACTACACTGTCCACAAGGGGGCCCAGCACCTGGCCCACACACACCAGGGCACGAGCACTAGCCCCAGGACCCCCAGGGCCCTGCAAGCAGAGACCTAGGACCCAGCTCTGCCTACCAGTGTTCTGGAACCAACCTCAAGACCTCCTAACCCCTGGGCCCACCTGACAACAAACCAGCACTAACCTGTGGACACACACCAGTGGACATCCTCAAGACCTCTGGACCTGTGGACACACCAGTGGACATCCTCAAGACCTCTGGACCCTGGCCTCACCCACCAATGGACAGACACCAGCCCTAGGACCACCACAGGCCCACAGCCTACCATGACAGGCCCAAGAGCACCCACCAGCAGGCCAACACCAGCTCCAGGATCTCCTGGACCCGGGCCCCACCTACCAGCAGGTCAACACTGGCTCCGCAACACCTTGGATCCCTCAGTCAGCCAATCAGATATCTAGCCCCACTCACCAATGCACCAAACCAAGCTTTGGAACACCCTGGACACTGTAGCAGGCTATCTCAGGGTGCTGCCTCACCCACCAGTAGACCTACCACAGCTAAATCCAGGACCCACAGGGTCCTGCACCCAGAAATCTCAAGACACAGCTCCACCCACCAAATGAGCTAGCACTAGCCCCAGGGCACCCTGGGATCCTGCACCCCTGTCCCCACCTCCTAAACCCCCATCAACAGCCTGACACCAGTTCTGAGTCCCTTGCAGCAAGAGAACCAGGACCTGGTTCTGCCTGACAGTAGGTCAGCACCAGCCCTAGGACCTGGCTACACTCTTCAGCAGGTGGGCACCAGCCCCAGGTCCCTGTGGGCCTTAATCCTGCCCACCAGCCAGTGGACACAACTTCTGGCATATCTTGGGACCCTCATCCAGCAGCCCCAAGACACAATCCCACCCCCAGTGGGCTGACACCAGCTTTGTGACCCCCAGGCCCTACAATCAGAGGCCCCAAGACACAACTCTGCCAACCAGTGAGCCAGCACTAAGCCCCAGCACCCTCTCAACCATCCCCCACCCACCAGCAGGCCAATACCAGCTCTAGGACATCTTGAGCCCCCTCAGCCAGCCACTGTGGGATCCAGCCTTACTCACCAATGAGCCAGCACCACCTGTGGGACACTCCAGAACCCACAACCAGTTGTATCAGAAAGCAACCCCACCCACCAGTAGGCTGACATTAAAATTAGAAACCTCAGCCCTGCAACCACCACCACCTCCACCCCCCAGCCCCAGAACCCAGCATTAGCCCCGGGAGCCCCTTCCTCAGGGTTCCACAGACAACTTCCTCGACCCAACCCTTCAAACCACCAGCTGGCAGCCTCCATACAAGGCAGGGCCTGGCAACCAACTACATCAGGGGCCAGCCACACCTACCAGACCATCCATAGTAGTCAGCCCACCACAGCATAAGGGCACACACAGGGGGCACCCCTGAGCATACAGCACTAGTGACCAGAGGGGAGAGCACTGTTGGGATGCCCTGGATGTCTCCTACAAAAGGCTACTTCTCCAAAGTCAGGAAATACTACCAACCAGCCAGGTACATAGAAATAAAAACAAATTAGGCCACAAATGAGGGAACAAAGGAACATGTTCCAAATGAAGGAACAGGATAAAACCCTAGAAGGTAAGTGGAAAAAGGCAACCTACCCAATAAAAAGTCAAGGTAAAGATCATAAAGATAAACAACTTGGGAGAAGAATGGAGGAAAATAGTGAGCGGTTGGGAGAAGAATAGAGATAAATAGTGAAAAGTTAAGACATCTTGGAATGTAAAGTCAAGTGGGCCTTAGAAAGCATCACTAAGAACAAAGCTAGTGGAGGTGATAGAATTCCAGTTGAGCTATTTCAAATCCTGAAAGATGATGCTGTGAAAGTGCTGCTGTCAATATGCCAGCAAATTTGGAAAACTCAGCAGTGGCCACAGGAACTGGAAAAGGTCAGTTTTCATTCCAATCCCAAAGAAAGACAATGCCAAAGAATGCTCAAACTACTGCACAATTGCACTCATCTCACACGCTAGTAAAGTCATGCTCAAAATTCTCCAAGCCAGGCTTCAATGTGAACTGTGAACTCCAGAGGTTCAAGCTGGTTTTAGAAAAGGCAGCGGCACCAGAGATAAAATTGCCAACATCCGCTGGATCATGGAAAAAGCAAGAGAGTTCCAGGAAAACATCTATTTCTGCTTCATTGACTATGCCAAAGCCTTTGACTGTGTGGATCACAATAAAGTGTGGAAAATTCTGAAAGAGATGGGAATACCAGACCACCTGACCTGCCTCTTGAGAAACCTGTATGCAGGTCAGGAAGCAACAGTTAGAACTGGACATGGAACAACAGACTGGTTCCAAATAGGAAAAGGAGTACGTCAAGACTGTATATTGTCACCCTGCTTATTTAACTTCTATGCAGAATACATCATGAGGAACGCTGGGCTGGAAGAAGCACAAGTTGGAATCAAGATTGCCGGGAGAAATATCAATAACCTCAGATATGCAGATGACACCACCCTTATGGCAGAAAGTGAAGAGGAACTCAAAAGCCTCTTGATGAAAGTGAAAGAGGAGAGTGAAAAAGTTGGCTTAAAGCTCAACATTCAGAAAACGAAGATCATGGCATCTGGTCCCATCACTTCATGGGAAATAGATGGGGAAACAGTGGAAACAGTGTCAGACTATTTCTGGGGGCTCCAAAATCACTGCAGATGGTGAATGCAGCCATGAAATTAAAAGACGCTTACTCCTTGGAAGGAAAGTTATGACCAACCTAGAGAGTACATTGAAAAGCAGAGACATTACTTTGCCAACCAAGGTCCATCTAGTCAAGGCTATGGTTTTTCCAGTGGTCATGTATGGACATGAGAGTTGGACTGTGAAGAAAGCTGATTGCCGAAGAATTGATGCTTTTGAACTGTGGTGTTGGAGAAGACTCTTGAGAGTCCCTTGGACTGCAAGGAGATCCAACCAGTCCATCCTAAAGGAGATCAGTCCTAGGTGTTCTTTGGAAGGACTGATGCTAAAGCTGAAACTCCAGTACTTTGGCCACCTCATGCGAAGAGTTGACTCACTGGAAAAGACTGATGCTGGGAGGGATTGGGGGCAGGAGGAGAAGGGGACGACAGAGAATGAGATGGCTGGATGGCATCACCAACTCAATGGACATGAGTTTGAGTGAATTCTGGGAGTTGGTGATGGACAGGGAGGCCTGGCATGCTGTGATTCATGGGGTTGCAAAGAGTCGGACACAACTGAGCGACTGAACTGAAGAGTTAGAAGATATACAGAAGAATCAAACAGAGCAGGAGAATACAGTAACTGAAATAAAATACACTAGATGGACCCAACAGTAGGTTGGGTGACACAGAGCAACAGATCAGTAAGCTGAAAGACAGATTAATAGAACTCACTGAACCTGAACAGAAAAAAGGAATAAAAAAAAATTAGGATATTTTAAGAGATCTGGAACAACCCCAAGCACCCTAACATTTGCATTAGAGAAGAAAAGAAAAGGGTCAGAGAACTTATTTGAAGACATAATAGCTGAAAACTTCCCTACCTGGGAGACGAAACAGACATCCAGGTCCAGGAAGCATAGAGAGTCTCAAACAGAATCAACTCAAGGAGGACCACACCAAGATACATTGTTATTAAAATGGAAAAGAAATAAAATATTAAAAGCAAGGGAAATGCAATAAGTTGCATGTAAGGGAATCCCCATAAGGCTATCAGCAGACTTTTCAGCAGAAACTGCAGGCCAGAAGAGTATCATGTAATATATTTAAAGTGATGAAATGGAGAAATTATGGCCAAGAATATGCCACATGGCAAAGTTTACTATCAGATTTGAAGAAGAGATCAAAAGTTTCACAGACAAGCAAAAGTTAAGAGTTCAGCACCACCAAACCAGTTTTGCAAGAAATGTTAAAAGGGACTTCTCTAAGTGTAAAAGGAAAACCACAACTAGAAACATGAAAATTACAAAAGGAAAGAGCTGATTTGTTAAAGGAAAATATACACTAAAAGCAGCAAGATCAACCACATACAAACCTAATAGGAAGACTAAAAGACAAAAATAGGAAAATTGCCTAGACCTGCAGTAAGTAATTAAAGGATACATGAAACAATTAGATGTAAAATATGATGTCAAAAACAGTAAGCATGAGAGAGGAGGAGTAAAAGTGAAGGATTGTTGAAATGCATTTAAAATTAAGAGATCAGCAACTTAAAAATCACATTTATACACACACACACACACTTTTTAAAAAGCAATGGAATTCCAGAAAAACATCCACTTCGGTTTCATTGACTATGCTAAAGTCTTCATGTGAATCACAACAAACTGTGGAATATATTTAAAGAGATGGGAATACCAGATCAACTTACCTGTATCCTGAGAAACCTGTTGCAGGTCAAGAAGCAACAGTTAGAACCTTACACGGAATAATTGACTTGTTCAAAATTGGGAAAGGAGTACGACAAGGCTGTATATTGTCACCCTGTTTATTTAAATTATATGCAGGGTATATCACGCGAAACACAGGGCTGGATGAGTTACAAGCTGGAATCAAGATTGCTGGGAGAAATATCAATAACCTAGATATGCAGATGATACCACCCTAATAGCAGAAAGTGAAGAGGATCTAGAGAGTCTCTTGATGAGGGTGAAGAGGAGACTAAGCTGGCTTAAAACTCAACATTAAAAAAGATTATGGCATCTGGTCCCATCACTTTATGGCATAATAGAAGGGGAAAAAGTGGAAGCAGTGATGGATTTTCTCTTCTTTGGTTCCAAAATCACTGCAGATGGTGACTGCAGCCATGAACACAGAAGATGCTTGTTTCTTGGAAGGAACGCTAAGACGAATCTAAACAGTGTATTAAAAAGCAAAGACATCACTTTGCCAACAAAGGTCTATATAATCAAATCTATGGTTTTTCCAGTATTCATGTATGGATGTGAGAGTTGGACCATAAGGAAGGCTTAGCACCAAAGAACTGATGCTTTGGAATTGTGGTACTGGAGAAGACTTTTGAGAATCCCATGGACACCAAGAAGATCAAACCAGTCAATCCAAAAGGAAATCAATCCTGACTATTCATTGGAAGGACTGATGATGAAGCTGAAGCTCCAATACTTTGGCCACCTGATGCAAACAGCTGACTCATTGGAAAAGACTCTGATGCTGGGAAAAATTGAAAACAAGAGAAGAGGGTGGCAGAGGATGAGATGGTTGGATAGCAGCACCAATTCACAAACTTGAACTTGGACATGAACTTGAGCAAATTCCAGGAGATGGTGAGGGAAACAAGGAGGCCTGATATGCTACAGTCCATAGGGTCACAAAGAAATAGATATGACTTAGAGATTAAACAACAAAAATACACATAAAATACATATTGCTGTATATAAAACTCATGGTAACCAGAAATCAAAGTCTATAATAGATACACACAAAAAAAGAGAACGAAATCTAAACATCATCATCATCCACACATAATTTGAAGATAATTAAATAACAAGGGAAGAGAGCAAAAGAAGAAACAAAATGAATTACAAAAACACCAAAACAATTGATAAAATGACTGTAAGTACATACATTCAAAGTAATTATTGATTGGTAACAGGAATAAGTGTTCTAAAGACAGAATGAAGATACACAAATAATACCCATATATATGCTATCTATAAGAAACTCACTTTAGATCTAAAGACATACAGACTGAAAGTGAGAGGATATAAAGAAGTATACCACATAAATAGAAATGAAAAGAAAACCACAGTGGCAATATTTACACCAGAAAAATTAGACTCTAAGACAAAGTAGACTTTAAAAACAAAGACTGTAACAACAGACAAAGGAGGGTATTGTGTAATGATCAAGGATCGATCCAAGAAACTATAACAATTATAAATATATATGCACCCAACATGCTGCTGCTGCTGCTGCTAAGTCGCTTCAGTCGTGTCCGACTCTGTGCGACCCCATAGATGGCAGCCCATCAGGCTCCGCCATCAGGAGCATCTAAATATGTAAGCTAATCTTAACAGAGATAAAGGAAGAAATTGACAGTTACACAATAATAGTAGGAGACTTAAACGCCCCACTTATATCAATAAACAGATCATACAGACAGAAAATCAAGAAAGAAACACTAGCCTTAATTGACACAATAGAACAAATGGACTTAATAGATATCTACAGGCCTTCCATCCAAAAGCCACAGAATACACGTTCAAGTGTATGTGTAACATTCTCCGGGAGAGACCACATGCTAGGCCACAAATCAGTTCTCAGTACATTTAAGAAGACTGAAATCATATTGAGCATCTTTTCTGATCACAATGCTATGAAACTAGAAACTGCTGTAAGAAAACTGAAAAAAAACACAAATACCTGAAGGCTAAACAATATACTTCTAAACAACCAATGGATCACTGAAGAAATCAAAGAGAAAATTCAAAAAATACCTATAGACAAATGAAAACAAAAACACAATGATCCAAAAATCTATGTGATGCAGCGAAAGTAGTCATACAAGAGAAATTTATAGTGATACAAGCCTACCTCAGGAAATAAGAAAAATCTCAAGCAACATAACCTTACACCTAAAGGAACTTTAAGAAAAACAAAGCTCAAAGTTATTAGAAGGAAAGAAATTATAAATATCAGAGCAGAAAGGAAACAGAGACAAAAACAGTTTAATTTAAAAAAAAAAAAACTAAGAGCTGGTTCCTTGAAAGATAAATAAAATTGATAAACCTTTAGCCAAATTCATCAAGAGAAAAGGAGACAGCCCAAATCTATAAAATCAGAAATAAAAAGTTACCAATAATACTGAATTACAAAGATTGTAAAGAGAGATTACCATGACTATAGTAATCTATCTGCAAATAAAATGGACAACCTAGAAGAAGCAAATTCATAGAAATGTACAGTCTCCCAATACTGAACCAGAAGGAAATAGAAAATATGAACAGATCAATTACAAGTAATGAAATTGAATCAGTAATGGAAAAAATACTCCCAAGAAACAAAATTCCAGAACTAGACAGCTTCACAGGTGAGTTCTAACAAACATTTAGAGAAGAGTGAACATCTATTCTTCTCAAATTATTTCCAAAAATTTGCAGAGGAAGGAACACTTCCAAACTCATTTTACGAGGCCACATCACCCTGATACCAAAACCAGACAAAGATATCACAGGAAAAAAATTACAGGGTTAGTATCATTGGTGAACAGAGATGCAAATCAATGGAAAGAATAGAGTGCCCAGAAATAAACCCATGCATCTATGGTTAATTAATCTATGACAAGGAGGCACAAATATCCAACAGGGAAAGACAGTCTCTTCAATAAGTGGTGCTGGGAAAATACAGCAGCTACTTGTAAAGAATGAAATTAGAAGGAGTTTCTCATGCCATTACAAAAATAAACTCAAAATGGATCATAAACCTACAAACTCTTAGAAGATAGCATAGGCAGAACTCTGTTATAAATTGTAGCAATATTTCTGTATGTCCCCTAAGGCAAAGAAGACAAAAACAAATTAAACTTAAAAGCTTTTGCACAGCAATGGAAACCATAAACAAAAGATTACCTACTGAATGGAAGAAAATATTTGTAAATGTAACTGATAAGGGGTTACTTTCCATAATATATAGACAGTTCATACAATTTAATATCAAAAAAATTTCATTTCAAATTTTATTTCAAAATTTAATATCAAAAAATTTTAATTTCCAACCTAAAAATGGACCTGAGTAGACATTTTTCCAAACAAGACATACAAATAGCTAACAGGCACATAAAGAGATGCTCAACATCTTGTATTATTTAAAGAAATGCAAATCAAAACAATGAGACATTACCTCACACTTGTCAGAATGGCTATCATTAAAATGTCTACAAATATCAAATGTTGGTGAGAACATGGAGAAAAGGGACCCCTTGTACACTATTGGTGGGAATATAAATTGGTGCAGCCACTATGGAATATGGAGATTCCTCAAATTAAAAGTAGGATTACCATACGATCCAACAACTCAACTCCTGGGTATATATCCAGAAAAGATAGAATTACTAATTTGGAAAGATACATGTACCCCAGTATTCAGAGCAGTACTATTCACAATAGCCAAGCCATGGAAGTAACACAAATGTCCGTCAATAGATGAATGGATAAAAATGTGGTATGTGTACATACACACTTGAGTACTACTCAGCCATAAAAAAGAATGGAATTCTGCCATTTGCAGCAACATGGATAGACCCAGAGAATACTTTGCTTAGTGAAATAAATCAGAGAAAAGTCAAATACTGCATGATATTATTTATAGGTAGAATCTAAAAAAATAAAATATATGTATATAGCAAAAAAAACTGACTCAAGGGATACAGAAAACTATTGGTTACCAGTAAAGAGGGAAGTGAGAGGGGCAAGGGAGGGGTAGGTACAGACTACTACGTATAAAATGTAAGAATATATTGTACAACACAGGGAATATAGCCAATGTTTTACAATAACTTTAAATGGGGATATAATCTGTAAATAAAAACTTTGAATTACTGTGATGTATTGGAGAATGCAATGGCACCCCACTCCAGTACTCTTGCCTGGAAAATCCCATGGATGGAGGAGCCTGGTGGGCTACAGTCCATGGTGTCGCTAAGAGTCGGACACGACTGAGCGACTTCACTTTCACTTTTCATTTTCACGTATTGGAGAAGGAAATGGCAACCCACTCCAGTGTTCTTGCCTGGAGAATCCCAGGGACAGAGGAGCCTGTTGGGCTGCCGTCTATGGGGTCGCACAGAGTCAGACACGACTGACGCGACTTAGCAGCAGCAGTAGCATACCTGAAACTAATATAATTTTGTAAATCAACTATAGTTTAAGAAAACAAATTGAAATGGCTTGTCAGCAAAGCAAATTGAGAGACATTATGACCTTCTGCTACCATTACTGTCATAATTGGTGAAGGTCAAGGATTCTGTAAAAGCTGTCTAGGAATTAGCTAAGGTAAAGGCAGACTAACTTTTTTTGATTCAACTAATGGACTGACTTACTGATAATAGATAATTCCTCTTTCCCCTTGATACTGCCTAAAATGCTTGGACTTTATGCAAATGGCGATAGGATCCCATGTTTAAAGTCAAATTTCAAATACTATGGAAAAATATTTGCGCTTCCCACTCCATGCACCCTAAAATGAAGTCTGTGTTGTCTGATATAGCTTGCATCTAGTCTTAGCGGGCTTGTGCCCTCATTGCTAATCGAGGGATTTGTAGCATCAGCTTTCACAAAGATGCATAGACTAAATAACCTAAGGTTCCCAAGGGTCACAGACCACACAAACTGGCTCCAATAAGATTACTCACCGGCAGCACACTTCAAAGGGATCTACCCATATGGTCATCTCCTTTGGAAGTCCCAGGTGAGAAAAATCCACATTACTTTCAGCACAAGCCCTTTCTAGAATAGGATCTTTATTCTGATTATTGTTTATCCTGATACACCTTTAAAAACAAGAAAAGGGAAACGACGTGGTGATAGTTGGAGAATCATGCTGCTGGCAAGGGTCTCCAATACACACAGCTCCAACCTCCTCCCATCTTCCCTCGACTCCTTCACCACCCCTCAGAAGTTTTACAGTAAGAGTGAAATATCAAATTTTTACACAATATGGATTCTATTACTAAATCACACAATTAGTTCACCAAATGTGCTCAGTCATGTTCAACTCTTTGCGGCTCCGTGGATTGTAGCCACCATGCTCCTCTCTCCATGGGATCTCCCAGGCAAGAATACTGGAGTGGGCTGACATTTCCTACTCCAGGGGATCTTCCTGACCCAGGGATCGAACCCTCGTCTCTTGTGTCTTCTGCACTGGCAGGTGGATTCTTTACCACTAGAGCCACCTGGGAAGACTAAAGGTTCTCTGTATATCCTTCACAGTAAACACAAGTTAGAAATTGTTTAATCCACCTCACACAAGGAGGTTTGCTCTATAGTTTTCAAATTGTGCTATCATCTACTACTCTCCTTTCTTCAAGCCCAAGTTCAAACAAATAAATTTTCATTATTTATAGGCAGCCAATAGTCATTGCAGGCGGTAGCTGCTGCCTTGTTACTGCCCTTTGCATGCATACCACATCCTAGCTCTCACCTGAAGGCTTGCCCTTTAGAAGGGTGATTAGAGTGCCAGTGACTTCTGTATGTTTCAAACAAGATTGTCATCAGCTTTTCTGCAAAGTCTTCTATTTGCTGTTTATTCAGTTTATCATGTTTTTTCACTAATCTTGTCACAAAGAAGACTGTTGTTGCTATTTCATCTCTCATGATTCAAGAAGAGCCTACAAGGAGGTCTGAAACCATTGAAAGGAAGCAAGAAGAAATTAAACAGAAACAAAGATCTAACTTATTATCAACATGTAATTACCATTTGGAAATTTTATATACGTACCTTAAATTTAAAACAGAAGTCACTTGCTAGCCTTTGATGTACTTAAAAAAGCACATCAATACTATCAACAAAACAGCCAAGCAAACCAATTCCTCAACTAACCTTTCATGATTCTCAAAGAAAAAAAATTGTAAATACTATAATATACTTAAACAAATGATTATGCAAATTAAATGTTTTTAAAGTCCAGATCCAGGAGAGTAAATTACACCAAGCACTACTGTTTAAAAACGTATTTACAAAGAGCAGAAACATTTCAGGATATAGTCGTTCCTAAAATGTGGCTCTCAGGTTGCACATTCAAAAGTTAAGATTAATCAAATATATATTATTATACTTGCCAGCAAAAGATCTTCAGCCCAACAGAAAGGAGGCCAGAGTCAGAAGCCACTCTCACCACACCTGGTTTGTCAGTTCCAGGCTGCAGTTTATATAAATCTGGGTCCTGAGGCCGGGATAGGTTTTCGCCTTACACAGGTGCTGCCCTTTAGGATAATTCACAGTTCTTTCCAGGTCCCCATCAAATTGTTCCTTGGCATATGTAGAGGATATTCGTTACGTAAAGTGTTTAAAGTTGTTCAAACTGGATTTCTATCTTCTGTTTTTCTATTAAAGTCCCATCTTTTATGACATAAATAAGAATCAATCCTTCTCCTTCCAAATCCTAAGAGAATGTATTCCAGCATTTTTGTCTCTCATTTGTCTCTCAAAACTGTCAACGTATTAAAGCATTTTGTCTTGGATCTTTTCTAAAATTAAACACAACTTTCTTTGAAGAGTCATTGTATTGACGCCATACATTTTTCACTGTAAAATAGATGGAAAAGACCTCAGAGCATATCTAGTCTTTCTAGTTCTCAAAGGGTAGGTCACTGATCACCTGATTTGGACCCACTGAGCTGCTTGTTAAAAATGCAGATTCCAGGACTTTATCCCAGATCCACTGAATCATTACCTCTAAAGGCAGATCTGGGATGGGAATCAATATTTAACAAGTTTCCCCTGGTGATTCTTATACCCACTAAATTTAAGAACCATTACACCCAGAATATGTCTTTAACACCCATGGTAAGTGGTCATTCAGGTTCTTTGTCAGTGAAAAAGAAGTTTTCTCTTATAAGGAAGCCCATTTCTTTTCTAAAAAGCCCCAAATGCCAGGCAGTCCCTCTCCTTGAGAAACTACATCCAACTCTTTATTCTCTATCTGAACAGCCTAGTTTTTCCCTCTGGAACCGTACAGATTTTATCTAACTCTCCACCACAGGAAGACACTTCCAATACTAGCTATTGAGACTCCCCTGAGCCTCCTCTTTAGGGAGAGAGCTAACCATCCTTAGCTTTTCAGTAATTCTTCCCATAGACGTGTTACTCAGACATTTCATCACTCACATCTGGATGAGCTTCGGATGCGTCAGTAATCGTCTTTTAAAGCCTGGAGCCCAGAATCCCACACAAGGCTCCAAGTGTGCTCTGCCATGATGGAACAGAGGAGACTGTTACCTTGCTCTGAAAACTGTGTATCTAGAACACAGCCTCAGGTGGCATTTGCCTTAGTGGTAGCGCCATCACGTCTCTGCTTCACACTGAACTATTAATAGCCAAGCAGTCTCTTTCACTAATGCTATTGTTTTGTCACATCTTTCCCTCCTACATGTTTAAGAATATGAGCTTTGAGAAGAACTGAGTAGAAATTTCTACTTTGAGTAGAAATTTTTTCAAAGAGAGAATACAGATGGCCAACAGGTATACGAAAAGATGGTCAACATAGCTAATCATCAGGGAAATGCAAATCAAAACTACAGTGAGTTATCATTTCACACCTATCAGAATGGCTATCATCAAAAAGAATACAAATAAATGTTGATGAGGATGTGGGAAAAAGGGAACACTTGTACACTGTTGGTAGGAACGTAAATTGATACAGCCACTGTGGAAAACAATATGGAGGTTTCTCAAAAAACTAAAAATACAACTACCATATGACCCAGAAATTCTGCTCCTGGCTATATTCCCAAAAAAAATCAAAAATATTAATTTGAAGAGATAACATGCACCCCAATGTTCAAAGCAGCATTATTTACAATTGCCAAGATATAGAAGCCACTTAAGTGTCCATCAACTGACAAATGGATAAAGAAGATGTCACACACACACACACACACACACACACACACACACTGGAATATTACTCAGTTGTTAAAAAAAAAAGCAGAACTTTGCTACTTGCAGCAACATGGGTAAACTTGGAGGGCAGATAAAGACAAGCACTGTATGATATAACTTATATGTGGAACCTAAAAAATACAACAAACTAGTAAAGGCAATGGCAAGCCACTCCAGTACTCTTGCCTAGAAAATCCCATGGATGGAGGAGCCTGGTGGGCTACAGTCCATGGTGTCGCTAAGAGTCGGACACGACTGAGCGACTTCACTTTCACTTTCACACATTGGAGAAAGAAATGGCAACCCACTCCAGTGTTCTTGCCTGGAGAATCCCAGGGACGGGGGAGCCTGGTGGGCTTCCGTCTATGGGGTCACACAGAGTCGGACACGACTGACGTGACTTAGCAGCAGCAGTGAATACACACAAAAGCAGCAGACTAGTGAGGCGGGGAGAAGAGGCAACATAAGGTGGGGGAGTTGGGGGGCATAAACCATTGGGTGTAAGACAGGCTCAAGGATGTATTATACAACACAGGGAATCTAGCCAGTATTTTGTAATAACTGTAAATGGAAAGTAATCTTTTAAAAATGTATTAAAGTATTTTTTTAATTTTTTAAAAATAAATTAAAAAAAAATAATAATGGGCTTTGGAGTCAGGCAGACCTGGGTATAAACTGCAACTTTACAACTCACTATGCATGTAACCTTGGGCAAATTGTTTATCCTTTCAAACTTTCAGTTTCCTGAAAGGAACAATAGCGACCTCATAGGGTTGTTAGTGAGATTACAATTAATAATCTTTTGTATTAAAGCATCTTGTCTAGGCCCTACCTAGCAGTTGTTAGAGGAAGGCAGTGCAGCAGAGTAGTTAATAAATAAGCTATGAAATTAAGGATCATGAGATTGACTCCCAGCCCTCTAGCTGACTAGAAACCTGGAGCAGTTTCTCAACTTCTCTAATTTAAAAAAATCTTTATCTATAAAAAGGTGGGTAAGATGTGTCCCTAAGGCCTTGGAATAGACTGCTAGATGTGGGTCCCAGCTAAATTTACTGGATATAGTAAGTACTCAAAAGTGCCTTTATCATTAAATATGTTGATTTATTCATTAAATCACATTAATCAACTTAATTTTTTACAAGTTATTCCTTGCCCAAAGGGTGGCCTACAGTCATTGACTGGCTGTCTGAGAGAAAAAAAACCTGGCCTCCTTCCTCAATGAGCAGCAACTCTGAAGAGCCATCTCATCTCCAGAGCTCCCGTAAGATAGGCAGAGGCCTCAACAACAACCAGATCACTGGCCCGCCTCTCCCTCTGCCCAATCCTCTTTCTCACTCCCTTATGAGAGTATCTCTCAACAACCCCCTCCCCCCAATAAACCTTCTGCATGACACTCCCTATCGCAGACTCTATTTCTAGCTCAGTCTAAGACAGTTTGTATCAGGAATGTTTAAGGAAGCAGACTCTAAAATGGGATTTGGGGAATAGGTTACAAACCTACTGGCTGGAATAAAAACCTTATCCCTGGTGGTAGCAGAATATGGATATATTTGACTCCAGGCATGCTGGAGTGGTATGCTTGCTACAAACCTCGCCAGTGATGAACTGAGATGGAATACAGATAATAGGAGGTACATTGGCTATTGTAATATCTTTGATGCTGAAGAGGTATGCGAAATGATAATACAAGCACTGCGGAAACAGGTGGTTAAACACCTTGATGTCTAGTAACAACAGGATTTAATAAGACTAGTTCAGTTCAATTCAGTGAGTATTTAAGTGGTGCTAGTGGTAAAGAACCCACCTGCCAATGCAGGAGACATAAGAGACGTGGGTTCGATCCCTGGTTCGGGAAATTCCCCTGGAGAGGAGAATGGCAACCCACTCCAGTATTCTTGCCTGGAGAATCCCACGGATAGAGGAGCCTGGTCAGCTACAGTCCATGGGATCACAAAGAGTGGAACACAACTGAGTGACTAACACTTCATTTCACTATAAACTCAGAACATATAAAGGTGAGACTAGTCCTTCCATTTCTACAGTGTATTACTTATTTCAGCTGCCATGGTGTGTTACTCATTCCCCTTACTCAATGGCAGGAATTCTCAACCTGCTGTAGTTAGAATCACCTGAATATCTTTTTAAAAATACAGATGCCTAGCTCCTACCACTAGATATTCTGATTTAATTGATGTGGAGTGCAGCCTGGGGCATTGGGATTCTTTAAAAATCTCCAAGTGATTCTAACGGGCAGCCAAGTTGGAATATCATTAAGATAGATCTCTCTTAGCTATCAAGGAGATTTTAGCTTTATTTTACACTTTTGAATGCTTCAGTTCAGTTCAGTCGCTCAGTCGTGTCTGACTCTTTGCGACCCCATGAATCACAGCATGCCAGGCCTCCCTGTCCATCACCAACTCCCGGAGTTCACTCAAACTCATGTCCACAGAGTCGGTGATGCCATCCAGCCATCTCATTCTCAGTCGTCCCCTTCTCCTCCTGCCCCCAATCCCTCCCAGCATCAGAGTCTTTTCCAGTGAGTCAACTCGTCGCATGAGGTGGCCAAAGTATTGCAGTTTCAGCTTTAGCATCAGTCCTTCCAATGAACACCCAGGATTGATCTCCTTTAGGATGGACTGGTTGGATCTCCTTGCAGTCCAAGGAACTCTCAAGAGTCTTCTCCAGCACCACAGTTCAAAAGCATCAATTCTTCGGCGATCAGCTTTCTTCACAGTCCAACTCTCACATCCATACATGACCACTGGAAAAACCATAGCCTTGACTAGATGGACCTTTGTTGGCTATCAGGGTCCAGCCCCGATATGACCCAGGGTATCCTCGGGATGAACGGCGTCGGCGTCAGAGAGAGAGAGAGAAAGAGAGAGAGAGACAGGGGCTGATGATTCCTTGGTTTACGCTGGAAACCAATAAAACCCCAGCACGGGGCTTGCTCTGTTTACGTAGGCCGCAGGCGCCCTCTCGAATCACTTGAGGTACCCCACCAGGGCACCCCCTCGAGTGGGTCTTAGAAGCCCAGGCAGATAAGTAAACTCAGAGGGCCCAGTGCTCCAAAGATCTCAACCAGAAAAAGGAGACTAGAGAAAAGGATGGAAAAAGAGAAAGAACGACACGGGGAGACCAAGCTTCAGTGAGCAAGGCCCAAAACTTTATTTTCCAGTGCTGCTTTTATACCCTAAGTTATGCGCATAAGAAACAGAGAAAGGGAGGTATAGATTCACACCAAAATCACGTGGGGTCAGCAGTCTTGACCCTTATCAGGATCAGGGCTTATTTTTGTGTGATAAAAGTTTTAGGTGATTTACATCATCTTCTGGCCAGGGGGCCTGCTAACAGTTTTATGGCCCTCTCTCCTGACAATAGGTTAGTTAGCAAGTAAAAGACTTTTCTTTTAAGGTGACTTTCCTAAAGTCAGGTGCTATACACATGACAAGGTTACATTCCTATAAGGTACAGGTGTAGTGAGCTACAAGAAAGGAATTTATTAACTTAAGATCTGATGTGGTTAAATCAAAGGCTACTACTTATATTCTCTATATGTGATTAATATATTTCCAAGGATACAATAGAGGAAACTGCAGCAAGCATTGATTCAACAATGAAATCTTTTCTAGTACTATTCTAATGATTTTAACTTCTTCAACAGATTCCTGTATTTTAGAATATTAGGCTTTCTGTCCTTGCATGGCTGGGAGGCTATAAACAGTCACACTCATAGTTGTAAGAGCCCGGACAAACTTGTCATGCAAGTTAGAAAGCTATCAGAGGGGCTTGGATTGGAACACTCCTATTAAGCCGAGGAGAACTTTTAAACTACAGCTCTGAATTAATGTTTTCAGAGAAAGGTGGTTGGGGGGAAGCCCCTGTAAGTATTAGAGGACTTGGTAAGAGGCGTAAGATAGTAAAGCAGTCAGACTCCAGTTTTCTTTGGGGTAGATGCTCAGGTAAGTCCAGGGGGTTCCTCGAGCCCTGATTAGCCTTTGCCCGTCAGGCCTCTTCCCCAGTTGACCTTTGCCACGGGTAGGATTTCCCTCGCTGGCTCCCGGCAGTTGGCAAAGTAATTAGTCTCTGCTTTTTAATATACTATCTAGGTTGGTCATTACTTTCCTTCCAAGGAGCAAGCGTCTTTTAATTTCATGGCTGCAATCAGCATCTGCAGTGATTTTGGAGCCCAAAAAAATAAAGTCTGACACTGTTTCCACTGTTTCTCCATCTATTTCCCATGAAGTGATGGGACCAGATGCCATGATCTTAGTTTACTGAATGTTGAGCTTTAAGCCAACTTTTTCACTCTCCTCTTTCACTTTCATCAAGAGGCTTTTTAGTTCCTCTTCACTTTCTGCCATAAAGGTGGTGTCATCTGCATATCTGAGGTTATTGATATTTCCCCTGGCAATCTTGATTCCAGCTTGTGCTTCTTCCAGCCCAGCGTTCCTCATGATGTACTCTGCATAGAAGTTAAATAAGCAGGGTGACAATATACAACCTTGACGCATTCCTTTTCCTATTTGGAACCAGTCTGTTGTTCCATGTCCAGTTCTGACTGTTGCTTCCTGACCTGCATATAGGTTTCTCAAGAGGCAGGTCAGGTGGTCTGGTATTCCCATCTCTTTCAGAATTTTCCACAGTTTATTGTGATCCACACAGTCAAAGGTTTTGGCATAGTCAATGAAGCAGAAATAGATGTTTTTCTGGAACTCTCTTGCTTTCTCCATGATCCAGTGGATGTTGGCAATTTGATCTCTGGTGCCGCTGCCTTTTCTAAAACCTGCTTGAACATCTGGAAGTTCACGGTTCACGTATTGCTGAAGCCTGGCTTGGAGAATTTTGAGCATGACTTTACTAGCGTGTGAGATGAGTGCAATTGTGCAGTAGTTTGAGCATCCTTTGGCATTGCCTTTCTTTGGGATTGAAATGAAGACTAACCTTTTCCAGTCCTGTGGCCACTGCTGAGTTTTCCAAATTTGCTGGCCTATTGAGTGCAGCACTTTCACAGCATCTTTTTTCAGGATTTTAAATAGCTCAACTGGAATTCCATCACCTCCACTAGCTTTGTTCGTAGTGATGCTTTCTAAGGCCCACTTGACTTCACATTCCAAGATATCTGGCTCTAGGTGAGTGATTTGAATGCTTAGTAATGCCTTAAGTTTAACAAAGATTATTATGCCTAATTTGCATCATTTAGTCTCATCTTTTCTAGCCCTTGCTGAGATAACTTTGCAAAGTTTTAATTTTTTTTAAATTAGAGGTGACAAAATTGAATATCAGGATGGTTACTCATACATATATTGCTGAAACAAAATTTGCTTCAGAACCAAAGGTAACCTATGTATTAGCACATACTCAAATTTTTCCTTTTCAAATGGTTTGGTTTGCATTTACAATATTAAAATGGTATTGAATAATTCTTCCATTATTTCACCTTCCCGAATGACATGCCATTCTATTGCACACTGAGTTGGTGAAACACATTAGCTGATGAAGTTTTGAACCCTTTCCTTGCATTATTTTCTGCAACAGGTCCAGGCAGGCCTTGGAAGTTATGAATAGAACAGTAGAACAACAATGTACTTAGATTTCAGGAAAGAACAATCAAATAGAAACTAAACATCACGCAAGACTTCCTTCAGTTACTTATTTATGATGATCTTAAACACCATATTTAAATCACCTCCTACGCATTAATGACAATTATACTTTCTGTTATAACTAACATTTACTCTGTGTTTTCATTGACTATCTACTCACCATCCACTACATATTAGCTTTCAACAGGTTTGTTTTCTAGAGAAGGAAATCACCCAAGACCATTTGGATGCAGAGCTTGAGAATTGGAATACTCAAAAATTACTTCAAGTTTCAAGCATTAGTGACCAAGACAATAATGTTATCATTGAAATAACTGAGTTCAGCAGAATAGCCCAGAAAAAAAGAACAATGGTTGGTTCAGAATGAGGTCTCCTGAGTTTCTTTACATCAATTGAATACACAAATAGTAATGTCCATTGAAAGGGTGCTATAATTAACGGAAGTTTTAGCCTGGGCAAGCCTAAGTCAACTTCATATTTAAGTGGAATAGAAAATAGCTATTGAGTTTTGAAGACAAAAAAACTCAGCTCTCTCATTATTTTTGTGTAATGTATAAAATTCCCACTATCAGACATTCATTCCTTTGATTTAGATACTGTCTCTCCAAGATTTCCAGATGGGTTACCCATAGTAGAGGGGGCTTCCCAGGAAGCTCAAATGGTAAAGAATTTGCCTGCAATGCCGGAGATCTGGGTTCAATCCCTGGGTCAGGAAGATCCCCTGGAGAAGGGCATGGTAACCCACTCCAGTTTTCTTGCCTGGAGAATCCCATGGACAGAGGAGCCTGGCGGGCTACAGTCCATGGGTTCACAAAGAGTCGGACATAACTGAGCAACATACACACATTCATAGCAGAACAAAAGAATTGTGTTCCACCTGGCAAAGTTTGGGAGAGCAGAGAAAGCCTGGAGGAGGCACCACAGAAAATGGCAGCTACATGAGGTTTCTGGTCATGCAGGATAAGGATGGACAGAGGAAAAGAGAGCATCAAAGACAGGTTTTACCTTATTAAACCTGAAACACAGATTCAAATAGTTTAAAACATGAAAATAACCCAAAAGATCTTCTAGAATAACAGTTTCCAGAATCACATTTCTTCATTTTAACATGAGGGAATTCAACTCGCTTGCTGCAGTATCTTCAAGCCCCAAGGTTCAACCACAAAAATTTATCTTGAAATCTGTCTTCCTAATTTTAGCTGAACTTCAGCTATAAAAAGTATTTGTGCATATAAGTTTTCAAATAGGCAAAATACTTTTAAAATATCATCTAAATTGGACATAAAATTGATTGGACTTTTGATGTCATAGATAGTAGCCTTTTCAATCAGACCTCTGATTTCATTAGCTTCCCTTCCTTAAATTGAAAACTACATCCATAGACTCATCCAACTGTTTGCAAAGGCACATCATTGCTAACAAGGGAAAAAATACAGATGCTTTACCAAAACTCCCATTCAAGCAGAAAGTATATTTTTTGATAGGCAACTAAATAGCACCATTTTTTAAAGCAGTGAACTAGCCTACAACCCACACAGCAAGTCACTCCTGTTGTATTTGAATTACATACAATGGAAGTGACATTAATTGTGGAAATGAAATTGCATACGCTAAAATGTTATCTAATAAAAATCTGCAGTCATGTAATGTTCATTTGAACCCAAAAGAAATTAAGTTTAGAGCTGCCTAATCCACTAATAAGTGAAACTTATTTACTGATCAACTAAATGAATCTTAAACTATATGATGCTTCTTTTTGATAAAGTTTGATAAAGTTGAATCTTAAACTATATGATGCTTCTTTTTGATAAAGTTACCTACAAGTGTTTTATTTACCACAAGCCTTTTTCCTACTTTATTTGTATTTTCCATGTGCATGATCAAGTACACATAATGGTTAAGTGGCATTGTCCTGGAGGGCACAAAAATGTCTGTATCACAAAAATGTCTGTAGCCCGCCAGGCTTCTCTGTCCATGGGAGTCTTTGTATCATGTAACAAGTTGGAAACCAAGTCAGCCCACTAAAAATAATTCAGGGTGTAAGATATTGTATAGACAAGATTCTGTGCTAATATAATAAATGTGTGTGATACAGAACAGCATCCTGTAATATTGCATTAGCCAAAAAGTTCATTTGGGTTTTTCCACAAGATAGTACAATAAACTGCTGCATTTCATTGCAAAATTAATTGCAACATTATAATTACAGACTGATTTCAAAATTGAATTTGAGTACTGAATAATAATACTATCTTACTAATGGAAGATATAAATCATAGAATGAATACATTAAGTGCAAAGAGATAGAAAAGGGAAATACCAAAATTAGCTAAAAGCACCAGAAAAGATTTTACCCAGGAAGTAGAAGCTGAGCTTGAGATTTAAACCAGCAGTAGATGAGCTAAGAGAAGGACAATATGAACTTTACTAAATGTAAGCAAGATGGAATCCTTATGATATATTCCATGTTTGCAGAGGAAATAAAGATAATATTATGTAATCCTTAAAAAGTAAAGGATATAAATTCTGCCTAGAAAAAAGACTTAACTACCAAATGTGGGGAGTAGAAACAAAAACAAGAATAAGTAGACATAGAGTGATGCTTAAGAGAATCATATTTTCCTTCTTGTAAACCAATTAACAAGACAGCCAATGTCCTCCTTTTGGTTTCATAGAGCTCTTAAAAAAAACAGACTTTCTTCAGCTGTGCACTCTGTTTACTTGTTGGCTATACTGAATCCCTAGAATTGTCAAGTTATTTCTAAAAATCTTGAAAATCTGAGGGTTTTTTTGTTTGTTTTGTTTTTTGAGAGGTGACAGAGATCAATCAGTGGTGAAAAGCAGTCAGGAAAATTAATCTGTTTAGTAATAGCCTAGAGAAGTTCATTGCCCCTTGAAAGTCCCACTGAATCAAGCCCTGAAGCAACCTTCTGGTGGAGCCAGTGTGGTCACCCTCTGCCCTCTGGCTAATTCCACTGACAAACTTTATGATGTGGTGGTGTCAAGACAGCAGTTTCCTTTGAATTCGTATGTGTCTCTGACCCTGTTTAAAACAGTTTGACTTTTGTGAGAGTCTGCTCTTCTGCTTCTCTTGTAGACCAACCCTCCTCAAGGTTTATTTCCACCTGCCAGCCCCTTAATAGGAAATGGATGCTCTCAAAGTTGGTCCTGAGCCTTTCACTTTTCTCATTCTATTCTCTGAGAAAAGCACAGTACTGGAACTTCCCAGGGATCCAGTGGCTAAGACTCTGCACTCCCAATACCTGGCACAGCCAAGTTAAAAAAAAAAAAGAAAAGAAAACAATTTTAGCAAATTAAAAGAAAAAAAAAGCCCACTGCTGAAGTCACCTACTCCTGAGTGAACCACAGCATGTGCTGGAGGTTCAGTGAAAAATAAGACAACATACCTCTCTTGGCAATCTAATTTATCCTCATAACTTCAACTACTACAGCTTCAGAAAAACTACTAAATTTCTCCTTTCAGTTCTGGTCTTTTTCCAGAGTTCCACCTCCAAATACCCAACTCCATCACAATGTCCTTCCATTACTTACAACTATACACACCTAAACCTAAAATACCTCACAATTATCCTCCAAGTAGGTCTGCCTGCCAACAGCTCTACTTGTCACTGAAACCTGGAGGTTAATTCTGTCCTCTCCTCCTTCACTCTAACCAAAGCCCTGTGAAGCTCCCTTCACAAAGCTTCTCTCATTCAGACCATATATTCTATGTGACTCTATGCCTGCGCTATTAAAATAATCTCCTAAATGGGCCTTCAGTCTCCTCTGTCTCTCCTTCTTCTAATCTATGTCACATTATTAATCTCCATAAAACAACATCATGTAAGTCATCGGTCCCTCAGACAGAAGAATAAGATTCTTCCCTGCCCTGATACCTGGAGTCCTCCAAGATCTATCTCCTACTTCACTGCCTCTCTGATCTTATTACTATTTCCCCAATGGGGATGCATTCACTGCTCCACCATGTGTATTACAGTCTCCATGAATTGGCTTGTGTTTTTTCTTCATAAGTTGCTCCTACTACCAAGAGCATCCTCTCCATCTTCTCCCTTTATCTATATCCTACTTTTCCTTCTCAGACACATATTTTCCACATAGCCTTCTCTGTGTGCCAGTTGTTGGTGTGTTTCTTCTTTCCTTTTTCCTAAATGCTTGGCAGCTTACTCCTTGGAAGGAAAGTTATGACCAACATAGATAGCATATTAAAAAGCAGAGACATTACTTTGCCAACAAAGGTCCGTCTAGTCAAGGCTATGGTTTTTCCAGTGGTCGTGTATGGATGTGAGAGTTGGACTGTGAAGAAAGCTGAGTGGCGAAGAACTGATGCCTTTGAACTGTGGTGCTGGAGAAGACTCTTGAGAGTCCCTTGGACTGCAAGGAGATCGAACCAGTCTGTCCTACAGGAGATCAGTCCTGGGTGTTCACTGGAAGGACTGATGCTAAAGCTGAAACTCCAATACTTTGACCACCTCATGCGAAGAGTTGACTCACTGGAAAAGACCCTGATGCTGGAAGGGATTGGGGGCAGGAGGAGAAGGGGACGACAGAGAATGAGATGGCTGGATGGCATCACCAACTCGATGGACATGAGTCTGAGTGAACTCCAGGAGTTGGTGATGGACAGGGAGGCCTGGCGTGCTGTGATTCATGGGGTCGCAAAGAGTCGGACACAACTGAGCGACTGAACTGAACTGAACTGATAAATAATACACAACTTATTATATTGTATATATTAATAAAATTAATATACTATCACTACCTTAATTATACATTGTAGAAATTGTCTATCTTTCTATTAATAGACCATAGATCCCTAGATTGTTTTCTCTAAAGATGATAAATATGCAACAAGCTTGATCCTGCTGCTAAGTCATAACCAAGAGTTCAAGCAACTCTAATTATAAAGCTTATATTTTAGATTGTTTCTGATTTACTAAAAGATAAATCAATTTAACATTTTCATATAGAAGGCAACAGTATTGATTGATTAATCAATAAATAGAAACTGAAGATAATCAAGAATCTGGTGCACTCTTACTAATGAGAGTACAATGAAATGGAATCAGAAGTATAAAATTAGAAAAGTTGCTGGCAGTTCATTTTAGCTCGAAAGAAAATCTCCTCTCATAATTAAACAGATTCATTGATTTTTAGTTCTTCAAAGGCACCATGCTGATTTCAATCTAGTCTTGCTTCAACAAATAAACTAGTTCTTATAGTATCATGAATATTAATAAAATATTCTAATAGTTATTGATCTATATAAAAATCAAAACATGGTTTCATATTTCTTAAAAGAAAATGTACCCTTTAAAAAAACAGGTTTAAAAAGAAACTGCTAAACTCCAATCATTTCTCGTCAGTCTGATTGTTCACGTCTTCCTCCCTGACAGAAGCTATGGAGGACTTCCTTGGTGGTCCAGTAGTTAAGAATCTACCTGCCAATACAGGGGACCCTGGTTCAATCCCTGGTCCAGGGGGATTCCACATACCAAGGGGCTACTGGCCATTGAGCCACAGCTACCGAAGCCCACACGCCCTAAAGCCAATGCTCTGCAGCAGAAGCCATTGCACTGCAACCTGAGAGCAGCCCCCTGCTCACGACAGCTAGAGAAAACCTGAGTGCAGCAATGACAACCCAGCACAGCCAAACATTTTTTAAAAATTAAATGAAAAAAAAAAGCTATGGAAGCTAGAAAATGTCCAGACGGCAATTTGTGTATGTTGAAAGCAGTGAATAAGCTTTCACCATCTTTTGAAATTCCCAACTCTCATCATTCTAGTTTTTATTTAGGAGTCGTAAGTTTAGCCAATATAATAAATTTGCTAAAGCAGGATATATTTGTTTTCTACACTCTTCTTGCTTTCCTCCTAACAACCAATCTCACCTCCTTTCCTTAGTATACCGTCCCCATCTCCCTAATCACCAAATGCCCAGAAATCAAATACAACAGTAAACAAGCTGTTGAATGGTACCTTCCTGGTACTTTATTAAACAAATGCAATCTTCTGTTTGGGCATTTAAAAACACCACAAGCATTCTTACTTAGATTAAATCATGGATCTCCCTGGTCTCCAGGCATGTCTAGACATGAACCATAAAGGGAATGAGATCCTTGGAGTTTCTCTAGTAACTGCAGGCCAAACCAACAGCAACCCTAAGAACAAGCGTTCTTTTTTTTTTTTTTTTAGCAAAACTATCCCACACACATTTTGTCTCGTTATTTTAATTTTTTAGTTGCACTACCTACAAAATAAACTGCATTTTAAATATTTGATTTCAGTAGGCAATGCATAATGATGACTTTTATGTATGAATTTTTTTTTTTAATCATCTTTGAAGAAAAGTTTTAAAAATCTAAATTTCAAGGCATCTCCCTGCAACCACTGCCTTGGATGGCAGCAATTCAGCTCAGGTAAGACACGTAAGATGCAGCTAATAATCATAAAATATCGATCAGGAGGAGGTATTAAATATTGTATTGCGTAAAAATGACTAACCATTTGAAAGAATTGCTGTTGTAACCACGTCCTAACCAAGACTTATAAGATTGCATATGGTTAATGAAATGGAAGCTATTTTATTGATATATGTATATTTAACTAAAAAGTACAAACTGAACTCTACAGTTATCTCTAGAGAGTTTAGAGGTTAGCTAACTCTCATTACGGCATGTTGCCTGATAATGGCTTGGTATACTGTACATGTTAAAGGTTTATGAAGGATTTATGTAATGTATTCAACATCATGCTCCCCCAAAGATATGATGAATACAAATCACTGTTAGTTGTAAATAACTTATCTTTTGCAATTTAACAAGTTAATTTTTACAATTAACATTTTCTGTATTGTACACTTTATACCTCGGTTTCTTACTCTTCACTTTGGAGTACACAGAGCAAATGATGCATTTAACAAAAGAAAAAGTACTGTTTTTCATATTCAAAGATAATGCTATAAGTTACTCAAATTCATCCTTGAGAAGATGTTCTTCTGGTGTTTTAAGAATGTGAGATTGGAATGTGTGTTGAATGATCTAGATCATCTGGGCCTATCCACGTTGAGTGGCATCTGTGAGACCACTTGCTGGGTTTAGGGAATCAACCTATAGCTGGGGAGTTTTCCTTTGTGGACAATCATTTAGAATTAAGATATTTGGGTTAATAATGTGTACTCCATCCTGGGTGCATAAAGATCAAAGGGAGGGCTACTTCCAGTTGAGCCCTAGAAAGTGTGTAATCAAACAATATTCTTCATCCTCTCCTGATTCATGCATTGAAGAAAACAAAGGGAAGGAGTGACTAAGGGAAAGAATTATTGGTAGAGTTCTCCCAGAAACCCTCACTCTCCTCTTTGCTCAACCTACTCCAAATGCACACATAAACACATCTCCATCCTCAAATGTGGAACTGGGAGAATAAAAAAATGCAACTGGTCACAAAACACTGTCTTTCTTCCACAGCCCTCACCCTGACGTCCAAAACGACGCTTGCTTCAAGGACCTACTCTAGTACTACCTCCTCCATGACACTTCCCTAACCGATTAGAGTTCTCCTTCATGCCCCACCCCTCACTCCTATTTCTACCCCCTTTGGATATTTATGAGGCACTGTCTTGTATACTAAATAATGGGTGTTCATTTTGTGTTACCATCTAGGTTGTACATAGGGAGGGTGGAACGACCCTAGGGGCTAAACATATAGCAGGGATTGAAATAAACAATGTACCAGAAGTAGGGATCAGTTCAGTTCAGTTCAGTCGCTCAGTCGTGTCCGACTCTCCGCAACCCCATGAATCACAGCACGCCAGGCCTCCCTGTCCATCACCAACTCCCCGAGTTCACTCAAACTTATGCCCACAGAGTCTGTGATGCCATCCAGCCATCTCATTCTCTGCCGTCCCCTTCTCCTCCCGCCCCCAACCTTTCCCAGCATCAGAGTTTTTTCCAGTGAGTCAACTCGTTGCATGAGGTGGCCAAAGTATTGCAGTTTCAGCTTCAGCATCAGTCCTTCCAGTGAACACCCAGGATTGATCTCCTTTAGAATGGACTGGTTGGATCTCCTTGCGGTACAAGGGACTCTCAAGAGTCTTCTCCAACACCACGGTTCAAAAGCGATAGTTTTGCCTAAATTTGACCCGGGCTCGATTCCTGGGATGGGAAAATCCCCTGGAGAAGGACATGGCAACCCACTCCAGTATCCTTGCCTGGAGAATCGCATGGACTGTAGCCTGTCAGGCTTCTCTGTCCATGAGGTCGCAAGAGTTGGACGCGACTTAGCGACTAAGCCACCCAAGCTGACCTAGAGGGCAGGAAACTTCGGCCTGGACCGTAAGAGGCCCACACTCCCGCCTAACTAACGAGCTGGCCGGCTCCCGCTCTTGACGAAAAGAAGACCGGGCTCCCACCCCCACTGCATGGCCCTCCGACGGCGTGAGAGCACCCAGCGGGAACCAAGAGGGCAGGCGGGGCCTCACGGGCACGCCTCCGGCCACCCAGGCCAACCGCCCTTCAGAAAACCGGAGCCGACCGGCTGATACTCCAGCCAGCTGATTGCCCGGACGGGGATGGGTTTTGAAAACTGGGAGGAGGGCCTGGGGTTTCTTGGAGAGGGGGTCGGAGGGAAGGAGCTCTCCGTCCCTCCCGATCGATGAGGAAAAACGACTTCCCAAGATCCTCGCCTCCTCGTCCGGGGCCTCGTCCCGACAGGCGCCCGCCCCTCCCCCACCCGGCCCCTCCCCCACCCGGCCCCGCGCGCCGCCCCGCCCCCTCCACCCGCGGGGTTCTGAGGGCGGTTGGTCGGCCACGGCCACGGTCACTTGGCCACTCGGAGCGGCGGGGCGCACGGGGTCGAAACAGCCGGCTCGAAGGGTTGGGGCCCAGAACTGGAGAAGTTTCCTGGGGCTGGCCGGGCCGGGCTGAGGGAGGTGGGAGCCGGCCCGAGGAGAGCGGAGGGGAAGAGGGAAGGAAAGGAAGGGAACCTGAGAGGCAGAGCCCCAGGAGGCGGGGAGACTGCTGGCCGGGGACGCGGGGTCGGGG
Organism: Moschus berezovskii; assembly: GCF_049115385.1. NCBI lineage: Eukaryota > Metazoa > Chordata > Mammalia > Artiodactyla > Moschidae > Moschus > Moschus berezovskii. The sequence goes on from NC_142473.1 coordinate 25,709,301, forward strand.
GCTCGGGGGCCCGGGTGGGGCCAGCCGGCCGGGCGCCCCCGGGAGCCACCTGGGCCTGGGGCGGGGGCCGAACCCGCGGGCGGCAGGTTCCCGCCGGAGCGCTGCCCGCCGGCCTCGCCGAGCGTGCGCCGCACGTCCGGCGGGGGCCCCGCCAGCCCCACGGGCCGAGCGAGAGCCGCTGCGGGGGCGGCTCGGAGGCGTCCTCTGGGGACCGCGTCCTGGGCCTCGCGCCCCGGCACTGTCGGGTGTCGCCCCCGGGGAAATGTGGGGTCGCGGCGGGCCTGATCCCTCCCGCCCGCCTGCTCGGGGACCCCGCGTCGGCGCCGCGAACCGTCTGGGAGCTTCGAGCCCGCGGGCGCCCGGTGCTCGGTTTGTAGGCAGTGTAATTAGCTGATTGTACTCTCGTGCTTACAATCACTAGTTCCACTGCCATCAAAACAAGGCACAGCATCACCCGCCGCCCTGCCGGGAGGAAGACGCCACCCTCGGCGGCTAACCGCCGACCCCAAGCGTTCGAGAAGAGTGCCCAGGGCTTCGAGATCTGATGCGTTAGCGTTTAGCGCTGCTAGTGAAGCACGTTGTCAGCTCGCTAGCAAGCCCCTTGCAAACGCCTGCAAGCTGCTGCTTCTAGATACTGTTAAACTGTTAGCCATCTCTAGGAGTAAAAGCAAAACGGTGCAATCCCATGGAAACAAAGCGAAATCCGTGGTATTGAATGGCCTTAAGACTTTTTAACTGCTGGGTGGAGCCCCCACGTAGCGTTTAATGCTGTTTGCTGTGATTCGTTGTGCCTGTTTTTCATTTAGCAGTTCAGTTCAGTCGCTCAGTCGGATTCTTTGTGACCCCATGGACTGCTGCACGCCAGGCTTCCCTGTCCATCACCAACCCCCGGAGCTTTCTCAGACTCATATCCATCGAGTGGGTGATGCCATCCAATCAGCTCATCCTCTGATTATTTAGTAGGGTATTCACCAAGTCACCAAGTGAGCTACTACTGAACCAGTACCTTGCCTATTACAATGTATGGAGCACCAACCTGAGACGCAGTTTGTGATAAACGTAAACTGTTTTCCTGTGAGTCTAGTTACTAGGCAGTGTAGTTAGCTGATTGCTAATAATACCAATCACTAACCACACGGCCAGGTAAAAAGATTTGGGAATTCATCCAAATGAGCTGCATGTATATATCAATGTGGGGGGCTCGGCAAGGGGGATTGGAATTTGCTGCTATTGCCCATTGCTTATTTATCAATAGTTTAACCAAGAGAGAAGTCAACATTTTAGGTGCTAAATATACGATGTATGTTATACATATGATTTTTCAATATCCCTTCAGTCTCTGAACCAAAAAATGTTCAGATATGTTGGAGAATAGAATTTTTTTCCTTAGCTGCCATTGTATAGATTTGTAATTAACTTTTGAACTATATTTTTGTGAGACTGTATTAATATCTTGAAAGAATAAAGTACCATAAGGAAATGAAATTGTGGTTATTACCAATATGTTCATGTCCTTTCCTAAATTGGTTTTATGATTTCCATCTCAATTCCTCCCACAGTAGTTACAACTTTCCTATCGCTGAAAGAGTTAAATTGTTCCTAGATTAGCCACATCTCCGGGGAAAGCTACACAACATTTGGAAACATTTTTGTAGAAACATATTAACAAAAATGTTTCTAGTGTATTTTTCATCCCTCTTATCCGATATATTTAAGTAATCATTTACAACTTTTGCCGTAAAAGCAGCTTTTAGTGGGACTGACAATCTAAATCAAGCTTCTTTCCGTAAGACTGGTCTTACAGATTCAGGGGGGAAATGTGTAAAAAACTATACACATGGGTACCTATCAGCCCAGTTCCGACCTCTACCTACCGTCTGATGTTAGCTGCCCTGTTGAATTCCTCAACCAATGCAGGCCCAGAACGTCCCTATAGAGGGTGCTGCGCTGCAGCAATCTGGTGTGGAAAAGGGTTTGGGGCGGTGGAACTAAGGAACTGAAAGCTTTATTTAGATATGTTTGGGGGAAAGGAAGGAGGGTGGGGGGAATGAGGCTAAGGATTAAAAAGCTGAAGTGCTCCCCCACTGACTCCAACAGGACAAGACGCCCCAAAGTGGATGCTTTGACTCGCCTATTTGGACCCCAAGGCTTGGACAGGTCCCGAAGCCTGTGATCACTGCACATATGGGATTCAGGTGACCCAAAAGTGCGCGCCAGACCCCAACATCTAACGAGCAAACCGAGGGCTTCCGGCCGTGGCGGTTGCCAACTTGGCGGGTTTCCGGGGTGAGGGCGGGGCGGGGCTGAGAGACCGGCAAAGGAGCTTGGAGAAGCGTCCTGAGTTGCCATGGAAACGAGGCCCAGCAGCAGTCTTAGCAGCCCAGAGGAGTCCTGTGAAGTTTTTCCCCAAGGATTGCTAGTATTCACCGGTTCTTCGGATCACGATGCCAACTTGGCCAAGCAGTTCTGGATCGGGGCGTCAATGTACCCCCCCAACGAATCTCAGCTGGTGCTGTCCAGAGGTAGCAGCCAGCGTCTGCCGGTGGCGCGTCCTTCCAGGAGCAGTGCACCGGGTGAGTAGCTCTGTAACCCACGCGGAAGATACTAGAGCCCGGCCCAGGAGAAAATGCTGAACCTAGTTCTAAAGAACCTTTCATTCAAATATCTAAACCTCTATACAAACAATTTTAAAATCATCTCTGCAATTTTTCCACCCCAAAATGATCAGTGGTGTCTTTGTTAGATCTAAAAGCACATCTGAAAATATCCCCTGGGTTATGACATCTATTTGTCTAAACAGTGTAGAATAGTCTGGGCAAATGTTGGCTGAAAGCATATGAAAGACCGTCGTTTACATAATTGAGTTCAAACATGAAAGCCCTAGAGAAGGTTGAAGGCAGAGTCAATATTAGGAAACAAGTTCCCTGACCTGTAAGGCCTAAGATGGGGAAACTGCAATTTTTATAGGTATAGAAAACTTAAATACCTTTAATCCTATGGTTTTTTCAGTAATCTCTTTACTTCCCTTTTGTATTTTTTAGAAAAAGCTTACTTCCAGCCTTTTTTCCTTGCGGAAAGCAGTAAGTACAGTTTTATGCCTTTCGACATCCTGATTCCTAGATTCTTTAAAAAATCTAAGAATTTTTTTAAAAATTTAAAAAAAATATAGATAATAAGTATAAGGATACAACTTCATACTTTGGCATAACATTCTGAAAGCATACCAGGACCCTGCCTGAGGGACCAATTCATTTATCCAGAGGAAAATGCCTAAATTCCTGTAATACTTTGAATAGGAATTGTAATATCTGATACTGCAAGTTTTTTCTGTTTAGAGACCTTTTCTTATCTCTGGACTCAGGCTACTCCTCTTCTAAAGAGATTAAAGGTCAGAGCTAATTAATTCAGTCTCCAGTTATTTATGAATCTGGTTCATAAAGTTTCAAGACAGTACATATTTATGTTACCTTCCTACTCTATGTATTACCTTTTAACCTTTAATTTTTATCAACATTATTGTAAAATCATGATAAAATTATTTCAGATTGAATTTGACTGTTTTCCTTAGAGACTAGAGATGTCACTGCTGAAACCCTAAAGATTCAGGAATCCGAGAAGAAAAAAATGTATCTCCAAAAGGTAGGCCAATATTTCAGAAAGCTATTTGATTTTCATTAAAATTTCATTATTATTTTCTCTGTGTGTTTTAGTCACTCAGTTGTGTCTGACTCTTTTCAACCCCATGGTCTATAGCCCGCCAGGCTCCTCTGTTCATGGAGTTCTCCAGGCAAGAATACTGTGTGTTGCCATGCCCTTCTCCATTATTTTCTAAATCATCCCAATATTCTTTTTTTTAATATACATATATAGAAATTTTCTGCTTCTGGTATATCAGCTTGGGCGTTGAAGAACCTTTATTAGAAGTTTAATTGAAGATTAAGAAATTCTATTAAAATTTGGCAGTTCTCAGTCTCTGCAAAAGCCCAAGGATGTATAAGAACAATGAAATCAGAGGGACATGGGGAAAATGGATTCACACACTTTCTATCCAATAAGGCCCTAAATCATATACAAAGCTGTAAGAAGAGAAATAGTGTAAGAACAGGAAAAAGTGAAGAGAATTGACTGTCTTGCTGTGCTGTGCTGTGTCGCTCAGTCATGTCTGACTCTTTGATTAACCAACTGTCTTAATAGGTCAAAATTAAATGATCAGAGGAATGAGTCTGTCATCTAGAACCATTTTGATTAAAGGCCACAATTGGTGTTGTCAAATCAACTGAACATGTCTCTTCTTGGCAACCTCCTTTGTTTGCTTTTCTTGTTGCAGGCACAGACTTTAACTCAATAATTAGTACAGTGATTTATAGAAACATTTTGTTTGGTTAATGGGGAGATTCCATTCCTGTAACTGTTCCTGTACTATAAAAGCAAAGATGGAGGATTTGTCTGACCTAATGTCTTTAATCACCGGATCTACTGGCAAACTCCAAAAGACTTATTGGGAATTCTACATAAATTACAGAACAATGCATTTGAGTTTGCTGATCACATTAGTTCCCTTTGTGGACTCTTGGTGATTCCTCCAAACAAATTAAGTGATTAGAAATAGTCAGCATTTTCTTCTCTCCTGGGGATACTATATACTGTATATTTATACCAGGACTTAATGAGGGGGAAGAGAACTTAATTTTCAGTGAGGCAAAAATCATTAAAATTCTACTTCTTCAGCACATTTTAATTTCATTTTTGGAAGAAATTAGAAGTAAAGATTAAAGGCAAACTATTTCCAATTTTTATCATTTTTTTGTCAAGCCATTTAAGACAATTTGAGGAGTTACAAGTGAATTTTCTGTTAACGGGCTATTATATTAGTAGTCTTAGAACTGATTTCCTTGCCTCAGGTTCTTCTATTATTAATTAATACCCAGATATCTACTGAGAACCTGTCACATGCCACGTTCTATCCTAGATGCTGGGAATATAAAGATGTATTCCCTGACTTCCAGGAGTTTATAATCTGGTGGGGGAGAATGCCAATTAAATAATGCATTATTATGATAGATATATGCACATAATACATTATTATGATAGAGATACACACGTAGATCTATGGGAACACATTGAAGGACATCAAAGTCAAGCTTAAGGATTCAAGAACTCTTCCCAAAGGAACTGCATTTCAAAGAATGTATAGAGTTGATCAATCAAGTAATATCCTCCATGCTGAACTAGTTATCCTCCTAAAGCCCAAGTCCTGTTATGCTGCTTTCTTGCTATATTCGTATAACAAAATACCACAGAACAGGTGGCTTAAATAACAGAAGTTTATTTTCTGGCAGTTTTGGAGGCTGGAAGCCTGAGGTCAGGGTACCTCTACAGTTGGTTTCTGATGAAGCCGCATTTCCAGGCTCCTGCAATAGGTGGCCACTTTCTCAGTGCATCCTCACACGGTAGCAGGAGCTCTGGTGTCTCTTCATCTTATAAGGACATCAGTCCTATTACATTAGGACCCCACTGTTAAGACCTCATTTAACTTGAACTACCTTTCTAAAAGATCTGTTTCCAAATAGAGTTACACTGAGGGTTAGGGCTTCAACATAGAAATTGCAGGAGTAGGGATGGGAATGATATATTTCAGTCTATATATCTGGTTTCATTTTTCTCCCTGGCTTTTCTGCAGGATGGAGACCAAACTCTCCAGCGTGGTGTTCAAGTTCTTTCCCAGTCTGACCGTGACCTGACTCTCTTCTCCCACTCTCCTTCCTTTCCCTATTCACCACCCCCTACCCCAAAAGCAGCACCCTCTGTTCGGTTGGTTCTCAGCCACTAGGCTAGGGCACACTGTGTAGCCTTTTCCATGTGTGCTGAGATGGTAAATGGGTAAATATTAATATATTTTTGCTAAACCTAAACATACACATTATCCAGTGATATCTGCCAAATTGTACATTAAGTCAAACGGGTTCTGCAATGCAGTATAAACAAGACTTTTATCTGTTGAGAGTAGAAGAGACCTAACCAAGCAGCAAACCAGCAGGACAGAAAGAGAATATTACTGAAACTGCCTTGTGAGGATGTAGAAGAGCTGAGTCAGTATGGTGTGATACAATTAAGAGAATCATGTAATAATTGAATGCTCTTATAGATATCCTCTTTACCATCTGAGCCACTGGGGAGGCCAGTGGATGTGAACTTGGACAAACTCCAGGAGATGGTGAGGGACAGGGAGTCCTGGCATGCTGCAGACCATGGGGTCGTGAGGAGTTGGACACACCTTGGCAACTGAACAACAATAGATGTCCTCAGATACCATAACACCCAATTTAGTGAGTGCATACCATGTGGTGTGTATACTAAGCTAAGCACTGTATATGCATAATTCATACACTCCTTAAAATAACCTCATGATGATTATTCCCATTTAATCAAACGAGGCTTACATGATCTTCCAAAGTTCCCACAACTGGAAAGTGGCTGAGTCTAAATTCAAAGCCTATATCCTAATTCCAAAGCCCGTGAGTCTCATTTGATTGTACTGATTGATGGCCATGGTATTGTTCAAGTATGCTGCTGAAGATTCTAAAATTCAAAACTGTGGTATGAATACAAGTGTGAAAAACAGTGTTTCCAGCCCTGTGGAACTGTGCACTGTTTCTTCAACCTGCAGTGCACTTTTGTGTGTCTTCCTAAAATGCTGTCCCGCATTTACCTTCAAGTTTCAACTCAAATACAACTTCATTCTGAAGCCTTCCCAGAGGTGACTTGGACACTACAGAATGAATAGCTCCCTTCTCTGTGCTCCCAGAGCAAGCCATGATCTGTGTTATAGCTGCATGTGGATGTTTCTGTCTCTCCTGCTAGATTCCAGGCACCATAGTGTAGTGGACTTCGGAGACAAGCTGGGTTTGGAAGCCTGACTCTGCCACTTACTATCTCAGTGACCTTCAGAAGCCTACTTAACCCCTGTAAGGCTCAGCTTCCTCAGATAGAGAAGAAACAGTGATAAAAATATCCCCCTCATCCAGTTGGTATTAGATATGTAAAACATCTGGCCATCGTTTGCTCTCAACAAATTCCAGTTCTCTTTTCCTCCCTGAGGGCAGAGTTCATTTCCTATTTGCTTGACCCTGGTGCTCGTCTATCTATTGAAACTCAATAAATATTTGTTGATAGAATAAATAATTGCATAATTGAGTTAACAATGAATGAACATGCTCTATATAGTGATAATGCCATTTTGGTTAGCCTTTTGCATGTATTTTTCTAGGCTGACAGTTTTTGTAAGAATGTTCTCCAAAGCTAGTCTATTTTCTAGTCTACTTTAGGATCAATTTAGCATATGCCCTTGCTTCTCAGTTTTGCTTTTACCTCATGGGTCTATATATGATGGGAGAAAGTGTGACTCCTTGTAATTACTAAAACTTAGACTCTATTTTTGGATGACACTGTTTTTTTAAGATTGTAGTACTCTCTCTACATTGCTGCCACCACCATTCTAGAATTTTCAGCTTGATGGCAGAAAATAAATCAGGGTAGGAGGTTCTATTTAACTAATAAAACGTTTATAATGATCTATTTAATTTGCAGATCTCCCACATATTTTGAACATGTACATTTGTAAGTAAATTTCTGGTATAATTTTCATTCTAAAATGGGAAAAAATATTCCCCATCAAGTCATTTAAAGTTTTTTTTTTTCCTTTCGCAGTCTCCTTAAAATTAATGAAAATCTAAAAATTTATCTCACTCCTAAAAATACCTTTATAGCTTTTCTCCCCAACTGATACTGATTGATTTTTTCAGTTGTTGAACTTTTTTAAACTTTAATGTTATCCTCCATCTTGGAATATCTTCCAGGTATACATTATAAATACTTTGGTTAGTGGAAAAAAATGTTATTAATCACAAGTACTATTTCTGTGATGGATAGCCATGGCAGAAAATCAAGAACAATTTGAGTCCATCAAGATTAAATGGCTTACTCTGTCCATAAAGGAAACCTTATAGCTCTGTACTGGCCCATTATTCTTCCTCTGAGAGTTCTAAAGTAGTCTGAAAACATTATAATAAATGAATAGTCAGCTAATTCTTTGAAATCATAAAACTAATTTGCTTTTTAGTTTTGCCACCTTTAAGAAAGCTCTTTACCTGATTATCTCTTTATGAAAATGATTATAAATAATTCATTTTCTGGGAGGGAGGAGAAGAAAAGATCAGAGCAGTACTTTAAGGCATGTATATAGACAACATATTCATAAACATCCATCTGGAATCAGAGTTTAATTTGAGTGAATATAAACGAAAGGTTTTTAAAAGGAAAAGTTCCCATCTGCAAATCAGCAATAAAGATATACTCTTTCTCAAGCTTCCCTGGTGGCTCAGACAGTAAAGAGTCTGCCTCCAATGCAGGAGACCTGGGTTCAATCCCTGGGTCAGGAAGATCCCCTGAAGAAAGAAATGGCAACCCACTCCAGTATTCTCACCTGGAGAATTCCATGGACAAAGGAGCCTGGTGGGCTACAGTCCATAGCGTCGCAGAGTTGGACATGACTGAGCAACTAACATTTTATCAGGAGTGGGGTTTAAATCTGTTCAGTCTCACAACCTGTACAACCAGTGCTAACTATGGGGTAAGTCTTCCTCAAAAGTCAATTTGCAGGCTTCTCTGGTGGCTCAGTGGTAAAGAATCTGCCTGCCAAGGCAGGAGACACAGGTTCAATCCCTGATCCAGGAGAATCCCACATGTCATGAAGCAACTAAGCCTCTGCACCACAACTATTGAGTCTGCGCTAGAGCCTGGGAGCCACAGCTACTAAGACTACACACCCTAGAGCCTGGACAGCCACAAGAAAGACCACTGCAATGGAAAGCCCGCACAGCAACAAAGACAAAAATAAATAAATAAATGTTCATCTTTTTTTAAGAAAAAAGAAATTCCTATTTCTTAAACAAAAAAGGTCAGTTTGCTATATGACACTTCAGTGAACCAGAAGTAAATCACTCTGTGATGAGATCATGCTTAGAAGAAGAACCTAAGAAATTTCACAAAGATGCGTTTTTAGATACCAAATCACAAAAGTGGAAACCTTTAATATTATCCTCCATTATCTTATACTTTGAAGGGACACTCAGAATCATTGTTAATCAGTTTTGTAGAGCCAAACCAAAGATGTAAGGAATTTCCTCAGTGTCATTGCCAGGATGTTCAGTTAAAAGAAAATCCTTTTTGGTATCAAATTGCCCAGGAATGGCTTCCCAGACAAATCAAAATTTTCTCAGTCTCAGTGTTACCTTGCTTTGTTTTAATTTTGCTTTCCTGCTCTCATGTAGTAATAAAATTCCTTTTCCTCCATAAAATCAATACCATTAGGAAGTGGTGAGTTTCTCCTTCACCAACAAGATACTTATTTAAATTCTTGTTGCAAATTTGTCAAAAAATTCAAGTGGAAGAATAATAAAAACAGATTGTGTATTCACCATAGCAAGCAAATATTTTGGTAGAAATGATAATTAAAAGATTGCATTAATATGAATTGCCCTTTTATATTGTCTGGTGTACCACTTTGTCTTCAAACATTATTCAATCTTGGGAAACATTTAAGGTTGACAGATAAGGTTTCCCTCTTAATCTTCTTTAGTAACACCTACAGTCCACCAAAGGCTTGCTAGGTGTGCTAGTGGTAAAGAACCCGCCTGCCTGCCAGTGCAGGAGACAGACACGGGTTTGATCCCTGGGTTGAGAAGATCCCCTGGAGGAGGGCATGGCAGTCCACTCCAGTATTCTTGCCTGGAGAATCCCATGGACAGAGGAGCCTGGTGGGCTATAGTCCATAGGGTCACAAAGAGTCAGACACAACTAAAGGGACTTAACACACACACACACACACACAGTCCACCAAAAGATGCTTGGGGTGAGAAATGATATTTGAGATCAAATAGTTGAATTCATTGCCCCAGAGAGACCCATCCCCAGAGCTGGATAGGGTCATGCCTCAAATGCATCTCATCTTTTTTTCCAAAGATCTGTATATCTTCTCTTCTGTATACATTCACTTTAAGAACAAAATAAAAGCATTTTAAGCCCTATAGTACAATTAGGCAAGGACCCATACTATTGCCTGGTAAAACATGATTAAATGAAACTACTGAACACAGAACAAAGCAAAAAACATCATGTATTTTTTAAAATAAAGTCAGAACTATTTGATTCCAGCTGCATGAAGCCTTATTGTTCAAATTAGTAAACACCTTATAAGCAGTGAAAGTGAAGTCACTCAGCCGTGTCCGATTCTGCGACCCTGTGGACTGTAGCCTACCATGCTCCTCAGTCCATTGCATTTTCCAGGCAAGAGTACCGGAGTGGGTTGCCGTTTCCGTCTCCAGAGGATCTTTCCGACCCAGGGATCGAACCCGGGTCTCATGCATTGTAGGTAGATGCTTTACCATCTGAGCCACCAGTAGGGTTAATCAAATAGAATTTTTTTAAGAACTGCGTAATTCTGTGGATCAGGTCACTCAGAAAATAATCACAACATCAGTTCAGTTCAGTTCAGTCGCCCAGTCGTGTCCGACACTCCGCTACCCCGTGAATCACAGCACGCCAGGCCTCCCTGTCCATCACCAACTCCCGGAGATCACTCAAACTCATGTCCACAGAGTCGGTGATGCCATCCAGCCATCTCATTCTCTGTCGTCCCCTTCTCCTCCCGCCCCCAACCTTTCCCAGCATCAGAGTCTTTTCCAGTGAGTCAACTCATCACATGAGGTGGCCAAAGTATTGGAGTTTTAGCTTTAGCATCAGTCCTTCCAATGAACACCCAGGATTGATCTCCTTTAGAATGGACTGGTTGGATCTCCTTGCAGTACAAGGGACTCTCAAGAGTCTTCTCCAACACCACAGTTCAAAAGCATCAATTCTTCGGCGATCAGCTTTCTTCACAGTCCAACTCTCACATCCGTACATGACCACGGGAAAAACCATAGCCTTAACTAGACGGACCTTGTTGGCAAAGTAATGTCTCTGCTTTTTAATATGCTGTCTAGGTTGGTCATGACTTTCCTTCCCAGGAGTAAGCGTCTTTTAATTTCATGGCTACACTCAGCATCTGCAGTGATTTTGGAGCCCAAAAAAATAAAGTCTGACACTGTTTCCACTGTTTTTCCATCTATTTCCCATGAAGTGATGGGACCAGATGCCATGATCTTTGTTTTCTGAATGCATACCTGAAATCAAAACCATAGTCTACCTTTTCCCTTTGCCTCTGCCAAAGGCAAGATAAAAAGAGCTGTAGGTAAACTATGTTGCATCCAGATAAGAAAGTTTAAAATTTTCTGTATCTATATTTACTTCCTCATTTCATCATTTTCTATGCTAAGGTGTTTTAGTCCCAGGAGGTGTGGTCACATATACTCTCAGAGCCTGATACAGCCGTTTATCTATTTGGCTTCTGGGATTTTGCAGTTCCCCAAGCCACTGTGTTGGTGATATAGTCAATCCTTCTTATTCACAATTCCATATTTGCAAATTCACTTACTATGCAACAGTTTATTTGTAACCCCAAAAATCAATACTAGTAGCATCTTCGTGGTCACTGGAGGTAACTCACAGACCAGTGAAAATTTTGAGCTGCCCAACACACATGTTCCTAGCTGAGGCTGAACAAGACAATGTTCTGTCTTCTTGTTGCAACTCATACTTTATAAACAGGTGTCCTTTTTGCAGTTTATTAAGTGCCGTGTTTTTCACTTTTTTAAATGATTTCACTGATTTAAATAGCCTCCAAATGCTGAAGGACTTGTGTGGTGTTCCTAAGTGCAAGAAGGTTGTGACATGCGTTATGGAATAAATACATGCTTTAGATAAGCTTGATTCAGATATGAGTTACAAGTGCTATTGGCTATGAGTTCAATGTTGGTGAATCAACAAGCTATTTTAAATAAGGCGTCTGTAAAGAGAAACACATAAAGCAAAGTTGTATATAGATGAACTGTGGTGAAATGTTTCACATTGGTGAAATGTTGAGATCAAAGGCAGACAGGAACCTAGGAGACATGGTCACCTCTGTGCTGAGTCGACAGTTTCTTCTGCTTGGAAATTCCTTTCTCCGATTTCTCCCTTTAGCCAATGCCTACTTGTCTTTAAAAACACTTCAAAAATAATCATATGCAAGTCTTTCCTTACACTCACTTTTTCCCAAGTTGATACAAATGCCCTTTCCTTTGTGCTTCCCTCATACCCTATGCATTCCCCGGTCATAGTTCCTGACACACAGTAGTATGGTGGAGTTGAGCTGTTTCTCCTGCAGGCTCTAAATTCCTTAAGGAAAAAGATCATGACTTCCTTGACTTTATAATCACAGGAACTGCCAAATATCAGATCATCTCCTAACCTACCAAATAAATGCTTATGAGTGAACAAATAGATTATTTAATTTTTCTGAACCAGACACCTGCATGATAGCCCAGTTCCTTGAGCTAGATAGCTTATGAGGTACTCATTTCATTAGAGGATGGCCCAAAATAGAATTGACCAAGACTCAGAGCCTCACAGACTCAGAAATACTGAACAAACATGTAGGCAGTTGCAAAAACGGATATCCAAGCCACAGACAAGAGTGGAAATACATTCTGTAAGCCACAGAATAAAGTCACAGCCAGTGAGCATTTCTGTTCTCTGAAGGAACTGACACAGGAAAAGGCAGTAGATAGAAATTCAAGGTCACGGTGCCAAGGTTCAACAGCATGTAAGAGAAACCTTGATATGGGAATTAGAATGCAGCATCAGGACTAGAAAATAAGTCAAGGCCTCTGTCCCCAGCTGTCTGAGATACTGGGCAAAGACACAAGACAAAAACTTGAACCCAAGGGACATGACAATATATACTAGAACTCTGACACAGAGATAGACTTGGCTATAAAAAAAAGGAAGCAAATTCCGAGAAGCATGTATCTTTCACCCAAACTCCAATCACATTCCTAAACGTTTGTGTCATTCCCTACTGCCATACCCAGATAGCTACTTTAGAGCCATCGATGTATGAGACAAATTCACCTAACTATAGTAATTCTTTCTTACAAAGCCAAAAAATATCGTTCAAAAGTCAGTTTACCAACAATTGATTTTATTGTTGAGGTAAAAATCTGTTACATAACTTTTTTAAATTTCTTTTTTTTTAATTTATTTTAATTGGAGGCTAATTACTTTACAATATTGTATTGGTTTTGCCATACATTGACATGAATCCGCCCCGGGTGTACATGTGTTCCCCATCTTGAACCCCCCTCCCACCTCCCTCCTCATGTCATCCCTCCAGGTCATCCCAGTGCACCAGCCCCGAGCATCCTGTATCATGCATCGAACCTGGACTGGCGATTCGTTTCACATATGATAATATACATGTTTCAATGCCATTCTCCCAAATCATCCCACCCTCGCCCTCTCCCACAGAGTCCAAAAGACTGTTCTATACATCTGTGTCTCTTTTGCTGTCTCATATACAGGGTTATTGTTACTATCTTTCTAAATTCCATATATATGCGTTAGTATACTATGTTGGTGTTTTTCTTTCTGGCTTACTTCACTCTGTATAATAGACTCCAGTTTCATCCACCTCATGAGAACTGATTCAAATGTATTCTTTTTAATGGCTGAGTAATACTCCATTGTGTATATGTACCACAGTTTTCTTATCCATTCGTCTGCAGATGGACATCTAGGTTGCTTCCATGTCCTGGCTATTATAAACAGTGCTGTGATGAACATTGGAGTACATGTGTCTCTTTCAATTCTGGTTTCCTTGGTGTGTATGCCCAGCAGTGTGATTGCTGGATCATATGGCAGTTCTATTTCCAGTTTTTTAAGGAATCTCCACATTGTTCTAAATAGTGGCTGTACTAGTTTGCATTCCCACCAACAGTGTAAGAGGGTTCCCTTTTCTCCACACCCTCTCCAGCATTTTTTGCTTGTAGACTTTTGGATAGCAGCCATTCTGACTGGCGTGAAATGGTACCTCATTGTGGTTTTGATTTGCATTTCTCTGATTACAAGTAACGTTGAGCATCTTTTCATGTGTTTGTTAGCCATCTATATGTCTTCTTTGGAGAAATGTCTGTTCAGTTCTTTGGCCCATTTTTTTTTATTGGGTCGTTTAGTTTTCTGGAATTGAGCTGCAGGAGTTGCTTGTATATTTTTGAGATTAATTCTTTGTCAGTTGCTTCATTTGCTATTATTTTCTCCCATTCTGAAGGCTGTCTTTTCACCTTTGTTATAGTTTCCTTTGCTGTGCAGAAGTTTTTAATTTTAATTATGTCCCATTTGTTTATTTTTGCTTTTATTTCCAATATTCTGGTAGGTAGGTCATGGAGGATCCTGCTATGATTTATGTCGGAGAGTGTTTTGCCTATGTTCTAACTTTTTAAGAAGGAAAATGGTGTATTTTCATTGTAGTACTAATTCAGTAATTTATTTGATAAAACAATTTATCTAAACTTTGAAACTTTTATTATAAAGGATAAACTTTTAGAACAATGAATAAGTAATAACAGAAAGAAAAAGATAGCAAACAAAATACATTTAAAAGGTAATAGGAGAAAGTACGGAATTCCCTGGCAGTCCTGGTAGGTAGGACTTTACATTTTCATTGCTGTGGCCCAGCTGAAGAACTGAGATGCTGCAAGTCACATGGTACGGCCAAAAGAAAAGAAAAAAAAATGCTGTTGGCCATAAATGTTCCAAACAGATATGATGTAGTTGTTGGTGTAGGTATAGACATTAGTCTTTATGTGTGAAGTTGAATTGGACATTATTTGCATCTCAATTCATACATTAATACAGGTGAGGGCCATACACTGAAATGTGGGGTCATGGGGCCAAGCTGAAATTTACAGAATGTTTGCCAAAAGCAGCTGAAAACTTTGTACCCTGATAAAAAAATGTAGGCAAGGTAAGGGTCAAAACTTAAGAGGCCAAAAAAAAAAAAAAAAAACTTAAGAGGCAGTGTCCAGCTCAGGCATGAAAGGTCAGACAATGCCATCAACAGGAGGATGAGTTCCAGAGTCAAAAGGTAGGAGAATCCAATTTGGAAAAAATTGTACCAAATTCATTTGACAAATATTTGTTGAGAATCTCTGTTAGTCTGGCATTGTGCTAGACGCAGGAGTACAATGATGAACAACAACAAAAAACCAAGCATTAAACTTACAAACTCTGCCCTCATCTGAAACTTATAATCTAATCAATGAGATAAATACTTATAAAAGAATTACATGTGCTGTTAGGAGAACATCTAATCAGGCAGTATTGATCTAATCAACAGAGTCAGGGAGAATTTCTGCAAAGATTCAGCTGAGATTTGAAGGAAGAATGGGCTTTAATTAAGCCAGAGATGGGGTGGAGGGAACATTAAGAGAACATTCTGGACAGCAGAAACAACTTAGTGCCTGTCTGAAGCTGAATGGCCAGTGTGGTGATGGAAAACTTAGGCCACAGTACTTAAACAATAAGCCATTGTAGGGTTTTAATTAGGGGGAGGATAATAACAGATTTATTTCAAAAAAAATTAGGAGAATAGTTTGAAAGTGGCCAGAAGTAAGGAAACCAGAGTGAAGGCCAGTGCAATCATTCAGTTGGGAGGTGATGATAGCTTGGATTAGGAAAAAGTAGATTGATTTAAGATATACTTAGGAAGAAAAATAATTAGGACTTGAATTGTATATTTCATATGGACAGTGAGGCATCAGTTCAGTTCAATCGCTCAGTCGTGTCCGACTCTTTGTGACCCCATGAATCACAGCACGCCAGGCCTCCGTGTCCATCACCAACTCCCGGAGTTCACTCAAACTCATGTCCATCGAGTCGGTGATGCCATCCAGCCATCTCATTCTCTGTCATCCCCTTCTCCTCCTGCCCCCAATCCCTCCCAGCATCAGAGTCTTTTCCAATGAGTCAACTCTTCGCATGAGGTGGCCAAAGTATTGGAGTTTCAGCTTTAGCATCACTCCTTCCAACGGACACCCAGGACTGATCTCCTTTAGAATGGACTGGTTGGATCTCCTTGCAGTCCAGGGGACTCTCAAGAGTCTTCTCCAACACCACAGTTCAAAATAGCAAGGTATAAAAGACAATATCATGGTATCCTGGCTTGCAGAACATGATAGATGGTGCCATTCAATGAAACAAGGAACATTAAATAAAGATCAGGTTGTTGGGGTTTTGCAGGGAGGGGGAAAGGGTTGTTGTTTAGTCACTAAGTCATATCTGACTCTTTGCAACCCCATGGACTGCAGCACACCAGGCTTCCCTGCCCTTCACTATCTCCAGGACTTTGCTCAAATTCTTGTTCATTGAGTCAGTGATGCTGTGTAACCATCTCATCCTCTACTGCCCTTTTCTTTTGGTTTCAATCTTTCTCAGCAACACGGTCTTTTCCAGTGAGTTGGTGGTTCACATCAGGTGGCCAAAGTATTGGAGCTTCAGCTTTAGCATCAGTCCTTACAATGAATATTCAGGGTTGATTTCCTGTAGGATTGACTTGTTTGATCTCCTCGCAGACCAAGGGACTCTCAAGAGTCTTTTCCAGCACCACAGTTTGAAAGCATCAGTCCTTTGGCACTCACCTTCTTTATGGTCCAAATCATGCATCTATACATTACTACTGGAGAAACCATATCTTTGACTATACAGACCTTAGTCAGCAAAGTGATCTCTGCCTTTTAATATGTTGTTTATATTTGTCATAGCTTTCCTTCCAGGGAGCAAATGACTTTTAATTTCATGTCTGTAGTCACTGTCCACAGTGATTTTGGAGCCCAGGAAAATAAAATTCTATCACTGTTTCCACTTTTCCCCCTTCTATTTACCATGAAGTGATAGGACCGGATGCCATGATCTTAGTTTTCGAATACTGAGTTTTAAGCCAGTGTTTTCACTTTCCTCTTTCACTCTCATCAAGAGATTCTTTAGTTCCTCTTCACTTTCTGCCATTAGAGTGGTATCATCTGCATATCTGCTGCTGCTGCTGCTAAGTCACTTCAGTCGTGTCCGACTCTGTGCGACCCCATAGACGGCAGCCCACCAGGCTCCCCCATCCCTGGGATTCTCCAGGCATATTTGAGGTTGTTAATATTTCCCCTGGCAATCTTGATTCCAGCTTGTGATTCATCCAGCCCAGCATTTCTCATGATGTACTCTGCATAGAAGTTAAATAAGCAAGGTGACAATATACAGCCTTGTCATACTCCTTTCCTAATTTTTAACCAGTCCATTGTTCTATGCCTGGTTCTGACTGTTGCTTCTTGACCTGCATACACATTTCTCAAGAGACAGATAAGGTGGCTTGATATTCCCATCACTTTAAGAGTTTTCCGCAGCTGTGATCCTCACAGTCAGAGACTTAAGCATAGACAATTAAGCAGAAGTAGATGTTTTTCTGGAATTCACTTGCTTTTTCTATGCATCAACTAATGTTGATGATTTGATCTCCAGTTACTTTTCCATTTCTAAACTAGCTTATACATCTGGAAGTTCTTGGTTCACTTACTACCGAAACTTAGTTTGAAGGATTTTGAGCATAACCTTGCTAGCATGTGAAATGAGAGCATTTGTATAGTAGTTGGAACATTCTTTGGCATTGTCCTTCTTTGGGATTGGAATGAAAACTGACATTTTCCAGTCCTGTGGCCACTGCTGAGTTTTCCAAATTTGGTGGCATATTGAGTGCAGCTCTCTAACAGCATCATCTTTTAGGATTTGAAACAGTTCAACTGGAATTTTGTCACTTCCACTAGGTTTGTTTGTAGCAATGCTTCCTAAGGTCCACTTGACCTCATACTCCAGAATGTCTGGCTCTAGGTCCATGACCATACCATCATCATTATCCAGGTCATTAAGACCAATTTTGTATAGTTCTTCTCTGTGTCCTTGCCACCTCTTCATATCTCTTCTATTTATGTTAGGTTATTACCATTTCTGTCCCTTATTGTGCCCATCCTTACATGAAATATTCCCTTGATATCTCCAATTTTCTTGAAGACATTGTTAGTCTTTCCTACTCTATTTCTTCTATTTTCTTCTATTTCACTGCACTGTTTATTTAAGAAGGCCTTCTTATCTCTCCTTGCCATTCTCTGGAACCCTGTATTCAGTTGGGTATATCTTTCCTTTTCTCCTTTGCCTTTCACTTCTCTTTTTCTCTCAGCTATTGTAAAGCCTCCTCAGGAAACTACTTTGCCTCCTTGCATTTCTCTTTCTTTGGGATGGTTTTGGTCAACACATCCTGTCCAGTGTTATGAACTTCTGCCCATAGTTCTTCAGACACTCTGTCTACCAGATCTAATCCCTTGAATCTAATCATCACCTCCACTGTATAATCAAAAGGGATTTCATTTAGGTCATACCTGAGTGGCCTAGTGTTTTTCCCTATTTTCTTCTATTTAAGCCTGAATTTTGCAAGAAGGAGCTCATGATCTGAGCCACAGTAAGCTCCTGGTCTTGTTTTTGCTGACTGTACAGAGCTTCTCCATCTTCAGCTGCAAAGAATATAATCAATCTGATTCAGTATTGACCATCTGGTGTTGTCCATGTGTAGAGTTGTCTCTTATGTTGTTGGAAGAGGGTGTTTGCTATTAGTGTGTTTTCTTGCCAAAACTCTAGTAGCCTTAGCTCTGCTTTATTTTGCACTCCAAAGACAAACTTGCCTGTTCCTCCAGGTATCTCTTGATTTCCTACTTTTGCATTCCAAACCCCAATGATGAAAAGGACATCTCTTTTTAGTGTTAGTTCTAGAAGGTCTTATGCTAACTCGCTTCAGTCGTGTCCGACTCTGTGCGACCCCATAGACGGCAGCCCACCAGGCTCCCCCATCCCTGGGATTCTCCAGGCAAGAACACTGGAGTGGGTTGCCATTTCCTTCTCCAATGCATGAAAGTGAAAAGTGAAAGTGAAGTCACTCAGTGGTGTCCGATTCTTAGCGATCCCATGGACTGTAGCCTACCAGGCTCCTCCATCCATGGGATTTTCCAGGCAAGAGTACTGGAATGGGGTGCCATTGCCTTCTCCGAGAAGGTCTTATAGGTCTTCATAAAATCATTCAGCTTCTTCAGCATCCTTGATTGGGGTATAGACTTGGATTGCAGTGATATTGAATGGTTTGCCTTGGAAAAGAACCAAAATCATTTTGTCATTTTTGAGATTATATCCAAGTGCTGCATTTCAGACTCTTCTGTTGACTATGAGAGCTACTCTGTTTCTTCTAAGGGATTCTTACCAACAGTAGTAGATATAATGGTCATCTGAATTAAATTCACCCATTCTCATTTGCATTTTAGTTCACTGATTCCTAAGATGTTGATGTTCACCCTTGCCACCTCCTCCTTGACCCCATCCAGTTTACCTTGCTTCACAGACCTAACATTCCAGGTTCCTATGCAATATTATTCTTTACAGCATTGGGCTTTATTTTCACCACCAGACACATCCATAACTGAGTGTCATTTCCTGTTTGGACTATCCTCTTCCTTCTTTCTGGAGCTGTTATTAATTTCCCTCTGTTCTTCTCTAGTAGCACATGGGACACCTTCTGACCTGGGGGCTCATCTTCTGGTGTCATACCTTTTTGCCTTTTCATACTGTTCATGGGGTTCTGGAGGCAAAAGTACTGGAGTAGTTTGCCATTCCCCCTTCCAGTGGACCACATTTTGTCAGAACTCTCCACCATGACCTGTCAGTCTTGGGTGGCCCTTCACAACATGGCTCATAGTTTCACTGAGTTACAAAAGTCCATTCCATTTAGACTCAAGGAGTTTGAGGTGCCTTTGAGATAAGCAATGATAAGTCTATTTGAGTGTCAAATAGGCCTGTAAATATGTGAGCTACAGAAGTGTGGGCCAGAGATGAGATAGAGTCATCTAGATGGGGAATCCCCCACCTGCTCCTCATTACAATATAGTGGACAGGACAGACATCCCTGAATGATGAGGTCAATCCCATTCATCCATTCATCTTATCTGTATAACCAGCAACATGATAAAAACCTTGAAGACTCAGTAGTTGTTTGGTTGCTAAGGACAAGTCTTGGTGACTATTGTGGACCAAGTCAGCAATAATATATAATTCAATCACATATAGAAATATCTTTAAAATTGTTGTTGTTGTTTAGTTGTTAATTCGTCCTCTACTCTTTGCAGCCCCAATGACTGTAGCCCGCCAGGTTCCTCTGTTCGTGGGATTTCCCAGGCAAGAATATTGGAATGGGTTGCCATTTCCTTCTCCAAGGGATCTTCCCAACCCAGGGATTGAACCAGAGCCTCCTGCACTGGCTGGCGGATTCTTTACTGATAAGCAACCGGGGAAGCCCATAGAAGAGAGGTTTCCCTGACCAGGAATCGAACCTGGGCTGCAGTGGTGAGAGCACTGAATCCTACCACTAGACCACCAAGGAACGTCAGCTTGTCTTTAATATATCTATACTTTATTGAATTTTAAGGGCTTCCCTGATAGCTCAATTGGTAAAGAATCTGCCTGCAATGCAGGAGACCCTGGTTCAATTCCTGGGTTGGGGATTTGCTGGAGGAGGGATAGGCTACCCACTCCAGTATTCTTGAGCTTCCCTTGTGGCTCAGCTGGAGCCTCCTGCAATGAGAAGTTCGATCCCTAGGTTGGGAAGATCACCTGAAGAAGGGAAAGGCAACCCACTCCAGTATTCTGGCCTAGAGAATTCCATGGACTGTATAGTCCATATGGTCACAAGGAGTCTGACACAATTGAGCCACTTCCACTTATTGAATTTAAAAGTGTAATATTCATTTTATGATTATATTTTCCTCAACATTAAGATTCAAGTATCACTTATTGCTTTTAAAAAAAATAAGTGCCTTTTAAAGCAATAGTAAAGCAGTTTTTCACTTTGCTGCACACATGAAACTAACAACATTGTAAATCAACTATACTCCAATAAAAATCTTTTAAAGTAGAAATAAAAAATAAAACAAGCTGGGGAAATTTTTTAAAAATAAATAAATAAAAGCAGTTTTAAAAATAATTTATGCTTATTTTTTCCTGCATTTGTTTCGTGTGACACTTAAAACAAGAGTTATGCTCTTCAGGTAATTGCTATTGGTTTTCCATTAAAATATATATAACAAAATTAAGAAAAAATATACAACAGAATCAAGAAAATACACATTTTCCTTCTTTAAAACAGATAAATTCATATTTTACCAAAATCTACATTTAAGAAAAATTGTATTGACTCTCTTTTATGTAATGACTGATATGTTTTTCTCATTTTAGTAAGCCATTATTTTTCAAATGAAAATTATATATGCCAGAGCTGGGAACTGAGCCAGGATCAGGCAGTTTCCAGGAGGTATGAAAAGGTGCTTAGACATGCATTTTTTTTCTATAAGTCAGCATTCTTCCTCCCTCCAATTAATAATCGTCTAGCACCTTCCATCCACTCCCATTGATGACTGCCTTTAGGTCTACCTTCTAAATATCAGATTAAAGCTGGAGAAAGCCTTTTCACTGATTATTCAAGCTATCTTTTAAAGTGCATGGTAGACCATTTGAGGTCCAACATTTCTGTATCTTATTATGCTGCTGCTACTGCTGCTAAGTCACTTCAGTCATGTCCGACTCTGTGTGACCCCATAGACGGAAGCCCACCAGGCTCCCTCGTCCCTGGGATTCTCCAGGCAAGAACACTGGAGTGGGTTGCCATCTCCTTCTCCAATGTGTGAAAGTGGAAAGTGAAAAGTGAAAGTGAAAGTGAAGTCGTGTCCGACCCCCAGCGACCCCACGGACTGCAGCCCACCAGGCTCCTCCATCCATGGGATTTTCTAGGCAAGAGTACTGGAGTGGCTTGCCATTGCCTTCTCCAGTATCTTATTATAGTAGATGTAAATTTACTGTATGAAATTTGTAGAATCTACATAACAGATTTCACTTAATAGACACAAGGGATGGTAGTAAATTAATAGTTGAAGCATTTTGTTATCAAAATCAACAGGCCAAGGGGCACATACTGCCTTTTGGAATCAAGCCCAAGTGTGACACATAGTTTTACCTTAAACCAATAGTAATTTTAACCTTTCTTAATTGCATTTTGTAACAGAATAAAAATGGAACCTACTCAAGATTAAGACTATGTAGACTAAGAACTAAGATTCCCTAGTGATCCCTTTGGGTATTTAACTTGAAATTCTTGGCATAGAAATAAAAATTAAATTCTAGAGCTGCAAGAAAAAAAATTGATAATGTTCTCTAATCTCTGTAAAACCACAGAACCTTGGTTCTGCTTAGATAGTATTCTAAAATTGGAATGTAATTCTCATTGTATACTTAACGTATATCAAAAGTCCTATCATAAATATTTGCACACATGCTCAGTCTCTCAGTCATGTCTAACTCTTTGTGACCCCATGGATATAGCCCACCAGGCTCATGTCCATGGGATTATCCTAGCAAGAATACTGGAGTGGGTTGCCGTTTTCACCTCCAGGGGATCTTACTGATCCTGGGATCAAACCTGAGTCTCCTGCTTGACAGGTGGATTCTTTACCACTGAGCCAGCTGGGAAGCCCTATCATAACTATTTAATTTACATTAAATAAAATGTTAGAAAATTCATCAGTTTATAAGTACCCTACAGTTCAACTATTCTTTCCCTTGGACCACTTTTTGCAAAGTGCTACATGATCCTATAAAATAAGTAAATTAGCTTTTTACTGAAATGTAATTGTTTTACAATGTTGTGTTAACTTCTGCTGTATAATGAAGTGAATCAGCCACATTCATGCATAAATCCCCTCCCCCTTAAGCCTCCCTTCCACCCCTCCCGCCCCACCTCTCTAGGTCATCAGAGAGTGCTGAGCTGAGCTCCCTGTGCTATAGAGCAGCTTCCCACTAGCTACCTATTTTACACATGACTGTGTGTATGTCAATCCCAATCTCCCAGTTCGAGTCACTCTCTCCTTCCCCTCCTGTGTCCACATGTCCATTCTCTGTATCTGCATCTCTGTTTCTGCCTTGAAAATAGGTTCATCAGTACCATTTTTCTAAACTCCACATATATGCATATATATATATACAATATACAATATTTTTCTCTTTCTGACTTACTTCACTCTGTATGACAAACTCTAGATCCATCCACATCTCTTCAAATGATCCTATTTCACTCATTTTAGTGGCTGAATATTATTCCATTGTATATATGTACCACATCTTTATTCATTCACCTGTCATTGGACATTTAGATTGTTTCTATGCCCTGGTTATTGTAAATAGTGTTGCAATGAACATTGACCCCAATGTGTCCTTTTGAGTTATGGTTTTTTCAGAGTATATGCCCAGTGGTGGGATTGCTGGGTCATATGGTAGTTCAGTGTTTAGTTTTATGAAAAATCCCACCATTGGTGGGATTGTATGTAGCAAACAGTATGGAGTAAGACACCTTTGATCAAGCAGACCTCACTCTGGGTTAGCTCCCCTGCTGTGTATTCTCATAGCACACATTTTCCACTAGAATGTAAATTGTTCTGTGAGAGCAGACTGTATTTGTCTCCTTCACCATGGTTTATCCTAATTAATTCTTCATTTTCATAATCAAGATTGATCAAAGAAACCATTCTGTTACTGCATGTGTGTGTGTGTGTGTGTTTAAATGTACCATAGTCTCTAGTGTGTGTTTTAAGTATTAACAGTTCAGCAAAAGAAGCCTGGATGCAAACAACTGAGAATGAGTTTGAATCCTTTGCTCTGACTGTTACTAGTTACCTAATTAATTAATTACCTAATTAATTAGTTAAGTGACCCTGAGAAAAGTTGTTAATTTTTATGTTGACTGAGTTCCTTCTATCTGTTAAAAGATAGTAATACCATCTACTTCAGGATTTAGACGAGTTACATAAAGCCTGACATCCAGTAGGTGCCCAATGAAAGTTTGTTTTTATCTTTCCTGCTTCCCCTCTTTTTTAAACACATAATTGAAAAATAAAATTTTAGGAGGTACAAAATAAGCTTTAGTATTAAGCGAAATGGTTTGACCAAAGTGGTAAACCTCAAAAGATGAAGAGTAGATTATGAAAGGCATGGTCACCCAGGTATCCACATCCTAATTAAAAGACACAGTCAAGATTGACTTTCTCATACTGTTCAAGAGAGCCTCCTGTATTTCTCTTAATCCTGTCTTTATTATAACCTGCAAAAGGACAAATTACCACCAAAGATATATTTTGAAATTTCAACTATGGAGCAAACTGTGTGGGCAAAGTTAATTTAAACATCACAGATAAATATAATTAAATTTATCTTAATGCCTCTCTCTACAAATACAGATTAATAGGTAAATGTCATGATAATTCTGAAGGTCTGGATCAGTGGCTGTCAATTAGAACCCTGTCAAAAATCAAGTAAGAAAAGAATATTACTATATTCCAACTATATACACCCTTTGCAACAATTCTTGGAAACCTAGAAAGAGACTTTAGAGTAGAAGAAAAAGCCAAGGCTATTAGAAATGGTGGGTAGTACAGCAAGCAGTCCCAACTCAATCCAAGGCAAACCCAAACTATCAGCTAAATATTGACTAAAATAATTATTTGAAATGATAAATATGACCTTAATATGCATATGTACTGTACGTTTAATTGGGTTGTTTTGTTTTGTTTTTGAGTAAATAAGGTTTTTTCCCCTTGAAATAATTTGGTAAATTTTTTTTTTTTTTTGGAAATCATGCATTTCATCTACATTTTCAAATTTATTGATATAAGGATTCATAGTGGTTTTAATCATCTCTGTAATCTCTACTGTAGCTCTAATGAAACTACTTTTCATTTCTAATCATTCATATCCTTTTTTGTCAGTAATTATAACAAAGGATTATCTGCTTTAACAGTCTTTTCTGAAAACATTTGGTTTTATTATCCTCTGTACAGTATTTTTGTTTCCTATGTTATCAGTTCTTGATTTTTATTCTCCCTTCAGTTTTGAGTTAGTTCTTATTTTCATTCCAACTTCCTTCCCTTCTCACTTTGTTTCTTAATTTTCCACCATATCTCTTTTCTAATACAAGTATTTACAGTTGTAAATATTCCTCAAAGTACTATTTTAGCTGCAACTCACAAGTTATATAGGGTTTTCATTATTATTCCATTTTAAATATTTTTACATTTTTATTATTTGTCTCATGAATTATTTAAAAGTATGCCTTTTAATTTCCCAATCTATGAAGTCTTACTGTTTTTTATTTCTAACTTAGTAATATTGAGGTCAGAAACATAGTTCCTGTCTTCTCCTAAGTAAATTTAAACATGTCAAGGTCCTCAGCATGATGCCATTCAACTATCCTACCCTATGTACCTCTATTCCCCAAAACACACACCTTGACACTGTCAGTTCAGTTCAGTTCAGTTCAGTCACTCAGTCGTGTCCGACTCTCCGCGACCCCATGAATCACAGCACACCAGGCCTCCCTGTCCATCACCAACTCCTGGAGTTCACTCAAACTCGTGTCCATCGAGTCAGTGATGCCATCCAACCATCTCATTCTCTGTCGTCCCCTTCTCCTCCCGCCCCCAATCCTTCCCAGCATCAGAGTCTTTTCCAGTGAGTCAACTCGTCGCATGAGGTGGCCAAAGTATTGCAGTTTCAGCTTTAGCATCAGTCCCTCCAATGAACACCCAGGATTGATCTCCTTTAGAATAGATTGGTTGGATCTCCTTGCAATATAAGGGACTCTCAAGAGTCTTCTCCAACACCACAATTCAAAAGCATCGATTCTTCGGCGATCAACTTTCTTCACAGTCCAACTCTCACATCCATACATGACCACGGGAAAAACCATTGCCTTGACTAGACGGACCTTGGTTGGCAAAGTAATGTCTCTGCTTTTTAATATACTATCAAGGTTGGTCATAACTTTCCTTCCAAGGAGTAAGCGTCTTTTAATTTCATGGCTGCACTCAGCATCTGCAGTGATTTTGGAGCCCAAAAAAATAAAGTCTGACACTGTTTCCACTGTTTTTCCATCTATTTCCCATGAGGTGATGGGACCAGATGCCATGATCTTTGTTTTCTGAATGTTGAGCTTCAAGCCAACCTTTTCACTCTCCTCTTTCACTTTCATCAAGAGGCTTTTGAGTTCCTCTTCACTTTCTGCGTAAAGGTAGTGTCATCTGTATATCTGAGGTTATTGATATTTCTCCCAGCAATCTTGATTCCAGCTTGTGCTTCTTCCAGCCCAGCGTTCCTCATGACGTACTCTGCATATAAGTTAAATAAGCAAGGTGATAATATACAACCTTGACGTACACCTTTTCCTATTTGGAACCAGTCTGTTGTTCCATGTACAGTTCTAACTGTTGCTTCCTGACCTGCATACAGGTTTCTCAAGAGGCAGGTCAGGTGCTCTGGGATTCCCATCTTTTTCAGAATGTTCCACAGTTTATTGTCATCGACACAGTCAAAGGCTTTGGCATAGTCAATGAAGCAGAAATAGATGTTTTTCTGAAACTCTCTTGCTTTCTCCATGATCCAGCAGATGTTGGCAATTTGATCTCTGGTGCCTCTGCCTTTTCTAAAACCTGCTTGAACATCTGGGAGTTCACGGTTTACATACTGCTGAAGCCTGGCTTGGAGAATTTTGAGCATGACTTTACTAGCGTGTGAGATGAGTGCAACTGTGCGGTAGTTTGAGCATTCTTTGGCATTGCCTTTCTTTGGGATTGGAATGAAGACTGACCTCTTCCAGTCCTGTGGCCACTGCTGAGTTTTCCAAATCTGCTGGCATATTGAGTGCAGCACTTTCACAGCATCATCTTTCAAGACTTGAAATAGCTCAACTGGAATTCCATCACCTCCACTAGCTTTGTTAGTAGTGATGCTTTCTAAGGCCCACTTGACTTCACATTCCAAGATGTCTGGCTCTAGGTCAGTGATGTCAGGTCAGGGTTATTAAGCAACTTTATGCTCATTCCAGCCTCCATGTCTCCATTTATTTTTAATTGGGTGAATTGATATCCTCTTTTCATCAGTGAGCATGTTTTTTTGTATCATGATCATTAAGCTGCTTCCCTAGTTGCCTTTCTCTCTTTGATGTATTATTTTTAAATCCTTAGATTGTTTATTTTGGAGCTCCCTTAGGGTTCTTCTAAAATTTTTACAAGCAACCTAGATGTCCATCTGCAGATGAATGGATAAGAAAGCTTTGGTACATATACACAATGGAGTATTTTTCAGCCATCAAAAAGAATGCGTCTGAATCAGTTCTAATGAGGTGGATGAAATTGGAGCCTATTATACAGAGTGAAGTAAGCCAGAAAGAAAAACATCAATACAATATACTAACGCATATATATGGAATTTAGAAAGATGGTAACCTTAACCCTGTATGCTGCTGCTGCTTGAGACAGCAAAAGAGACATAGGTGTATCGAACAGTCTTTGGGACTCTGTGGGAGAGGGTGAAGGTGGGATGATTTGGGAGAATGGCATTGAAGCATGTATATTATCATATGTGAAACGAATCGCCAGTCCAGGTTCGACGCATGATACAGGATGCTCGGGGCTGGTGCACAAGGATGAACTGGAGGGAGGATATGGGGAGGAGGGAGGTGGGAGGGGGGTTCAAGAAGGGGAACACATGTACACCCGGGGTGGATTCATGTCAATGTATGGCAAAACCAACCAATATATTATTGTAAAGTAATTAGCCTCCAATAAAAAAAAAGAAATTGAGAAAAAATAAAATAAAAAGCGTGATTTCTTTTTTTTTACAATTTAAAAAAATAAAAAATAAAATTTTTACATGTTTTAAAATTTTAAACTTACGTTACGATTTTAGATTCGGCAATGGATTTGTGTGAATATAATTTTCCTCTACGTGCTTTTTTCCCACATACTTTGATGTTTGTGTCATATTGCATTGATAGTCAATGGAAAAAATGAATGTTTTTTTAAATCTGTATTTGAGTGAATATATTTCCCCCAGTGCTTCCTAAGCCTATTTTCTTCATATTTTTTCCTTTTCCGACTATCTGCTCCTTTCACCAGAGAATAGTAATATTTTGAGAACTAACTACGTAGCATATACACACTAAGTTGTTTACTCACATTCCTATTTAATCATCAGAAAAGCTCTGTCTGAGAAGCATCATAATTACCCCTATTGCAGATGAGGACACTGAAGCAGAAACCTGCAAGTAACTTTTTCACGGTCACACAGCTAAAATATAGTAAAGACAATTTGAACCTGGACCCATCTGACGATGGAGCCAAAGAGCTTAAGTACTACCCCACACTGATTTCAAGAGTTTCTGGATTCTCTAAGCAGTTGGATGGTTGCCAGGTAACTAAGCAAAGAGCATATTGAATTGGAACCAGTTCAGTTCTCTTCTAAGATATTCTTAAGATTAAATTCAGTAATTAGGCTTTTATACAATGGTAGTCAAGAGAAGATTTCTTTTGGTAATGTAGATAGGTAATCAGTGAAATAAGCACTACCATATGCTATCTTTGATGAATGTTTCAGTCAAAATGTTTAAGCATAGTACAAGGAAGAAATGCATTCTTCATATGAGAACAAGTTCTTGAGAAGAAAGGGTTTTTCTTTTAAAGTTTACTGCTTATTAAGATCTTCTTTATAACTGAAATTTAACTGAGAAGAAAGTTTATAATATACTAGAGACTTTGTAACAGAGGGATTTCTACTGCGTAAAAGACAAATAATACCTTAGATGTCCCTTCTTGTTTCTCCCTTCTTCCTTCCAACACTATTCACTAACTCACCTGAAGTTGAATCATCAGGAATCTTTCATGCCTGTACAGAGAAGGCAGTACACATCCCTCCCCTCTTTTTCCCACTTTTCACATTTTAAAAGCATTGAAAAATGTTTTTCTATAATAATAATAGCTTCCTTTTAATAAATATCCACTATATGCCATGCATTGTTAAGCAATGTTTGTATTATCTCCAATTTTCACACCTTTCCTTACAGATAAGAAATCAATACCCAGAGAAATCATTCTTTGATTTACCCAAGGTCACAAACCTCTGACCAAATGGGATAGTGATTATAGTTAGAAGGATGATTAGTTAAGATATTATTTGCCATTAATCACATAGAATTGGGATTCAAACCCAGATGTGTTTGGCAACTAATGTATGTTGCCACCCAAACTGTTTGGCTCTGAAAAGCCAAAAATAGGAACTCAACAACTTAATTCTTGAAGTGACACTAAAATTCATTAACCTTCTGCTGCTGCTGCTAAGTCACTTCAGTCGTGTCCGACTCTGTGTGACCCCATAGACGGAAGCCCACCAGGCTCCCCCGTCCCTGGGATTCTCCAGGCAAGAACACTGGAGTGGGTTGCCATTTCCTTCTCCAATGTGTGAAAGTGAAAGTGAAGTCACTCGGTCATGTCTGACTCGTAGCGACCCCACGGACTGCAGCATACCAGGCTCCTCCATCCATGGGATTTTCTAGGCAAGAGTACTGGAGTGGCCTGCCATTGCCTTCTCCGAACCTTCTACGAGATGTTAAATTTATATATTGTCAAATCCTAATTTCCTAAAATTACTTTTTATTCTGTAATTTATTTTCTCAGGAGTAGTATATAAATATAAGTAATATAACTAAACTTTAGATTATAAGAAAACATCCAGTATTAAAATATTATGAATATAAGATATAAAGTCCTGGGGATGTAATATACAACATTATGGCTGTAGTTTTAAAAAAAATACTGTATTGATACATTTGAAAGTTGCTAAGTGAGTCAATCTAAAAGTTTTCATCAAAAGGAAAAAAATGTGTAATTATATAAGGTGATGGATGGTAACTAAACTCATGTGGTAATCATATCACAATATATATGTCAAGTAATTCTGCTGTATACCTTGAACTTATACAGTGTTGTATGTCAGTTATATTGCAACAAACCTGAGAAAAAGAAAAAATATTGTAAATTTGAATTCTGACCCCCTTATGCTATCATTTTAAGAATTAATAAATGATTTAAATGCCTTGTAAAATTCCATTATGAACATAACAAAAGCACTGCGGTTAGAAATGAGAATTCTTTTGTTATGAAATTAACAAGTAAATTATTTATTCCAACTAATAAGGTAAACTGTAAGAATTTTCTCTTACCACTGAATTTATTTAGTTATTCTGGCTGAGAGTTCTTAGAGTAGTTGGAAATGTTTTTGTTCTGATGACACAGTTGCCTACCATGTGAAGTCACTCAGTCGTGTCAGACTCTTTGCGACCCCATGGACTGTAGCCTACCAGGCTCCTCTGTCCGTGGGATTCTCCAGGCAAGAGTACTGGAGTGGGTTGCCGTTTCCTTCTCCAGGAGATCTTCCCAACCCAGGGGTCGAACCAGGGTCTCCTGCATTGCAGGCAGAGGCTTTACCATCTGAGCCACCATAGTTTTGTTATTAATTCCAAGGAAATGTATCCAGGAAGCAAAAATCAAATCATATTTGAAAACTTTGTTTCTGGTGCATTATATTATATTATAAAACTGATTAGATATTAAAATCCATTATAATAAAAAAGGACATGAAATCAAAATTTAAATGAATGAATTTACCTTACAATTATTTAGAATATTCAGGAAGGCCTGGCGTGCTGTGATTCATGGGGTTGCGGAGAGTCGGACACGACTGAGCGACTGAACTGAACTGAACTGAACTAAATATTTGACCTTTTATACTAGAAGCATTATGACAATATATTAATATCTTGCCTGTGACTAACCAATATTTTCTATTACACAGAAAATAATCATATTAGTTTTGTTTATAGGGGATTTTAAGAACTAAACTTCCTACTGTTTAATTTCAATCTCTAAGACTTTTTTTTTGCTTAGACTAGTAATTGTGTATTAGACAATGTAATGGTTTCATTCATTCATATTTCATGACTCAACCAATTCAGCAGAAATTCATTGAGTATCATTGACAAGGCACTGCTAAGCTTGAAGGAAGGATAAAAGGATGAGTAAGACTTTGAAAGAGACATGGTAGCAGCTATGAGATAAAGCAGGCAAAGTAAGATCAATACTGTAATAAAAGTATAAAGTGCTATGTAATCACAGTATGGGAGCATTTAATTCCCACTGATTACATGTGTAATGGGATAGTTAGAAAAGAAAGTTAATATTGAATGTGCTCAGTCATTCAGTCATGTCCGACTCTTCAGCCCCCTGGAATGTAGCCTGCCAGGCTCCTCTGTCCATGGAATTTTCCAGGCAAGAATACTGGAGTGGGGTGCCATTTCCTACTCCAGGGGATCTTCCCAACCCAGGGATCGAACCTACATCTCTCATCTCCCCTGCACTGGCCAGTGGATTCTTTATCACTAGTGCCACCTTATACCTACATTGAAAGTATCCCAGGTCTTTTTCTATAAATGCTATTTTATTCAATACTTAGCAAATTGACAGATACTTTTAAATTATCTTAGTTTGTCAGAAACAGACTCAGATTTAGAAAATAAAACTTATGGTTATCAAAGGGGAAAGGTAGAGGGGGATAAATTGGGAGTTTGAGAATAATATATGCACACGTAAAACAGATAACTAGCAAGGGCTTCCCAGATGGCGCAGCGGTAAAGAACGTGGGAGATGTGGGTTCAGTCCCTGAATGGGGATGATCCCCTGGAGGAATGGCAACCCACTCCAGTATTCTTGCCTGGGAAATCCCATGGAGAGAGGAGCCTGGTGGGCTGCAGTCCATAGGGTCACAAAGAGTGG
Organism: Moschus berezovskii; assembly: GCF_049115385.1. Taxonomy (NCBI): domain Eukaryota; kingdom Metazoa; phylum Chordata; class Mammalia; order Artiodactyla; family Moschidae; genus Moschus; species Moschus berezovskii. The sequence continues at coordinate 25,741,055 of NC_142473.1, forward strand.
GACACAACTGAGCGACTAAGCATGCTAAGCATGCAAGCAAGGGAATAGACAATAGCACAGGGATAACAGATAATAGCACAGTCCTCAATATTCTGTAGTAACCTAAATGGGAAAAGAATACGAAAAAGAATAGATATGTGTATATGTGTAGCTGAAAAAATTTAGCTTAGTTTTTAAAGGACTCTGAATTTTTTTCTTTTATTATCTGTGATATATGATGCCTTTTCTTCTTTCAATATCTGTGATATATGATGCCTTAAATTCAAGTGAAAAATAGAAATCTTGTCCCTAAATAAATAAAACTAAAACTTTGTAGATTCTTAGAAAGCAAGATTAATATGACTTGAATGGAATGAAGCAGAACCAAAGCAGCAGTGTGCCCCACTGATTACTCAGGCCCAGCACCCCTCCTCCCTCCCACGTCTGCGTGGAGTGTGCCTAAACTTTGCAGCTTCTCTTGCATCTGGACTGAAGAAGCATCTTGAGGAATTACTTAGCAATACACAGCTTCTAGGGTTTTGCACACCTGTCTCCTCTGCCTAGAAGCTTTCTTCCCCATCCTGTCTGTGACATTATCTGGTGACTACGCTTTCATGTCTAATCTTGGACATCACCTCCTCTGAGTCTCAGCCATAGATACACATCCTTGTCTGAATTAAGGGTCCCTCTTCAGTTCTCTATTTGCATCCTGTTCTAACCTCATTGTAGTCTTTTTCCCTACAAGCCTGCCACCACCTGGCAGGCAGAAATGGTATTTATTTTTGCCCAGCCCCTGCTGCTGCTGCTACTGCTGCTAAGTCACTTCAGTCGTGTCCAACTCTTCTGTGACCCCATAGACGGAAGCCCACCAGGCTCCCCCGTCCCTGGGATTCTCCAGACAAGAACACTGGAGTGGGTTGCCATTTCCTTCTCCAATGTGTGAAAGTGAAAAGTGAAAGTGAAGTCGCTCAGTCGTGTCCGACCCTTAGCGACCCCAAGGACTGCAGCCTACCAGGCTCCTCTATTCATGGGATTTTCCAGGCAAGAGTACTGGAGTGGCTTGCCATTGCCTTCTCCGTGCCCAGCCCCTAGCACAGTAATATTATATCATAGGTGCTTATTATAGACTGAAGTGTTATTGCTGTTCAATTGCTAAATGTGTCCAACTCTTTGTGACCAATTCTTAGCAACGGATTGAAGTGTGACCCACTGAAACAAGAGATATGTGGAAGTCCTAATCCCCAGTACCATCAAAATGTGACCTTATTTGGAAATAGAATCAGGGAGAAAAAGCAATGTGACAACCAAAGCAGAGATTGGAGTTACACAGCTGCAAGCCAAGGAATGCCACAGATTTCCAGCAAATGATCAGAAGCTAGGGAGAGGCAAAGAAGGGTTCCCCTACAGGTTTCAGAGGGATCATGGCCCTGCTACAGTTTGATTTTGGACTTCTAGCCTTCAGAACTGTGTGACAATAAATATCTGTTGTTTTAAGCCACCTGATTTTTGATACTTTGTTACTGAGTTCCTAAGAAAGTAGTGCAACACCTTTGAATGGATGACCTAGAACTTTTACCTGGCTGTGACAAATCTATGTCTATTCTCAGTTTTATTTTCCTTCTAGCTTTGATCTAAGCTTTTTTCACTGTGCTTGGCCATTTGAAGCAATGAGTTTCATTTGTCAGAGTCTCAGGTTTCTTCTCTGGTTCTCAAGTACTCCAGATGCGATTTCTGCCTGGCCAGCTCCAACGCTGAACATATGTGGATTCTCTGGGGAGGGGGGGAATGTGTACCTGTATTTGCCTCTTTGAATACAGTCTGAAAAAAAGTGAAGTGAAAGTGCTAGTCACTCAGTTATGTCTTTGTGACCCTATGAACTATAGCCCATCAGACTCTTCTGTCCATGGGATTTCCTAGGCAAGAATACTAGAATGGGTTGCCATTTCCTTCTCCAGGGCATCTTCCCAACCCAGGAATTAAACCTGGGTCTCCTGCATGGCAGTGGATTATTTACCGCCTGAGCCACCAGGGAAGCACTATATACAGTCTATATCTTGGTAAATCTTTGTGCCTGCACTAATTTTTGTTTGTTTGTTTTACTTTTAAGAAAACTTACCTGAGCATATGCATGTCTCAATATCTAAGACAGAGGAGTGATGGGGTATGAGGCTCTGTTCTGTATACAAGCTGCTCAAGAAAGCCTTCATGCCATTGCAACACATGCTGGCATGATGTTTGAGCTGGCTGGTGTGTCTTGCTACCTTTTAATGGCAATTTAGTGTAACGACCAATACCTTGGGTTTTGTTGTCAAGTAGAGCAGGTATCAAATACAATCCTGCCACTTTAAAGCTTAGGTAAATTATTTAACCTCAGTACTTTTCACATTCCTCATATGTAAAATGGATGACAGTGGTGTCAAACTTCTAACTTATTATAAGAAAATAATGATATAATACATATATCAAGCTTTTAGCATGGTTCATGTAATAAAATCAGTGAAAGCTATTGTTACATGGGCAAGAAAAATTCCCTCCATTTGCGATCGAAATCAAATTTATTTTGTAAAGCAGCACCTCTGGAATAAAACTGAATTGTGTAGATGAAAAGTATAAATCTATTATGGAAAACAACTGTTTATTTCTGCCCCAAAATACAAGAAGGAAAATGGAAAAACATCCATCCCTCCTCCCATGGACACAAAGCTTTATTATTAAGTCAAAAAACTCACCCACTTCTTTTTCTCTCTTTAAACAGGCTAAAAAGAGAGAAGAAATTATCCAACTCTTCAGAAAACAAAGAGAAGAAAGGATCTTGGTGAGAGTGATAGTGAGGCATTCAGATAAATCTTTGAGGGGGTGGCAAATTCTGAGAGGTTTTATAGCTTTATCCTTTAAATCTTGATGCCCATGGTCCAGAGTCTTCTATATGCTGGAAGTGGGGCAGGGCATAGACATCAGATAATTTGAGAATCCTTGATAAACCAAAGATATCTCCAGAGTGAGCAACTCTGTTGGCACGGAAATGGTCCTGTTGTCACTGGGCTTATTGTCACTGGGTTTATTGTCACCTGTTATAAAGCTGTCAGATATTGGCATGGGCTACTTCATTGCTAGTACATACAAACAAGTTCCATTCTGAGAGCACATTTGTAAGTCCAGTTTGTTTGTAAGTCCAACAAAGTTAGCCTAGGTACCCAATTAACACAATTGGCTATATGGTACAGTACTATAATGGGTTAATAAAACTTTTCACACAAATAGCACATTAAAAAAATAAAAATTAAGCATTTTTAATCCTACAGTACAGTTACCTTGAAAAGCACAGTAGTATAGTACAACAGCTGGCCTGCAGGGGCTGGAGTCGCTGACTGGAGGAGGAAGAGGAGGTGGGAGATGGTAGAGCTGAAGCATCATCGTCAGCAGCAGGAGACGGAGGGCGAGCTGCAGTGTCACTCACACCTTTTGACTGAACGTGCAAACACACATTTGTATCTTTGAAAGTTTGCAACTTGAAGGTTCACATGTAGGGGACTTACTGTATTTGTTTTATAATGACTGATCTGGCTTAGATCATACAGAAACAAGTGCTAAATAAATAATATAAACAAACAATAAAAGCAATGGCATCCCGTAGTCTTATGGATGTACAAACACACTCTCCTGAATGAACCCCAAATGCCTTAATCTGGACCATTTCTAACGCCACAGTCTCCAGATTTAGGAAGATAGTGATTATAAGTTCTGTGATAATTTTACTTCATACTTTTCCCAAGTAAATTTCAGTCATTGCAAGAAGTAAAAATTTTCCTTTTTGATGTTTGTTTTGTTTTAGAAAGAACTGATTTCCCTTCCGCATAAACCAAAAGGCAAAGTGCACAAAGCAAAGTAAGTTTACCTCTGTCAAAAGTGGTCTGACCTTTCTGTTGTTGTTGCTGTTCAGTTGCTAAGTTGTGTCTGACTCTTTGTGACCCTATGAATTGCAGCACACCAGGCTTCTCTGTCCATCACTGCTTCCCTGAGTTTGCTCAAACTTATGTCCATTGAGTCAGTGATACCACCCAACCATCACATCCTCTGTCGTCCCCTTCTCCCCTCTCCTTCAATTTTCCCCAGCATCAGGGTCTTTTCCAATAAGTCAGTTCTTTGCATCAGGTAGCCAAAGTATTGGGGCTTCAGTTTCAGCATCTGTCTGTCTAATAAATATTCAGGGTTGGTTTCTTTTAGGATTGACTGGTTTGATCTCCTTGCTGTTCAAGGGACTGTCAAGAGCCTTCTCCAGCACCACAGCTGGAAAGCATCAGTTCTTCAGCACTCAGTCTTCTATATGGTCCAGCTCTCACGTGACTGCTGGATAACCATAGCTTTGAGTATACGGATCTTTGTCGGCAAAGTAATGTCTCTGCTCTTTTAAACACTGTCTAGGTTTGACATAGCTTTTCTTCCAAGGAACAAGCGTCTTTTAATTTCGTGGCTGCAGTCACTGTCCACATTGATTTTGGAGCCCAAGAAAATGAAATCTGACACTGTTTCCACATTTTCCCCATCTATTTGCCATGAAGTGATAGGACTGGATGCCATGACCTTAGTTTTTTGAATGCTGAGTTTTAAGCCAGCTTTTTCATTCTCCTCTTTCACCTTTGTCAAAGGCTCTTCAGTTCCTCTTTACTTTCTGCCATTAAAGTGGTATCATCTGCATATCTGAGGTTGTTGATATTTCTCCCAGCAATATTGATTTCAGCTTGTAATTCATCTAACCCGGCATTTTGCATGGTGTACTCTGCTTGGAAATTAAATAAGCAGGGTTACAATATACAGCCTTGATGTACTCCTGTCCCAGTCTTGAACCAGTCCATTGTTCCATGTCTGGTTCTAATTGTTGCTTCTTGTCCTGCATACAGGTTTCTCGGGAGGCAGGTAAGGTGGTCTGGTATTCCTTTCTCTTTAAGAATATTCCAGTTTGTGTCATCCTCACAGTCAAAGACTTTAGCATTGTCAAGGAAGCAGAAGTAGATTTTTTTTTTAATTCCCTTGCTTTTTCTATGATCCAGCATTTGTTAGTAATTTGATCTCTGGTTCCTCTGCCTTTTCTAAATCCAGCTTGTATATCTAGAAGTTCCTGGTTCATGAACTGCTAAAGCCTAGCTTGAAGGATTTTGAGCAAAATCTTGCTGGCATATGAAATGAGTGCAACTGAATAGTAATTTGAACATTCTTTGGCAATTGCTCTTCCTTGAGATTAGAATGAAAAGTGACCTTTTCCAGTCCTGTGGCCACTGCTGAGTTTTCCAAATTTGTTGGCATAATGAGTGCAGCATTTTAACAGCATCATCTTCTAAGATTTGAAATAGCTCAACTGAAATTCCATCACCTTTCTGGTTTCCCTATAAAGAAGTGCTTCTTTTTTTCCTTACTCAATTTTCTCCCTAACTTCAAATCTTCTTTAAAATAAACCCACCCACTGTTTTAGAGATTTCTTGCTTTGAGAAAACTTTCTTCTTCTCATCTACATAGAAGTGTGTGTCCGCTTATCTGTCTGTGCAATACAAAAGCATAAGTTGATGCAAACAGGAGAACAGATCAGCCTTGAGCCTCTGTACACATTCCATTCCCCTCCTTTCTCACCCCAGGGAATCGTATCCACCTGCCGTCACACCCTCTCAGCTCCCCTCTCTCCCACCAACACTGAGCCCTCTCATTTTTGGCAAAACAGCATGTCCTCTAGATTTCCAACTCTGATACTACCGAAGGCATACCTAAGATTGCTAAATCTTAATCCATGTAGCAAGGGCTAGCCTCACAGTTCAGGGTTAATCGCCTTATTCCCAGAATACTGCTAGAGCAGCACCAGGCACAGGGTCCAGAAGAGTATAAAGGAAACTGGCTATCACCTGTTAATGACTAAAGAATCCCTAATAAAAAATGTCTCCATCTTTGTATTATGACTGAAACCCAATGTGTCTAACTCAACATTAACTTGACAGATGTTTATTTGCATACTACATTCATGGATTAACAAGAAGTAATAGAATTTTAATTTTTATCTTATTGGTACTGAGGCCAACTTCCGTTAATGTTATCAGATGTTATTAAAGAAAACATGAATATGTCTACACTGATTTTTTTAAAAGTTCTGAAAAAAAAATTGGAAAAGTCACTTAATGACCTAATATTGTCTACACAATGTTTAGCAACTTAATTTCTTGCTTTTCAGTCAGATGATCTGATTTAATTTATAAGGGTGGAGCAAAATTAGTTCAGTGAAAATTTCATTTACCTGATTCAAATAATAAAGATTGCTACTTGAATTGAATCAGCAGATCTGTCTGGGTACCGCAGAGAAAGTAAAAGTGTTAGTTGCTCAGTCGTATCTGACTCTCTGTGACCCCATGGACTATAGCCCGCCAGGCTCCTCTGCCCATGGGATTCGCCAGGCAAGAATCCTGGATTGGATAACCATTCCCTTCTCCAGGGGACCTTCCCAACCCAGGGAGGGAACTCAGGTCTCCTGCATTGCGGGCAGATTCTTTGCCGTCTGAGCCACCAGGCAAGCCCCGGGTACCTTAGATTTCTGTGCATATTTTCATAGGGATGATCAGAACAGTCCTGTTACTACACATGTGGATTCACCTAAGAGTAAAACATTATTCCACAACTTGGACGAATAATTCCCTTAATGATATAAGTGCTTACCTAATTCCTTCTGTATACCTCCTCTGTTCTAAAGCCTTGAATTTCATGCTGTTTCACTGCGACATCTTCCTCTGAGCTTCTTACAGTTACTGTCTGCACCGTTCTTTTGGCAATTAGTCATGCACTACTTTGTGCCCATATTTTGTAATTATTCAACTCTTCTCTTCTATGTTATTTAGCTTTTCACCTATTTTTTACTTGTCTGTGACTGTATTATATGCTCGAAAAGAAATTGGGTTTGGCACAAAATGCCTAACACAGTGCCTCCCTGTAGGAATTCAGAAAATATTTGTAAAAAACTAAAAAATATTTTGGCCACACCACATGGCTTTTGGGATCACCAGGGATTGAACCCAGACCCAGGCAGTGAAAAAATGCCAAGTCCTAACCACTGGACCACCGGGGAATTCCACATAACAAAATGTTTTAGCTAAAAAAATGTCATGTTGTTCAGCATTAGCTAATTTAGAAAGTAATATTTCTATACTGTACGTTAGTTTGTGAACAACTTTTAAATTTGTGAAATATCTTAAGATTTTGTTTTAACTTATTTTAAAGTTTAATTTTATTTTAATCCTACCCCCTTTCCTCTCCCTCCATCCTTTCTTGTCAACCCCAAACTTCCCTACATAAACAGATCTGCCTTGACCATCACTCCTTCACCAGATCTTAGAATACTCCAGGTCCCATGCTGTCAGAAAGAAAGAACTGAAAAAGTGTGTACACAGTAAGGTTTTAGTGGCATTATGTTTTTTAATCCACCCAGGAATATTTGCATTTTGAAAGAGGGTTGACTAGAAGGAATACTGGGTAATCCAAAGAAATCAGTCACCAGTGATGAAATCTCAGAAGTTTGATTCTTAGGTGAGCACATTATATTTACCTTTAGGAGGTCCACTCCCAAACCTTTCAAGTCACTTCACAGTGGAACGACTGTTCCTCCCACACAGAAATTTATACTTGGTTGCAAAATCTAACCCATAGTTAGAATCCAACATAGTAAATTTTTATCGGAGAAACTTTCAAAAGTTGTTTTTATGCCACACTGTGTTTACAACTATAGAGTTCTGTACAGAGTTCTGAACTGATTCGTGTTACTGCCAACAGGAAAGTGATTTCAGAGTCAGATAAAGAAGACCAGGAAGAAGTCAAAGTCTTGGACTAATTTGATTGACACCTGGGAGAGGATGGCTCACTTTGACCTTCACTTTTGAAACAACTGGCTGTTACATCAGGATCACTGGAATCAATTAAATTAGACTGATAAATAAAAGTTAAATATGCAGCACTTCTAGGAATACCAGCTATTGAATACTTGTGTCTGTTTTACTTATTAAAAACGACTGCATTTGATACCACATAGTTATCATCTCTCTCATTTTATATATTCTCAAGCTCCAACTTATCTTGCTTTCATTTGAAGGGTATTTCCAGAACTTCTATATTTGATCTACATTATGAGTATCAGATAAACAAGAAACAGGGACTTTATGTGCCTCAACTTATAGACCACCATAAAAACAAGGGCTTCCCAGGTGGTGCTAGTGGTAAAGAATCCACCTGCCAGTGCAGCAGATGTAGGTTCGATCTCTGGGTCAGGAAGATCTCCTGGAGGAGGAAATGGCAACCTGCTCCAGTATTCTTGCCTGGGAAATCCCATGGGCAGAGAAGCCTGGCGGGCTACAGCCCATGAGGTTGCAAAGAGTCAGACATGACTGAGCGACCACACAAAAGCACTACATATTCAACAAAAGTGAAAACAATAAGGATATGGAGATGAAAGATCAGTCCTGAAAACTTTAAAGTCTTCTTGCTATTAAAAAAAAATCCGTTATCCAACATTTGGTTTATTCAGCTTCTGGGACATGTCTGAAGTCAGATGTGAATTACTTCCAGTTTTGTGAATAACTGGCTCAATGTCCCCATGTCTTATATACATGTCCATAATCCCAGTGCTAACCTACCTCACTTACAAAGGGGGGATACCCTGGAAAAGAGAAAGTTAAGATCTTGTCCCTTCTGCATTGCCCAACTGGCAGGCCTACTCAGGACTGTACATGAGATTCCAGAGCTCGCAGCTCTATTTAGAAGCACCATGCACTTTGCTCCTAGCCTCCACCTGCAACTCCTGAACATAAACTTCGCACAGTACAGCTTCCATCCACAGTGCCAGCAGCAGAGCGGGTGACCCACTGGTCAGAACTTAATCATTAAGGGCACATCAAACTGCAAGGGAGGCTGGGAAACAGTCTTTAATGGGGGTGGATGAGAGGATATCTGCCTAGTTGGAATTCAAGGACTCTATCACTAAAAGAAGTGGATATTAGCATTTCTGCAGTGACACTATTTGGGGGAAAACGTTTTGAACAAAAGAAAGGTAATCAGACCTAGAGAAGGGAAATTTAGAAAGTTACAAGTTGGCAATCTCATCTCAGCATTATCAAGATTAAAAATTACCCTGTCAGGATGATGTGTTTGTCTGCCAGGCAGCTCTCATCGCAAAGATGGACATAGCTGGATATCAAAGCCTAAATTTCAAATCATATAGCTGATTCTCTTTGTTCTGATGCCACGCTCACTGAGAAATCTTTTCCCCCCCAGAGGGCGAGCATGTGCTCAAAAGACCATGGCAAACTTTGGTTTACCTGATGATTATGTTTCTCCATGGGTGAATATATTAGTCTCTTAGATTGGGCTTGAGTTTGTCAAACTAAGGATTGGAGCCGGGACCAAGACAATTTTGCCAAGAAAAATTCCATTTTATGAGCTTTTTCAGCAACCAGCAGCATCGCTCAGTATTACCAGGTGTAATGGTCAGGTATTGCTGCAACAGCATTGCATAACAAAGTGATCTAAAACATTTATTATTGCTTATATATCTGGAGGTCTGCTGAGGATTTGAATGTCTAAGTCTGGCCAGATAGCTCAGCTTCTGGCTGCAGGGCTGCTGTGCTTCTCACTATATGTCTGTTGATTGACAGAGGCTGCTCCGCCCCAGATGTCTTCTCTGGGATCTACCTGGACAAGTGGGATATCTGAGCTCTCAGAGGGTGGCAGAGAAGCAAGAGAACAAACAAAACCATGTGAGGCTTTTTCCAGTCTAAGCTCATTCTGTTGGTCAAACACAAGGACAAGGGATGGGGGCAATGTACTCTGCTCCTTTAGTAAGAAGAACTGCAAATTCACCTAGTTAAAGGGTGTGGATATAGGGAGGGGTGAAGAATTGGGGTCACTATTGTAATCTACATTAGATTGACTGCATACCTCAACAATGTCCGTCTGGACCAAGGGCCAGGGTATCCAAGGGAGAACTCAGGACACAATTTAATTATTTGGGCCAAGGTTAAACAGCGTCTCTAAGCTGTAATACGTGCTGTAAGATTGGAAATAAATCCTTTGTAATTGCCATTAAGTGTCCAGCTATCTGCACACTTACATACCCAGTTGCCTTATCAAAACTTCACAAGTTAAAGTGATTTTTATTACCAAGAGTTAAATGTAGGCAAAGAAACTTGTTGGAGTCCACAGAGACATTAAGTGAAAAAAAGCAGAACCAGAAACAATTTCAAATGTTGACTGGCCAAATCAAGTGCTTCTACTCACCATATCAACCCACTCTTTGGATGTTTTGATAATCAGGAATTTCTAGAAAGCATGTGTGTTGGACATGAAATATTCTAATTCAGGCATAAGGACAGGCTGTAAATGAACTTGCCTTAAAGATCAGCCCTCCTCCTGCCAATGCTGCCCTTTCTGCAGTAGCAGAGCTTCCCAAAAGGTCAGCTGATACTGAAAACAGATGCCCCAGCCTGTGATCAATCTGGCCTGTTTGTCTCAAACTGAGTTGGCTCCATCTGAGACCAAAACTCAGAAGTCAGTGGACCAGACAGGGCGGGGATGGGGGAGGGGAGTATGCAAATCAGACCCACCTTTCAGCACTTAGCACTTTAGTTTTTGGACAGGGGTCTTACTTTTATTATTTGAATATATTTGAAGACATTTTGTTTACAACAAGGTGCAAATGTAAAACAGGACTATTGTGAGAGTTTGGAAGAAGGAGCACACACTGAGGCTGGGTTCCTGAGGAAAGTTTTACCACAGGAAACGAGGGTCACTCTTTCCTGGGGGGACGGGGAGAAGGTCACCTCCTTTCTACCACGAGACCGAACCATCACCCACACCCATGTCCTCTGCAAAAAGCGGTATTATTTCCTCGCTGGTCTCAAGGACGCTCTGGGAGAGCCACTCTTCTCTCAGCCACAGCTCCAACTTAGCCTCCGCTGGACGGTATCCACGCTGCAGCATAACTTGCCTGGCCAGTGGGCACCCCGCCTAGGTGCGCGTCTATTCTCTCCGTCCACAGCTCCTTTCTTAGACGTAGCCCCGAAGGCCTGGACAGCAGCCTCCTGAGTCCCGCCAGGTCTCGGAGTTTGCTTCTCCCGCTGGCCCAAAGGCGGAGCCGAGGACGCTGGGAGGAGGAGTTGGGGCGAGACCCGGTCGGATTTTAGCCAGTGCTGTCTTCACCGGATTTCGGAGAAGCCAGACCCGGATTTTCCTCGGCTCTGCGCCCCGGGCAATCGCAGGATGTCCCTGGGAAGCTCCGAGCGGGGCGGGCCGGGTGTCTGGCGCCGAGCGCGCTGGAGGAGGCTCTAGGGGGCGGGCCGCCGGCGCGGCTGCCCCCTCCGCAGTGACGTCCCCGGGGGCGGAGGGGCGACAGGCTGGATCCTCGCCCTCCCCGCCTCCTCCCGGTGCCGGGTCCGTCGGTGCTGGGGAGATGCTGCAGCCGCCCGCGGTTGGCGTTGCGGAGCGCGCCGCTGCGGGTCGGCCCGCTCCACCGCCGTAGCGCCCCGGGGTCGGGAGGCGCCCCCGAGCCGGGCCATGCCGCGGGGAGCGGCGCCGCTGGCCGTGCTGCTGGCCGCGCTGCTGGCGGGGCTCCGGGGAGCGACAGGTCGCCTGCTCAGCGGTGAGTGCGCGCGCTGGGGCGGGGGCTGGTTCCCAGGCGCGCTCGGCTGCGGCACCCTCGGCACCCCGGCTGCGGCTGACCGTCTTCAGGGCCACGGCGCCTCTTCTCTGGCCCTCCGAGGAGAGGGTGGAGGGGTGGCGCCCCCGCCCCACCAGTGGACTCAGCCCCACCGGCTCCCGCTGCTTCTAGAGGAGCAATCGCCGGGCGGCTGAGCCCAGCGCCGGTTCCCTGCGTGTCCTGGACAGCTCGACGTCCACTCCCCGCCCAGGGTTACCAGATACCGGGAGATGGAGGCTAGATGGGACAGTGAGCAAACTGCTCCAGGAGGGGCCCCTCGGTGGGCTCCACTGAGCGAGTCTCAGTAGTCCCCGGGACCCCCACACAGGGCTTGTCCTGCCCACCGAGGAGGTCTCCTGTCCCCGGGTACGGGGGTGGGGTGGGGGGCGAGGAGTGTACAGTAGCGATTCTAGCTCAGCTGTGCCGTGGGAACCCAGCCTGTTACTCCTGGTCTCTTTTGATGGGGGGTAGGGAGGGCGGCAGGATCCCGCGCCTGGAAAGAGAGCGCTTAGAAAAGCAGCCTACTTAGCGCGGGACAAGCCCCGCCTTACTGGGGGGAATGACTCTCGGCTTCCTTCCTCCTGTCGTGTGCCTGCAGCCGCGGACTTGGACTTCAGAGGAGGTACAGTGCTCTGGCTTCTTGCCTCTTGCATTAGTTTCGCATGTCCCTTCTCGGGTTTCCTTCGTGGCCTTTGCAGGCAACAGATGGGCCACGAGGGATGGAGGAGAAAGAAAACCTCCGCTCAGTTATCTATCCTTCCGAAGTTGATTGAGAGACTCAAGTTGGTTTCAGGATGGGGTGGGGTGCCGAGCGGCAAAATGGGAGGGTAACCGAATTCAGCTGTTTGGGTGACCGCGTCCCCGGGCTCTGTCCTCCACGAAGAGGAACAGAAGTCCCTCCCGCCCTTCCCTTTCCTGCAAGTGAGAGACGAGAGACACTTCCTGAAAGCAAGGGGACCAGATGAGCCCTGGGCCTTCTTCCAACTCTGGGTCACTCTGGCACTCACTAGCTGACTGGGGATGTGTGGCCAGGCTGGGCCATACAGGAAACTCGTTTAGGGTGTTACGATGATCACCTTGATGATCCAACGATGGAAAAATGGAGGCTGCCAGTAAATTCACCTCCAGATTTGGGGTTCCTGGGACTCATTTGTTTTTCCTCTGCTTCCTCATCTGGAGCCACCTTTAAGGACCCCTAGAAGCTGAGCTGGCCCAGCCTTCCCCAGGTCTCCAGAATACCTCCTCAGTGAGAATGCTCCTCTTAGGAGGCCTCCTAATTTTCTGATGGAGCAGTCCTGCTAGAGTTTCTCTATTTAGCAACAGGAGAAAAATGGCAGAGAAAGGGAGAAGATGCAAAGTGAAAAACCAACGTTTTTCATTTAGGAATTTATTTACAAAAGCAATGAAAGAAGAAATTGAAAATAAGAATTCACAGAGCTTTCTGGATTATCTGTATGTATTGTGTCCCATTTAAGCACTGAAAATGCAGTTCACTGTCTGCAGCCTTTTGCCCTGTACTCTGGGCAGTTTGGAGACTAACGAATGCTATCTGGCTCCCTGCACAGTTGCAAAACAAGTTAGGAAAATGAAAACATTCTATGAGAGCTGGAAAGAGTTTTCCAAACACAAATCCTCAACTCCTCGCTCTGTGGCAGCAATTAACATCAAGAGCCCAAGAACTGGCTCTCCATTGCAAGGGATTCTCCTTGTTGAAATCTGGTTTTCACTGTACAGCTGGATCCAGAAACATATACTGTGTCTTCCTGTGGGCTCGGAAGCATATGTGTTTCTGTATTCCCAGCACCTAGCACAGCACCAGGCACCAGTACACTAAGTACATACTGACTGGACAAAGGAGCGATGAGGCTAATGTTTTGGGTGCAGAATTGCAATCATGAAATTAAAAGACTCTTGCTCCTTGGAAGAAAAGTTATGACAAACGTAGACAGTGTATTAAAAAACAGAGACATCACTTTGCCAACAAAGGTCCATATAGTCAAAGCTATGGTTTTTCCAGTAGTCATGTACAGGTGTGAGAGTTGGACCATAAGGAAGGCTGACCACTGAAGGATTGATGCTTTTGAATTGTGGTGTTGGAGAAGACTCTAGAGAGTCACTTGGACTGCAAGGAGATCAAACCAGTTCATCCTAAAGGAAATCAACCCTGAACATTCATTGGAAGGACTGATGCTGAAGCTGAATCTTCAGTGCTTTTGCCACCTGATGCGACGAGCTGACTCATTGGAAAAGACTGATGCTGGGAAAAATTGAGGGAAGGAGAAGGAGATGACAGAGAATGAGATGGTTGGATGGCATCATCAGCTCGATGGACTTGAGTTTGAGCAATTCATGCTTCAGGAGATGGTGATGAACAAAGAAGCCTGGCGTGCTGCAGTCCATGGGGTTGCAAAGAGTTGAACCTGAGTTAGTGACTGAACAGAACAGATCAAAAATGGCTTCAGGAGCCCAGACACGAGCTAGGGTGGTGTGTACTGATGAAGGATTTGTAATCTGTCCTCAGTCGAGTCCCATCCATTTGTCTTCATCTTCGGCCTTCAGGTGTCAGATGAGACAGATTACATGGGCTCCTGGTGCAACCTGAGCTTTCGTTGGCATGGGGGCTCGAACACATGTCTCTTGTGTCTCCTGCATTGGCAGGTGAGTTCTTTATGACTAGCACCACCTGGGAAGCCCTATGTGACCTTAGCCAAGCAAATTTCTCTGAGCCTCAGTTTTCTCATCTGTAAAATGAGGCATAAACAATGTCTACAGCAGAGGTTTACTCTGAGTGTTCAGTGAGATAAGGTATGTATGTAAATGTAAAAGCCCTTAGTGTAATGCATGGCACATAGTAAGAGTTCACTAAACCTTAGCTGTTGTCTTTAAGTAAGACCAGTAGCAGAAATCCCCTTGGATCTGATGCTCATAGCTTCTGCTTATACCACAGACTGGGTGAATTCTCAGTCCTGTTACCTAGGCAGAGGGTTCCAAGGTTGAGAAGCCCACACCAGACTTCAGAATGCCTCTTTTACCTGAAGGGAACCCCAACCAGAGATAACTCACTTTAAACCACACTATCTCCTGAGACTCCCAAATGGCATGAAAGTGTTGTTTGTGCGCCTTTAAGTGAAACAATAAATCTTCATCCACCGCTCTTTTAAAGATTAATTTTAAATGTCTGCTTTTCAATCATCTGTAATGGAATAAACAAAGCATGGAGGTCCTACACAATTTAGGCATCAGAGTCTAAATCACTACATCTCCACACTGGAAGGGGTATTAATTTGCTCTGAAAGCCTAAATGACACTAAAACAGTCTACTGATGAGTAATCAGAATTCCTGCCCAGCTTCATTGAGATGTCTCCAAGTGTCCCTGCTCTGCTATATTTTAAGTGTTAGTCGCTCAGTCGGGTCCGACTCTTTGCGACCACATGGACTGGAGCCCGCCAGGCTCCTCTGTCTGTGGAATTCTCCCAGCAAGAATACTGGAGTGGGTAGCCATTTCCTTCTCTAGGTCATCTTCCCTGTCCAGGAATCGAACCCAGGTCTCCTGCATTGCAGACAGATTCTTTACCATCTGAGCATATGCTGTTGCTGCTGCTAAGTTGCTTCAGTCGTGTCCGACTCTGTGCAACCCCATAGACCACCAGGCTCCGCCATCCCTGGGATTCTCCAGGCAAGAGTACTGGAGTGGGTTGCCATTGCCTTCTCCGGAGCATGTGCTGGGGGGCACTAAAACAGGTAGGCTTCTTTTCTTCTCCAGGTCAGCCAGTCTGCCGGTTAGGAACCCAGAAGCCTTGTTATGAAGTCATTTACTTCCGTGACGCTTCTCAAAGACTGAACTTTGAGGAAGCCAGAGCAGCCTGCAGGAGGAACGGGGGCCAGCTAGTCAGCATTGAGTCTGAAGATGAACAGAGACTGATAGAAAAGTTCATTGAAAACCTCCTGGCTTCTGATGGCGATTTCTGGATTGGGCTCAGGAGGCATGAGGACAAACAAAGCAATGGCACAGCCTGCCAGGACCTTTATGCCTGGATCGATGGAAGCACAGCAGCATTTAGGTAAGTGTGCGGAACTCACAGCAGCTAACTCACCTGACACAGCTCAAGAAAGAGGCAGGCTAGATCCCTGGTGCCAGTCAGGAAGAGAAGCCCAGCTGGGCAGAGCCCCAAGGGGATAGCAGCACTGGCACAGCTATGGACAGAAGCAGTGTGGCAAGGGTGATAAATCAGCCTTAACTTGGGCCCAGCTCATGTCCAGAGAGCTCTGCCCAGGAGGGTGGCCCAGACGCACTGCTTCAATAGCACACAATGCATGATGTCAGCGGTTCTGGCTACCTGGCCTTTTGGACTAGAACCCTAATGAGAGATTTTTTTTAAATTTTTATGAGAATATGGTTGATTTCCATTGTGTTAGTTTCAGATGTACAGCAAAGTGAATCAGTTATACATGTACATACATCCACCCTTTTTTAGGACCTTTCCCTTATAAGCCATTACAGAGTACCGAGTAGATTCCCTGTGCTGTATAGTAGGTCCTTGTTAGTTATCTATTTTATATATAGTAGTGTGTATATGTCAATCCCAATCTCCCAATTTATCCCTCCCTCCACTCTCTTACACCTTGGTAACCATAAGGTTGTTTTCTACATCTGTGACTCTATTTATATTTTGTAAATAAGTCCATTTGTACCATTTTTTTTAGATTCCACGTATTAATGATATCATATGATATTTGTCTTTCTCTGTCTGACTGA